>NC_136796.1:3772773-4052773 GCF_951216825.1 Electrona antarctica
GCTGCTACTTCCAGCCATAGTTCCAAGAGAAACGTCTGGGTGGAAGTAATGTGTCTTATAGGCTAGAGCTGGCTGCTGGGGTGCGCCGCTCAGATAACAAGCCAATACACATAGCGTTTAATTGGAATTGTGACGTCTTCTTGAGAGGCCCGCAGATTTTCTCTGGGAGCTTTTCTGAGGGGTATAGGTGCGGGAAATGAAGACTGTAAGAACAAGTGCTGTACCTCTAACATTACAAGGATATGTCATGTTACTGACTGGAATTGCCTTGAACAAACTAGACTCCTATAAACCACAGGTAAAAAAAAAACCCAACAACTTTAATATAGACTAAAACACACCGCAATGATAGAAAAAGTCTACCAGATTTTTCCAAGACACAAAGTGCCACCCACCCCCTGAAAAGTATGAAGAACAGTCATAAAGTTAGAATCTACGTTCAATCTTTAACAAAATATTTCACTTTTAGTACCTAGAAGACAGTGGTCTGGTTCTGTGTACAGGACTGTTGTTTTGTACAGACAGCCATCCGTCTTAATAGACCTGGTCAAACTTTGCATTTTCAATACATCCTATCGATGGGCCCAGGCCCGCGGGAAGTACTTTACACTCGCAGGGGCTGAGCGTCTAGTAGGGGGTGCGCGCGCGCAGCGCACGCCGCAAAAATGCGCGTGCACGCGCATTTTCGCGCATTTTCACGCGCAAACGTGGCCTTTACTTTCCCTCTCCACACGCAAGTTATATATGAACGAACTGACACAGGCAATTAACCAGGATAAGGTGCCAATACTGTGATACAGCATATTTAAATCTCTTTTTTTTTCTTCCCCTCCTGTTCGAGGGGGGGCTGTGCCTGGGGGGAGGGGGTGCTACAGCCCCCCCCAGCACCCCTACTTCCCTCAGCCATGGATGGGCCGGTGCACCATTTGCATCGTGGGTGATCAAAACTGGCATATCATAATAGGGGAAAGAAAGACTGTCTAAAGTTTAGACAGTCTTAGACTCTAAACCTATGGTTTTGTAACCATGTTATTGCTAAAAGGTATTGACTACAGGGCTCAGGTAGAGCAGGTCATCCAATGATCCCTGGGTCGGCGGTTCGAATCCCGGCTCCTCCTGTCCACATGTCGAAGTGAAATGAAATGAAATGAAATCTATATTTACCCAGGGTATCTGGGCTAAGCTCAAGAACTTGTTTCCAGCCAGGCCCTGCTCATAGAACACATTTCATCGTAGTGGTTGATGCCTTGTTCAAGGGCATTTCAGCGGTGGTAATTTTAACGTGTCGGACGGCTGATTCGAACTGGGAACCTTCCGGTATCTAGACCGCGCCGCTATCCGTTCGGCCACCGCTGAAGTGTCCTTGGGCAAGACACTGAACTACATTGCCTCCAATGACACCCCATTCGACTGGTATCATGTATATAATCGGCGAAATCATCCGTTATCAGCACGTTTGAATGGTGCCAAAATGTTGATACTGGCATCCTCACTGTTCAGTATGTCATTATCTGCGATTGTAGCATTGTCATTATCACTGATGTCCTGACGGAGGCGCGCCGTGTCTGGTGGCCTTGAGCTACGTGAGGCACCGCCGAGCGAGGCGCTAGCCGAGCGAGTTGCCGTGCCGAGCGTTGCGAAGGCCACCAGACCCGACTCAGCGCCGTCCGAGTTACGTCCTGATAGGCAGAGAATAGTATATATTAGTAGCTCCTAGTTCCATGCACCAAAATGACACGTCCACCAGGGGGAAACCTTGACCAGGCTATGGATGCCAGTATCAACATTTTGGCACGGATGATTTCTCCGTTCCAATGCAGAGATAACGGTCGAATCCTGCCAATGAGTCGGTCGGTGTGAGCTCGCCACCATTGGTGTGTGAATGTGGGAAGTGAGGACGCTGGCGTCGACTGTTCGCCGCTTCACCTCCCAATGTATGAATGAATGAACCATTGTAAAGCGCTTTGAGCACTTGGAAAAGCGCTATAAAAATGCAATTCATTATTACAGTAGCTCCTGAAACACATGGACTCCATCAATGAAGTGAAGATGTACCATTTATTTTGAAAACAGAAATGTCACTTTGTGGACTTTGAAGTCTCAAAATGTAATGGGAGACCACTCATGTAGTTATTTACATTAGAATAAAGCTTAAAGAGAATCCCATGTAACAATGTTTAATGCATGCACAATCAGTATCTCACTGTGCCCCCCCCCGCAATCAACATTCTCATATCCATGTAATGTGTTTATAATAGTTTATTACATGGCTTGGTTGAATGCTTGATTCTGATTGGTCAATCGCTGAATTCAGCGGTGAGTTATGTGTTGATAATGACCGCTCCGCTGTATAACAGACCTGCCTAATCAAACCCTCTGAGCACCAGCTGCATGGCCGTTTGAAGTCTGTAATCTGCACATACTGGAGGTTGGATTGTCTCACTGCACTGTGCAGGATGGACTGTAGAAAACATACTGGAGGTTGGATTGTCTCACTGCACTGTGCAGGATGGACTGTAGAAAACATACTGGAGGTTGGATTGGCTCACTGCACTGTGCAGGATGGACTGTAGAAAACATCCAATACTTTTCCCCTCCTGTATCAGAACGTGGATCGGTGACGTGACAGCCAATCTCCGATACGTGAATTAAGCCGCATCGGGGCACGACACCGATATAATATCGTATTGGATGCAACCCTAATATACAAAGGCAAAATACTGTGTTTTCTGGTCCACAAAGTACTGTGCTACAACAATGACAATACTAACAATGAAAAAGTAAAAAGATAATGACAAATAAGCATTTAAGTCGGGTCAACTTCAGCACAGCAACATTAAGGCAAGGACAAATGGACAGTGAGGCACATGAATGTGCAATAAGTTATAGACATTTAGCTGTAGAAAACACTGACAGTAAAGCAGCAATAGTAACAATGCCTACTGTACCTCTAACATTACAAGGGTGTTATGACCCAGTCTAGGGGTGCCTGAGACACAAGATGAAATGACGCTCCTGCCTTCCCCAACTCCAAAGCAGCCACACAAACAACAGGTAAAGTGTACAAAAAATAACTAAAATAATAGCTTACCTAACGCAAATAACTAAATACAAGATTTTACCTCCTTAACATAAACAGAACTCAAAAGAACTAAAACTCAAGATCACTTAACTCAAATCAACAGACAGCAAAACAACTAAATCATAAATAACTGAAAGTAACAAAATGTGGGCGGTGGACTGGTTGGGAGCAGAGGAAGACAGGTCTGTCTCCCCGCTTGTCGCTCTGGGTTCTTATAGAGAAGCACCGTCCTTGTTTAGCCGGTTCGACAGAAAATCAAGCGATAATTCCCAGTAGGTTACTTATTACGCCGATCTTATCTAGCCGATGGCCTCGTCTGGAGCCTACTGGCGTTGACACGTTAACCGATCTTATCTGTCTATTCAGGTCTACTGGACATGCTGGGAGCCTACTGAAAATGACAAGCCTCCTCATACCCTCCCCTAAACTTAACCGCAAGCATGTCGCAGCGCAGTCCTAATATTAACGCATGTTCGCCAACCTTAATCCTGTCGTTTTGGTCTACTGCCTACTAAAAACGACAAGCCTCCTCATACCCTCCCCTAAACTTAACCGCAAGCATGTCGCAGCGCGGTCCTAATATTGACGCATGTTCGCCAACCTTAATCCTGTCGTTTCTTTTTTTCGGCAGGCATGCCCATACTCGTCGGAAACAATCGTACTGATCCTAACTGATAACTGCGGTCTTGTCCATTGATACCAGTCGAAACGGGTGCCTTGTTAGCCAGTGGGAAGACACCAGCACTCCTGAACTCTCCATGCCAATCACTTAGACGACCGTCTAATTATCCTCCTGGCTGTAGTGGCTGGCAATACCTGCTTTACATATCTGACTCACACCAAGTCTCAGTCACCCAGACACACACAGCCGCATGCAGCCTCCCCTGTCACAGGCACGTCACTCTCCATTCCAGGACCAAATCATAATTCATAACACACAAATATACAAATACAACCATAGTCGGTTATTATGGGTTATTATCTACTAACTAAAGTGTATGTCATGTTACTGAATTAAATTGTCATGAACAAACTGGACTCCTATAAACCACAGATAAACAACTTTGCCTTTGAATATTTATTAAAATAAAGACCTGTTTTCCAAGTTTACGCTTTTACACACATAGCAATGATGTGTGAATTCTCTGGTGTATCTGCAGGTCAAATTACAGTGAAACAAAGAATAAGATTGAGAATAAAATTGAATATTGAGACTTTCTGGAGTGTAATGTTGGTCTGACAAATGTTGGTTCCACAAACAAAATACAGTATAACAACAGTATCAGTAATAATAAAACATGTAGGGTCAAATAATGAAGCAGAATGAAATAATGTAGATAGATTGATGCAATGGGGGAAAAATCTAAATGGCAGGAGAAAAAATAGACTTTAACAGACTCAAACACAAGTCACCACCATACTTTTCTGTTCTAATACTTTCTCTGAAAACTCTTGATCAAGCAAATAAGAAATACCACTAAGAAAATAACAGGTCAATTCAAATGTTAAGTTTACTAGCAATTAATCAACACATTCATGAAAATAAATATATATATATCATCATAAAACACTTATGTGGATATGCTGATGTTTCTATGTCTCTATAATTAAGCTCATATACTGTCATAATCTTATACTGTCATACTGTTCACACTAAACAGATTTATCTTTCATATGTGTGCACTCATGGCACAAGTAGTAAAACTCTTCCCACACTGAGCACAAAGGAACCGTTTAAATCCAGTGTGTACAACCTTGTGAACTTCTACATCATTTTAGTGACTGAAAGCTTTTCCACACACATCACAATGAAAGGGTTTCACCTGTGTGAATTCTCTGGTGGCTTTGAAGGCTCTTCTTTTGAGAGAAGCGTTGTCCACATTCCTCACATCCATAGGGTTTCTCTCCTGTGTGAATTCTCTGGTGGTTTATAAGGCCGCTCATTTGAGAGAAGTGTTGTCCACACTGATCACATCCGTAGGGTTTCTCTCCAGTGTGAATTCTCTGGTGTGTTTTAAGGTTGTTCATGTAAGAGAAGTGTTGTCCACACTGATCACATCCATAGGGTTTCTCTCCAGTGTGGATTTTCTGGTGGATTTTAAGGTCGTACATTCGAGAGAAGTGTTGTCCACACTGCTCACATCCATAGGGTTTCTCTCCAGTGTGAATTATCTGGTGTTTTTTAAGGCTGGACATTGTGGGGAAGCGTTTACCACACTGTTCACAACCATATGGTTTCTCTCCACTGTGAATTATCTGGTGGTATTTAAGGTGGCCCAATCCAGAGAAGTGTTTCCCACACTGATCACACCCATAGGGTTTCTCTCCTGTGTGAATTCGCTGGTGGTGTTTAAGGTTGGACAATTGAGAGAAGTGTTTTCCACACTTATCACAACCATAGGGTTTCTCTCCTGTGTGAATTCTCTGGTGGATTTTAAGGCCTGACATCACAGAGAAGTGTTGTCCACACTGATCACATCCATAGGGTTTCTCTCCACTGTGAATTCTCTGGTGGTATTTAAGGTGGGCCGATCGAGAGAAGTGTTTTCCACACTGATCACATCCATAGGGTTTCTCTCCTGTGTGAATTCTCTGGTGGGTTTTAAGGTATGACATCATAGAGAAGTGTTGTCCACACTGATCACATCCATAGGGTTTCTCTCCAGTGTGTATTCTCTGGTGTGCTTTAAGGCTGTTCATGTGAGAGAAGTGTTGTCCACACTGATCACACCCATAGGGTTTCTCTCCTGTGTGAATTTGCTGGTGCTGTTTAAGGTTGGCCAATTGAGAGAAGTGTTTTCCACACTTATCACAACCATAGGGTTTCTCTCCTGTGTGAATTCTCTGGTGGATTTTAAGGCCTGACATCACAGAGAAGTGTTGTCCACACTGATCACATCCATAGGGTTTCTCTCCACTGTGAATTCTCTGGTGGTATTTAAGGTGGACCGATCGAGAGAAGTGTTTTCCACACTGATCACATCCATAGGGGTTCTCTCCTGTGTGAATTCTCTGGTGGGTTTTAAGGTGGACCGATCGAGAGAAGTGTTTTCCACACTGATCACATCCATAGGGTTTCTCTCCTGTGTGAATTCTCTGGTGGGTTTTAAGGTGTGACATCATAGAGAAGTGTTGTCCACACTGAACACATCCATAGGGTTTCTCTCCAGTGTGTATTCTCTGGTGTGCTTTAAGGCTGATCATGTGAGAGAAGTGTTGTCCACACTGATCACACCCATAGGGTTTCTCTCCTGTGTGAATTCTCTGGTGGGTTTTAAGGCTGTCCATTCGAGAGAAGCGTTGTCCACACTGATCACACCCATAGGGTTTCTCTCCTGTGTGAATTCTCTGGTGCCTTTGAAGGTTCTTCTTTTGAGAGAAGCGTTGTCCACATTCCTCACATCCATAGGGTTTCTCTCCTGTGTGAATTATCTGGTGGTTTATAAGGCCGCTCATTTGAGAGAAGCGTTGTCCACACTGATCACATCCATAGGGTTTCTCTCCTGTGTGAATTCTCTGGTGGGCTTTAAGGGTGGACATTTCAGAGAAGTGTTGTCCACACTGATCACACCCATAGGGTTTCTCTCCTGTGTGAATTCTCTGGTGGGTTTTAAGTTTGGACATTACTGAGAAGAGTTTTCCACACTGATAGCACCCATAGGGTTTCTCTCCTGTGTGAATTCTCTCGTGGGTTTTAAGGGTGGACATATCAGAGAAGTGTTTCCCACACTGATCACAACCATAGGGTTTCTCTCTAGTGTGAATTCTCTGATGGCTTTTAAGTTTGGACATTACTGAGAACACTGATCACAGCAATGGTGTTTTGTCTTTGTCAAGCTTCTTTTTTCATTCACCTCTGGTAGGTCAGGGCAGTCAGACTGATGATGCAACACTGGATTGGAAACAAATACAAAGGAAATATTGTTGGTTGGTAGAAAGACAGCACTTTGTGGACTTAAAAGTAGTTTTGCAACAAATCCCTGTCATGTAGCTAGCTGACAATGGCCTTAAAAACCTTAACACATTGCATGACTAAAAACACATGTATTACATGTGGTTAACACCATGAACGCAGTTCACCGTCCTTTCAATTAGTAACGCCCGACACCCAGGACGAAGATTGATCAAAAAGAGGTTATTGATATCAAAACCAATCGCATCGCTCCACAGCCTGGGAGCGCCTGTTGCGAAACATTCGATGTTGCGCAACAGTGGGACGTCATCGAAAATGTTCCCCCCGTTTAGCCGATGAGACTTCCCATCATACCTCCCGTTGTTGTCAAACACCTCTAGAGTGTTTTGGCTACATCTAGCTGCTACAGCCACATCCGGGATAACATCCGGTCCGTCGTTGAAAGTGCTGCGCTGCTATAAATCGCTGGGCGCAATGATTTAATGGATTAAATAACCCCAGGGTTATCGGGGTGTTAACTAATACTTAATGCAAAATGCCGTTTCACGTAATTAATTAAAATGTACATTCTTGCCCTTGCCTTTTGAACATTGAATCAAACAAAAAACATCCTGAAAAACTCTGTGAGGCTCTAAATAAATTAGGGTGTAGCAATAAACTTCAAACCAAAACCTCAAACTTCTCCATTATCTCAAGCGGCTCCATTATCACAGACAAACTAATAGTTTCTTCATCAACATTGCCACGCATTCGGGTCTGTACGGTGCTGAACACATCAAGGCCCACTATACAACATTAGGGGCTCAAAAAGACTCCTTTTCAATACAACCAGTAGGAAGCGAAGACGTGTTGAAAAAACTCATTGCCCTTCAGCCAAACAAGGCCAATGGTCATGACAATATCCCCAGCAGATTCCTCAGAGACGCTGCTGTCTCCATAGCTCCAATTATAGCCCACATTACAAATGTATCTATCAGTCAATGCTATGTCCCACAGGAACTCAAGATGGCGCGAGTAATCCCCCTATACAAAAAAGGAAGCAAATTGGATACTGGTAACTACCGCCCTGTTTCCATCCTGAGTTCCACATCAAAGGTCATAGAGAGATTAATTTATGAACAGATCAACAGCTACCTAGGCGAACGCAAAAGAGTTCCAGTCTGGATTCAGAACATCCCACTCCACTGACACCTGCCTATTGTATTTGAACGACTACATCAAGCACGAGGTAGATTCAGGCAAGTACTGTGGCAGGGTCATGCTGGACCTCCAAAAAGCGTTTGATACTGTTAATTACTCAATTCTACTTGACAAACTGGAGGCGATAGGATTTGATAATACATCAGTACGCTGGATGAAATCCTACCTTGAGGGAAGAGAACAAATGGTGGACATAAATGGAACCATGTCCTCCCCCTCTCAGTGAACTGTGGGGTGCCCCAAGGAAGCATACTATTATTCTGCTATTATACATTAACTACATGAGTGCTGCATGTAATTGTAAATTGTTCCTGTTTGCAGACGACTCAGCACTCCTGATTTCGGGAGAAAACAAGACACAGGTTGAGGAGTCACTCAGCTCAGAACTCACCAACATCTAAACTTGGCTTACAGATAACAAACTCTCATAGCATCTTGGTAAAACAGAATCCATTCTTTTTGGGTCCAACCATTCCGTTAATAGGGTAACTGTAAAGGATTTCAAGGTCAGGGTTGATGACATAGTAATCTCTAGCAAAGAAGAGGTTACATATCTGGGCTGTATCCTCGACAATAAACTGACGGGTGAAGGCATGGCAACAAGAGCGATCAAAATAGTAAATCAAAGAACAAGATTCTTGGGCAGAATCTCCTCCTTTGTTGACAAGATGGCTCTCAGGACACTAGCTGGAGCTCTTATTCAGCCCTTATTTGACTATGCCTGCACCTCCTGGTTCTCCAACATCTCAATGTCACAAAAAAAATAGGGGCCCATGACCCACCTCTGTGCAACGCAACAGCTCTGTGCAGACCCACCTCTGTGCAACGCAATTTGATAGCATTGGTTGGCTCAGTGTAGAAGCAACTGAAAATGGGACTAGCATTCAAGATTGTAAATGCAGCTCTACCCTCCATGCCCACAGTGGCCATTTACTTGACTGATTACCTCAAAAAGGTGAGCAACTCCCACAGCCATAATACTAGAGGGAGCGTAAATAAGGATCTGGTGCCACCCATTTTCAGAATAAATATGGTAAATTCACCTTTCACAGCACTGCCACTCAAGTGTGGAATGCCCCGCCCCCTTCCCTCAAAACAAGCAGATCACTGGTTTCCTTTAAAAAGGGTCTGAAAACTCACCTGTCACTGTCATCAGGTCAAAGGGAGAGAAGGTGATTGCCCCACCTCTTTACCCCCCCCCCCCCTTTTTTTATCAATGTATCTCTATTCCAACCTGTACATGTAGATATAATGTGTTTGAGAAATCTTATTTGTTTGTTGTCACTGTTGTCCTTGCATGGGACCCGAATGTAAACAAGACCGCAAGGTCTTTCTTCTGTGCTGTCCTTTTGGACCAATGCTGTGCTTGACTGTACCCTGTACTGTTTGCATCGTATTGTCTAATAAAATTATCAATCAATCAACATGTCGGTTCGTAAAAGTGCATTGTGCGAGGAAGGGTTCCAGTTCCAGAGCCCGGTGGCGTTGATGATGACCCGCAGCCTGAGACAAGTCGTGGAGCTCCAGGGGGATCCAGTAGTGACAGTCGTGTCGGTCGCCCTGCAGCCCGTGAGCGGTCCACCTGTCCTCGTGGAGGAGTGGATCGTAGGCGCCATGGCCAGTCAAAGCTGGATGCATTTTCCCGTGCCATTCCCAAGGCTGATACAGGGGCTGAGTCGGAGTCCGACTGAGATGTACCGCGGCTCGGTTCCATCAAGTCATCTCAGTCTTCTCATCCTCCGATAGGTCCTGGTTCCGTCACCTGATCCCGTGCCTGGCTGGAAAGACAACGCCTGGAGAGTCCGTAGGGCTCGCAGCATAGTTTTAGATCTGATAAGTCAGGGATCGATTCCGGTGACGACAGTTCCGGTCAGTCTTGGTCACCGATGTGCCAATTTCCCTCTGGCACTGTCCTCAAGTGCTTCCTTTGTGGCCCTGGGTGACCATAAATGGAGATGACATGTGGGGTTCCCCAAGGCTCTATCGTAGGGAATTTATCACTAGCAGGCTAGATTACTGTAATGCTCTCCTATCTGGTGTCCCTAAAAAAGAAGTTGCAACTAGTCCAGAATGCAGCAGCACGCGTACTGACTAAGACCAGATGGAGAGCACACATCACACCCATTTTAAAGTCACTTCACTGGTTGCCTGTTTCTTCTAGAATTCATGGGAATGCACCTGCATATTTGTCTGAAATGCTCCCTGGGTATGTGCCTGGAAGAGCTGTCAGATCCTCGGGAACTGGTCTTTTAGAGGTTCCTAAGGCTAGACCCAAAACTAAAAGGCATGGAGACGCAGCCTTTAGCTATTATGGTCCTATAAAGTGGAACAGCCTGCCTGTAAACCTGCGGCTCTCATTTTTAAAAGAAACCTTAAGACATACCTTTTTAGCATTGCTTTTAATTAAGTCATATCATTAATCCCTGTTTGTTTATTTGTAATGTCAAATGTTTTCTGTTTTTTCCTTCTTTGTTTTCTTTTTCTTTTAATGTCTCTTCTATTTGTAATCTGTGAAGCACACTGGGTTGCACTTGCTGTATGAAATGTGCTATACAAATAAAGTTTTGATTGATTGATTGAATTTACCGATGGTAAGCTTCATATAGGCCTCTAAATGTAAGTTGCTCTGGATAGTGTCTGCTAACTAATAAATGCCTATATTGATTTGTTCCATTTAATTGTTTCTTTTGTAGAACGATTTTCGTCTGACGAATATGGGTCGTCTGACGAATACGGGTCATCAGAATTTGAGGATGATGATGATGATGAAGAGGCATCACTTGACTCGGGAGGCAAGATTTTTCATTTTCAGAACTAAATGGCTAAGTGTCTGAATTATGTCATTCAAGCTGGGCGTGTGAAATAGTGCGCATAGCCGCATATCCTAGATTGTTATCTATATTTGTACTGTGCACAGTTTTCAGATATCGAGATAAGTGAAGCAGCCCCCCACCACAAGAGGCCGCTGTTGGCAGGGGTAGGTTTACATTTCTGCATACATCACACTTGCACACAAAATGCATGTATTGTATTCTAAATGTAAATATAAGTAATTATGTATTTATATAAATAATTTTCAGGTCGGACAAGGTCTGCATGTGTCCAGCCCATTGATGATGATGATCCACTTGACTTGGAAGGTAATTTTCATTTATTTTCAGAACTAAATGGAAACTTACCCAGGTCTCATGACATCACGTGACATCATCAGGGATGTCAGAGTAAATGCGACCCGCTGTCGCAATAATACGTCAGAAACTGTTCCATATGTTGAGATTCCTTCCCCATCTATCCTTCCTCTTCGATGTCTCCCTTTTGACTGATATCTGTCCATTCAAACTCTAGACAGGCCTGCCCCAAAGTTATTAGTTCAGCCGCGCCCGGCAGCCGGTGAAAACTAGAAAAATTAAGGCCCGGCCCTACCTGGGGCCTCATCAAACCCTGTACACTCAAGAGAATGTCCCCGCTAACACCCTTCCCAGAACTCCATATGGAGCTGACTTGTTCTGACATTCCATATGTTGATCTGACCTCTTCAAACCTTGTACACTCAAGACATGCTCTTTATATGGCCGGTACAGAATTCATTCCATGTTGATATGACCCCCCATGCCAAAGCGCCAGCGCTCGCCCAGCAGTCTTCCGTCAACGAGGCGGATGCGTGCACGCGCCCTAAAGGGCATGCTAGAAACATAATTATTTTTCTCTGTGTAAAGTAGAGACTTGCAGCTTTTGTGACATTGTGGTCATATCACACATTGTTCTATTGACCTTGAAATATTGGTGAAAATTATGAAAAAGGCTGGCAGATGGCAATATCAACTGATATTAGGGCTGGCATTCAAAGGGTTAAGTAATTACTATTGAGAAATGAGGGAGAAAAAAAACAAAACAAACAAACCAAAGTCTTTGGGTTCCTCCTGTTCAGCAGAATTGTCCCTGGTCAAGAGAGTTCATCTTCACCTGAAGTCTGGAGTCCACACACAGTCAGATGTGATCAGAAATGATTGATATCCTGGAGGAGTTGTGGAGAAATGACACATGACACACTGATCACATCCATAGGGTTTCTCTCCAATATGAATTATCTGGTGTCGTTTCGCCATACAGGCATGGCAGTGGACTGACTCCTGAAAGTGAAAATTGACTGTGCTGCAGCCTATAATGTGTAATTAATTGTGCTCGGAAGGGGGACGGACTACCTCCACATGGACAATATTTACAGAAAAGTTATGCAAAACATATGGCTTAACCTCATTATATATAGCTGCTACTATAGTAGGTGTTTAGTCGTGTAGTACCTTGGCATGATGTACCTCCACACACACACTCACACTCACACTCACACACACACACACACACACACACAGTTTCATGTCATTGTTCCGACCACCCATTGTTCCGAAATTACTAACCCTATCTCTAACCCTAAACATAACTGCAAGCACGGGAGCAGCGCATGTTCGCCAACCAGCAGTGCATGTCGGGAGCAGCGCATGTTCGCCAACCAGCAGCATATGTTCGCCAACCAGCAGTGCATGTCGGGAGCAGTGCATGTTCGCCAACCAGCAGTGCATGTCGGGAGCAGCGCATGTTCGCCAACCAGCAGTGCATGTCGGGAGCAGCGCATGTTCGCCAACCAGCAGCGCATGTTCGCCAACCAGCAGTGCATGTCGGGAGCAGCGCATGTTCGCCAACCAGCAGCGCATGTTCGCCAACCAGCAGTGCATGTCTGGAGCAGTGCATGTTCGCCAACCAGCAGTGCATGTCGGGAGCAGCGCATGTTCGCCAACCAGCAGCGCATGTTCACCAACCAGCAGTGCATGTTCGGACTAACGGGACTTCGGATCTATGGGCAGTCCCGTCAGATTTGTAAAGCGTCAATGTTATTTCCTTGAGCAGTACCTCCGCCAAATTCCAGCAATGCGCTCTACAGTGTAGGTCTTGCCCAGCGTGGTCTAAAACTATAACCGTATTCAGAGTTAAGAGTGGACATACTCACATTTAATTTGACGGTGGTGATGGGCTGTTGGGTGGAGTAGAAACCAGGGCCTTTCAACAGGTTGAGGTGGTGGCACGTACAAAAGCTGCAAAGACAATAACTAAAAATGGTTGCAAAATACTAATTTAGTTAAAGTGTTCAACCTCGTCAAAAAACTTGGCCTGTAATTTTTAAAATATATTTGTTTTAGTCTATAATCGAATTATTTGTGAATTTAGAGAACACCTTTCTACTTCTACTCTCCACTTAGTTCTCTTCATGTGGTACATTTTAATATCAATATCAGGCGAGTATTGCTCAATGCAATGCGATCCGTCTAGAGTTTGAATGGACAGCTATCAGTCAAAAGGGAGATGTCGAAGAGAAAGGACGGGTGGGGAGGATCAACATAGCCTATGGAATGTCAGAACAGGTCAGCTCCATATATGGAGATCTAAGGGTTTGAGGTCAGATCTACAGTTGCTGACCAGCTCCATATGCAAATCTAGATGATCTATCTCCATTTATGGCTATCCAGGGTTTGATGAGGTCATTGTCGTGATCTTCATATATGGAGACGGCCATATTTGGAGTGTGTCACGAGGCGTGATGGCAACCATATATGGAGGCGTGCCCGACCGACGGGCGGGTTTTGCAGGTTTTCATAGTCTGCAACCTACGGTCTTAACAATCAGCCACATTTATCTCACCGAATCCAATGTTCCAGTACTGAGCTTGTGGATCGGATATTTTCAAACTCGAAATGGGACATTCTGCATGATAAGTACTTTTATTTTTGGTACTTTAATAAATAAGTAGGCCTACATGTTGATGCCAATACTTTTGTAGGCTACTTGTGTTGAATGTTGAATCCGGCCCAATCCGGGACTGGAGTATTTCTAGATATTGCAGTATTATTGATACACTTAAAGTAACAAATGTGAGTACTTTTTCCAACCACTGTTGGCACAGGGTGCTAGCTGTTGTTAGCCACAGTATGAACAGCTAGTTAGCAATACATGAAACATGTGGTTGGTTGGTTTATCTCACCGAGTGGGTTAACGTTTGGTTCTTCCACCAATTGGCTGCAGGATTCCCCTCTGGTAAAGCACCACACTGTAGCCACAGCTGGTGTGTATCTATGTTCTGTTATTTATATCTGTTTTTTAATTAATTAAATATCTCTGTCGTGCTTCTTCACTGCATCTGCTCGTGCGGTCCCGCGCCAAGTGCCGAGTGCGCCAACTTGCCCAACTGAATGCAGTGTTTCCAGATTCTGTGACAGAAATAAGCGACCAGTTATATGAAAACAAGCCCAAAATAAGCCACTAGGAGATTCGAAAATAGCAGATGTACAAGCTCACAACGCGTTTAAAAAAAAGTGGAATATTTGAAGAATGTTTTATCAACACAAATCTGGATATGTGTAGCTGTCTGTCTGTGTAGATGTTGTACTGTGTAGAATAGATAGATGTACAGAAAAAATAAGTCCAAGGCCGCTTATAACAAGCGGACATGGCAACACTGGTTGAAAGGACGTGCAGAGGTGACGTCATTGTTTATCTGCGCAGGTCTGCGACTGCGTGAGACTTTCACGCGTGTGCTTGTAAAATATAGTGCTGCCCTCTAGTGCTGCGTACAAGTACTTCATGAAACACAAATTAAACTAAAACACTTTTAAATACATTTCAATACAAATAAAATAATGTCATAATTAACCTAGGCTTACCTATAGCCCTTAAACATGACAGTCATGACGCAACTGGAAGCACTTTTACGCGATCGCTACATTTACACTGAAAATGTGTACATAAACTTTCAGATTTCAAATATAAAGTAGGCCTACTCACCATGTGTGCCATGGGTGTTAGGAATTTGCTGGGACAGCGATTAGCATTGCAGCATTCCGCGTTGTAGGCATTTTTATCCGAGCGCCCAGCTATTTTTCTCAAACGGGGTGCGTTCGGAAAACTCGCAGTTGTACAACGGGGCCCGGCACACTCGCCTATTAGTTTGTATTGGCAGTGCGGTCAGCGTGCCTATATCGAACACACCCTGCAGTGATTCAGAGTGCAACACTCCTCCCGACCGATAGGGGCACGTAATTGAAAGCCTATGGCAAAAAAACAGCTCGGATAAAAATGCCTTTCATTAAACAACGCAGAATGCAGCAGAGCTATATCGCTGTACCAGCAAATTTCTAACACCCGTGACCCACGTGGTGAGTACTTTATATTTGAAATCTGAATGTTCGTGTACACATTTTCACTGTAAATGTAGCGATCGCGTAAAACAGGCGAAAGTTAAGCCATGATGCTGGTGAAGTACGATGTCATGTGAACCATGGCTAACCAGGTTAACTATTAATAGAGACGGCACGGGATTTCTCCTCCCATCCACTTGCATTAAGTTGCTCAAAAGCTCATGAGGCGATTTCACTCCTCCTTCCGGGTAGGAACAGAGTGCATTCTGGGATGGATTGGGCAAAATCGTGAACGTGCTGGCCGTTGACTATCATTGCACACGTTCACGTATGAAACAGCATGAAAGCTCTGTTTTTCCTCTCCAGGCCCCCTACCATGGACCAGGAAATGAATCCCAATGTATTTTTCCCATAGACATTTCAAAAAGTATTTATTTAAAGACGGTTACGCCGCGGACAAAGCCAACTCGAGTCGTGACAACTCATGACAACACAAACAATATTTTGGACCAAACAAATAATTACAAAGAAGAAAAACAACAAAAAAGTAAAGTAGTGTTGTAACCTGCCGTTTTTTTTTTCTTTCTAATTATTTGTTCGGCCCAAAAGATTGTGTTTGTTGTCATGAGTTGTCACGACTCGAGTTGGCTTTGTCCGCGGCGTAAACGTCTTTAAATAAATACTTTCTGAAATGTCTATGAGGAAAATGAACAGAGAATCATTTCCTGGTCCATGGTAGGGGGCGGGACTGCGACGCTCTATAGTAAAACGGACCCGAGTTAAACTATACTTTCGTTCTTTTTCAGCCTACACCTACAGGGTGCCAAGTTAGACTTGGCAGTGAAGAGACTTGGCAAGTCTCTTCACCAAAAATAGCAGATCTTTGTAGATCAACTATCTTTGGTGAATGTTCCCCCAAGAATAGGAATTCTGGGGTGGCTAAACGCATTAAACAAAAGTTATTTTCAATCTGTCCTATAATGGAAACAAATATTCCCTCTAGTTTTCCTCCTGGCATACTGTATCTTTTGGGGGAAAATGTACACATGCACAGTATGTACCGTTAATATGACAAAAGGTGCTATAAAGTAACAATGTAATTCCGGTGGTCCCGTGGCTGAAAAGGTCCTTTGCAGGGGTAGTTAGACAAGAATGTTTGAGAACCACTGTGCTATAGAGCAGTGTTTCCCAAAGTGGGGTCCGGGGACCCCCAGGGGTACTTCAGGGAGTTCCAGGGGGTCCCCAGCTAAATGGTAGTTAGGAACCAAATGGACCATTATGGGTCTGTAACCCTGACGGGTCCGTTTGGTTCCATTTGTACACTCTCAGAGTTAAATTAACTTTTACAATATAAATTGGGGTCAATGCCATTAAATGGGGGTCTGTAGACCAATATTCATGTCAAACTGGGGGTCCTTGATATTAAATGGGTTGAGAATCACTGGTCTCTGGAATATATTTTCTAATGGGGGTCCGCGGGCTAATAAATGTCGATTTGGGGGTCCTTGACATGAAAAAGTTTGGGAACCACTGCTAGAGAGAGGGCAAGTATAGCACTCTTCTTCTTCCATTCTGCCAGCTAGTCCTCTCTGGCGATAACTTGCGTGACGCATCCATCACAGTACGTTCCTGTGTGAATCACGGCCTCTTGTTCAAACCATCCCCGCATGAGACATGGATCATCATCAAGGTCACGGCGGCGGCAGCTAGCGGCCTGCTTTTCCAGAAAGGATGGCAGCACACAAATCTCTCTCCCAAGGACGGAATGATTTCTTTCTCGTTCTCGTTTTTTCAGGCCCCCACTTTGCCCACAGGAGAGCAGTAGGCTTCCAACCAGTAGCGGGCATTGGGCAGACATGCCTGTGACTTTTTTGTTTGTTCTTTGCTTGTTTTCGACGGTGTGGCTGCAGAGGCATGCATGGTAGCCAGGCACGTGCAGAGAGTGTTAGAGAGGCAGGGGCTGAAATCCCATAAGATAGCAGATCTACAAGCTCACAACGTGTCGCGCTGCGACCCGTTGAGAGCTTGTAGATCAGCTATTTTCGGGGCGCAACCCTGCCCTCTTTATCTACTGGAGATGCGGTGTGGATTTCTAAACATATAGTTCAATGCAAAATGCTGCGTTCAAGTTCAGGAGACTTAGAAGGAAAAAAAAATCCCCTGAATTCTGCCTTCCGGCATGGCATGGAAAGGAGAGGGAGGGGCATTTGCATTTCTTTCACCATAGTATCATTTGGGCAGCGGTGGCCTAAGGGTTAGAGGAGTGCATTCGTGGTCTGGAGAGGGCAGTTGTTTTACAGACGGGTAAAAGGGCACGGGCTGAAGCCCCCTTTGATATCTTTGTGTGCACGTCCCTGATGGTTGCGTGCAGTACCTATAGGTCACTGGCAGCAGCGCTAGTGAAGCCAAAATGCTGCGTTGCTACTCAGTTACTGTCCACCTCGTTATTCAAAATAGCCATTTGGGGGTTCCAATTTACTTGGCTCACGACTCGAGCTAGGAGGACACGCGTTCTAGCGTGCACACGCTGTGCACACGCGTGCACAGCCGTACCGTACCGCTGCGTGTGAAAAATCACTACTGGAATGCTGTGGTAGCGACCAAAACACCAAATGGATTCTACAAAATGTCTTCTAAATAAAAAACATTTCTGGAAAAACCTATGGATCTATACCTGTAGATAACATCTGACACAGATGTGTTAGGTCTAAATGGCACGGGGGGGATACTCTGCTGGATGCTGGGGTTCAACTGGTACGAAACCAGGTCTCTGCACTGCAGAGATAAACGGTGCACAATTATTTGCAACATTTTGCAGCAATTACCTGCTCTGCCCCTGTGGATTCCATCCAGGCTAGCAGCAGGAGAGGGTATAGGCTGAGTCACTGGGGACTGTCAGAGAACCATGCAGGCCGAGAGAGAGAGAGAGAGAGAGACAGAGGACCCAGGTCCCCCATCCCTCGTTCTGTCAGACAGAGAGAGAGCGAGAGAAAGAGAGAGAGAGAGAGAGAGAGAGAGAGAGAGAGAAAGAGAGAGAGAGAGAGAGGACCCAGGTCCCCCATCCTTCGTTCTGTCAGACAGAGAGAGAGAGAGAGAGAGAGTACCCATGTCCTCCCCTCGTTATATGTCATTAAGAGAGTGACTGGGGGGGGGGGGGGGGGGGGGGGGTGTCAGTGTGTGTATCTCTGTCGGGTGGAAACCTCATATGTCCAAAACTGCTACTTTTCAGGATTCTAATTCAAAAGCATCAAAAATAGCAGATCTACAGGCTCAGAACGTGTCGCTTCACACTGCGTTTCGAGCTGGTTCTGCTACTTTGGATGCTTTTGTGTGACTCTGTGGTATGATCATCAAGCAGGGCGTTCATTTACGAAAAAACAAAAAAGGAGATAAGGGGATTCTGCCCGACAATGTGCTTCTTTAGTGTGTGTGTGTGTGTGTGTGTGTGTGTGTGTGTGTGTGTGTGTGTGTGTGTGTGTGTGTGTGCGCACACGTGCGTGCGTGCGTGAGTGCACCCCGCACCAGTGTGATATTCAGCAAGCATCTGAGCATGCACATGCGTTCGCATCAAGGCCATACACTGCGCGCGTTGCGTGCATTACGTGTGTTGCGTTGCGTGTGCGCGTGGGGCAAGAAGAGGTGCTGGAACACCATCCTCCGCTCTACCATGCATAATCACGTTGGAACACAACAAAGAGGCTCGCTTTCACAGCCCGCGTTTGTTTGAATTGGGACGGGCTTGGCATCCGGAGTGTAACCCCAGGAGAACAGTGGCTCTTTCAGCAAAGCCCCCCCCCCCCCCCCCCCCGTGTGTGTGTGTGTGGGGGGGGGGGGGGGGGTGGGGGGGTTCGGGGTTAATCGAGGAGAGCCTGGCTTCTTCTGTAAAGGCTTGCGGTTGCCTTCCGAGAACGACAAAGAGAAGCGGCATCGCTTCCCTCTTCCGTTACAAACACTTTATTTCCTCTCGACTATTATCGGTTTGATGTTCATAAATTGCCTCGGCAAAGTGGTGCCACCACCATGTGGTGCTTTCAACACGCGTGTGAGCCTCCTGCATGCATGCTGCCGGCTTTCTCGTGAATGTGTGTCCCCCGCATCATAAAGTGGGGCTTTCATCAAAAGTTTTTCAGTACAGTAAAAAAAAGGCAGAGAAGTTTAGGGATGAGGAGCACTGATGAAAAGGGCCCCTCATCTACACACTGCCAGCGATGCGAGCGAGTGAACAATATAAATCCCATTAGAATACATTAGAAGACCGCCCTGACGTACCGCGAGCGTGCAGCAACGTCGTCCAGTCTCTATTTGAGCGAGGCTTCGCGGCCCCAAACACTTTTATTGGTTGAGATCTATATATACACACTACTATTTCTGGTTATTTGATTGGTTCATGGAATGGCCGACGCTCCATATCAGGACAGGTTTTCCACGCAATATTGCCTTTGGACGCTCGCTCCTTGCCTGTGTAGATGAGGTGTAACAGTTATCAAAATAGTATAATAGGGCTTATGCGGTTAAGAAGGAACGCAAACACCCCGATCTTTGACCTGGCCTTATTCACACAACGCAGAAAAATTGCATTGGCCGTTGCATTCTGTGGTTATCAGGGGGGGAAACCCCCCCCGGCCATGATTAAGTTGTAACCGGGACGTCAAGCTCCCTCTCGCGTAAAGATGACTGTGGCTGTTTGTTTGTCAACTCCCTGATGCCACAGTAAGTGTTTGTCAACTCCCTGATGCCACAGTAAGTGTTTGTCAACTCCCTGATGCCACAGTAAGTGTTTGTCAACTCCCTGATGCCACAGTAAGTGAAATGAATGAGTTCTCAGCCTCGGCCGCCAGACACTGCTCCTCTTCCCTTCCCTCTTATAAGTCGACTCATTTCCAGGCACCTCAGAGATGGTGGAAACTAGGAAGGGGGAGTTAAATTGGGTCCTTATTGCCGCACTCAGGGAACTGTTTAGTCTCTAACTAAATTAATTATCACAATCTGTTTTATGGTCACTTTTGCAGTTTTTCAGGTTTAAAGAAGTGGGTGATTATAATTATTATTTTCTCGTGTACGTTCCTCCATTTTGCACTTTCCGTGAGAAGAGACTTAGCGAGAAATAGAGAAATAAAGACAGGACAGGCGAGAACAGATAAGAAAGAAAAAGGCTAAAATCAGTTTTTTTATTATAAAAAGGTTTCTGCCCAGACAGTGACGACGACTCAGCCTGGTCTGGAGACAGATGAGATGAGGCAGCACCACCTGCATGCAGGGCTTTGCAGGCATTATGTAAAGTTATGGAGTCAGGCTCTGTATGGTCATATAGAACATCATTATGTAAAGTTATGGAGTCAGGCGCTGTATGGTCATATAGAACATCATTATGTAAAGTTATGGAGTCAGGCTCTGTATGGCCATATAGAACATCATTATGTAAAGTTATGGAGTCAGGCTCTGTATGGCCATATAGAACATCATTATGTAAAGTTATGGAGTCAGGCGCTGTATGGTCATATAGAACATCATTATGTAAAGTTATGGAGTCAGGCTCTGTATGGCCATATAGAACATCATTATGTAAAGTTATGGAGTCAGGCTCTGTATGGCCATATAGAACATCATTATGTAAAGTTATGGAGTCAGGCTCTGTATGGTCATATAGAACATCATTATGTAAAGTTATGGAGTCAGGCTCTGTATGGTCATATAGGACATCATTATGTAAAGTTATGGAGTCAGGCTCTGTATGGTCATATAGAACATCATTATGTGAAGTTATGGAGTCAGGCTCTGTATGGTCATATAGAACATCATTATGTAAAGTTATGGAGTCAGGCTCTGTATGGTCATATAGAACATCATTATGTAAAGTTATGGAGTCAGGCTCTGTATGGTCATATAGAACATCATTATGTGAAGTTATGGAGTCAGGCTCTGTATGGTCATATAGAACATCATTATGTAAAGTTATGGAGTCAGGCTCTGTATGGTCATATAGAACATCATTATGTAAAGTTATGGAGTCAGGCTCTGTATGGTCATATAGAACATCATTATGTAAAGTTATGGAGTCAGGCGCTGTATGGTCATATAGAACATCATTATGTAAAGTTATGGAGTCAGGCTCTGTATGGTCATATGGAACATCATTATGTAAAGTTATGGAGTCAGGCTCTGTATGGTCATATAGAACATCGTTATGTAAAGTTATGGAGTCAGGCTCTGTATGGTCATATAGAACATCATTATGTAAAGTTATGGAGTCAGGCTCTGTATGGTCATATAGAACATCATTATGTAACGTTATGGAGTCAGGCTCTGTATGGTCATATAGAACATCATTATGTGAAGTTATGGAGTCAGGCTCTGTATGGCCATATAGAACATCATTATGTAAAGTTATGGAGTCAGGCTCTGTATGGTCATATAGAACATCATTATGTAAAGTTATGGAGTCAGGCTCTGTATGGTCATATAGAACATCATTATGTAAAGTTATGGAGTCAGGCTCTGTATGGTCATATAGAACATCGTCTGACTTTCATTCCATTCCCCTTGCTCACGTAACCTCTACGCACGCACGCACGCACGCACGCACACACGCACACACACACACACACACACACACACACACACACACACAGAGAGCGTATAACAGGCGGCCCTTTCATCTCTGTACCTCTCCTCACCGAACAGCAGCCTGCCTACGTGATATAGTACACAGTGCTGTAAAGTAACTAAGTGCATTTACTCAAGTACTTATACTTATGTAGAATTTTGAGGTATTTCACAAATATTGTACTTTTACTGCACTGCATTTACCTTAAAACTTTAGTTACTAGTTACTTAGATTGTGATTATCATTACAAAACATATACAGTAACCACTTCAGCCCTGTGTATACATTTCGGCAATTTGAACATTCTACATTAAGCTCACACATTGTGAACTTGTAGATCTGCTATTTTTTTTTTTTTAAATTTGATGCATTTGAAAACTTGTGAAATGGGACATTTCTGCCTAAAGAATACGTTGTAATTTTGGCACCTTAAGTACATTTTGAATGACAACAACACTTTTATACTTTTATCTCAAGTAAACTTTGATTACTGTGCATCAGAGCATTCCTATACTGTACAAAAAATAATTACTCAAGTAACAAATGTGAGTACTTTTTTTCCTGCCTCCTCCATATCACACGTCTAATCAGAAGACAGAGTCACGCTATTGTTACACCCGAGCACAATGCGCTATTGTGTACCCCCCCTTTTGAATGGGAGGAGGGAGAACTAACCCATTTAGGCCTGACGGCGAAATTTAAAAAATGTATTTTTATCAGTGGTGCTCAATATTTCATGTCAAGGACCCCAAAAATTATATGTAATTGGCCATCTGAAAATATGTTGTTCCAGGGACCCTCCAGAAGCAAAGGTTTGAGTTAAAAACTGAAACTCTGAAAGAATATATATTACAAGATTTGAGGCACATTTTCACGTTTTTTTCAAAAATAGCAGACCTACAAGCTTGTAGATCTGCTATTTTTCAATAGCTATAGTATAACAATGCTTTAAAACAGGGGTTCTCAACGTTTTTGGCCGGGGACCCCCGAAAATGCTTTGGCAACGTCTCGGGACCCTGCCCCGCCCCCTCCCGACCCCCAATATAAATTGACTGCTACAATAACCTTAAACCATTTTGGGCGGGAACCCCTTTTGGTGTTTTAAGCATTGTTATAATTTAGCTATTTAAAAATAGCAGATCTACAAGCTCATAGCGCGCCACCGAGTGGCGCACTACAAGCTTGTAGGTCTGCTATTTTTGAAAAATCGTGAAAAAAAAATAAAAAAACAAAATCTTTTTTTTTTTTTGAAAATAATTTGGGGACCCCCTAAAATAATTTGGCGACCCCCCGAGGGGTCGCGACCCACGGGTTGAGAACCCCTGCTTTAAAACACCAAAAGGGGTTCCCGCCCAAAATGGGTTAATTCGCTTCAGGTGCTGCTTGGCAAACAGAGATGCGGGGCACGTACGTATCCCGCCACACTCGCTGTGTGATCGTATAGTCCCTTGCTCGCTTCACGGAGGATGAGTGTGGACTTATTACCCAACATCAATACCTTAATTACCAGTCTCGTTAATCGTGTTTGGCGTCTACGGGGCGTACGCCGCCTGGCAGACTCATTTGGGGGGCGCTCGGTCTGTCAGGATCCATTGTGTCCGTCGCAACGAAAAGGCAATTCCGCGTAATGAGTGATTAATCCATTCTGGACGGGAACCCCTTTTGGTGTTTTAAGCATTATGTTATATACTTTAGCTATTGAAAAATAGCAGATCTACAAGATCTACAAGCTCGTAGCGCGGCACTTTGTGCCGCACTACGAGCTTGTAGATCTGCTATTTTTGAAAGATCGTGAAAATGTGTCGCAAATCTTTGAATATATATTTTTTCAGAGCGAACATTTTTAACTCAAATCTTTGCTTCTGGGGCCATATGATATTGGGGGTCCTTGAAATGAAATAGTTTGAGCACCACTGATATAGAAACAGGTTTTTCAGAAAAAATCATGTCATGTTTTAGAAGACATTTGTAGAATCGAACTTAGGTCTAAATGGATTAAGCACGGAGCGGAGGTGGGCCCCGTTCGCGCCACTGAATGCCAAGTCGCCCCTGAGCAGTTTCCTGCCCGGAGTGTAATCCAATATTATCCACTTTGTTGTCAAACCAACGTGCAATCTGTCTCCCCGCAGTAAGTGTCACATTGTGACCAAACCCATTTACACCTGAGGACGCATTGGTATCGCTTTAGCTATTTACCACTTTAACCATTATTTAAAACTTTAGCTGTTGAAAAAAAAACAGATATACAAGCTCACAGCGCTATGAGTTTGTAGATCTGCTATTTTTGAAAATGTGTGCAAATCTTTGAATATATATTCTTTCACAGTGAACATTTTGAACTAACATATTTGCTTCTGGGGGGGTCCCTGGAACAACATATGTTCAGATGGGGGTCCCTGGAACAACATATGTTCAGATGGTGGTCCGTGGCCAAATACAGATCCTTCGGTGGGTCCTTGAAGTGAAATGGGTTGAGCACCTGCAGTGCAACATTTTTCAGAAAACTGTCAAGATTTGGAAGACATTTTGTAGAATCTGGTCTCAGGTCTTAGTCGGTTCAATCTGTCTCCCCGCATTAGTCGCCACGATTGTGACTTCAATTTAAAACGGAGCCTTGTGTCTTCCTGTATAATATAGCCTGGGAAAGATCAGATATCATGTGGACATTCAACCCAAAGGGATCTTTCCCTAAGCCTTCGGCCTCTCATTTTCTTCTTGCAATAAGATATCTGTGCTCTTTTAATAGTTTTTTTAAAGTATGTGTGGATGGACTTCAAGACGCACTTCCTCAGGAGACTTGGCTCAGATCTGAACACATTTGATTTGGCGTTAGGAACTCGTTGCGACCGCATGCCCTTGCAGAAGATATGCGTGCTATTCTAATAAGATATCTGTGCTATTATTTAAGGTGTCACGCTTGCCTTTTGAACTATTTTCAACCTGGCGTCCCTGTTGTGAGCACAGTGGTGGTACTCACATGTTTTACTTAAGTAGAAGTACTACTGAAATTACAACTAGAAGTCCTGTATTCAAAAATGTAAATTATCGACATCAAAATGTACTTCAAGTACCAAAAGTCCTACTCATTGTGCAGAATGTTTAATTTCACAAGTTCAAAATGCCTACAAAATATCTTTGGAAATAGCCGAACAACAAGCTCACAATTCATTTGCGAGCTCACACATTGTGATCTTGTATTGTATTCCTGCTATTTTAAAATGTCCGAAAAACAAAATATATAGTCTACGGCTGTAGTGGTTCGTAACTAAAGTGTTCAAATAATTGTAGTGGAGTAAAAAGTACAATATTTGCCTCTGAGATGTATAGTGGAGTAGAAGTAAAAGTACTGAAAACTGGAAATACCTCAAATTTGTACTTAATATGTACAGTATTTGAGTATAGTTAGTTAATTTCCACCACTGGCTATGACATTTCATTTCAGCCATGGTATATAGAGAGAGAGAGAAAAAAACAACTTCTGAGTAAGAATAGCATTTGGCTGCCGGCCCTCACAGATCCCTTCGTGCCTGCTTCGTCCTTGGGCTCTCCGTTAATGTGTCCTCTGTGTTCATAGCATTCCCAGTAGCTTAGAATGTAGGTTGGACCCATTTCCATTTCCACTCAGGGAACTATAGTCTAGCTGCAGAGAGACAGACTGCTGCTGGTGTTAACTGGTTCACCAATAAAGCTATAGTCTAGCTGCAGATAGACAGACTGCTGCTGGTGTTAACTGGTTCACCAATAAAGCTATAGTCTAGCTGCAGATAGACCGACTGCTGCTGGTGTTAACTGGTTCACCAATAAAGCTTTTTGCTGCTGCTGGTGTTAACTGGTTCACCAATAAAGCTATAGTCTAGCTGCAGATAGACCGACTGCTGCTGGTGTTAACTGGTTCACCAATAAAGCTTTTTGCTGCTGCTGGTGTTAACTGGTTCACCAATAAAGCTATAGTCTAGCTGCAGATAGACCGACTGCTGCTGGTGTTAACTGGTTCACCAATAAAGCTAGTCTAGCTGCAGATAGACCGACTGCTGCTGGTGTTAACTGGTTCACCAATAAAGCTAGTCTAGCTGCAGATAGACCGACTGCTGCTGGTGTTAACTGGTTCACCAATAAAGCTAGTCTAGCTGCAGATAGACCGACTGCTGCTGGTGTTAACTGGTTCACCAATAAAGCTATAGTCTAGCTGCAGATAGACTGCTGCTGCTGGTGTTAACTGGTTCACCAATAAAGCTTTTTCTGGCACAATGAAGTGATAATATCCCTGCACCTCTTTGAAATGGTTCATTAACATATATATTATAGCGTCTTCATTATCCAAGGCGCTTTACAGAGATTGTGCATTACATTCACCCATTCACGCACGCACGCACGCACGCACACACACACACACACACACACACACACACACACACACACACACACGCACACGCACACGCACACGCACACACACACACACACACACACACACACACACACACACACACACACACACAGAGGAGGAAACCATGCAAGGCATCAACAATAGTAAAGTAATAGAGGGTGTAATTATGTGCAATGATAAAGTGAGTGGCAAAGTGAGTTTAATGTTCTGTGAATTTGTATTTGATATACATGATTCACCAGGATCCTGGATGGCTGGATTCTATAGGCGTAAAATAATTGATATAAATATTTTTGTAAATCTCTATGGGGGAAAAATGAATGGCCGATTTTTCAGTGGTTCCAGAAAACCACGCCCACTGCTATGCTCTATACTAGACTAACCCATTTCGACCTGAGATCAGATTAAAAAAATGTCTTCTACATCCTGACAGTTTTCTGAAAGAGCTATGTTTCTATGTCAGTCGTTCTTCGATTTTTCAAAAATAGCAGACCTACAAGATCGTAGCGCGCCACTCGGTGGCGCGCTACGAGCTTGTAGATCTGCTATTTTTCAATAGCTAAAGCATAACATGATGCTAACACCAAAAGGGGTTCCCGCCCAAAATGGACTAATCAAGGTCATGGCCTACATGTATGTATTCACTCTGGGCACTGGATGAATTCATTTAGCCGCGTTTGTTCTTTCGCATGGCGGCCTCTCGGAGGCCACGGATATACCGGCATATTACTGAAGCCGTGACATTTGCAGGCATTCCGTGCGGCGCGCGGCCGCTGGACTTCAACTCCACTATATGTGACCTTTTTAGCGCGACGGCCCGCTGCACCGGCTGACACCTAGCAGAGACGGAGGAATGAGAAGGATGGTGGGGGCAGGGGGGGTGAGGGGGGGTGAGGGGGTTGGGGGTGAGGGGGGGTTGGTGCATGCTTCCTTCTTCTCTTTGACAACAAACAATGTGTGTCCCCATTGCAGCCAAGTATGTACATTACGTGCATGAAAAGGAATTTCCTAGCATTCTTGAATGTGTGTTTATTTTTATTTTTATTATCATTATTTTTTTGTCCGTTTATCCGTTGTTGTTGTGGATGTGATTCTTGTGGATAGATAATAGTGTTTTTTTGCGTTCGTTTCCAAATGCGACACGCTCCAGTTACGACAATGAGAACGGCGTGGACCATTACACAACTGTGTATCCTTTTCTGGGGGGGGGGGGGGGTGTTGCTGAGAACCGTGAGCCCACATCTAATGCAGCTCCTAGCCAGGTAATTTGGGGCAGGGGGTGCGTGTCTCGGGGCACGGTTGTGAGGTGGCTGAGGAAGGGGTCCGCCTCCCCGACCCCCCACCCCCCTGTCGCAGAGTGAAAAAGTCTATTTTCATTGGCCGGGTGACAAATGTGTTGTCTGTGGAACACACAGGTGCTTTGCTCTCATCGTCTCTCTCTCTCTCTCTCTCTCTCTCTCTCTCTCTCTCTCTCACTCCACACTCTCCTCCATTCTGTCATCACCATTCCATTTCCTCCGCTCTGCGTCTTTTCTCATCTCTCTGTATCTCTGTATCTCTCTCTCTCTCTCTCTCTCTCTCTCTCTCTCTCTCTCTCTCTCTCTCTCTCTCTCTCCATTTCCCATCACCGCTCTCTATCTTTCGCCCCTCGTCTCAATTTTCTCCCCATCTGCTTCCACTCCTCTTTCAGTTTTTCTCGCTCACACAGAAGCCGTTGGAATTTACTTTATCTCTGTCTCCCTCTCTCCTTCCCTCCCTCTCTCTCTCCCTCTCTCTCTCTCTCTCTCTCTCTCTCTCTCTCTCTCTCCCCCCTCCCTCCCTTGTGTTCCTGTCCACAGTGGGTCAGCGGTATCGTGGAGTGCAGTGGTTCTGTGAAGGTGACCTGTATGTTTTTTCCGGGCCTGGCCATGGGCTGCAACACAGGACATGGGATCTGCCTGTCCCTCCCGCTCGTGTCTTGTGTTGCAGCCAGTGGACCCGCCCGCCTGCCTGCCTGCCTTTCTGCAGCCTGTGGACTCGCCTGCCTCTCTGTCTGCCTCACCTCCTCACCCTGGGATCGGACGACCCGCCCTGCCCGCCCGCCCATCGCTGATGGATTTAGCCGTGGCGGACAGATGGGCGCCGCCGACCGTGGAGACGGATGACCCCGGCGTGTCCTCGGCTGTCCACTCCATTTGAATATTGAATGTTTTCTTTTGACAGTTTGCAGAAAGAAAGCACAGGAAAGTACAGTTCAATGCAAGGTCTGCAGAACGGTACATTCATGGTCTCTGCCTGGTATTCCTAAATGGAATCTATGCCTAAAAATGGTTAAACCTAACCTTATTCCTAACCGTGAAACGGTGCCAAAACCTAACCCTATTCCTAAACTAAACCGCAGTAAAACTATGCCTAACCCTAAACGTATAGGCCTTCTAACCTTATCTTACTTACTCTGAGAGTGTACAAATGAAACCAAATGGACCCGTAGCGTCTCAGAGTTACAGACCCCACTTTGAGAACCTCTGTTCTCGATTATTAATTTTTATTTTTTGTATTACACACCATTATCGCAAGCTATGGGTACCGGAATCGATATCGGGGAGGAAAAAACATTGTATTGTGCAAAAGTATGCTTTTGAGGACGAGCCAGGTTTGAATGTAAGTCAGTCACATGTTGAGTGAACTATACTGCTACTGTTTAGACATCTCTAACCGCCATGAGTGAGACTGAGAGCAGGGCAATGCCATCGTTATTGTCAGCGTAACGATCAGTGTTGGTGGTAATTACTGTAATCAGGTAACTGTTTTGAGTTGTGCGTGAGTAATTAAAGGAAATTGACACACTTGATACATGAACTTCGGTGAAAGAAAACGGAGAAATCGGAGGCACTCTTTGGCGATTTCGAAATCTAACCATTCAACGTGTCACCACTCTGGTGTGGCACGAGGCTGATGGCATACATTGGGCCTACTGGTGCTTTCATCGCATGAACTTGTCACCTTTTTAATGGCAGTAATCCTGTGGTAACGTAACACGTTACTTTGAAAAGTTATGTTTACCCAACACTGGTAATGGTTACAGCATGGTTTTATAGAAGCGGAGAGTTTATTTGAGTCAGTGCAGTCCCCGGTTTCGATTCAACACCTCATTGTAACAGAGTCGTCTGACATTCAGAGTATTCAGGGGACTGGGGAGTCCCAACGCTACTGCTACTCCTACTACTGCTAACTCCTACTGTGACATTCAAAGCCACGCTTTGAACTTCTTTTAAGCTACTTAGAAACAAGCCACGGCAGACAGAGAGACAGAGAGAGCTTTTCAATGAGCGTCGTCCTCTACTGTCGCATCAGATGAAGGGCAGTACTTTGTACTCTCACTCACGTACCGCGAGCAAAGAGTCCAACATCACACTGTAGCCTACTATTACTAGTCGTACCGTGAGCAGAGGCTCGAACATCAATTTGGGCCAGTAGCTACATGGCCCGTTTAGCCACTTAAGTATAGTTCACCTGCAACAAACGACTTATTTTCTATCGATTACACAACCCATGAAGCCTTGAATTCATGGACTATTTTTTCCCCCCGGACATTCCTAAGTCAATAATTTGATGACCGGCGGAGACTCCAGCTGGAGACTCAAAGCGTGTCCTGCTGGCCGATGATTCAAAAACAAAACAGTCTCCATGCGTGTAATTGAATTTTTTTTTAGTAATTTTAGGCAAACTACGGTATTTCCTATTGTGAAAGAAGCCGATCTACAAGGTCATAATAACCTCACCTCATTGCGACGTGTTGTGCCACCAAAGGGCTCAGACTGATGAGGAGGAGGAGAAGGCTGGAGTGGAGATCCCCCCCCCCCCCCCCCCCAAAAAAAACAAAACAGCTGTAGGCGAGAGAGAGCAGCAGAGTTGATGACAGGCAGCTGGAGGCGAGTGTGGGGGAGTTGTGGAGGTGGTGGTCTGCCATCTGCTAGCAGCAGGTGTAGCTTGTTGTTCACCTTGCAGTCGCACCGCTCCACCAAATCCACCCCACCCCACAGAGGCACCAACCCCACCCCGCCCCCACCCCACCGAGGCACCAACCCCACCCCACCCCCACCCCCAATCCTGAGTCGCAAAAGTAGCAGATCTACAAGCTTGGGAATTTGTAGTATGATCAAGTGTTAATTAATTTACAAAAAAAAATAATAATTAGAAGAAAGTTTGAATATGGAGATAAGAGGTTTGTGCCCGACAGCACCGATGTGTGTCTTCTTTAGCCGGTGGGAACATGAAGTAATTTTCTGACAGAGGTTAATGTTACTTGATTGGAATGTGGAATCAGGCTGCAAGATCTCGCACGCACGCACGCACGCACGCACGCACGCACGCACACTGTTTGCCAGAAGGATGGAGGACAGACTTGCTGAGTGTATGCTGTTGGGCTGATATAGCCGCCAGCAATCGTATTTTGTGACCGGGCCACACCCCAAAAAATAACAAAAAAAACAATAACAAATTCTAATGAACGGACGGATCTTATTGTTGATGTCGGGTAGAAACTCCATATTTTAACTTTTTGGGCCCCCCCCACCCCTAAATTAACGGCCTACTTGATTACTAAATGGGTCATAAAAAAGCCTTCAAAAGCAGCAGATCCACAAGCTGGAAACACAGAGCAAAGGCAGCACACAACGGTTTTGTGCTTGCAGATCTACTACTTTTGATTGCTTTTTTAATTTTAATCGTGAAAAGCAACAGTTTTGGACATATGGAGGTTTCCACCCGACAGAGACGATATGATAACGGCTTTCCAGGGAGCTTGTCATCGTCTGTCGTTGGTTGTTGCGAGTGCTTCTTTCCATGGTATAGCTTAATTGAAACAAAGTGTTGACATTGACAGCCATGCCCAAGGGCATGCATGCCATCTTTCTGAGTGTTTTACAATTGTCTCCTCTCCAGACTCCCCTTATACTCTCTCAGTTTGGATTCTTTGTTGTCTTCTAATTGCATTTATTGCACATCAAAGTACCCTCCAGGCTGGTTGGTATAGTAGTAGCAAGCGATTCTGTTTCTGCACACAGCTCGTGTAATGTATGCTAATCAGTGGATTATTAAAGTGACAAAACGAGTTATGCCTATTGTCATTCATTCCTAATCTCTCCATGGCGCTGCTGCTGCTGCTGCTGCTCTTGTGCCAGGATTCTCTCATCGCACATGTACGCACTCACACTGACAAATGAAAGGAACCTTTTGGATTACTTCATTAGCGATACGGAACATTTGCATCTCTCACAGAGCCATGGGGAGAAAGACATTTTCAGTGGTCACATTTGTTTTACTTAAAGGACCACTTTACCACTTTTCAACCTATCTTCATATAATATGTCCTCACTAATAATCATGATAAAATGGCACAATCTTTTTCTATACAGTCTGTGTCTCATAGGAGGGCTGTGGGCAGTTCAGAAACCTGTCCACCAGTAACATCATCGATGGGGTATGCAAGCTTATAGGCTTTCTAGTCCTGAAAAGTTGCAATGAGAAAATGGAAGCCATCGTTACAATTTACAATTTCAATTTACAATTTAGGCATTTAGCAGACGCTCTTAATCCAGAGCGATTTACATTAAGCAAGAACAAAGAATAATAAGATTGGGAGCGAATCTGCAGTTCTGATTGCAATGGGAAGTGCATTCCATAGTTTTGGAGCCAGAAGGGAGAAGAGTTTGGGACGTGTGGAGCGTTGTCCCGGCGTTTTTAGGGAGGCTACTTCCAGCTTCCCTGCGTCGGCTGATCTGAGCGCTCGGGAGGGTTTGTAAGGTGCGATCAGACTTGGAAGATATGCCGTACGCGGTGCCATACCTTTGGTTGCTTTGAATGCCAGCATCAGAGTTTTGTACTCTGTGCGGGCAGAGTTCTCACGATAATAAAAAAATCACACCCGTGTGAACTGAGTGGTGTAAGGTTTTATATAGCATGATCAGCTGTGGTCTGACGTAATGTCTGACGTAATGAAATCACACAAAATATGTTAAGTAAAAAAAGCTATCATTTTTGATAAATGTATGCATCACACCTGGATGTGATTTCACAACTGGCTTTTTTTGCGCAGAGAAAATGACCACGGTTGCTACGGTCATCCAGTTCACCCGGGTGTGATTTAATTACGTCAGAAATTATTTTGAACATAGCAACCATGGTCATTTTTTTATGCACACAAAAGCCAGTTGTAGGAGTGGTTTACACCACTCAAAAACTAAACATTTTTGTAAAAAATAATCTGCCTAACGATGGTGTTTCTGAACTGCATGCCCACAGCCCCCCTACACAGACTGAGTGGATATTTTCTTTTGCCATTTTATGTGCCATATATTAATTATTATATGAATATAGGTTGGAAAGTGGTGAAGTGGTCCTTTAAGTAAAAGTAGAACACAATGTAGAACACTGTTCTGTTTCACAAGTTTTCAAATATGTATAAAATGAATAAAAATCACACCCGTGTGAAGTGAGTGGTGCAACTCCGTGTGGGGGTCCCCGGAACCTCCAGACTCCCAGGAACACGCCCAGGGGGCCGGACCGATTCCGGCGAGCCGCCCCGCATCTGAAACGCGTCCCCCCCCCTCTCTCTCTCTCTATTCCCAATGTAGACATGTACCCCTGTGAGTATTTCCATGCATTTTACTGTACCAAACATTTATAATAAAATAATGAAGTATTTGATTATCCCCACCCGCTTCAATGCAAACATAAGACACATAAAATGATCTAATCAAATTGTTATCACATACCAACTACATGGTGTTGTTCCCAATGTAGACATGTACCTCTGTGAGTATTTCCATGCATTTTTACTGTACCAAACATTTATAATAAAATAATGAAGTATTTGATTGTTGCAACACCTCGGACGACGGACGGACGGACGGACGGGCGGGCGGCCACAGCCAGCCAGGGACAGACACACACAGCTCCGTAATGGGAGTGGTTGCACCACTCAAAAACATCTTTGGAAAATAGCCGATCTACAAGCTCACAATGCATCACATCGCAACGCATTTTTAGCTTGTAGATATTTCGGCTATTTTTCAAATGGCCGAAATGTAGCCTATAAGATATAGGGCTGAAGTGGTAAATGTATGTTTTGTAATAATAATCCAAATCTACAAAGTAACTATATACGTAAAGTTTACAAATAATTGTAGTAGAGTAAAAGTACAATATATTTGGAAATACTCCAGTAAAGTAAATAAAACCCTCAAAAATGTAGTTTAAGTACAGCGCCTGTACTTAGTTACTTCACACCAGTAAAAGACAGTCAGACTTGTAAGGCAGTGTCGAGATTTTCGAGCAAGATTGTCGAGTCTTAAGTAGGATTTGCGGCGCTGCATATTTCTCCATATTTCCCCTCTGAGCGTAAGTCTGCATACACAATCTACAATTACTGAGGGAGAGGGGAGCTAGCTGTTCCTCCTACCGCGCTGAGCTTAAATTATATCTGCCGCGCCCAGACTGACAGGCTCGAGTCATGACCCCCAAGACTGTTCCCTGTTGATTATTGTTATTATTATTATTATTATTTATTTTTTTGCCTTTATTGATAGTCACAAGTGAAGATAGACAGGAAAGAGGGAGAGACAACTCCCCTCAGCAAAGATCACCATGAACAGGACTCAAACACGCGACGCGCTGTCAGGCCAGAGACTAATTATGTGGCATGCGCCTGGACCACTAGGCCAGCGGGCGCCCAAGACCAGTGTAGATTTTGACAGCATATATTTTGATTTAGTTTTCGTCATAGACAGTCTACAAATTGTCTCTCCTCTGACGGAAACAGCAGTTATGAAGCCACGTACACTTATAAAGACAGGATATGATCTTCTTAATTGTCACAAATGAACAATGTTAGGCCAAAATAAAACCGTCCGTCCAATCATTAAAAACAACTACTTTGATGTCTACCGTGAGGCATTGTCATAAGACGGAGCAGCAATTAAGCATTATAGCCCCCTCCTTACCCCCTCCTTACCCCCCCTCTCTCTCTCTCTCTCTCTCTCTCTCTCTCTGTGGTGAAAGCTCTCATTGCTGCAGGGTTGTTCGAAAAGAGCCACTTCGTCCGGCGAGAGAGAGAGAGAGAGAGAGAAAGAGAGAGAGAGACGATGGTAGATTGAACCAGATTGTTCTGATTGAAGTCCCCCCCTCCCCCAGAGTCCTTGAACAGACTACTGCCATAGTATAATTAGCTAAGGAGTCTCCTTGAAGGAGACACTCCAATCTCTCCCCCCCCCCCCCCCCTCCCCACCCCACGGCCACATCTCCATTTTCTCTCCTCCTCCTCCTCCTCACTCCACCCGTTCTTTCTCACCCTATTTAACTCTCACATCCATCCTCTGTCCTCTCCGTCTCTATTTGCTCTCTCTCTCATCCCAATAGGTACACTGCATCGTCTCTGTCGTGTCCGTCTCTATTTGCTCTCTCTCTCATCCCAATAGCAGGTACACTGCATCGTCTCTGTCGTGTCTCTCTCTCTCATCCCAATAGGTACACTGCATCGTCTCTGTCGTGTCTCTCTCTCTCTCATCCCAATAGGTACACTGCATCGTCTCTGTCGTGTCTCTCTCTCTCTCATCCCAATAGGTACACTGCATCGTCTCTGTCGTGTCTCTCTCTCTCATCCCAATAGGTACACTGCATCGTCTCTGTCGTGTCTCTCTCTCTCATCCCAATAGGTACACTGCATCGTCTCTGTCGTGTCTCTCTCTCTCTCATCCCAATAGGTACACTGCATCGTCTCTGTCGTGTCTCTCTCTCTCATCCCAATAGGTACACTGCATCGTCTCTGTCGTGTCTCTCTCTCTCATCCCAATAGGTACACTGCATCGTCTCTGTCGTGTCTCTCTCTCTCATCCCAATAGGTACACTGCATCGTCTTTGTCGTGTCTCTCTCTCTCATCCCAATAGGTACACTGCATCGTCTCTGTCGTGTCTCTCTCTCTCATCCCAATAGGTACACTGCATCGTCTCTGTCGTGTCTCTCTCTCTCATCCCAATAGGTACACTGCATCGTCTCTGTCGTGTCTCTCTCTCATCCCAATAGGTACACTGCATCGTCTCTGTCGTGTCTCTCTCTCTCTCATCCCAATAGGTACACTGCATCGTCTCTGTCGTGTCTCTCTCTCTCTCATCCCAATAGGTACACTGCATCGTCTCTGTCGTGTCGGGTGGCAACCTCATACGTCCAAAAACTGTCGCTTTGCCGAACCACGAATCGGATACTTTCACAATGTTTGCCTCTTTCTCGTGCAATGTTCGACAATTTGGCCAATTTGGTGTTAAAAGTATGCTGGTTTATTTACTGTTCAGTTGTAGAACAGTAAAGAAAAATATATATATATTTTGGAACCACTGAAATAGGGCATTAATGAAAAAATAAATGCATTTTTGAATATGGAGATAAGAGAGATTCCTGCCCGACAGCAACAATATATATACCACCAGCCAGGGTATAAAATGTGACCTTGTGTGTGTGTGTGTGTGTGTGTGTGTGTGTGTGTGTGTGTGTGTGTGTGTGTGTGTGTGTGTGTGTGTGTGTGTGTGTGTGTGTGTGTGTGTGTGTGTGCGTGCGTGTGTGTGTGCGTGCACGAGTGTATAGGTGCGTGCATGCGCGTAAATTCAAAGTGAATTGAATATAGACCTGCATGGGGAATTGATTATACCGCCGCCACATAATAACCCATTTAGACCCGAGGACGATTCTACAAATGTCTCCTAAATCCTGACAGTTTTCTGAAAATCCTATGTTTCTATGTTTCTATGTCAGTGGTTCTCAAACATTTTCATGTCAAGGACCCCCAAAAATACATGTAATCGGCCGCCGACCCCCATCTGAAAATATGTTGTTCCAGGGACCTCCCCAGCAGAAGCAAAGATTTGAGTTAAAAACGTTCGCTCTGAAAGAATATATTTTTCAAAGATTTGCACCACATTTTCACGATTTTTCAAAAATAGCAGACCTACAAGTTCATAGCGCGGCACTCGGTGCCGCGCTATGAGCTTGTAGATCTGCTATTTTTCAATAGCTAAAGCATAACATAATGCTTAAGACACCAAAAGGGTTTCCCGCCCAAAATGGGATAAAGCAACTTACAAGGCGAAGCCCCGGGGGTATATCGGCAACCCTCTGTATAATTCATCACAAAGCAGGCTGAGCCAGTGACTTTTTGACGCCCGGGTGCCTTTTATTCTTTGTTTAGGAGTGTGGGTTTTTTGTGCTTTTTACAGATGATGATGTAATGGAACTGGCTATATATCAACCGAGTGAACCAAGCAAGCAAGCGGGTAATCATTTATTCCTTTGTTTATGCCTCACCCCGTTTGGGGCGTAATGAATGACTTTCAGTGATATTTAACCCATCCTGGACGGGAACCCCTTTTGGTGTTTTAAACATTATGTTATAGTTTAGCTATTGAAAAATAGCAGATCTACAAGCTCATAGCGTGCCACCGAGTGGTGCGCTACGAGCTCGTAGGTCTGCTATTTTTGAAAAATCGTGAACATATTTATTTCAGAAAACTGGAGGATTTATAATTGTTTTTTTAAATTTTGAGGTCAGGCCAAAATGGATTAATTAGAGGCGAGATCTGACAGCGGGCGATAACGGGCAGAAATGATGACGCACGTTGCTGTGCATGCTGAAGAGAAGGACCCCTCTCTCTCTCTCTCTCTCCCCTACTTTCCCCTTTTACTCGAGGTCCTTCCCATTTAGACTGCAGTCACGTCCAGTCAGTCAAGTCCGATTCAAATCAGATTTATTTCTCGAATCTGATCTTTTGGCCCCCGACCGTTCACACTGCGTTTGCAAGTGACCAGATCAGATCGTCGATCTGTCACAGATCTGTGTGTTCAGAAGACTGGCAGCCAAATCCAGCCTGAATCTGATCTGTTTCGACATCCAGTCTGGAATCTGATTTGTTTAAAATAAGTCTATAAACACAAACAAGTCACATGGAATCCGATTTAGGTATAAGGTTTCGCATTTTCACGTCGGCTTTGTTTCAGTTGTTGGAGGTGGTGGTGCCGATGCCAAGACTGACTGTGCTGCGGACCACACCTCTTCACAGAGCACGACCATGGATTACTACCATATTGTATTATACCATCCATCCATCCATCCATCTTCAACCGCTTATCCGTAGTCGGGTTGCGGGGGCAACAGCTCCACCAGAGTGCTCCAGACTTCCCTCCCCAGAGCAACATTAGTGACTTCCTCCTGGGGGATTCCGAGACGTTCCAAGGCCAGTGAGTCGATGTATTTCCTCCAACTGCGCCTTGGTCTGCCCCAGGGTCTCCTCCCAGTGGGACGTGCGTCAAGGACCTCCCTAGGGAGACGCTCGAGAGGCATCCTAACCAGATGCCCGAACCACCTAAGCTGGCTCCTTTCCAGGCGAAGAAGCAGCGGCTCTACTCTCCCCCGCGTGACTGAACTTCTGACTGATGCCAGCCACCCGTCGGAGAAAACTCATTTCGGCCGCTTGTATTCGCAACCTTATTCTTTCACCACTACACTGTAGCCTATATTATCTTAACATTATCATATACCAATATAAATTAGCTAACATCATTGTTATACCATATTATATTAGTATATTATCTTACACTATTACATTTGTTATTGCTATTGCTACTACTTGTATTTGCCTGTATCTCCCTCTCTGTCTCTCCTCTCTCTCCTTCTCCCACCACACGGTCGAGGCAGATGGCCGCGCCCACCCTAGTTTTTCGTTATCTCTGTAGAAAGATTGCTTGCTCAGCTCTGTCGGGTCTCTGCTTGTTGTGATTTGACACTTTCATAAAATCTGTGTCATCATCATACATATAAATGAAAGAAAATGCTGCGTCTTGTCTGACGGTGTGTGTGATATGCAGCAGCCAGCGAGGCGAGGCGAGGCGAGGCGAGGCGAGGCGAGGCGCTCCGCCAGATTGCCAACGTGCTCGATGTGAAGTGACGAGACACCTGTGATGGAAGGGATGAGGTTTCTCACCGTCTACATGCCCCCGTCTTGACGAGAAACGGGGGGCCCTTACATTTTTGCATTCCACTGATATATCACAACAGTTATCTTTTCCACCTGAGCGAAGCAAAACGCGTTCAGAAGACATTATCCACGAGCACTCGGCAAAGCATGCGCACTTCATCATTTTTGAGTCTTTGCCTTTTCGAAGACCTTGGAATTTGGTTCGACTTAAATGACGTAAATAAGGTGAAAATAGCAGATCTACAAGCTCTACGGGGCATTGTGTTGTTCTTGCTTACTGTAAATCGCTCTGGATTAAGAGCGGCTGCTACAGTAAATGCCTAAATCGTGTAATTGTCTCCACCAGGCCGAAGGCATGGGGAGAGAGTATGTTTTGCACTCCGTCCGTGTGTGTGTGTGTCCGTGTGTCCGTGTGTCCTTCCGTCCGTCCGTTACCAGCTAATCTCCGGCACCGTTAACCCGGTCGATGCCAAACTTTGCACACACACTCCCTGGATGCCAACGATGAACCTCTGCCCCACATTTTCCAGAACGGCCTGTTATAGCGCCACCATGAGGCAGCTTTTCACATGTTTTACCTAAAACTGCACCGATCTGCGTGAAACGTTGCATGCACACTCCCTAGAGGCCAAGGACAAACCGTTGACCTGCATTTTCCGCATCTGCCTTTTATAGCGCCACCAGGAGGCCAACTTTTGTACAACACATTTTTTGATATTACTCCTCCAGATTCTGGCCAAAAATCTCACAAATCGTTACACACTATCTCTATGGTCATGTGCTCAAGTCGGATCTGTCCGATATTTCATATTCCATCCTAATTGGCTATAATTAGCTTTCACAGTTTGCAAGATTGCCCCGTTTTGAACAAAAGCCTCAAATCATGAACGCAGCATGCAATTTACGTGAAATCTTTCACACATTTTCTTACTAGGCTGAGGAATATATCCCACCCTTTTCACATTGGCCTGTTATAGCGCCACCAACAGGTTGATTTTTGCAAAACACATTTTTGGAACAAAATGCCTCAAAAACATCTTTATATTAATCCTAAACATTTTGCCAAACATCTCACACAGTCCTATCCTCCTGGTGGAGACCTGTGCCCAGAAGGGCACTTTTTCTAGTTATAATTGCTGTGAGCTTGTAGATCTGCTATTTTCACGATTTTTTTTTGCCTCCTTATTTGACAATTCGGCCAATGTTTGACAAGGTTTTATAGGCCTAATATAGTTTGTTCATTGCTTTTGATGCAGTAATGCAGTCTTTCTCTCCTTTTCTTTTTGGTTGAGGTATATGAAAAAGCCCTTGAAATTGTCACTTCACTGTCAGTCATCTGGGGACCCCTCCCAAAACCCCTGGTGGGTCCTGACCCAAAGGGTGAGAATCACTGCTATACTACACCATGGGTTCTCAACCTGTGGGTCGCGACCCCTCTGGGGGTCGCCAAATTATTTTGGGGGGTCCTCAAATTATTTTCAAAAAACAAAAAACCTTTTTTTTTTGCATATAACCGCTTGGTCCATGTGAAACCTGGTGGGGACGGGCGGGAGGAAAACCTCCGTAGCCACCCAAGAGTTGTGTGTCTGCATTGAAACGTTGAAACGGATGAATAAGCCGTGATGACAGCGTGCAGGCTGTAGTAGGGAACAGGGAGGGGGGGGGGGGGGGATTGGGGGGGGGTCGTTGGAAGTCAACACCTGTCACTGTCAGCACAGTGTGCTGTTCCAAGCCGCTGACTGGGCTGACTCACTGAAGGTCACATTGAGTGTGGTCTGGAGTTCTACCGCTATATATATACGCCGTCAAAACACGGCGGACGCATCAGGGCTCTTGTTCTCACGCTGGACCTACGCTGGTATCATTTGTTTTGGGGCGGAAGTTCCGCCCAAATCACTTGTTTTCGGCAGAAGAACCGCTCAAGGAAGTGACGTCGATGACGCTTTACAAGTCAGTTTACATTCTGTGTATGAAAGTGTTGTGATTGGTCGAAAGAATATCGTATCCTGGGGAAATGCATCTGACGGATGTTGATGGCTGACAATTACCGCCGATACCGTCTCTGCCTTGGGTTACTTGTGACCAGGCTTTTGTCTTCGCAGATGAGTAAGCCTGGGACCGAGGCTATAGGTTCTTCTCCTCCTCGCAGAAGCTACTACAGTCAGAGCCTGGCTGGCAGTGTTGATTTCATCCAATAAAACTGTGACGAAAAACGTTCGTCGAGTACCTTTTTTTTCACTGACGATAACTAAATAAAAACAAAGCTATGATGAGTAAAACCGAGGGCAGATTCACACTATGGCCCCGGGTGTGCAGTCGGGACCACTTGGCAGATGTTGTGGTATAGTGTGAATTAAGGCTGTCCCCGAACATTCGGGGGTTCGAACGTTCGCTCGTTAGGGTTGACACTCAAATCTTGAAATTAATGCGCTTGAACCATTCGTTTATTTTTATTTTTTTTAATTTAATTTAATTTAATTTGTATTTATTTATTTTTTCCTTTTTTTAACAAAAAAAAAGAAATTCCGGCCGAAGTTCGAATCCTAAAAACAGGGCTAGGGTACAGCCTTAGTGTGAATGCTGCGTACCGTTCCCGGGAGCGGATCACCCAACCGATCCTGGGACCACATGGAGGTAAGTCTCGGGTGTACTCGGATACGGATGGCTGGTGTGAAAGCCATCCGTACTAAAATGTGAATCATGGCCAGCGGGGACGAGGCAATCGTATTCAGGAACAGTTCTAATCAATCAGACTCATGTGTGAATCTGCCCTAAGTGTAGCCTACTGCAGTAGAATCAAGGCCCAATGTGAATCATGGCCAGCAGGCCGGGGCCAAGCAACGGTATTCGAGACCAGTTTGATTCTATCAGACTCTGTGTGAAACTGCCCTGAGGCTACAACTATGCAATTCTGTTGACAAATAAACTAAAATGTCAGGTGGGGACTAGTGGAGAAGAGATCCAGTAGAACTAAAAAGTAATTGTATGCTTGGTTGCACTGGAGGCCGATTTTCCGGGGTCTCAGAGATAGAAATAAATCACACCTGTGTGAACTGAGTGGTGCAAATCCCCCCCCCCCCCCTCTCTCTCTCATTAGCAGGCAACAGTGCAGCACTATCTCTCTCTCTCTGTTTCTGGCACAACAGCGCCACTTTTGGTACTCATTGGTACTGGTGCTCATTAACGTCACACACAAACATAGTTGAACGTCACGGACATTGCTGTTCCTTGGAGTGGTTGCACCACTCAAAAACATAGTGTTTTTTGAGTGGTGTAAACCACTCCTACGACTGGCTTTTGTTGAGTGGTGTAAACCACTCCTACGACTGGCTTTTGTGTGCAGAAAAAATGAGCATGGTTGCTATGTTCAAAATAATTTCTGACGTAATTAAATCACACCCGGGTGAACTGGATGACCGTAGCAACCATGCTCATTTTTTCTGCACAAAAAAAGCCAGTTGTGAAATCACATCCGGGTGTGATTTAATTACGTCAGACATTACGTCAGACCACAGCTGATCATGCTATATAAAACCTTACACCACTCAGTTCACACGGGTGTGATTTTTTTTGTTTTACATACAACTGCAGCGATCTGTGTAGAACATCATATATGCACTCCCTAGAGGTAATGAAACACATCTGCCCTGCTAAACACTCCCTAGAGGTAATGAAACACATCTGCCCTGCTAAACACTCCCTAGAGGTAATGAAACACATCTGCCCTGCTAAACACTCCCTAGAGGTAATGAAACACATCTGCCCTGCTAAACACTCCCTAGAGGTAATGAAACACATCTGCCCTGCTAAACACTCCCTAGAGGTAATGAAACACATCTGCCCTGCTAAACACTCCCTAGAGGTAATGAAACACATCTGCCCTGCTAAACACTCCCTAGAGGTAATGAAACACATCTGCCCTGCTAAACACTCCCTAGAGGTAATGAAACACATCTGCCCTGCTAAACACTCCCTAGAGGTAATGAAACACATCTGCCCTGCTAAACACTCCCTAGAGGTAATGAAACACATCTGCCCTGCTAAACACTCCCTAGAGGTAATGAAACACATCTGCCCTGCTAAACACTCCCTAGAGGTAATGAAATACATCTGCCCTGCTAAACACTCCCTAGAGGTAATGAAACACATCTGCCACTCCCTAGAGGTAATGAAACACATCTGCCCCTCCCTAGAGGTAATGAAACACATCTGCCCCTCCCTAGAGGTAATGAAACACATCTGCCCCTCCCTAGAGGTAATGAAACACATCTGCCCCTCCCTAGAGGTAATGAAACACATCTGCGCTGCTAAAATGCAGTGGCGTGCACAGACATTTAGAGGGGCAGGTGCTCAAGTGAAAAGCGCGTGGAACCGGCCGGTTGTCTTAATAGTGTGATATTTATAGATTTTGGGGCCTAAATAATATATTAGAAGCTTTGTATCAAGAATTGATCAATGTCACCATGGTCCACATACTGTACAAAAAAATAAAAATAATAATAATTCATAATTATATATTTGTTTTCTTTTTTTTAAAGGGCACATTGCCAAAAGGGCAGGGGGTGCTCTAGCACCCCCTAGTGTCTATCTGTGCACGCCACTGCTAAAATGTCTCGTATTGACCGACCTAGCTAAAATAAATAGCCAATCTATAGCTCACAAGAACACTACCTTGAATTCTTACAGTGGCTCCCCCTGCCCCTGGTGGTGATACCGTTGTCATCGCCCATCTTTCATGAAGCGCCTATTGATGTCTACTTCTACTCCCTCTTCTCTCTGTTCTCATATTTCAGGCTCTGGTGGCTGTGTGATTTTGGGTTAGCTAAGCTTGCCTGTCCACAGCTTTCCACTGACAGTATCATTCTCTCTGCCAGACTGCCCATGTCCTCCCCCTCTCTCCTCCTCTGCTTTGTGGCTTGTCTCTCTTTTCAGGCTCCCCAGAGCTTTGGATTTCTCTTCGGCTGGCTCCTGCTCTCTCTCTCTCTCTCTCTCTCTCTCTCTGCCTGCCTGTCACATTGTATCATTCCACATTGACATTGTGTTGATTGGTGGTGCCCATGTTAAGGTTCGCTCCCACTCACAAAACGCATCCAGTCTGCAAGAACATCTTTTGTGGTACTCAACCAGCGATCCAGGGAGGTCCTTGAGGGTCCCCTGCTAAATTATGGAAAGTTGGTAACCATTAAGTTTTCACACATGCACGGTTGTGCGCACACACACACACACACACACACACACACACACACACACACACACACACACACACACACACACACACACACACACACACACACACACACACACACACACACACATCACAGGGCTGTGATTTCAATCAATTCCCCCCCACCATCGCCAACCCCTGTGTGTCTGAGTGAATAATGTAGAATTGATTGAGGTATCGGCGACATGATGAAAATGGAGGGATTCCATTAAAAACCTTTCGGCGTATGCCCCCAAACTGCAGCATCAGCAGCTGCCATAGGCATCGGCTGATTCCTTGCATGAGCAAAAAGCTTAAATTCACCTTGGGCTTCTTCTACAGATTGTAGAAGCTTGTTTCGCTTGTTCCGCTCGCAAAATAAAACTGGTCACTGGCCTCTTTCTGTCCCAGTTGGACTATAGGTGATACTATTTATAGGTTTGCTTTCTCCTCCACTTTGGCCAAACTGGATGTGCCATAGTGTCATGTTAAATAATTGTCATACATATTGTGAAGAAAACCTGGAGACTTGACATTGAGTAAGTGGGTCTTATGATCAAAATAAGAACATTAAGGGAAGTTGTATTTATACAACGCAGTTTCGGGAGAAGAGACCTCCTTCCGCTCGACCTTAACCACTCCCCCCTCCTTATCAATCACTCCTCCTTCCTTATCAAACTCACCTGCCTTCCAATATCTCCTGGCCAATCCTGCCACAATCACCACAGTATAAATACACCTGTTCTCACTGCATACGTGATCGAGAACAAACAACCGTCTTTCGTCAAACGTTTTCGTTTACCGACACCGAAGTGACAAGTCCTCAGCCATCCTCAGCGATCAAACACGTAAGCGTCACTCTTTGACAGCCGTCACTGACTCATTCAGCTCAATCCGTGTTTCGTTAAACTCCTCAGTCACTCATTTGTTTGTAAACAATCACACTACCATTGTTCGTGTTCCCACGAACACCCGAAGCGCCGCTTAACAGCGGCACGCGTTGTCTCCCTGTTTCCATCTCTCTCGCTCCGTCCTACAAATAAAAAAGAGAGAGGGAGAAACGAAACCACCACGGCATCAGCGCCGCGGCTATTTCTCTATACTATATACTATATGTAGCGTGGGACCTGGACGGATATGAACACAGATGGATTTTTGTTCATAACCAAATGAACACATTGGAGGCACGGTACATAACCCCCCCCCCCCCCCCCATGTTCTCCCTGACACTGCTGGACTGACTCTACTTACAAGAGAAAGGGGGGGGGGGGGGGGGGCTGAACCAGGACCCCTACGTAATGTGAGCTTTATTGCCCATTGGAATGCAGGCTACATAAGCATGCAGGATGCTGAGAGCAACCTCTCTAAGACTACACAATGAGACAATAAAGTTTGAATAAAACTGTTCACATATTATGCCTTTGAACCACGAATATATATATATATTTGTATACTATCTATTGGGGTTCAACCATATATATATATATTGTGTTGAATTAATGTGATGAGTGTATTATATATTATATATATAATTATATTCTGGCTTGCCTGACTTCTAATTTACATACGGCTGTACTGTTTGATATCTCCACATGTGGAAATTCATGCTGAGTGCAAATATTTAGTCAGATGTATTAATAGGAGCTCCCCAGAACCACTAGTGACGAGTTAGTATTTCATGTGCTTTATGGTTCATGGGTTAAGGGGACAGCCCCTACAGCTAACACACGTCCGGACCCTGCAGCTCCTTGCATGACAAGGAGCCAGTCTCCGCCTCTTCGATATATATGAGATGGCCAAGCAGCCATCTCTCTCTTAAAAACTTCTACTGGGACGACGGAGGACTGCAGCAAGCAAGGGAGGGTTGACGCCACGTCCCCGCCCACACACACTCTGTCCTCCTTCACTGACCAGGCCCTGGGTTGACTCTGTCCCCACCACAGAAGTTCCATTTCCTGGGTAAGACCTCAGCGCCACAGCGGCCGGTTCCCAGAGACCGTGAGGCAACCCAAAACTGACCAGACGACAGGTTCTCTCTCTACGAGACTCTCAGCGCCACAGCGAGGATAAGACATCCCAAGTCTCCTCTGCCGCTCGAATCTTCAAGAGGGTCAGCTTAAGCCAAGCGCCACCAAGCTGATCCCGACGAGGGAAACCGATGCCTGCATTACATTACATTACATTACAGTCATTTAGCAGACGCTTTTATCCAAAGCGACTTACAATAAGTGTATTCAACATAGGTAGGGAACAAAAACTACTAATCACCAGAAGTCTTTAGTGCATTTTCTGCAAAAACAAGCAACCAAGAGTATACCTAGCGCTAAGGTAAAAGTGCAATATATCAGCTACCTATTTCCTTAACCGGATGAGACAAAATAGCTAAATCAAATGAGCATGAGCTAAAACAATTAAGTGTATCGACTAAACAAGATCCAATAAACAATACAACAATAGAAAACAAACGTTCGTACAACTAGTTAACAACAAGTAGGTCAGGCAGAGAGGAAGGGTAGTGTTTCCTGAAGAGGTGGGTTTTCAACCTGCGGCGAAATATGGGCAGTGACTCTGCTGTCCTAACATCAGTGGGGAGTTCATTCCACCACTGTGGGGCCAGAACAGAAAAGAGTCGTGACCGTGTGGATCGGCCAGAAGGACCCTTGAGTGACGAGGCAATCAGTCGCCCCGAGGTGGCAGACCGAAGTGGTCGGGCAGGGGTGTAGGCATCGACCATAGCCCGGAGATAGGAAGGAGCTGTTCCTTTCACTGCCCTATAGGCTAACACCAGGGTTTTGAACTGGATGCGGGCCGCTACGGGGAGCCAGTGTAGAGAACGGAGAAGGATGGTTGTGTGGGAGAACTTGGGGCGGTTGAACACCAGACGAGCCGCAGCTTTCTGAACAAGCTCCAGAGGTCTGATGGCAGATGCCGGAGCACCAGCAAGGAGGGAGTTGCAGTAGTCCAGGCGGGAGATGACGAGAGCCTGGATGAGCACCTGGGCTGCCTTCTCCGTGAGGAAGGGGCGAATCCTCCTGATGTTGTAGAGGAGGAATCTGCAGGACCTTGTCACTGATGCGATGTTTGCCGAGAACGTCAGTTGATCGTCCAGGGTCACACCCAGATTTTTCGCAGTCCGAGTTGAGGTCACCACAGCATTATCAATGGTGATGGCCATGTCTCGGTGCGGACAGCCCTTCCCCGGGAGGAACATCAGCTCGGTCTTGTCCAGGTTGAGCTTCAGGTGGTTTGTCGACATCCACGCCGAGATGTCAGCCAGACAAGCAGCAATGCGTGCCTCCACTTGGGTATCAGAGGGGGGGAATGAGAGGATCAGCTGGGTGTCATCGGCATAGCAGTGGTAGGAAAAGCCATGGGAGTGGATGACAGCACCCAGAGATGTAGTGTAGAGAGAGAAAAGAAGAGGACCCAGAACCGAGCCTTGGGGAACCCCAGTTGTGAGCCTGTGTGGTTCTGACACAGACCCTCTCAGCATCACCTGGTAGGAGCGACCCGTCAGGTAGGATGCAAACAGGGAGAGTGCAGAGCCTGAGACACCCATCCCCTCGAGGGTGGAGAGGAGGATCTGATGGTTCACCGTGTCGAACGCTGCAGACAGGTCCAGGAGTATCAGGACGGAGGAGAGAGAGTTCGCTCTAGCGGCATGGAGCGACTCCGTCACTGCCAGCAGGGCAGTCTCTGTCGAGTGACCCACTTTGAAACCAGACTGGTTGGAGTCCAGGAGGTTGTTCTGGTGGAGATAGGAGGACAGTTGTTTAAAGACAGCACGTTCGAGAGTTTTAGATAGGAAGGATAGAAGGGAAACCGGTCTGTAGTTCTTGATCTCAGAGGGGTCAAGTGTCGGTTTCTTCAGGAGGGGGGTGACTCTGGCAGTCTTGAAAGTAGAGGGAAAGTAGCCAGATGTCAGAGAGGTGTTAATAAGGTGGGTTAAGAAGGGAAGAAGTTCAGGTGCAATAGACTGCAACAGAGTGGTTGGGACCGGGTCCAGAGAGCATGAGGTGGGGCGACTAGAGGTAACAAGGAGAAGGACCTCGTTAGGGGAGAGGGGAGAGAAGCGGGATAGAGAGGGGATGGGGGGGGGAAGAGGAGTAGATGAAGGTAGAGAGGGGGGGGTGGCAGGCAGACGGGTGTGGGCAGTGCGCAGGGCACCAGCCGGGGGAGGAGGGAAGGAGGATCGGATATCGTTCACCTTCTTGTCAAAGAAGTTGGCGAAATCGTCAGGGAGGAGGGACGAGGAGGGAGGAGGGGGTGGTGGTTGTAGGAGAGAGGAGAAAGTTTCAAAGAGTTTTTTAGGGTTGGAAGCAGAAGCCTGAATTTTAGTGCAGAAAAAAGCAGCTTTAGCAGCTGATAGAGAGGAGGAAAAAGTAGAAATGAGAGATTGGAAGGTGAGAAGGTCCTCCGGGAGGTTGCCCTTTCTCCATTTGCGCTCAGCCGCTCTCAGGCTCCGTCTCTCAGTCCGCACTGAGTCCGACAACCAGGGGGCAGGTGGAGTTTGGCGTGCAGGCCTGGTGGTGAGGGGACAGAGATGGTCGAGAGAAGAGGATAGAGTAGAGAAAAGAAGATCTGTGGCGGTATCAGGGGATAGAAGAGCAAAGGATTCAGGGGCAGGGAGAGCAGAGAGAACAGAAGAGGAAAGATCAGTGGAGGAAAGTGAGCGAAGATTGTGACGTGAGGAAATCATGTGGGTAGGGAGGGGCTGTGAGGCGGGAGAGGAGAGAGAGAGAGAGTAGGACATGAAGTAGTGATCAGAGAGTTTCTTACCCTTTTCACTGGAAAGAGGAGTGACAGACAGGTTAGCAATAGAGCAGCCTCTGGTGAAGATCAGGTCCAGTTGGTTGCCCGCCTCATGGGTAGGAGGAGATGGGGAAAGAACTAGGTCAAAGGCGGCGAGAAACGAAAGTAGTGGGTCTAGCTGCTTCTCAGTCGGGAGGTTGAAGTCACCCAGAAGGATGAATCCAGAGCCATCGACAGGGAAGTGGGAGACTAGATGGTCCAGCTCCTCCAGGAAGCCACCAGCAGGGCCCGGTGGGCGATAAACAGCTGCAATGGTGAGCTTGACTGGATGAGAAACAGTGACCACATGAAATTCAAATGAGGTAGGAGAGAATAGTGACAGTGAAACAGGGGAGTATTTCCATTTTCTGGAAATGAGCAGACCAACCCCACCACCTGTCCGCACGGCTCTGGGAGTGTGAGAGAAAGCGTACACATCTGACAGAGCCGCGGGCGTAGCAGTGTTTTCTGGTCTGATCCAGGTCTCAGTCAGAGCAAGAAAGTTAAGGGAGAGCAAGGATGCGTAAGCTGAGATGAAAGCAGATTTGCCTTCCACCACAGCCGAGTGGCAATTCCAAAGCCCTCCCGTTACCACTTGCTCGACGTGAGTTGAAAGAGTAGGATAGATGAGATTAGTTGTGCCGCGACATCTGGGTGTAACCCAGTGTTTGTGCGACCGCCAGGAAGAAGAGAGGACAGGAATAGGAAGAAAACACATTGTAGATCACTAAACATATACTACAATACACTACTATATCTATCACACTACTATATATGTCACTAATCAATGCTACAGCTTGTCGTTCAGTGACGAAGTCGGACTTTGACAAAGTCGCCTGTCGCCTTTGTTCGCCTGGCCTTCGTTTGCTGGACGCCGCTTAACAGCTGACGCTTTCACCTGGTGGTATAAGGCCAATCCAACTGATTGCTAATCGTCTGCCAGGAGTGCTGGCTAAAGCACTCACTTCACACTTCCCAAGGAAATCAAGTGGCCTATACTACTTATCAAGTGGCCTATTACAGGGTGAAACTAATTAAACTAGTCTACTAGCCTACTGTTTGAACACAAACAATACAACTATAAACTACTGACTACTACACAAGCTAATAATATACTACTAATACAAAAGCACTTAGAGTTACACTAACAGCAGTTTGCTAAAATACAGAATAATGCTACTTACTCAACTAGACAGGTCAGGAGGTCTGTTCACTTCAAATGTTGGTTATACACTGAAGAGGATACTCCCAGCCTGGCTACTTAACCCTTGAGTTGTGCTGGCTAAAGCACTCACTTCACACTTCCCAAGGAAATCAAGTGGCCTATACTACTTATCAAGTGGCATATTACAGGGTGAAACTAATTAAACTAGTCTACTAGCCTACTGTTTGAACACAAACAATACAACTATAAACTACTGACTACTACACAAGCTAATAATATACTACTAATACAAAAGCACTTAGAGTTACACTAACAGCAGTTTGCTAAAATACAGAATAATGCTACTTACTCAACTAGACAGGTCAGGAGGTCTGTTCACTTCAAATGTTGGTTATACACTGAAGAGGATACTCCCAGCCTGGCTACTTAACCCTTGAGTTGTGCTGGCTAAAGCACTCACTTCACACTTCCCAAGGAAATCAAGTGGCCTATACTACTTATCAAGTGGCCTATTACAGGGTGAAACTAATTAAACTAGTCTACTAGCCTACTGTTTGAACACAAACAATACAACTATAAACTACTGACTACTACACAAGCTAATAATATACTACTAATACAAAAGCACTTAGAGTTACACTAACAGCAGTTTGCTAAAATACAGAATAATGCTACTTACTCAACTAGACAGGTCAGGAGGTCTGTTCACTTCAAATGTTGGTTATACACTGAAGAGGATACTCCCAGCCTGGCTACTTAACCCTTGAGTTGTGCTGGCTAAAGCACTCACTTCACACTTCCCAAGGAAATCAAGTGGCCTATACTACTTATCAAGTGGCCTATTACAGGGTGAAACTAATTAAACTAGTCTACTAGCCTACTGTTTGAACACAAACAATACAACTATAAACTACTGACTACTACACAAGCTAATAATATACTACTAATACAAAAGCACTTAGAGTTACACTAACAGCAGTTTGCTAAAATACAGAATAATGCTACTTACTCAACTAGACAGGTCAGGAGGTCTGTTCACTTCAAATGTTGGTTATACACTGAAGAGGATACTCCCAGCCTGGCTACTTAACCCTTGAGTTGTGCTGGCTAAAGCACTCACTTCACACTTCCCAAGGAAATCAAGTGGCCTATACTACTTATCAAGTGGCCTATTACAGGGTGAAACTAATTAAACTAGTCTACTAGCCTACTGTTTGAACACAAACAATACAACTATAAACTACTGACTACTACACAAGCTAATAATATACTACTAATACAAAAGCACTTAGAGTTACACTAACAGCAGTTTGCTAAAATACAGAATAATGCTACTTACTCAACTAGACAGGTCAGGAGGTCTGTTCACTTCAAATGTTGGTTATACACTGAAGAGGATACTCCCAGCCTGGCTACTTAACCCTTGAGTTGTGCTGGCTAAAGCACTCACTTCACACTTCCCAAGGAAATCAAGTGGCCTATACTACTTATCAAGTGGCCTATTACAGGGTGAAACTAATTAAACTAGTCTACTAGCCTACTGTTTGAACACAAACAATACAACTATAAACTACTGACTACTACACAAGCTAATAATATACTACTAATACAAAAGCACTTAGAGTTACACTAACAGCAGTTTGCTAAAATACAGAATAATGCTACTTACTCAACTAGACAGGTCAGGAGGTCTGTTCACTTCAAATGTTGGTTATACACTGAAGAGGATACTCCCAGCCTGGCTACTTAACCCTTGAGTTGTGCTGGCTAAAGCACTCACTTCACACTTCCCAAGGAAATCAAGTGGCCTATACTACTTATCAAGTGGCCTATTACAGGGTGAAACTAATTAAACTAGTCTACTAGCCTACTGTTTGAACACAAACAATACAACTATAAACTACTGACTACTACACAAGCTAATAATATACTACTAATACAAAAGCACTTAGAGTTACACTAACAGCAGTTTGCTAAAATACAGAATAATGCTACTTACTCAACTAGACAGGTCAGGAGGTCTGTTCACTTCAAATGTTGGTTATACACTGCACACAGCTGCCTCTGACGACTACTAAACCACTGCCCAGTGACATCCTTCTGGGCCTGCCATCCACCGCCCCTAGCCTCTGGCTAGCTCGACAGCACCATGGCCCAGCTACCACATGGTCACCGCTACAGACAATGGCTGCCATCCACTGCTGACCTCTACACACAGGCGAGCATATGTCACATGATAGATGGCAACTGAGTGTAGCAGGCTAGGGTAGATGTTATTTTGGAAGGTAGATCTGCTATTTTCGAAACCTCCCTTTTATTATTTCATGTTTCTTTTCCCTTTATTCGTTTCATGAGCTATCACTATTTACCTTTACCTGACCTTACTTTGATCAAAAGGTTTCATTTAAACCTGTGTCCATTTTTGGGATTGTTTGTACACATTTGATTTATTTTGTTATAATAAATTTATATGATTTTCATTAAGAAGTCGTTGTGTATTATATCTCAATATTTACAGTACAAGTACCGTTGGAATATTTATTGCAAGTCTGTCCAAGAATTCATGTTACATTACAGTGACGTGAGCAATATAATTATTATATTGTAATATTTTAATAATTAATATTCATAAATTATGAATATTGATATTTGAAATATTACGTCCTGACAGCTGTTACCCAGCTATATTACAGATGGTGCCCCCTGTGAGGCAGACTCTTATTCCAACTGTACGTACTGTAAATTCTGAGATTAAAATTAATATTTTCCAAAACAAAAATATATATATATATATATATATTTTTGGAAAAAGTTTTTTTTTAAAATAACAATAATAATACAGGCCTAGTATTGTTGTTCTTATTTTCGTAATCGAGTTCAGTGATTTAAGTTGATCAATGTCTGGTTGGAAGTTAATTGTAGAATGATTCAAATCTAAAAACAGAATTTGAGTGAAAGCGTTTCAAAATAGGCACTATTCCAAAAATCCCTTTCTTTCCAACCCCTGAGGAAGTTAGAGAAGGCATGGTGTGTTAACAGTAGTTGTCAAAGTCATTTTTGTGGGGACTCCCCAAGTTATGATAATATATTAAATATTGTCATAATCATATCATATATCATATATGATCGACTCTGGATACACTGAGTCATCAAGCTTTGTTCAGGATTAGCGATCTAGACAAGCAAATGTGGCTATAGTGGCGTGAAACCATATGTCAAATATCCTCCATCTGACACATTGGATTCATAATATCTGTGTCAAATCGAGTAGATCTTGACATTATTTGGAAGCCCTCTCCATAACTAGAGGACGTTTTTGAAATACAGCTTTGTTTCACTTCCTGTAGAGTAAAAAATTAAGTGTTATAGGTCTATCACTAATTCTCAAGTGTAACTATAACTACTATTTACCAATAGTCATAACTGCATACTGTTGGTTAAATAGAAGTGAAACTGTGACGCTCAGGTTAGTGATTGGACGTAAGCAGCTTGTCATAAGTTTGTTTTCCTTTTGTAGCCTATTAGTGACACAGTAGCAGTTGGTGTGAAATTTTGCTGAAGCAATTGCTGTAATATTTTGACAGTATACTGGAGCAAAATTCTGCACAGATCAGTCTGGTTATATGTTTTGGTTTTAATTCCTGCCTCACATTCTAGACCTTGGCCTCTGGCTCCAAGCAAGCTAGGGTTTTTGATTGAGGTGTTTATTGAAACTAAATGTGTACCATGTTGTTGGTTTGTATTTAACTTGGCCAAATGGCTAAAGTTAAGCATCTCTCTGCCTAGGGTGAGAGAGGAAGATTTTGTGTGCACTGTGTGTGTTTGACCGGAACCATTTTAGATTTTTGGCCCTCACACACACACCCACACACACACACAACACACAACCCCCTTTGAAGATTTGTTATCAATCATTGAAAAGGGGGGTGAGTGTTGTAAACCTTTTGGTGTAGTCCATCCTGGTTCCAGGCCATAAACCCAGGCAGGATTAGCTGAGTCAACACCAACCCCATTTAGTTTGGCCTCCAGAGCCACACGGCAGACCTGACCCCCACCTATTTTTCTTCATCCCTTCAAATCGAAGAGGAAGAAGGGGGGGTTCTGGGCCTGTTCCCCTGTGTTGGGCCATGCAGACAGAGAGAGACAAACTCCTATCACCAATTTTGCAGAATATATACTAGTAGTTTACTTCTAAACTCTCTCCTGGCTGTGAAGGTCTTTGTCTTTGTCTTGTACCAAATTGTGAGAGATTCACTTCAGTGGCAAATGTGTTCTTGTTAACCTCAAAATAATTATAATGCTATCCAACTTAGTTCCATTATGATCTAGACTTAAGCTTTAATTCATTTTGGCAGAACAGATTGGTTACAATCAGTTCAGAATCCTAGAAGTTATTATTTAATTTCCAGGGAAACAACTAAATTCTATTTTAAACTTGTTCGAACTATCAAAGTTCACCTACAAAGTATTTTCAACTTAATTTTAAGTAGACCAAACACACTTCTAGTTCCCTTAGTCACGATTATATACTGACAAGTGGTACATTATAACTATTTTTGCCAGCCGAAGAGAAATCTCATAATTTTTTTTTTTCCAGTGACTATCTCTCAGCAGTCCTTTTTTTGCTCAAATATGCTGCATAACATGGCATATGTGGTAGCACAAGCAATAAGAGGGCTACATTTTGATCCCAAACTGAAAAATACTTTTCGATTTGATTGTGATACAGACATGTGTCAACTGATTACACCGTTATCAACAGCTAAGAGTCAAAAGATCGAACTGCTGAGAGATGTTTTAAAACAGGAAAATGTGACAATGCAAAGATATGGTGATTTGACTCAAATCTGTAAACTACAGAGTTCTGTCATAGATTTGCAAGACAGGATTGCATGCCTGGAGAGTCGTAAATGTACCGCTAATGATGATATGGTTAAATGTTTTCAGGACCTCCTGACCGAGGTCAGAGGTCAAACTCAGGCACGCAATGGTCAGCTTTGCTGTGGACCTGTGGAGCAGACCCAGTTGGGGGTTAAACAGTCAAAAGTAATCTCAGAATTGAATTCTAATGTGAACAAACTAAATATAGAAATCGATCAATTACGGAACACTGTGGCTTCACAGGACGCTAGCCTTAATTTTAGCGTACAGCATATTTCAATGCTGCAAGCTAAAATAGACCAAATTGACGAAAATGAGTGGGAAAACCACAGGACGTGCAATGACACATCTCCTCTCATTAGCAGTCAACAAGGAGGGGGGGGGCTGGATCCTGTTTCCTCCCCAACCTCCTATGTGCCTGATACTAAACTTTTAACCCCTTCCTCAACATGGCCAAAGCGACCCCATGTCAGCCAACATCCTTATCGGTCCGGGGTTGTGACCCGGTCAACTGGTGGTCAGACTCCAGATTTGGTCAGAGCACAATATGATGTAGGCATGGTGGAGGTGATGTCACCTCCACCATCAAATCAAGTAGATCCTGACCCTAACACACAGGCACATGCTAAGACCCTGGGGGATGATGTCCTGTGGAAAATCTCTAAACATATAGACCATTTTTACCCACAGGCTTCAGGCAATACAGATTCTCAAGCATACCTTGACTGTATTGTTGACAGTTTACGTTCGTATGAACCAGTCACGGTGGAAACAAAGGTGAATCTCATCCGTTTAACCTCAAGCCGCGAAGTAAACTCCTGCCTTAGGCGCCAGGCAACTCTACTAGACTGGCAGTCTGTCTGCCAGGCAATAATCGGGGAGTTTGACCACGATGTTGCCAAAAGTGGGCTGATTTCGGCCATGGAGGTTAAACAGCATGAGCAGGAAGATGTTAGGGTATTTTATAAACGTTTAATGAAAGCATTTTTCGGCAGTAAAAATAGCCCAAAGATGGAGGAAGATGTACATTTCAAGGCGTTGTTCCTAAATAATTTACTTCCCTCTGTTACAAAACACTTCCCTCTCGGAATCAATTCTGAGAAAATACGTGCCGTTGTTTTGCGATCCTTGGCAAAGGAAGCGTTTGACAGAGAATGCCATGAAGCATCTTATGTAACTGTCAGCACCCAAATCGATGACTGTCTCCCCGAAAGTCATCAGAGCCCTGTGTTGGTAAAGAATTCCCCAAAGGAATCTCGTAGACAAAAGAAATCCCGCATCTACGCTGCCAGACAGGTTTCAAGCCCCACTGATAATGACTGGAGAAAATCTATGAGGGATTATACACCTTGATAATTCTAAACAACACGGTGGTTATTTCTTTGTACGTGAATGTTTCAGACGACCACTACACTATATAGTTTGTGTCATTTGAAACATTCGGGGGGGATACAGTGTTACACCTGTTGTTTGCAGTAATTATATACATCTGTTTGTACACTTTGTGTCACGTATGTCTCATAACAGTTTGAGATGTTTATACACAGGCAACACGTTTGCATGTATATAAACGAGTGTATAAGATACGGCAACATAAACTTTTTTAGTCACTCCATGATGATGAACATTATCTGTGTGCCTTGATCATTATTTGTTTTACTAACCATAGGTGAGGTAACAGCATGTATTAACTACACTGTAGCTCCACCCACATTGGTTGTGATTTTGCCCCATCAAAGGTGATTTAAACTGATAAGTAATATATCAAGGAATATGTTTGACAGACAAGGGCCAACCATGGTTGACCTTTGTCCATCGCAGATGACAGCTGTTAATACTGCTGGCCGACTTCACAGGGATTCGTGCACTGTACAAAGCTTAGTGGTATTTGTTTTAAGCATATAAGTTGTGAGTGAATCAGGAGCTTTGATTCCTCGCCCCTGATCAGGGTGGGGATGGAAGGGGCTCTGCAGTCACTTTTACAGCTGTGACTTTAGTCCCTCTTTTCACAGGATAACAGAGTCATGAACTGTTGATCTGTAGTGATAGGAGGAACAATGGCTGTAATGCTTAAAACACTATACCAATTTGCTAGGGACAGTAACCCACATGTGCATGTCCAATTTGTGAATCTAAGGCCATCATTTTTGTCAATTACAACTATATAGAAATGATGTCTCCACACACACTTCATCATTTCGGTGACTAGGAGAGATGCCTACTATTATAGGTCTAAAGCCTACAGCAAACCTTTGACGTAGCTAGACCCAATCAAACCCAATCTAACCGGTAGCTAAACTACACGTGACTACTTCACGTCAGTTAGAGTGAACTCACTGCTTAAATTAAACTATGGTAAACAAAAACAGATCTTAGAAAGAAGTGCTCTGATAAAAAGGCATGACAAATGCTAACACATCACTCCTCCAATTATAGCCTACATTATAATAGGAGTTTTCTAAACAGTCTCAGCTCTATTTGAGATTACCTGTATGTTACCTGTGTTTTCTTTGTTTTGAATTGTTGTTCAACAAATCAGTTTGTACTAGAGTTAATCAATCTATTCACGTCACAGTGAGTAGAACAAGTATGCTTTCTTTCCACATAGTAAACAAAACATACAGTAATTTATGTGCATTTTTAGGAGTTTTTCCTTTTGTGTTTTTGGCCTTATTCCTTCAATTTTATGTAGACTTGTTTTGTGTTTAACTTGAAGCCTCTGACTATAGAGCCACGGCCTATAAGAGAACTTTCTTTCAAGAAGTCCAGAGTTATACAGTCACCAGAACAGTTTAGCAGATAAGAAGTTGCCATTTAATCATGCGATGTATATGCTCTGTGTACTCTGTGTTCATCCTCTCACTTTTTACTTTTGCCCTCAAAGATCAAGGACTCAACGTGTCGTTTCGTCATGATACTGAGGACAAAGGGGGGACATGTAGCGTGGGACCTGGACGGATATGAACACAGATGGATTTTTGTTCATAACCAAATGAACACATTGGAGGCACGGTACATAACCCCCCCCCCCCCCCCCATGTTCTCCCTGACACTGCTGGACTGACTCTACTTACAAGAGAAAGGGGGGGGGGGGGGGGGCTGAACCAGGACCCCTACGTAATGTGAGCTTTATTGCCCATTGGAATGCAGGCTACATAAGCATGCAGGATGCTGAGAGCAACCTCTCTAAGACTACACAATGAGACAATAAAGTTTGAATAAAACTGTTCACATATTATGCCTTTGAACCACGAATATATATATATATTTGTATACTATCTATTGGGGTTCAACCATATATATATATATTGTGTTGAATTAATGTGATGAGTGTATTATATATTATATATATAATTATATTCTGGCTTGCCTGACTTCTAATTTACATACGGCTGTACTGTTTGATATCTCCACATGTGGAAATTCATGCTGAGTGCAAATATTTAGTCAGATGTATTAATAGGAGCTCCCCAGAACCACTAGTGACGAGTTAGTATTTCATGTGCTTTATGGTTCATGGGTTAAGGGGACAGCCCCTACAGCTAACACACGTCCGGACCCTGCAGCTCCTTGCATGACAAGGAGCCAGTCTCCGCCTCTTCGATATATATGAGATGGCCAAGCAGCCATCTCTCTCTTAAAAACTTCTACTGGGACGACGGAGGACTGCAGCAAGCAAGGGAGGGTTGACGCCACGTCCCCGCCCACACACACTCTGTCCTCCTTCACTGACCAGGCCCTGGGTTGACTCTGTCCCCACCACAGAAGTTCCATTTCCTGGGTAAGACCTCAGCGCCACAGCGGCCGGTTCCCAGAGACCGTGAGGCAACCCAAAACTGACCAGACGACAGGTTCTCTCTCTACGAGACTCTCAGCGCCACAGCGAGGATAAGACATCCCAAGTCTCCTCTGCCGCTCGAATCTTCAAGAGGGTCAGCTTAAGCCAAGCGCCACCAAGCTGATCCCGACGAGGGAAACCGATGCCTGCACACAGCTGCCTCTGACGACTACTAAACCACTGCCCAGTGACATCCTTCTGGGCCTGCCATCCACCGCCCCTAGCCTCTGGCTAGCTCGACAGCACCATGGCCCAGCTACCACATGGTCACCGCTACAGACAATGGCTGCCATCCACTGCTGACCTCTACACACAGGCGAGCATATGTCACATGATAGATGGCAACTGAGTGTAGCAGGCTAGGGTAGATGTTATTTTGGAAGGTAGATCTGCTATTTTCGAAACCTCCCTTTTATTATTTCATGTTTCTTTTCCCTTTATTCGTTTCATGAGCTATCACTATTTACCTTTACCTGACCTTACTTTGATCAAAAGGTTTCATTTAAACCTGTGTCCATTTTTGGGATTGTTTGTACACATTTGATTTATTTTGTTATAATAAATTTATATGATTTTCATTAAGAAGTCGTTGTGTATTATATCTCAATATTTACAGTACAAGTACCGTTGGAATATTTATTGCAAGTCTGTCCAAGAATTCATGTTACATTACAGTGACGTGAGCAATATAATTATTATATTGTAATATTTTAATAATTAATATTAATAAATTATGAATATTGATATTTGAAATATTACGTCCTGACAGCTGTTACCCAGCTATATTACATATATATATATATATATATATAGCTACTCCTATATTATATACCCACCGTGGACTAGATATAGAGTAAGAATATAGAGTATAAGTGATTAATTGATATTGATCGACTATATACTCAGATATTTATACTCATCGTGAACTAGATATAGAGTGATTAATTAAGACCGATCTACTTTATATATATATATAGATATCTCCATATATTATACTGATTGTGGACTATATATAAGTGATTAATTAAGACCGATCACTATATACAGTATACTTATACATAGATATTCTATATAGCCATATCCACAATGGATGCACGCCACCAGCTGGAGCTCTATGCTTCCGACAACGAGGAGCTCTTCTCCAACGCAAGCTCTAGCCGTGCCTCCACTTCCTTTGTCCCCGACACTGGCATGTCGGGCTCCCGCTCCGAGCGTTCCGTCCCGCCGGCTCAGCCAGGCAGGCAATCTGACAGCAGCCACAGCAGCAGCCGCACTCCGTCCTCCTCCTCTCGGTCCTCCCGCTCCTCCACCCCGGTCGCCGCCAGCCTCGGCTCACTCCAGCTGTCAGTCGCCGACTGGACGGTGGCCGGCCTCCAGCGCCTCCTCACGGCCAGAGGAATACCATTCTTGCGCACTGACCGAAAGGCGGCACTATTCGCTGCATGGCTGGCTACCTCATCAGGCCGTCCTGGACGCGACGCGGCCCCGCCCACCCGGGCCACGCCTCCCGCCAACTCCGCCCACCAGCACCAACAGGCAAGTGCCCGGCCCACTTCCCCCCCCCCCTCACCAACACACCGGCCGGTGCACGCGTCGCCTGCAGCAAACCTCCCTCCCTCCTCCTCCTCCCTCCCCCATCCCCCCCCCACATGCACGCTGGCAGGTGTGGCAATGCACCACACTGGTGGTCGCGGCAACGCGTCACACGGGCGGTCGCGGCGTCGCACCTCGCACACTTCCAACCTCCCCCCCCTGCACGCTGGCGGTCGCGGCAACGCGTCCCGCCCACTTCCAACCTCCCCCCTCCCCCTCCGCACTTAGACAGGGATCTTCCCAACACCCCCCTCCCTTCCCTACGAGCACGCTGGCAGGTGCGCCAACGCGCCACGCTGACTGTCGCGGCAACGCGTCACGTCGGCGGTCGCGGCAACGCACCTCGCCCTCTTCCAACCTCCCCCCCCCTCCCGTTCTTTTCCCTCAGGTCAGCAAATGCCTCCTCCCCCTCAAGTCCGACGCCGCGCACCCCAGGACCACACTATCTCCCCCTCCCCCCCCCGTCCCCCCGCCGTGGTCGATCTCGACAACTAACCCGGAAACGCTCCCCTTCCTCCTCCCCATCTTCGTCCTCCTTAGCACCGCCAAGCGAGCGTTCGACCCCCACCTCCCCGTCTCCTCCCCCCAGCCGCCAAGCTCACAGAGACCGCCACCCCCCCCCCCCCCCCTTTCCCCCCCTCACCCACCCACCCAAGCTCGCCGCCGCCCGCCACCTTCCCACCCGGAGCCCACCCAGCGCCAGACCCGCCGCCTGGCTCACCGCCGCTTGCCACATTCCCACCCGGACCACACCCAGCGCCAGACCCGTCGCCAGGCTCACCGCCACTCACCACCCTCCTCCCCCCCCACCGATCCGGAGCCCACCCAGCGCTAGGCTCGGCGCCAGGCTCGGCACCAGGCTCGACGCCGCTCACCCTCCGCCTGCACCACGGCCGTCCAGAAGCCCTGCCCCAAACCCGCATCCGCCTCTGCCGCCCGCCCTCCAGCCCAACCCCCCCGCTTCCGCTCCGCAGCCCCCCCCTCCCCCCATAGTCCCCAAACAAGACCCGGACAGCCTCATCTCTCCCTCCAGCGCCACAGACAAGCAGGGAAGACCTATATTTTACCAATCCGGTAGAATGATTTGCAATAATTTCAACCACCTCGGCTGCTCCCAATCCTCATGCAGGATGCTGCATGCCTGCTCCTTTTGTGGAGGAGCGCACGGCCGCACCACCTGTCTACACAACCCCACATCCTGACTAGCCCGCCGCCACTTCAACACCCCCGTCAAAATCCCAGCCCTCTCCCACGCCCTACGCAATCACCCTGACCGCCAGTTCGTCCACTTCCTCCTCAACGGCTTCACCAACGGTTTTCACCCCGGCTTGCTAGCCATCCCCACCACTTCCCACACCTCCCACAACCTCCTGTCAGCCACCCAAGACCCAGCAACGGTCGACACCCTCCTCGCCAACGAAGTCAAGGAGGGGTTCATGATGGGGCCCTTCCCAGAGCCTCCCTTCCCGGTATACCGCATCAGCCCGATCGGCATTGCCACGCGAAAGTATTCAGGGAAGAAACGCCTCATCATAGACCTCTCTTCCCCCCACAACTCACACATCCCCAGCATCAACAGCCTCATCCCCAGTCACGACTTCTCCATGCAATACCACGCCATCAACCTCATCCATCTCACAGGCCGCGGATCCCTCCTTTCCAAAGCCGACATCACACATGCATTTAAAGTCCTCCCCATCCACCCCGACTACTGGCACCTCTTCGGAGTCCAGTGGAAGGACTCCTTCTACTTTGCCACCCGCCTCACATTTGGATGCAAGAGCAGCCCAAAAATATTCAACTCACTCTCCGACGCCCTATGCTGGATCCTAATCAACAACCACCCCATAGCCCACCTCGTGCACCTCCTGGACGACTTCCTCATAGTGGAGCCCCCCCCCCCCGCACACGGCCTCTCCATCCTCAGGTCTGTATTCGCAGACATTGGAGTCCCCCTCTCGGAGGAAAAGACCATCGGCCCCGCCACCTCCCTGGAATTCCTCGGCATCACCCTGGACACCGTGGCATTCAAAGCCTCCCTCCCCCAGGATAAACTCAACCGACTCACCCTCCTCCTACAGAACTACCTGGTCACGCCCCGCTGCACTAAACGCCAACTCCTGTCCCTCCTCGGCCACCTCAATTTTGCCCTCCGCATCATCCCCCAAGGCCGCCCCTTCCTATCTCACCTCCTCACCACAGCATCCTCCGTACGCTCCCTGCACGACCTCATCACCATCACCGACCCATGCCGCACCGACCTCCGCCTTTGGTACCACCTCCTCTCCAAATGGAACGGCATCACCCTCTTCTATGACACCCTCACCACCCACCCCGACGACATCCAGCTGTATCACAGAGACGGGTTCCATCGCCACCCGCTCCTGGTTTCACAAACACCTCCGCCAAATCCTCACGCTGTCCGGCCTCCCCTCCCAGCTCTACTCCGGCCACTCGTTCCGTATCGGAGCAGCCACCACCGCGTCTAGACAAGGCCTCTCGGACCAGCTCATCCGAATCCTCGGCCGCTGGTCCTCCCAAGCCTACCAGTCCTACATCAGGACCAACATCACCGACGTCCAAAACGCCCACCTTCACCTAGGCCGCCTGTAAAACCCTCTCCCCGTTCTCAAGGATCCTCACTCGCGTCCCTTCCTCCAGGCCCGCACTCGTCTCCCAGTCAGCTCTTTTGGGGGCAGTACCGGAGCAGAGACGTCCGCTCTCCGAGCGCGCATACACGGCGTCCTCTCCAGAGACTACTCCCCCACCCTGAGTCTCACCCATCCCGGGTTCCCCTCCTCCCCCCATTTTTCATATTCAATAAACGGTTGAACTTGAGCGAAGGTGTGGTCTCTTACTAAGTGAAGGGAAGTTGTATTTATACAACGCAGTTTCGGGAGAAGAGACCTCCTTCCGCTCGACCTTAAACCACTCCCCCCTCCTTATCAATCACTCCTCCTTCCTTATCAAACTCACCTGCCTTCCATTATCTCCTGGCCAATCCTGCCACAATCACCACAGTATAAATACACCTGTGCGCCGTCAACTACCTGTTCTCACTGCATACGTGATCGAGAACAAACCCTCCATCCACCCCATCCACCTCCATCTCCAAATCTCTATAATCACACTTCTCTCCTTCTCTTCCAGGAACCCGGGGGCAGTACCGGAGCAGAGACGTCCGCTCTCCGAGCGCGCATACACGGCGTCCTCTCCAGAGACTACTCCCCCACCTTGAGTCTCACCCATCCCGGGTTCCCCTCCTCCCCCCATTTTTCATATTCAATAAACGGTTGAACTTGAGCGAAGGTGTGGTCTCTTACTAAGTGAATGGTGTGTAAAACAGAAAATCTAAAATTTGCCACGGACAAGACCAAGTCTTTGGTCGTGTACGGACATATTGGTTTGATTGAAATATGTATTAACAGTTTGCAGAATTACAGTACATTTCAAGCACAAACTCAATACAAAGACTGTTAACTGTGAGTGGACGACCCAATTAAGCATTACACTTGTTTACAAGAGGGTCCACCATGTTCAATTCATCAAAACATTTAGAGACGTACAAATAGACACTTCTATATAGTCAAAGAACAGAACAGATCATGAATGACCATATGGTGACCATAGACATATAAAGGTAGAGCCTCTTCTGGCTCTGGGCCGTCTGTATCTCAACGGAAGGCAACATGGAGGCAACGGGATGCATTGGCAAGCTTGTCAGAGATTCCTTGCGAAGCATATAGCGGAAGCAAAACGGAAGAACGGTTATAGGCCAATCAGAGGCGCGTTCCTTCAAGATCCCGCTTGACTTCCTCCTCCCGTTGCAGACAGGTCGCTCCAACGAACTGCAGCCACCAATGAGTAAGGCTGTACCCTAGCCCTGTTTTTAGGACTCGAACTTCGGCAGGAATTTTCGAGCGAACCTTCGAACCATTCGTTTCTAATTCATTTGAAAAATAACCTTCGAGCTCCGAACCTCAGCATGTAACGAGCGAAGGTTCGAACACCGAATGTTCGGGGACAGCCTTACCAATGAGGCCTCTGTATTTTTAAATATATATGTTGGTGACCCCTGGTTACGAGATTGCAGTTCTGCTACTTTTTCATGATTTTAGTGTGACGCTGTACTGTGATCAAGTACGCCGCAGATTAATTTGGAATGAAAACACAAAAGTTTAAAGTAAAGAGGGTTTCTGCCCGAGAGCAACGATTTGACAGTTATTGTTAGTTTGCAGCAGATTTAGAGAATATTGTCTTAATGCTAAAAAAGTAAAATAAATACTTCTTCCACCACGGAACAGTCAGATATACCTACTGGACAACATATTTTATTTAGAATTATATAATATGCATACAGTATTACAATTATATATATATATAATTATATTTAGGCTTCAATTATCGATTGTCACATTTCTACATTGCATTGCTGCACGGCCGAATCATGCATTATTGCTGAATCAATTATTTTTGACACCACTATAATTAAGCCTGAGTTATACTGCGTCCTACGATGGTGTCAGGCATTGAAAACAGACTATCTGCAAGCTGAATTAACCCCAGGCCGATTCTAACAATGTTTTCTAAATCCTAACAGTTTTCTGAGAAACTTGTGTTTATCAGTGATGGTCAAACATTTTCATGTCAAGGCCGGACCCCCAAAACGTATATTTATTTGTCCGCTGACCGCCCATCTTTTAGATTCTTGAACAATTGTGAAAAACGTGAAATACTTTTTTACACAAATCTTCCCATAGACGGGCCAAGATGGGCCAAATAGCCTACATTCAAATTATTGAGAGAGTGGCGAAATGAAATTAGTTTTAACTTGATATGTATATTCGCTACTGCTATTAGCTATGAAGAATTAGAAGCCGGGTTTTGCAATATCACTTTGTTATGAATCTTGAATGGCAGGCAGCAAGCCGCAGCAACAGCTCACACAAACACGACAAGTCTCAGTACTTTCTAGATCTGCCTACACATCTCTGCCTCTAAGGAGACGCAGGTCTGAAATGTGGTCTTGCACTGCCACCTATCGGCCAAAGGCATTATTGTATTGGAGTGAACACAATACAGTCACACAAACTGGGTTTAAAGGAAAATAAAATACCTACACTGTGACAAATAAAACAATTACACTTTAGTGGGCGTAATAAGTAACAATTTCAATGTAAAGAAAATGAGCACATAACGTAAGATATGTTTCTATAATGTAATATTGTGTAATATTGTAACATAGTCGCTCATAATGTAATAATAGTTAATAATGTAATAATAGCCCATATATTGTTGAGAAAGTATTACACACATATCATATGTATTACCTCTGTTGACACATTCTTACATTTTCAGTAGCTACTCCTACTTTTCTGGATGATCACAGCAAAATCTAAGTTTGTGTCATAGGTTTTACAAGCAAACCTCTCTGGTATCTGGTATTTTTCAAGCTGTTGGATGTGTTGCATGTGTTGTGTGTAAAGCAATTTGTAAAGCAATTTGTAACTGTCTTTGAAGTGCTTTACAAGAAAGAAACAAAGTTTGACAGTTGAATATATTCTGGCATTGTCACTGTAATGTGAATTAGATGGCTTTTTACTCATATTATGCTTGGGATGCAATTATTTGCATGTTATGTTATGCATCCCACAATGAATTGGTCGAGCTGCTGAACATGAAGGAACAGAGCAGGTGTCCAAGAAGTGGGACCACCTGGTATTAGAAAATACCAGGTGAGATTTTTGCATTATAAGCTGATTAAGCTAGATTCACATCGATATGCTTCACATCACTTCACATGGGAGTGATTGTTTTGTTTAATTGTTCAGAGAGAGGAGAAGTAAAGCAAAGTTACTATATTTACCCAGGGTAATGTGTTGTGATTGTGATTGGCCGTCATGATTGGGTGGGAGATGTGTTGTATGATAATAACTTATTATCATACAACACATCTCAAGTTAGGGATAGCTCGCCCCCAATTCCCAAAGCGTGGATATCTCGCCCCACCGCGTGGATATCTCGCCCCATGTTTATTTCATGTTTATTTTACCTTATTTCTCATATTAGAACATTTAGTTGTTGTTGGTCAAATGATGCATGGATAATGAATGGCTCACCCCCCTCCATTGTTCTGGAAATTCCATTTTGGAAAGGTGTTCCATTCCTCCATTGTTACTGCAATTTAGTTGAAGTAGCCTAGTCAAATAAATGGTTACATTCCTACAGTTGATCTGTTGTTGTTGTTGTTCTTGTTGTAGTAACGACCAGCACACTCAAACAAAAGAGGCTGATGACCCCCCTTGGGACCGTTCTTCCCGTTGGGGCGAGTTTGAATTGGGGCGAGCAGTCTCGTATTCCTATTGATCACCCAGGATGCAAATGGTGAACCGGCCCATCGACACCTGTATTGAAATTTAAAGCCTGACCAGGTCTATGAAGATGTCTGTTCTGTACAAAACAACAGTCCTGTGCAGAACCACACCACTGTATTCTAGGTAGGACTAAAAGTTAAATAAATGTAACTATTAGACGTACATTACAATATACGGTAGCATATGTACAAAGTCTAGATGCAAAGGCTGGAATTTATGAAGACTGTGTTCATAATTGTCAGGGGGTGGGTGGCAGTTTGTGTCTTGGAAAATAACCAAACAAACTGGTACTTGTTTATTTAATTGCATTGTGTTTTGGTCTTTATTTTACATATATACATATTCAAATGCAAGCGAGCTAGCCCCTCAGCTTTTGGACCCACATGTCTCAATATTTGCCATTGACAATGAAAGGATAAATTAGGTCAAATGTCTGCCAAATATGATGTAGGCCTACATTTAACCAACCAATCACATAAATTCAGTTCATGAGATGATGTATGATGATGTATAATTTCAGTCAGTAACATGACATATCCTACCCTTTAGTAGATAATAACCCTTGTAATGTTAGGTACAGTATAGGCATTGTTAATATTGTTTCTTTACTGTAAGTGTTTTTATACAGTTAAATGTCTAACTTATTGCACATGCATATGCCTCACTGTCCATTTGTATGTACGTTTATGTCCTTGCCCTAATTTTGCTGTGCTGAAATTGACACACTTTAAATCCTTATTTTATTAATATCTTAAGACTAGACAACAGTATTTTGCCTTGGTGTAAAATTCATACCTGGGGGAGGGTGGAGGACAATGTGTTAGACTGTGATTGGTGGAGAGATGGTTCTTTGTTCTCTTTGGCCAATCATATCAAAGCAGTTAGTGGTTTCACCTCAGAGTCTCTGGTATAAGAAGACTTGGTCTGTGTCATTTTCCACAACTCCTCCAGGATATCAATCATTGTTGATCACATCTGACTGTGGACTCCAGACTTCAAGTGAAGATGAACTCTCTTGACCCCACCTGGGACATTTCTTCTGAACAGGAGGAACCCAAAGACCTTGGTATGTTACTTGGTGGTTTTTCCTTAATATTCTCAATAGTCATTTTTATAATTAATTGCATTCTGAATCTGACCTGTAGCTTTGCTGTAGTGTAGAATATGTTGATCATTTCTGCTTTGCATCACAGCAACAACCAAATATCTGGAATGCAAGTGATCTTAGTATTTCTTATTACTTGTGTTTAAAGTAGTATGTTTGTAGTTATACAATGTATTCTGGTTTTTAATGTTAGTTAGGTTTTTTATCTTATAGCTACGGGAAGGTTTTAAATATGTGGTTTATAGCAATCCTGTTTGTTCATTATAACTTGGTTTCTATAGGGACTTAATTGTCCAATCTAGCTCAATGGTTCTGCTTGAATAGCAAGATGGAGGTGAGAGAGACTTAGTCATACAATAGAGTTGTTTAAATGTAATGCAAATGTAAATCACAACAGGACATGCAGAATAGGATGTATTGAAACTTCCCCCACTGTAGCAAAGGCTCAGTGTCTGACTTACAGTGTCTTGGTGCCTACAAGACACTACATGGCATGGATTTGTTGCACAACAACTACTTTTAGTAATGTATGTATTTCTACCTATCAATAATCTTTCCTTTGTATTGTTTCCAATCCAGTGTTCCATCAGTCTGACTGCCCTTACCTACCAGAGGTGAATGAACAAAGAAGCTTGAAAAAAGACCATTGCTGTGATCAGTGTGGAAAACACTTCTCTAAAAGATCTCAATTTAAAAGCCACCAGAGAACTCACACTGGAGATAAACCCTATGGGTGTGAGCAGTGTGGACAACGCTTCTCTCAAAAGAAGAGCCTTCAAAGCCACCAGAGAATTCACACAGGAGAGAAACCTTATGGGTGTGATCAGTGTGGACAACACTTTTCTGAAAGAACTAGCCTTAAAAGACACCAGAGAACTCACACAGGAGAGAAACCCTATGGATGTGAGCAGTGTGGACAACACTTCTCTCGATTGGGCAACCTTAAAAGCCACCAGAGAATTCACACAGGAGAGAAAACCCATGGATGTGTTCAGTGTGGACAACACTTCTCTCAAAGTAAGGACCTTAAAATACACCAGAGGATTCACACTGGAGAGAAACCATATGGATGTGCTCAGTGTGGACAACACTTCTCTCAAATGTCCATCCTTAAAAGCCACCAGAGAATTCACACTGGAGAGAAACCCCATGGATGTGATCAGTGCGGACAACACTTCTCTCAAATTGATAGCCTTAAATGCCACCTGAGAATTCACACTGCAGAGAAAAGCTATGAGGGTACACTTGGGAGTCTCTTAGACTTGTTCCAACATGTGGAAATAATAAAAAAGTCCCCCCATTCTGTGTTTCCTAGAACTGTAAGTATGAAAAAAATCATTAACATGGTGAAACACATCTTGATGATGTCATCAAGATGCGTTTCACCATGTTAATGATTTTTTTCAGATCTCCAGTTCTAGGAAACACAGAATGGGGGGACTTTTTTATTATTTCCACACAGCAGCTCTAAGGCATATTAATGACATAGTAAAATGTTGAAAATGAGTGGAATGCCCCTTAAGTATATTAGACATCCTCTCTCTCCTATATTAGAGGGGATGATTGTCCTCCTCTCTGATGATATTTACACCTGTATTATGATATGCCACTTTTGATCACCCAGGATGCAAATGGTGCACCGGCCCATCGACACCTAGGATGTATTGAAATGTAAATTCACACTGCAGATAAAAGCTATGAGGGTACACTTGGGAGTCTTTTAGACTTGTTCCAGCTATGTTAAGTTTCTTGTCATTTCAGCGTGATATTTTAACTTTTTTGGATAATGCCAAAACGAATGGTTTCTGTTAAGATATGCTCTTAATTGTATCTTCTATTATGTACAGAGGCAAACTATTATTGTTTTGATGCATGTTTATGCGTAATTGAACACTGATCAGTGCCACCTGCGGTGGGCTTGTATGTGATTATGGGTGTGTTGTGTGTTCAATAAAACGCCTCACTTGCTGTGAGGACAGCGTCCTGTGGAGCTGTGAACCTAAGCTGTCTGTGTCCGTCTACATTTATTTGATTTCCCTCGTCGGTGTGGTGCTATTACAGTGGTGGTCTACAATGCTGGGGCTGTGATGAACTTTGTTTAACAGTTTAATTTCCAAATGACTTCCGATATTGCCGACATCCAATAAGCTAATACGCTACTACAATCATTAGGGATTCTACATATTTTATTAACATAATTTCTGAGGATTCTGATCTACCAGAGGACACTTGGTTACTTGTTGGTTACTAGGCTGATATTGCTGATATGATTGATGAAGTTACCATAAACACAGTTTACATGTTACATAGCGTTTACACAGTAGCCTACCCATCACCTGAAATGTCTGTTTGCAAAATAAATGATACATCTTCACTTCATTGATGGAGTCCATGTCAGAGAGAGAGAGAGAGAGAGAGAGAGAGAGAGATTTATATACCACAGGCCTAGTAATACAAAAGAAAATGTAGGCCTATAGTAAACAGTAGACCAAATAGCAGAGCAGCATACAGTAGAGCAGATGGTCATCCTCTTTGAACGCATTTACACCTGTAAATGGTCAACCTGCCCATCAACACCTAGGATGTATTGAAATGCAAAGCAAAGTGTGACCTGCAGGTCTATGTAGACGGATGGCTGTTCTGAACAAAACAACGACAGCAGGACAGAAGCACCACTGTCATCTAGATACAAAAACTAGGGGGTTGGTGTCAGTTTGTGTATTGGAAAACATGTATCTGTGTTGTTGTCTTGGTTTTTAATACATATTCAAATGGAAGAGTTTTTTTTCTCCTGTGGTTTATAGCAATCCTGTTTGTTCATTATAACGTAAGGTTTCTATAGGGACTTAATTGTCCAATCTAGCTCAATGGTTATGCTTGAATAGCAAGATGGAGGTGAGAGAGACTTAGTCATACAATAGAGTTGTTTAAATGTAATGCAAATGTAAATCACAACAGGACATGCATAATAGTTAGAACCTTTCCCCCATGTCTGTAGCAAAGGCTCAATGTCTGACTTACAGTGTCTTGGTGCCAAAGGATCACTGCATATCAATTATTATTAGAGGGGATGATTGTCCTCCTCTTTGAGGACATTTACACCTGTATTATGATATGCCACTTTTGATCACCCAGGATGCAAATAGGGCACCGGCCCATCGACACCTAGGATGTATTGAAATGTAAAGCCTGCCCAGGTCTATGAAGACGTCTGTTCTGTACAAAACAGTCCTGTGCAGAACCACACCACTGTATTCTAGGTAGGACTAAAAGTGAAATAAATGTAACTATTAGACGTACATTGCAACTTTATTATTATTGTTTTAATTAAATATACGGTAGCCTGTGTACAAATTCTAGATGCAAAGGTTGGTGTTAGTGTACCAGACTGTGTTCATAATTGTCAGGGGGTGGGTGGCAGTTTGTGTCTTGGAAAATAACCAAACAAACTGGTACTTATTTATTTAATTGCATTGTATTTTGGTATTTTTACATACATATACATATTCAAAGGTTTTGAGGGAAGCTAGCCCCTCCTATATACAGCTTTTTGACCCACACGTCTCAATATTTGCCACTGTGATTGGTGGAGAGATGGTTCTTTGTTCTCTTAGGCCAATCATATCAAAGCAGTTAGTGGTTCCACCTCAGAGTCTCTGGTATAAGAAGACTTGGTCTGTGTCATTTCTCCACAACTCCTCCAGGATATCAATCATTGTTGATCACATCTGACTGTGGACTCCAGACTTCAAGTGAAGATGAACTCTCTTGACCCCACCTGGGACATTTCTGCTGAACAGGAGGAACCCAAAGACCATGGTATGTTACTTGGTTGTTTTTCCTTAATATTCTCAATAGTCATTTTTATAATTAATTGCATTCTGAATCTGACCTGCTTTGCTGTAGTGTAGAATATGTAGATCATGTCTTCTTTGCATCACAGCAACAACCAAATATCTGTAATGCAAGTGAGCCTAGTATTACTTGTGTTTAACCCATTTTGGGCGGGAACCCCTTTTGGTGTTTTGCATTATGTTATGCTTTAGCTATTGAAAAATAGCAGATATACAAGCTCATAGTGCGCCACAGAGTGGCGCGCTACGAGCTTGTAGGTCTGCTATTTTTGAAAAATCAAAGAACGACTGACATAGAAACATATTTTTCAGAAAACTGTCAGGATGTAGAAGACCTTTTTAGAATCTGATCTCACCTCAAAATGGGTTAAAGTAGTATGTTTGTAGTTATACAATGTATTCTGGTTTTTAATGTTAGTTAGGGTTTTTATCTTATAGCTACATGACATGGATTTGTTGCACAACAACTACTTTTAGTGATCTAAGTATTTCTACCTATCAATAATATTACCTTTGTATTGTTTCCAATCCAGTGTTCCATCAGTCTGACTGCCCTTACCTACCAGAGGTGAATGAACAAAGAAGCTTGAAAAAAGACCATTGCTGTGCTCAGTGTGGAAAACACTTCTCTAAAATATCTCACCTTAAAAGCCACCAGAGAACTCACACTGGAGAGAAACCCTATGGATGTGCTCAGTGTGGACAACACTTCTCTGAAATGTCCACCCTTAAAATGCACCAGAGGATTCACACTGGAGAGAAACCATATGGATGTGCTCAGTGTGGACAACACTTCTCTAGTATGTCTCACCTTAAAAGACACCAGAGGATTCACACTGGAGAGAAACCCCATAGATGTGATCAGTGTGGACAACACTTTGCTCTATTGTCAACCCTTAAAAGCCACCAGAGAATTCACACTGTAGAGAAACCCCAAAGATGTGATCAGTGTGGACAACACTTCTCTCAAATGTCCATCCTTAAAAGACACCAGAGGATTCACACTGGAGAGAAACCCCATAGATGTGATCAGTGTGGACAACACTTTTCTCGATTGGGAAGCCTTAAAAGCCACCAGAGAATTCACACTGGAGAGAAACCCCATGGATGTGATCAGTGCGGACAACACTTCTCTCGAATTTATAGCCTTAAATGCCACCTGATAAATTCACACGGCAGAGAAAAGCTGTGAGGGTACACTTGGGAGTCTCTTAGACTTGTTCCAGCTATGTTAAGTTTCTTGTCATTTCAGCGTGATATTTTAACTTTTTTGGATAATGCCAAAACGAATGGTTTCATTTCCAAATGACTTCCGATATTGCCGACATCCAATAAGCTAATACAACCATTAACATAATTTCTGAGGATTCTGATCTACCAGAGGACTTACTTGTTGGTTACTAAGCTGATATTGCTGATATGATTGATGAAGTTACCATAAACACAGTTTACATGTTACATAGCGTTTACACAGTAGCCTACCCATGAACTGAAATGTCTGTTTGCAAAATAAATGATACATCTTCACTTCATTGATGGAGTCCATGTCAGAGAGAGAGAGAGATTTATATACCACAGGCCTAGTAATACAAATAAAATGTAGGCCTATAGTAAACAGTAGCCCAAATAGCAGAGCAGCATACAGTAGAGCAGATGATCATCCTCTTTGAACGCATTTACACCTGTAAATGGTCAACCTGCCCATCAACACCTAGGATGTATTGAAATGCAAAGCAAAGTGTGACCTGCAGGTCTATGTAGACGGATGGCTGTTCTGAACATCTAGGTACAAAAACTAGGGGGTTGGTGTCAGTTTGTGTATTGGAAAACATGTATTTGTGTTTTTGTCTTGGTTTTTAATACATATTCAAAGGGAAGAGTTTTTTTTCTCATGTGGTTTATAGCAATCCTGTTTGTTCATTATAACTTCAGGTTTCAATAGGGACTTAATTGTCCATCTAGCTCAATGGTTCTGCTTGAATAGCAAGATGGAGGTGAGAGAGACTTAGTCATACAATAGAGTTGTTTAAATGTAATGCAAATGTAAATCACAACAGGAGATGCAGAATAGTTAGAACCTTTCTCCCATGTCTGTAGCAAAGGCTCAATGTCTGACTTACAGTGTCTTGGTGCCAAAGGATCACTGCATAACAAACATTGTACCACTATAGAACATAATATTTGTGCCAAAATAAAGAAAATACAGTTCTATAAGATGCTGTCCCACACATGAATAGTGTTGTTTATTGTACATGTAAATTGCAGCAGGACATGGAGAGTGGATAGCAGTGACCTTTACAGAAAAAGGTGTCATGTGCATCATTCATGATTTAAACCATTTCACTATGACCTGTGTGGGGATTTCACATGTGTGAACCCATGACATGTCAGAGTGGTGTCTTTACTTTACTTTTTGAGACCTCAAAGGCCATAAGGGGAAATTTCCGTTGGCAAAATAAACTGTAGATCTTCACTTCATTGATGGTGTCCATGCGTTTCAGAAGCTACTGGAGTCTATACCTTTTAGTAATAACATGGTTACAAAACAAAATGTTTAAGTATATTAGACATCCTCTCTCTCCTATATTAGAGGGGATGATTGTCCTCCTCTCTGATGATATTTACACCTGTATTATGATATGCCACTTTTGATCACCCAGGATGCAAATGGTGCACCGGCCCATCGACACCTAGGATGTATTGAAATGTAAATTCACACTGCAGATAAAAGCTATGAGGGTACACTTGGGAGTCTTTTAGACTTGTTCCAGCTATGTTAAGTTTCTTGTCATTTCAGCGTGATATTTTAACTTTTTTGGATAATGCCAAAACGAATGGTTTCTGTTAAGATATGCTCTTAATTGTATCTTCTATTATGTACAGAGGCAAACTATTATTGTTTTGATGCATGTTTATGCGTAATTGAACACTGATCAGTGCCACCTGCGGTGGGCTTGTATGTGATTATGGGTGTGTTGTGTGTTCAATAAAAAGCCTCACTTGCTGTGAGGACAGCGTCCTGTGGAGCTGTGAACCTAAGCTGTCTGTGTCCGTCTACATTTATTTGATTTCCCTCGTCGGTGTGGTGCTATTACAGTGGTGGTCTACAATGCTGGGGCTGTGATGAACTTTGTTTAACAGTTTAATTTCCAAATGACTTCCGATATTGCCGACATCCAATAAGCTAATACGCTACTACAATCATTAGGGATTCTACATATTTTATTAACATAATTTCTGAGGATTCTGATCTACCAGAGGACACTTGGTTACTTGTTGGTTACTAGGCTGATATTGCTGATATGATTGATGAAGTTACCATAAACACAGTTTACATGTTACATAGCGTTTACACAGTAGCCTACCCATCACCTGAAATGTCTGTTTGCAAAATAAATGATACATCTTCACTTCATTGATGGAGTCCATGTCAGAGAGAGAGAGAGAGAGAGAGAGAGAGAGAGATTTATATACCACAGGCCTAGTAATACAAAAGAAAATGTAGGCCTATAGTAAACAGTAGACCAAATAGCAGAGCAGCATACAGTAGAGCAGATGATCATCCTCTTTGAACGCATTTACACCTGTAAATGGTCAACCTGCCCATCAACACCTAGGATGTATTGAAATGCAAAGCAAAGTGTGACCTGCAGGTCTATGTAGACGGATGGCTGTTCTGAACAAAACAACGACAGCAGGACAGAAGCACCACTGTCATCTAGATACAAAAACTAGGGGGTTGGTGTCAGTTTGTGTATTGGAAAACATGTATCTGTGTTGTTGTCTTGGTTTTTAATACATATTCAAATGGAAGAGTTTTTTTTCTCCTGTGGTTTATAGCAATCCTGTTTGTTCATTATAACGTAAGGTTTCTATAGGGACTTAATTGTCCAATCTAGCTCAATGGTTATGCTTGAATAGCAAGATGGAGGTGAGAGAGACTTAGTCATACAATAGAGTTGTTTAAATGTAATGCAAATGTAAATCACAACAGGACATGCATAATAGTTAGAACCTTTCCCCCATGTCTGTAGCAAAGGCTCAATGTCTGACTTACAGTGTCTTGGTGCCAAAGGATCACTGCATATCAATTATTATTAGAGGGGATGATTGTCCTCCTCTTTGAGGACATTTACACCTGTATTATGATATGCCACTTTTGATCACCCAGGATGCAAATGGTGCACCGGCCCATCGACACCTAGGATGTATTGAAATGTAAAGCCTGCCCAGGTCTATGAAGACGTCTGTTCTGTACAAAACAGTCCTGTGCAGAACCACACCACTGTATTCTAGGTAGGACTAAAAGTGAAATAAATGTAACTATTAGACGTACATTGCAACTTTATTATTATTGTTTTAATTAAATATACGGTAGCCTGTGTACAAATTCTAGATGCAAAGGTTGGTGTTAGTGTACCAGACTGTGTTCATAATTGTCAGGGGGTGGGTGGCAGTTTGTGTCTTGGAAAATAACCAAACAAACTGGTACTTATTTATTTAATTGCATTGTATTTTGGTATTTTTACATACATATACATATTCAAAGGTTTTGAGGGAAGCTAGCCCCTCCTATATACAGCTTTTTGACCCACACGTCTCAATATTTGCCACTGTGATTGGTGGAGAGATGGTTCTTTGTTCTCTTAGGCCAATCATATCAAAGCAGTTAGTGGTTCCACCTCAGAGTCTCTGGTATAAGAAGACTTGGTCTGTGTCATTTCTCCACAACTCCTCCAGGATATCAATCATTGTTGATCACATCTGACTGTGGACTCCAGACTTCAAGTGAAGATGAACTCTCTTGACCCCACCTGGGACATTTCTGCTGAACAGGAGGAACCCAAAGACCATGGTATGTTACTTGGTTGTTTTTCCTTAATATTCTCAATAGTCATTTTTATAATTAATTGCATTCTGAATCTGACCTGCTTTGCTGTAGTGTAGAATATGTAGATCATGTCTTCTTTGCATCACAGCAACAACCAAATATCTGTAATGCAAGTGAGCCTAGTATTACTTGTGTTTAACCCATTTTGGGCGGGAACCCCTTTTGGTGTTTTGCATTATGTTATGCTTTAGCTATTGAAAAATAGCAGATATACAAGCTCATAGTGCGCCACAGAGTGGCGCGCTACGAGCTTGTAGGTCTGCTATTTTTGAAAAATCAAAGAACGACTGACATAGAAACATATTTTTCAGAAAACTGTCAGGATGTAGAAGACCTTTTTAGAATCTGATCTCACCTCAAAATGGGTTAAAGTAGTATGTTTGTAGTTATACAATGTATTCTGGTTTTTAATGTTAGTTAGGGTTTTTATCTTATAGCTACATGACATGGATTTGTTGCACAACAACTACTTTTAGTGATCTAAGTATTTCTACCTATCAATAATATTACCTTTGTATTGTTTCCAATCCAGTGTTCCATCAGTCTGACTGCCCTTACCTACCAGAGGTGAATGAACAAAGAAGCTTGAAAAAAGACCATTGCTGTGCTCAGTGTGGAAAACACTTCTCTAAAATATCTCACCTTAAAAGCCACCAGAGAACTCACACTGGAGAGAAACCCTATGGATGTGCTCAGTGTGGACAACACTTCTCTGAAATGTCCACCCTTAAAATGCACCAGAGGATTCACACTGGAGAGAAACCATATGGATGTGCTCAGTGTGGACAACACTTCTCTAGTATGTCTCACCTTAAAAGACACCAGAGGATTCACACTGGAGAGAAACCCCATAGATGTGATCAGTGTGGACAACACTTTGCTCTATTGTCAACCCTTAAAAGCCACCAGAGAATTCACACTGTAGAGAAACCCCAAAGATGTGATCAGTGTGGACAACACTTCTCTCAAATGTCCATCCTTAAAAGACACCAGAGGATTCACACTGGAGAGAAACCCCATAGATGTGATCAGTGTGGACAACACTTTTCTCGATTGGGAAGCCTTAAAAGCCACCAGAGAATTCACACTGGAGAGAAACCCCATGGATGTGATCAGTGCGGACAACACTTCTCTCGAATTTATAGCCTTAAATGCCACCTGATAAATTCACACGGCAGAGAAAAGCTGTGAGGGTACACTTGGGAGTCTCTTAGACTTGTTCCAGCTATGTTAAGTTTCTTGTCATTTCAGCGTGATATTTTAACTTTTTTGGATAATGCCAAAACGAATGGTTTCATTTCCAAATGACTTCCGATATTGCCGACATCCAATAAGCTAATACAACCATTAACATAATTTCTGAGGATTCTGATCTACCAGAGGACTTACTTGTTGGTTACTAAGCTGATATTGCTGATATGATTGATGAAGTTACCATAAACACAGTTTACATGTTACATAGCGTTTACACAGTAGCCTACCCATGAACTGAAATGTCTGTTTGCAAAATAAATGATACATCTTCACTTCATTGATGGAGTCCATGTCAGAGAGAGAGAGAGATTTATATACCACAGGCCTAGTAATACAAATAAAATGTAGGCCTATAGTAAACAGTAGCCCAAATAGCAGAGCAGCATACAGTAGAGCAGATGATCATCCTCTTTGAACGCATTTACACCTGTAAATGGTCAACCTGCCCATCAACACCTAGGATGTATTGAAATGCAAAGCAAAGTGTGACCTGCAGGTCTATGTAGACGGATGGCTGTTCTGAACATCTAGGTACAAAAACTAGGGGGTTGGTGTCAGTTTGTGTATTGGAAAACATGTATTTGTGTTTTTGTCTTGGTTTTTAATACATATTCAAAGGGAAGAGTTTTTTTTCTCATGTGGTTTATAGCAATCCTGTTTGTTCATTATAACTTCAGGTTTCAATAGGGACTTAATTGTCCATCTAGCTCAATGGTTCTGCTTGAATAGCAAGATGGAGGTGAGAGAGACTTAGTCATACAATAGAGTTGTTTAAATGTAATGCAAATGTAAATCACAACAGGAGATGCAGAATAGTTAGAACCTTTCTCCCATGTCTGTAGCAAAGGCTCAATGTCTGACTTACAGTGTCTTGGTGCCAAAGGATCACTGCATAACAAACATTGTACCACTATAGAACATAATATTTGTGCCAAAATAAAGAAAATACAGTTCTATAAGATGCTGTCCCACACATGAATAGTGTTGTTTATTGTACATGTAAATTGCAGCAGGACATGGAGAGTGGATAGCAGTGACCTTTACAGAAAAAGGTGTCATGTGCATCATTCATGATTTAAACCATTTCACTATGACCTGTGTGGGGATTTCACATGTGTGAACCCATGACATGTCAGAGTGGTGTCTTTACTTTACTTTTTGAGACCTCAAAGTCCATAAAGTGAAATTTCCGTTGGCAAAATAAACTGTAGATCTTCACTTCATTGATGGTGTCCATGCGTTTCAGAAGCTACTGGAGTCTATACCTTTTAGTAATAACATGGTTACAAAACAAAATGTTTAAGTATATTAGACATCCTCTCTCTCCTATATTAGAGGGGATGATTGTCCTCCTCTCTGATGATATTTACACCTGTATTATGATATGCCACTTTTGATCACCCAGGATGCAAATGGTGCACCGGCCCATCGACACCTAGGATGTATTGAAATGTAAATTCACACTGCAGATAAAAGCTATGAGGGTACACTTGGGAGTCTTTTAGACTTGTTCCAGCTATGTTAAGTTTCTTGTCATTTCAGCGTGATATTTTAACTTTTTTGGATAATGCCAAAACGAATGGTTTCTGTTAAGATATGCTCTTAATTGTATCTTCTATTATGTACAGAGGCAAACTATTATTGTTTTGATGCATGTTTATGCGTAATTGAACACTGATCAGTGCCACCTGCGGTGGGCTTGTATGTGATTATGGGTGTGTTGTGTGTTCAATACAAAGCCTCACTTGCTGTGAGGACAGCGTCCTGTGGAGCTGTGAACCTAAGCTGTCTGTGTCCGTCTACATTTATTTGATTTCCCTCGTCGGTGTGGTGCTATTACAGTGGTGGTCTACAATGCTGGGGCTGTGATGAACTTTGTTTAACAGTTTAATTTCCAAATGACTTCCGATATTGCCGACATCCAATAAGCTAATACGCTACTACAATCATTAGGGATTCTACATATTTTATTAACATAATTTCTGAGGATTCTGATCTACCAGAGGACACTTGGTTACTTGTTGGTTACTAGGCTGATATTGCTGATATGATTGATGAAGTTACCATAAACACAGTTTACATGTTACATAGCGTTTACACAGTAGCCTACCCATCACCTGAAATGTCTGTTTGCAAAATAAATGATACATCTTCACTTCATTGATGGAGTCCATGTCAGAGAGAGAGAGAGAGAGAGAGAGAGAGAGAGAGATTTATATACCACAGGCCTAGTAATACAAAAGAAAATGTAGGCCTATAGTAAACAGTAGACCAAATAGCAGAGCAGCATACAGTAGAGCAGATGATCATCCTCTTTGAACGCATTTACACCTGTAAATGGTCAACCTGCCCATCAACACCTAGGATGTATTGAAATGCAAAGCAAAGTGTGACCTGCAGGTCTATGTAGACGGATGGCTGTTCTGAACAAAACAACGACAGCAGGACAGAAGCACCACTGTCATCTAGATACAAAAACTAGGGGGTTGGTGTCAGTTTGTGTATTGGAAAACATGTATCTGTGTTGTTGTCTTGGTTTTTAATACATATTCAAATGGAAGAGTTTTTTTTCTCCTGTGGTTTATAGCAATCCTGTTTGTTCATTATAACGTAAGGTTTCTATAGGGACTTAATTGTCCAATCTAGCTCAATGGTTATGCTTGAATAGCAAGATGGAGGTGAGAGAGACTTAGTCATACAATAGAGTTGTTTAAATGTAATGCAAATGTAAATCACAACAGGACATGCATAATAGTTAGAACCTTTCCCCCATGTCTGTAGCAAAGGCTCAATGTCTGACTTACAGTGTCTTGGTGCCAAAGGATCACTGCATATCAATTATTATTAGAGGGGATGATTGTCCTCCTCTTTGAGGACATTTACACCTGTATTATGATATGCCACTTTTGATCACCCAGGATGCAAATGGTGCACCGGCCCATCGACACCTAGGATGTATTGAAATGTAAAGCCTGCCCAGGTCTATGAAGACGTCTGTTCTGTACAAAACAGTCCTGTGCAGAACCACACCACTGTATTCTAGGTAGGACTAAAAGTGAAATAAATGTAACTATTAGACGTACATTGCAACTTTATTATTATTGTTTTAATTAAATATACGGTAGCCTGTGTACAAATTCTAGATGCAAAGGTTGGTGTTAGTGTACCAGACTGTGTTCATAATTGTCAGGGGGTGGGTGGCAGTTTGTGTCTTGGAAAATAACCAAACAAACTGGTACTTATTTATTTAATTGCATTGTATTTTGGTATTTTTACATACATATACATATTCAAAGGTTTTGAGGGAAGCTAGCCCCTCCTATATACAGCTTTTTGACCCACACGTCTCAATATTTGCCACTGTGATTGGTGGAGAGATGGTTCTTTGTTCTCTTAGGCCAATCATATCAAAGCAGTTAGTGGTTCCACCTCAGAGTCTCTGGTATAAGAAGACTTGGTCTGTGTCATTTCTCCACAACTCCTCCAGGATATCAATCATTGTTGATCACATCTGACTGTGGACTCCAGACTTCAAGTGAAGATGAACTCTCTTGACCCCACCTGGGACATTTCTGCTGAACAGGAGGAACCCAAAGACCATGGTATGTTACTTGGTTGTTTTTCCTTAATATTCTCAATAGTCATTTTTATAATTAATTGCATTCTGAATCTGACCTGCTTTGCTGTAGTGTAGAATATGTAGATCATGTCTTCTTTGCATCACAGCAACAACCAAATATCTGTAATGCAAGTGAGCCTAGTATTACTTGTGTTTAACCCATTTTGGGCGGGAACCCCTTTTGGTGTTTTGCATTATGTTATGCTTTAGCTATTGAAAAATAGCAGATATACAAGCTCATAGTGCGCCACAGAGTGGCGCGCTACGAGCTTGTAGGTCTGCTATTTTTGAAAAATCAAAGAACGACTGACATAGAAACATATTTTTCAGAAAACTGTCAGGATGTAGAAGACCTTTTTAGAATCTGATCTCACCTCAAAATGGGTTAAAGTAGTATGTTTGTAGTTATACAATGTATTCTGGTTTTTAATGTTAGTTAGGGTTTTTATCTTATAGCTACATGACATGGATTTGTTGCACAACAACTACTTTTAGTGATCTAAGTATTTCTACCTATCAATAATCTTACCTTTGTATTGTTTCCAATCCAGTGTTCCATCAGTCTGACTGCCCTTACCTACCAGAGGTGAATGAACAAAGAAGCTTGAAAAAAGACCATTGCTGTGCTCAGTGTGGAAAACACTTCTCTAAAATATCTCACCTTAAAAGCCACCAGAGAACTCACACTGGAGAGAAACCCTATGGATGTGCTCAGTGTGGACAACACTTCTCTGAAATGTCCACCCTTAAAATGCACCAGAGGATTCACACTGGAGAGAAACCATATGGATGTGCTCAGTGTGGACAACACTTCTCTAGTATGTCTCACCTTAAAAGACACCAGAGGATTCACACTGGAGAGAAACCCCATAGATGTGATCAGTGTGGACAACACTTTGCTCTATTGTCAACCCTTAAAAGCCACCAGAGAATTCACACTGTAGAGAAACCCCAAAGATGTGATCAGTGTGGACAACACTTCTCTCAAATGTCCATCCTTAAAAGACACCAGAGGATTCACACTGGAGAGAAACCCCATAGATGTGATCAGTGTGGACAACACTTTTCTCGATTGGGAAGCCTTAAAAGCCACCAGAGAATTCACACTGGAGAGAAACCCCATGGATGTGATCAGTGCGGACAACACTTCTCTCGAATTTATAGCCTTAAATGCCACCTGATAAATTCACACGGCAGAGAAAAGCTGTGAGGGTACACTTGGGAGTCTCTTAGACTTGTTCCAGCTATGTTAAGTTTCTTGTCATTTCAGCGTGATATTTTAACTTTTTTGGATAATGCCAAAACGAATGGTTTCATTTCCAAATGACTTCCGATATTGCCGACATCCAATAAGCTAATACAACCATTAACATAATTTCTGAGGATTCTGATCTACCAGAGGACTTACTTGTTGGTTACTAAGCTGATATTGCTGATATGATTGATGAAGTTACCATAAACACAGTTTACATGTTACATAGCGTTTACACAGTAGCCTACCCATGAACTGAAATGTCTGTTTGCAAAATAAATGATACATCTTCACTTCATTGATGGAGTCCATGTCAGAGAGAGAGAGAGATTTATATACCACAGGCCTAGTAATACAAATAAAATGTAGGCCTATAGTAAACAGTAGCCCAAATAGCAGAGCAGCATACAGTAGAGCAGATGATCATCCTCTTTGAACGCATTTACACCTGTAAATGGTCAACCTGCCCATCAACACCTAGGATGTATTGAAATGCAAAGCAAAGTGTGACCTGCAGGTCTATGTAGACGGATGGCTGTTCTGAACATCTAGGTACAAAAACTAGGGGGTTGGTGTCAGTTTGTGTATTGGAAAACATGTATTTGTGTTTTTGTCTTGGTTTTTAATACATATTCAAAGGGAAGAGTTTTTTTTCTCATGTGGTTTATAGCAATCCTGTTTGTTCATTATAACTTCAGGTTTCAATAGGGACTTAATTGTCCATCTAGCTCAATGGTTCTGCTTGAATAGCAAGATGGAGGTGAGAGAGACTTAGTCATACAATAGAGTTGTTTAAATGTAATGCAAATGTAAATCACAACAGGACATGCAGAATAGTTAGAACCTTTCTCCCATGTCTGTAGCAAAGGCTCAATGTCTGACTTACAGTGTCTTGGTGCCAAAGGATCACTGCATAACAAACATTGTACCACTATAGAACATAATATTTGTGCCAAAATAAAGAAAATACAGTTCTATAAGATGCTGTCCCACACATGAATAGTGTTGTTTATTGTACATGTAAATTGCAGCAGGACATGGAGAGTGGATAGCAGTGACCTTTACAGAAAAAGGTGTCATGTGCATCATTCATGATTTAAACCATTTCACTATGACCTGTGTGGGGATTTCACATGTGTGAACCCATGACATGTCAGAGTGGTGTCTTTACTTTACTTTTTGAGACCTCAAAGGCCATAAAGTGAAATTTCCGTTGGCAAAATAAACTGTAGATCTTCACTTCATTGATGGTGTCCATGCGTTTCAGAAGCTACTGGAGTCTATACCTTTTAGTAATAACATGGTTACAAAACAAAATGTTTAAGTATATTAGACATCCTCTCTCTCCTATATTAGAGGGGATGATTGTCCTCCTCTCTGATGATATTTACACCTGTATTATGATATGCCACTTTTGATCACCCAGGATGCAAATGGTGCACCGGCCCATCGACACCTAGGATGTATTGAAATGTAAATTCACACTGCAGATAAAAGCTGTGAGGGTACACTTGGGAGTCTTTTAGACTTGTTCCAGCTATGTTAAGTTTCTTGTCATTTCAGCGTGATATTTTAACTTTTTTGGATAATGCCAAAACGAATGGTTTCTGTTAAGATATGCTCTTAATTGTATCTTCTATTATGTACAGAGGCAAACTATTATTGTTTTGATGCATGTTTATGCGTAATTGAACACTGATCAGTGCCACCTGCGGTGAGCTTGTATGTGATTATGGGTGTGTTGTGTGTTCAATAAAAAGCCTCACTTGCTGTGAGGACAGCGTCCTGTGGAGCTGTGAACCTAAGCTGTCTGTGTCCGTCTACATTTATTTGATTTCCCTCGTCGGTGTGGTGCTATTACAGTGGTGGTCTACAATGCTGGGGCTGTGATGAACTTTGTTTAACAGTTTAATTTCCAAATGACTTCCGATATTGCCGACATCCAATAAGCTAATACGCTACTACAATCATTAGGGATTCTACATATTTTATTAACATAATTTCTGAGGATTCTGATCTACCAGAGGACACTTGGTTACTTGTTGGTTACTAGGCTGATATTGCTGATATGATTGATGAAGTTACCATAAACACAGTTTACATGTTACATAGCGTTTACACAGTAGCCTACCCATCACCTGAAATGTCTGTTTGCAAAATAAATGATACATCTTCACTTCATTGATGGAGTCCATGTCAGAGAGAGAGAGAGAGAGAGAGAGAGAGAGAGATTTATATACCACAGGCCTAGTAATACAAAAGAAAATGTAGGCCTATAGTAAACAGTAGACCAAATAGCAGAGCAGCATACAGTAGAGCAGATGATCATCCTCTTTGAACGCATTTACACCTGTAAATGGTCAACCTGCCCATCAACACCTAGGATGTATTGAAATGCAAAGCAAAGTGTGACCTGCAGGTCTATGTAGACGGATGGCTGTTCTGAACAAAACAACGACAGCAGGACAGAAGCACCACTGTCATCTAGATACAAAAACTAGGGGGTTGGTGTCAGTTTGTGTATTGGAAAACATGTATCTGTGTTGTTGTCTTGGTTTTTAATACATATTCAAATGGAAGAGTTTTTTTTCTCCTGTGGTTTATAGCAATCCTGTTTGTTCATTATAACGTAAGGTTTCTATAGGGACTTAATTGTCCAATCTAGCTCAATGGTTATGCTTGAATAGCAAGATGGAGGTGAGAGAGACTTAGTCATACAATAGAGTTGTTTAAATGTAATGCAAATGTAAATCACAACAGGACATGCATAATAGTTAGAACCTTTCCCCCATGTCTGTAGCAAAGGCTCAATGTCTGACTTACAGTGTCTTGGTGCCAAAGGATCACTGCATATCAATTATTATTAGAGGGGATGATTGTCCTCCTCTTTGAGGACATTTACACCTGTATTATGATATGCCACTTTTGATCACCCAGGATGCAAATGGTGCACCGGCCCATCGACACCTAGGATGTATTGAAATGTAAAGCCTGCCCAGGTCTATGAAGACGTCTGTTCTGTACAAAACAGTCCTGTGCAGAACCACACCACTGTATTCTAGGTAGGACTAAAAGTGAAATAAATGTAACTATTAGACGTACATTGCAACTTTATTATTATTGTTTTAATTAAATATACGGTAGCCTGTGTACAAATTCTAGATGCAAAGGTTGGTGTTAGTGTACCAGACTGTGTTCATAATTGTCAGGGGGTGGGTGGCAGTTTGTGTCTTGGAAAATAACCAAACAAACTGGTACTTATTTATTTAATTGCATTGTATTTTGGTATTTTTACATACATATACATATTCAAAGGTTTTGAGGGAAGCTAGCCCCTCCTATATACAGCTTTTTGACCCACACGTCTCAATATTTGCCACTGTGATTGGTGGAGAGATGGTTCTTTGTTCTCTTAGGCCAATCATATCAAAGCAGTTAGTGGTTCCACCTCAGAGTCTCTGGTATAAGAAGACTTGGTCTGTGTCATTTCTCCACAACTCCTCCAGGATATCAATCATTGTTGATCACATCTGACTGTGGACTCCAGACTTCAAGTGAAGATGAACTCTCTTGACCCCACCTGGGACATTTCTGCTGAACAGGAGGAACCCAAAGACCATGGTATGTTACTTGGTTGTTTTTCCTTAATATTCTCAATAGTCATTTTTATAATTAATTGCATTCTGAATCTGACCTGCTTTGCTGTAGTGTAGAATATGTAGATCATGTCTTCTTTGCATCACAGCAACAACCAAATATCTGTAATGCAAGTGAGCCTAGTATTACTTGTGTTTAACCCATTTTGGGCGGGAACCCCTTTTGGTGTTTTGCATTATGTTATGCTTTAGCTATTGAAAAATAGCAGATATACAAGCTCATAGTGCGCCACAGAGTGGCGCGCTACGAGCTTGTAGGTCTGCTATTTTTGAAAAATCAAAGAACGACTGACATAGAAACATATTTTTCAGAAAACTGTCAGGATGTAGAAGACCTTTTTAGAATCTGATCTCACCTCAAAATGGGTTAAAGTAGTATGTTTGTAGTTATACAATGTATTCTGGTTTTTAATGTTAGTTAGGGTTTTTATCTTATAGCTACATGACATGGATTTGTTGCACAACAACTACTTTTAGTGATCTAAGTATTTCTACCTATCAATAATCTTACCTTTGTATTGTTTCCAATCCAGTGTTCCATCAGTCTGACTGCCCTTACCTACCAGAGGTGAATGAACAAAGAAGCTTGAAAAAAGACCATTGCTGTGCTCAGTGTGGAAAACACTTCTCTAAAATATCTCACCTTAAAAGCCACCAGAGAACTCACACTGGAGAGAAACCCTATGGATGTGCTCAGTGTGGACAACACTTCTCTGAAATGTCCACCCTTAAAATGCACCAGAGGATTCACACTGGAGAGAAACCATATGGATGTGCTCAGTGTGGACAACACTTCTCTAGTATGTCTCACCTTAAAAGACACCAGAGGATTCACACTGGAGAGAAACCCCATAGATGTGATCAGTGTGGACAACACTTTGCTCTATTGTCAACCCTTAAAAGCCACCAGAGAATTCACACTGTAGAGAAACCCCAAAGATGTGATCAGTGTGGACAACACTTCTCTCAAATGTCCATCCTTAAAAGACACCAGAGGATTCACACTGGAGAGAAACCCCATAGATGTGATCAGTGTGGACAACACTTTTCTCGATTGGGAAGCCTTAAAAGCCACCAGAGAATTCACACTGGAGAGAAACCCCATGGATGTGATCAGTGCGGACAACACTTCTCTCGAATTTATAGCCTTAAATGCCACCTGATAAATTCACACGGCAGAGAAAAGCTGTGAGGGTACACTTGGGAGTCTCTTAGACTTGTTCCAGCTATGTTAAGTTTCTTGTCATTTCAGCGTGATATTTTAACTTTTTTGGATAATGCCAAAACGAATGGTTTCATTTCCAAATGACTTCCGATATTGCCGACATCCAATAAGCTAATACAACCATTAACATAATTTCTGAGGATTCTGATCTACCAGAGGACTTACTTGTTGGTTACTAAGCTGATATTGCTGATATGATTGATGAAGTTACCATAAACACAGTTTACATGTTACATAGCGTTTACACAGTAGCCTACCCATGAACTGAAATGTCTGTTTGCAAAATAAATGATACATCTTCACTTCATTGATGGAGTCCATGTCAGAGAGAGAGAGAGATTTATATACCACAGGCCTAGTAATACAAATAAAATGTAGGCCTATAGTAAACAGTAGCCCAAATAGCAGAGCAGCATACAGTAGAGCAGATGATCATCCTCTTTGAACGCATTTACACCTGTAAATGGTCAACCTGCCCATCAACACCTAGGATGTATTGAAATGCAAAGCAAAGTGTGACCTGCAGGTCTATGTAGACGGATGGCTGTTCTGAACATCTAGGTACAAAAACTAGGGGGTTGGTGTCAGTTTGTGTATTGGAAAACATGTATTTGTGTTTTTGTCTTGGTTTTTAATACATATTCAAAGGGAAGAGTTTTTTTTCTCATGTGGTTTATAGCAATCCTGTTTGTTCATTATAACTTCAGGTTTCAATAGGGACTTAATTGTCCATCTAGCTCAATGGTTCTGCTTGAATAGCAAGATGGAGGTGAGAGAGACTTAGTCATACAATAGAGTTGTTTAAATGTAATGCAAATGTAAATCACAACAGGACATGCAGAATAGTTAGAACCTTTCTCCCATGTCTGTAGCAAAGGCTCAATGTCTGACTTACAGTGTCTTGGTGCCAAAGGATCACTGCATAACAAACATTGTACCACTATAGAACATAATATTTGTGCCAAAATAAAGAAAATACAGTTCTATAAGATGCTGTCCCACACATGAATAGTGTTGTTTATTGTACATGTAAATTGCAGCAGGACATGGAGAGTGGATAGCAGTGACCTTTACAGAAAAAGGTGTCATGTGCATCATTCATGATTTAAACCATTTCACTATGACCTGTGTGGGGATTTCACATGTGTGAACCCATGACATGTCAGAGTGGTGTCTTTACTTTACTTTTTGAGACCTCAAAGGCCATAAAGTGAAATTTCCGTTGGCAAAATAAACTGTAGATCTTCACTTCATTGATGGTGTCCATGCGTTTCAGAAGCTACTGGAGTCTATACCTTTTAGTAATAACATGGTTACAAAACAAAATGTTTAAGTATATTAGACATCCTCTCTCTCCTATATTAGAGGGGATGATTGTCCTCCTCTCTGATGATATTTACACCTGTATTATGATATGCCACTTTTGATCACCCAGGATGCAAATGGTGCACCGGCCCATCGACACCTAGGATGTATTGAAATGTAAATTCACACTGCAGATAAAAGCTGTGAGGGTACACTTGGGAGTCTTTTAGACTTGTTCCAGCTATGTTAAGTTTCTTGTCATTTCAGCGTGATATTTTAACTTTTTTGGATAATGCCAAAACGAATGGTTTCTGTTAAGATATGCTCTTAATTGTATCTTCTATTATGTACAGAGGCAAACTATTATTGTTTTGATGCATGTTTATGCGTAATTGAACACTGATCAGTGCCACCTGCGGTGGGCTTGTATGTGATTATGGGTGTGTTGTGTGTTCAATAAAAAGCCTCACTTGCTGTGAGGACAGCGTCCTGTGGAGCTGTGAACCTAAGCTGTCTGTGTCCGTCTACATTTATTTGATTTCCCTCGTCGGTGTGGTGCTATTACAGTGGTGGTCTACAATGCTGGGGCTGTGATGAACTTTGTTTAACAGTTTAATTTCCAAATGACTTCCGATATTGCCGACATCCAATAAGCTAATACGCTACTACAATCATTAGGGATTCTACATATTTTATTAACATAATTTCTGAGGATTCTGATCTACCAGAGGACACTTGGTTACTTGTTGGTTACTAGGCTGATATTGCTGATATGATTGATGAAGTTACCATAAACACAGTTTACATGTTACATAGCGTTTACACAGTAGCCTACCCATCACCTGAAATGTCTGTTTGCAAAATAAATGATACATCTTCACTTCATTGATGGAGTCCATGTCAGAGAGAGAGAGAGAGAGAGAGAGAGAGAGAGATTTATATACCACAGGCCTAGTAATACAAAAGAAAATGTAGGCCTATAGTAAACAGTAGACCAAATAGCAGAGCAGCATACAGTAGAGCAGATGATCATCCTCTTTGAACGCATTTACACCTGTAAATGGTCAACCTGCCCATCAACACCTAGGATGTATTGAAATGCAAAGCAAAGTGTGACCTGCAGGTCTATGTAGACGGATGGCTGTTCTGAACAAAACAACGACAGCAGGACAGAAGCACCACTGTCATCTAGATACAAAAACTAGGGGGTTGGTGTCAGTTTGTGTATTGGAAAACATGTATCTGTGTTGTTGTCTTGGTTTTTAATACATATTCAAATGGAAGAGTTTTTTTTCTCCTGTGGTTTATAGCAATCCTGTTTGTTCATTATAACGTAAGGTTTCTATAGGGACTTAATTGTCCAATCTAGCTCAATGGTTATGCTTGAATAGCAAGATGGAGGTGAGAGAGACTTAGTCATACAATAGAGTTGTTTAAATGTAATGCAAATGTAAATCACAACAGGACATGCATAATAGTTAGAACCTTTCCCCCATGTCTGTAGCAAAGGCTCAATGTCTGACTTACAGTGTCTTGGTGCCAAAGGATCACTGCATATCAATTATTATTAGAGGGGATGATTGTCCTCCTCTTTGAGGACATTTACACCTGTATTATGATATGCCACTTTTGATCACCCAGGATGCAAATAGGGCACCGGCCCATCGACACCTAGGATGTATTGAAATGTAAAGCCTGCCCAGGTCTATGAAGACGTCTGTTCTGTACAAAACAGTCCTGTGCAGAACCACACCACTGTATTCTAGGTAGGACTAAAAGTGAAATAAATGTAACTATTAGACGTACATTGCAACTTTATTATTATTGTTTTAATTAAATATACAGTAGCCTGTGTACAAATTCTAGATGCAAAGGTTGGTGTTAGTGTACCAGACTGTGTTCATAATTGTCAGGGGGTGGGTGGCAGTTTGTGTCTTGGAAAATAACCAAACAAACTGGTACTTATTTATTTAATTGCATTGTATTTTGGTATTTTTACATACATATACATATTCAAAGGTTTTGAGGGAAGCTAGCCCCTCCTATATACAGCTTTTTGACCCACACGTCTCAATATTTGCCACTGTGATTGGTGGAGAGATGGTTCTTTGTTCTCTTAGGCCAATCATATCAAAGCAGTTAGTGGTTCCACCTCAGAGTCTCTGGTATAAGAAGTCTTGGTCTGTGTCATTTCTCCACAACTCCTCCAGGATATCAATCATTGTTGATCACATCTGACTGTGGACTCCAGACTTCAAGTGAAGATGAACTCTCTTGACCCCACCTGGGACATTTCTGCTGAACAGGAGGAACCCAAAGACCATGGTATGTTACTTGGTTGTTTTTCCTTAATATTCTCAATAGTCATTTTTATAATTAATTGCATTCTGAATCTGACCTGCTTTGCTGTAGTGTAGAATATGTAGATCATGTCTTCTTTGCATCACAGCAACAACCAAATATCTGTAATGCAAGTGAGCCTAGTATTACTTGTGTTTAACCCATTTTGGGCGGGACCCCCTTTTGGTGTTTTGCATTATGTTATGCTTTAGCTATTGAAAAATAGCAGATATACAAGCTCATAGTGCGCCACAGAGTGGCGCGCTACGAGCTTGTAGGTCTGCTATTTTTGAAAAATCAAAGAACGACTGACATAGAAACATATTTTTCAGAAAACTGTCAGGATGTAGAAGACCTTTTTAGAATCTGATCTCACCTCAAAATGGGTTAAAGTAGTATGTTTGTAGTTATACAATGTATTCTGGTTTTTAATGTTAGTTAGGGTTTTTATCTTATAGCTACATGACATGGATTTGTTGCACAACAACTACTTTTAGTGATCTAAGTATTTCTACCTATCAATAATCTTACCTTTGTATTGTTTCCAATCCAGTGTTCCATCAGTCTGACTGCCCTTACCTACCAGAGGTGAATGAACAAAGAAGCTTGAAAAAAGACCATTGCTGTGCTCAGTGTGGAAAACACTTCTCTAAAATATCTCACCTTAAAAGCCACCAGAGAACTCACACTGGAGAGAAACCCTATGGATGTGCTCAGTGTGGACAACACTTCTCTGAAATGTCCACCCTTAAAATGCACCAGAGGATTCACACTGGAGAGAAACCATATGGATGTGCTCAGTGTGGACAACACTTCTCTAGTATGTCTCACCTTAAAAGACACCAGAGGATTCACACTGGAGAGAAACCCCATAGATGTGATCAGTGTGGACAACACTTCTCTCAAATGTCCACCCTTAAAATGCACCAGAGGATTCACACTGGAGAGAAACCCCATAGATGTGATCAGTGTGGACAACACTTTGCTCTATTGTCCACCCTTAAAAGCCACCAGAGAATTCACACTGTAGAGAAACCCCAAAGATGTGATCAGTGTGGACAACACTTCTCTCAAATGTCCATCCTTAAAAGACACCAGAGGATTCACACTGGAGAGAAACCCCATAGATGTGATCAGTGTGGACAACACTTTTCTCGATTGGGAAGCCTTAAAAGCCACCAGAGAATTCACACTGGAGAGAAACCCCATGGATGTGATCAGTGCGGACAACACTTCTCTCGAATTTATAGCCTTAAATGCCACCTGATAAATTCACACGGCAGAGAAAAGCTGTGAGGGTACACTTGGCAGTCTCTTAGACTTGTTCCAGCTATGTTAAGTTTCTTGTCATTTCAGCGTGATATTTTAACTTTTTTGGATAATGCCAAAACGAATGGTTTCATTTCCAAATGACTTCCGATATTGCCGACATCCAATAAGCTAATACAATCATTAACATAATTTCTGAGGATTCTGATCTACCAGAGGACTTACTTGTTGGTTACTAAGCTGATATTGCTGATGTGATTGATGAAGTTACCATAAACACAGTTTACATGTTACATAGCGTTTACACAGTAGCCTACCCATCAACTGAAATGTCTGTTTGCAAAATAAATGATACATCTTCACTTCATTGATGGAGTCCATGTCAGAGAGAGAGAGAGAGATTTATATACCACAGGCCTAGTAATAAAAAAAAAGTAGGCATATAGTAAACAGTAGACCAAATAGCAGAGCAGCATACAGTAGAGCAGATGATCATCCTCTTTGAACGCATTTACACCTGTAAATGGTCAACCTGCCCATCAACACCTAGGATGTATTGAAATGCAAAGCAAAGTGTGACCTGCAGGTCTATGTAGACGGATGGCTGTTCTGAACAAAACAACGACAGCAGGACAGAAGCACCACTGTCATCTAGGTACAAAAACTAGGGGGTTGGTGTCAGTTTGTGTATTGGAAAATATGTATCTGTGTTGTTGTCTTGGTTTTTAATACATATTCAAATGGAAGAGTTTTTTTTCTCCTGTGGTTTATTATGGAAGTCCATAGGCCCAATAATTAAAAAATAAATACCACAATGAAATAAATTAAAAACATAATTATATAAATACAAAATACAATTAAATAAATAAAAAATACATTTTATAAATAAATGTATTTATTTGTTGTGTAATGTTTTTTATATCATTGGGGTTTCTATTTATTTCTTTGTGTTTCTTATTTATTTCATTGTGTTTCTTATTTATTTCATTGTGACTTTTAATGTCCACTTATATATATTACATGATGCCACTTTTAGCTATTTAATCAAGTCCATAGGCCCAAAAATTAAAAAATAAATATTGCAATGAAATGAATAAAATCCACTATTAAATAAATAAATTATACAATTTTATATAAAAAACGCAATGAAATAAATACATAATGCAATTTAATAAATAAATACATTTATTTATTTTTTGAGTTTTTAATTTAATTGCTTTTTATTTATTTATTTTTAGTATTTATTTAATGTTTTTTTTATTTAATGCTGTCTTTTCATAAGAATGGCTTCCATTTACCGAATAATGTCTTGACATCGCCGTCTGTCAATCAAGAGGAACGGGGCGGGACCATAGGGCGGGACCTATTTTCTGGTTGGGTAATCCCTTGCTCTGGAATACTTTGGTCTGTCTGTAGCAAGAGTGTCTGGGTGCAGACCAGGAAGTGGACCCCTCGGCCGTCCCTGGGCCGTTTCGAACGGGGGGAATCTCGTTCGAACCGGGCCGCCGTCCCGGACGCGCTCCCGGGGGTCTCGTGCCCAGGTGGGGGTCCGCGGGGGTCCGCGGGGTATCTCGGCCGTCCCTGGGCCGTTTCGGACGGGGGGAATCTCGTTCAAACCGGGCCGCCGTCCCGGACGCGCTCCCGGGGGTCTCGTGCCCAGGTGGGGGTCCGCAGGGGTCCGCGGGGTATCTCGGCCGTCCCTCGGCCGTTTCGGACAGGGGGAATCTCGTTCGAACCGGGCCGCCGTCCCGGACGCGCTCCCGGGGGTCTCGTAAGCCCAGGTGGGGGTCCGCGGGGTATCTTTTTTTTTTTTTCTAATGTCAATAATAAAATATAAAACTACCTTTTGTGCTGGATTGGTTTTCTAGTGATATTTCACAGTGATATTCACTAGCAGCACTGGTTATAACAACTCGAAACATGCTGCTACAAACAAAAACATGTATTGTACAGGCATGCAAGGAACATCTAACATGCGTCAGAGCTCCCATCTGGAAAGAACAGGAAGTACGACTTTCCTGAGGCACAGGAATTGAACACATGTTAATTCGGATCAACTGAATGTATGTGTCTGACATTATGATGGTCTGCCATTGGGGGGGAGGGGTGCTATTGATGCAGTGGATCAGAGCAAGTGGCAATGCGGTCTGCAGGTTAATATCAGAATACTGATATGTTATTGATTTCAGCTGTTACAATTCCAACATGCAAACATGACCCACTTTAATTACTTAAATCTATATTAGTAGCTTAATGACTAGTACTAGCCTTTTTTATGTCCAATATTTGCATTTCAGTTCATAATCATAAAGTTAACATAACATATAAATGTATTTGAAATTAAATACAAAATATAACTTTTCCGGATTCCAATTTAAAAATAGGTGAAAATAATTCAGGATTCCAATTTAAAAAATAGCAAAAAAGCAGATCTACAAGCTCAAAATGCATCGCACTGCGGCACGTTTTGAGCTTGTAGATCAGCTACTCTTGACTATATGCATTGTGGCCCTCTGGATTGAGTTTGAAATATAGTGGCCCTCTCCATCATCAAAGTTGCCCACCCCTGTTTTGTAGCTAACTGTGATGTTGGCAAATGGCAATAATAGCACAGTAAAGATGATAATAATCTAATATGATGTGTGTAGTTCTTTATAGATCTAGCCTCTTCATTTTTATCTCAAAGTGCACCAGATTGAAGCATTTTCATCGCAAATTAAAATAAAAAATCTGGAGCCCAAGGGGGGCATGCCCCCCCGGACCCCCCCTGGCGGGGCAGTGCTATCATTCCAATATTGCATATGACCAGCTGAGTCATAGAACTGACACTGCCTGCTAACTTTAGCAACATAATAATATTGCCCCCTCAAAAATCTCAATTGACCCCTCCGGCATTTCATCCTGGCGCCGGGCCTGCCCAGGTGGGGGTCCGCGGGGTATGCACACGCAAGTGCGCATGCCGCACACACACGCGTGTGTATAGAGCAGGGGTGCCCAAAAGGTAGATCGCGATCTACCAGTAGATCACAAAGGCTGTGCAGGTAGATCACATGACATGCCCCTAAAGAGTATTTCATTTAAATATATTGAAGAAAAAAAACGATAAAAAAAACCCCATTTCTCCCCCTCTATTTCCCATTCCAAGTGCATTTGTCTTATACTGTACAGAATGTAACACAAACTCTACTATTCCGAAGCCCCCTCAGGTACATATTTTAACTATTTTCAGCAATGGTATAATAATTGATTTGGTGGGTAGATCTTGCCGAGCTACTTTGAAAGTAGCTCTTGTGGAATCTCGATGTGTGTGTGTGTGTCGCCTCGGACGGAGCATGAGAAAGGAACAAAGAAAAACCCGTGATGACATACGCATTTATTTGTTAAACACAGAAGTCAGGTCGTTAACAAAACATGCATGTGAAAATGTACACGCAGTTGACTGTATCTACACCAGCCTCCGTCCCAAAATGAGTCTAGTTGATCAGCCCTGAATGTTGACATTACATGGTACTATATACTCAAGATTCGCCTCCTCCCAGAAGTCCCTCCCCTCTCTGGGCATAAACACTTCCTGACTTCTAACCAATGAGGTCTGAGCCTGGCTTCCTGTTAGAGACGGGCATTTCTAGACAAAAGGCAAGTCTTATGGTAAACATTTGTTCCATTGGTGAAATGAGAATACTTTTAACGGAGCAAGAAATAATACCACAATAATGAATTAAAGATACAATGAAGATATAAACGGAAATATATGAACAGAACTATATGAAACTAAACAGAATTATGAAACTAAACAGAAGTATATAAAACTGAACTGACTATATTTAAGAAATGAATGAGCTTGATACATATCACTATATTCCTGAAATACCCTATGTTAAGAGTACATTTTTAGATTAGTACTGAATGCACTAATAGTTTAGTAACCAGTCTATATATTCGTTTCCTAGCGTTTATCTTTATTCCATAATAACAGAAGAGTGTTTTAAGACTTTTTAAGAAAGTCAATCCAACTTAGAAATATAGAAAGTTAAAGTCAACATGCATTGACTCAAGCCGAAATAAGATGCAGTAAAACTAGCCGTCTGCTTCACACTTTCTGTGGGCCTCAAAGGAACTTAGAACAAAAGTATTTGCATTCTCTCCTTGTAAGGTGTTGCTAGCTTCAGACATTAACAATAGCCCCTTTTGGTCCCGCTCGTTAGTGTAAACAACATACCTTATTCATGGTAACTTGGAGTCGTCAGTCTGTCTATTTTGCTTCAATGAAACCCCAGTTTGTAGCAGTCTAATTTTAACATTGTTTAGCATTGCTCAAGTAGAATATATGCTTATATGATTCATAATTTACCACACTCTCAAGTAAAAAAGTGTGGGCACCCCTGGGTGTGTAGGATGGGTGACAAATTCCAAATGTACTTTGTCAATGAATTTAGCTTTCTCTCTCCATTCTGTCATAAACTATAGTAAAACCAAACCTAAACAGGGCGGTGGTGGTTCAGGGGGTAGAGTGGCTGGATCATGGATTGTAACTGCAAGGTTGCCAGTTCGAACCCGGGCTCCCCCAGAGTTGGTGTCAAAGTGTCCTTGCACTATATATTTCTAAAACTATGAAACATTTCAAAGATTCCATTTCAGGCAAACATGTCCACTGTAAGATGAACCTAAATAGGTTTTGTGAAGTTGCCCGAACGGCCAAGGCTCCAAAAACAGTCAGTGATGCTTTGTACGGCTTTTATTGCTCCAGCTCCAGTGCAGATATCACACAATAACAAAAATATCAAACAGACAAAATAATACTGGCCAAAAATCCAAAACAAAGAAATCAAAAATACTTAATGGCAAACTTAGGACAAAGGAAAAATAACAAAACTGAACTAGGCTACGCCCATGAAATGGGCCCTAGCAGCTCTCTCCCTGGGCTGTCAACATGTTGCCTGCCCAAGCATAACTGACTAGCTCTGCCTGCAGTCTCCCTTTTATACTAGGCAAGACTATACCAAGGAACAGTTCTGTAATTGGTAACCCACTTAACTCAACATCTGGCTAACCATGGCCCATGAGTTAACTTACACAATTACCTACTCAAAACAATTCGAATACATTTCAGATACATTACACAACATCAAGATAAATAGAAACCATAACATAAGAGCTCTTGTAAACCAGACAGACACCCCTCCTGCTCTATAGCACTTGGTACCTTCCTCCACTCAGTCAAGAGGATCACCAGTACTGCAGGAGAGCCAGGTGCCAACCAATCATAATTAAACCCAAATGACACCAAACATATACTGTGACAATATTTGCAAAGTACATACTTGTTCTCTTTTACAATTCACTGTGAGCTACAATAATAAAAATAAGCACTCATGTCCATTAACACAGTCTTCCAAGCCGGCCGGCAAAGTTAGGGATGCAACTGTGTAATTTAGGTATGAGCATTGTTCTCCATCAATGTATGTTTATAGGGCGCGGGTTGCCCCGTGACATTTCCCCCCCCTTCAGATGACGCCCCCTGTGGTGTCCTCGACAGGAAGTCAGCGGTGCAGTTCTCGGACCCCTTCCTGTAATGAACCACAAAGTCATACGGCTGCATAGCCAGGAACCACCTCGTGATTCGGGAGTTGGTGTCTTTCATGTTCTGCAACCAGGCCAACGCCCGGTGGTCTGTCTCCAAGGTGAACTCTCTCCCCAAAAGATAATACTTCAGGGAGTCAAGTGCCCATTTTATGGCCAGGCACTCCTTTTCCACCACCGAATATGGTCGCTCATGCTTCAGGAGTTTCCTGCTGATGTAGACGATGGGATGAAGGTTACCGGCGTCCGCTTGCAGTAACGCTGCTCCTATACCCACATCTGACGCATCCGTCTGGACCACGAACGGCTGTTCGAAGTCAGGGCTTTTCAGAATGGGCTCTCTGCACAAAAAGTCTTTCAGGGTGTTGAAGGCCATCTCACAGCTCTCTGTCCATCTCACCTTGTTGGGCAAATTCTTTTTGGTGAGATCGGTGAGGGGAGCTGAGATGGTGGATAACCGGGGAATGAAACGTCCATACCATCCTATCAGGCCCATGAATGACTTGACCTGAGACTTGGTGGTGGGTCTTTCCGCCAACCTGACTGCCTCGAGCTTCCCCACTTGTGGACGAATGACCCCATTACCCAGCACATACCCCAGGTACTCAGTCTCTTGTTTGGCAAGGGAGCACTTGTCAGGACGGATGGTCAGGCCCGCCCCCTTGAGTCTCTGCAACACCTCCTGTAGATGGGCCAGATGTTCGTCCCAGGACCTGCTGTACACCACCACATCATCGATATATGAAGATGCAAAGGCCTCGGTGCCTGCCAGAACTCTGTCCATCAACCTTTGGAAAGTTGCAGGCGCTCCATTGAGACCAAAGGGCAGGACAGTGAACTGGAAATGTCCAAACGGTGTCCTAAACGCTGTGCACTCTTTGCTCTCTGGGCTGAGGGGGACCTGCCAGTACCCCTTACACAGGTCAAGGGTCGTAATGTAGTGTGAACTGCCAACCCTCTCCAACAGGTCGTCAATTCTTGGCATAGGATACAAGTCTCTCTTAGTGACCCTGTTCACCTTTCTGAAGTCCAGACAGAACCTCAGAGTTCCATCTTTCTTGGGAACCAAGATGATAGGGCTGCTCCACTCACTGGACGATGGCTCGATGACACCCATATCCTTCATCGCCTCGATCTCCTTCTTCAGGACCGGTAGCAGGCGTTCTGGAACCCTGTAGACAGGCTGGCGAAGGGGCTGTGGTTCTTTCAAGGTGACATGGTGGTGGGTGACATCGGTGCGGCCTGGCGTTAACCCAAACAGGCGTCTGGGTAGGATCTGAAAAAGCTCCTTCCTCTTCTCCGCCTCCAAGTGGCTCATCTCCAGTTGTGGCTCACCCTCTGCCACTGGTAGGTACTGCTCTGGTGTCTCCTCTTCCTCCCTCACAGCCTTGACATACAGAGAATGGATAGCTGGTGGCGGTGGGGTGGGACGAGGATTCCATTTCTTGAGCATGTTGATATGGAAAGTCTGTAATGGCTGTCTGCGTTCAGGCATGTGGATCTGGTACGTCACCGGACCCATCTTCTGCTTGACCTTGTAGGGACCCTGCCACTTTGCCAACAGCTTATGCTCTGATGTCGGCAACAGCAACAAGACGTCTTCCCCCGGCTGGAGACTTCTCTGCCTGGCTGACCGGTCATACCACTCTTTCTGCTTTGCCTGGGCTTGGAGTAGATGTTCTCTGGCGATGGTGGTGGACCTCATGAGCTGTTCTCTCATGTTCAGGACGTAGGAAACGATGTTCATGTCCTGTGCTTTAGCTGGGCCCTCCCAAGTCTCACGGAGAACATCCAGAGGACCTCTGACCTGGTGGGCATAAAGCAGCTCAAACGGTGAAAAGCCCGTCGAGGCCTGAGGGACCTCGCGGTAAGCAAACAGAATATAAGGCAGCCATTTGTCCCAGTCTTTCCCAGTCTCTGATACAAACTTCTTGAGCATGTCTTTCAAAGTCTTGTTGAAACGCTCTACTAGCCCATCAGTCTGAGGGTGGTAGGGGGTAGTCCTTACTCTCTTAATCCCTAACAGCTGATAGGTCTGTGCGAGCGTACGGCTCATGAAGTTTGGGCCCTGATCTGTTAACACCTCCCTAGGTATACCGACCTGAGAGAAAAACTTCAGCAAAACTGATGCTACCTGCCTAGCCGTCACCTCTCTCATGGGGATAGCTTCAGGGTATCTGGTGGCATAGTCACTGATAACAAGAATGAATCTGTTTCCTGCTTTGCTCCTTTCCAGGGGCCCCACTACATCTACTCCTATTCTCTCAAATGGAGTACCAATGACAGGAAGTGGAATTAGCGGTACAGGGGCTGTAGCTTTCCCTGCTGTTAGCTGGCATTCTGGACAGGTTTTACAATAGTCTTTAACCTGGCTATACATCCCTGGCCAACAAAACCTTTTTGAAATGCGCTGCAGGGTTTTCATAAAGCCCAGGTGACCTGCCCAAGGGATTGTGTGACCTACCCTCAGAACCTCCTCTCTACAGGTTTTGGGGAGTACTAGCTGTCTGTCCTCCTCACAGAGTCTATACAGAAGGTCATTTTCTATTATATAGCGCTCCTGGTGGGGTATACTGCTTGAGTGGTCCTTCTCTGTCTCTTTAAAACAGTTAACAAGGGTGGAGTCTTCACGCTGACACTTGGCAAGATCACAGGGTAACAAGTCTAACTGCACTTCTGGAGCTGGAACTTCTGGCTCTGCCTGCTCTGTACACTGTGGCATAAGACCCCCCACCTGCTGTCTGCGCCTTTTCAATCTGTCCTCCTGTGTAACTGTGGGCTCCCCTACTACCTCCCCATGAAATGGCATTAACTTCAATGTGTCTGCCTGCGTGTCGGGTGTGATAGGTAGGGGTGACATAACTGGCCCCGTCTTAATTGTAACAGGTGGCCCTGCCTGCTGGATTACAGAGGAAATTTGTGGTTGTACCTCCGGAACTGGAGCCTGCCTGGCTCTGGCACGTGTCACCACCCCACAAAACCTTTCCCTGCTTTCATGAATGAGGTCATACAGGACTGGTAAATCTGTACCTAGCAAGATGGGATAGGGCAATTCTGGGACAACACCAACTTTCATGAGATACACCTGACCTTTAACCTCCAGGTAAATGTCTGCAGTCGGGCTCTGTTCTTCATGGCCATGGACACAAATAATTGAGACTGAGTCACTCTCATTCCACATTTCTCTTAGAACAAGGTGAGACTGAACTAGCGACTGTGAACATCCTGTGTCTAAGAGGGCAGTGTATGGCTTGCCATTTAGCTTAACAGTGGCCAAAGGGGCGTCTGGCTGCTCTTCAGGGTGTACAGTGCACTCGGGTCTAGGGACATAGCAAAGGCTGGTGGAATTGTGCTTTTTGAGCGGGCAAACAGGGCGTGTATGGCCTACCTCACCACAATTATAACACACAATCCGTGACTTAGCCCCTGGCTGATACGTTGGGTCACTGTGCTCCTGAACCACTGGCCTGCCTGACCTAGGCTGGGTATGAGAGCTATTCTGAGGACTACCCCCCTTGAACCAACCCTCAGACTTACCCCTCGCCTGGCGCTGTCCGGAGTAATGGTAGGCGTCGGACCCCAGATCCTTGTGTGCTGAAACGTAGGTGTCGACGAGTGTTGCAGCCTTTTCCGCCGTCTCCGGGTCCCGTTCCTTGACCCAGATCTTCACGTCTGTGTGGAGGACCCTGAGGTACTGTTCGAGGACCACCATCTCTCTGATGTCATCGTTGGAGGCAGACGAGTAGTTCACCCACTTGCTGAATAGGTCTTTGAGGCGTGTATATAGCTCATGAGGTGACTCGCCTGGTGGCACATCAAGGCTACGGAAGCGTTGACGGTAAGAGTCTCTATTCACCTCGTACTTCTTCAACACTGCCTCTTTCAGTCGGTCGTAGTCTTGCGTGTAGGCCGGATCCATCGCTACAAACGCACTTCTTGCTTTCCCGGTCAACAAGGGGATCAGCCGGATGGCCCACTGCTGTCGTGGCCATTGGTAAACCACTGCTAGCCTCTCAAATGTCGTGAGAAAATGTTCAATATCATCGGAGTCTTCCAACCTCACCAGCCTCGGGTCCCCCATTGGTATTGGCGCCGGCGGTGCTGGTGCAGATGCCGCCGAAGTCCCTGCCACGCCCGATGCCGACCCTGGTCCTGTAGGTGGTGCTCCTGTCGCTGGTTGCTCCCTCGGCTGTGCCATGGCCGCCGCCATGTCCGATTGGAGTTGGGTCATCTGATGAGTGAGTCCGTCGAGCGTCCGCTCCTGTCGCTCCCTCTCCTTGTCTTGATTCCTCTCTTTCTCCATCTGAGACTGCATGTAGGTCTCAAACATCCTGGACAGCTTTGAGAAGGTTTCCTCTTGGGACGAGGTAGTGCTCACCCTGGTGTGGATTTGTTCTTCCATCCCTCCTCCTGTGGCACCCTCTTCTTCTTCCTCCTCATCGAATGATACTTGCTGTTGATGGTTCCGCAGATGTGGTTTTGGAGGCATCCTTGACTGTTGTTACTTTCCGCTGCCACCACATGTGAAGTTGCCCGAACGGCCAAGGCTCCAAAAACAGTCAGTGATGCTTTGTACGGCTTTTATTGCTCCAGCTCCAGTGCAGATATCACACAATAACAAAAATATCAAACAGACAAAATAATACTGGCCAAAAATCCAAAACAAAGAAATCAAAAATACTTAATGGCAAACTTAGGACAAAGGAAAAATAACAAAACTGAACTAGGCTACGCCCATGAAATGGGCCCTAGCAGCTCTCTCCCTGGGCTGTCAACATGTTGCCTGCCCAAGCATAACTGACTAGCTCTGCCTGCAGTCTCCCTTTTATACTAGGCAAGACTATACCAAGGAACAGTTCTGTAATTGGTAACCCACTTAACTCAACATCTGGCTAACCATGGCCCATGAGTTAACTTACACAATTACCTACTCAAAACAATTCGAATACATTTCAGATACATTACACAACATCAAGATAAATAGAAACCATAACATAAGAGCTCTTGTAAACCAGACAGACACCCCTCCTGCTCTATAGCACTTGGTACCTTCCTCCACTCAGTCAAGAGGATCACCAGTACTGCAGGAGAGCCAGGTGCCAACCAATCATAATTAAACCCAAATGACACCAAACATATACTGTGACAATATTTGCAAAGTACATACTTGTTCTCTTTTACAATTCACTGTGAGCTACAATAATAAAAATAAGCACTCATGTCCATTAACACAGTCTTCCAAGCCGGCCGGCAAAGTTAGGGATGCAACTGTGTAATTTAGGTATGAGCATTGTTCTCCATCAATGTATGTTTATAGGGCGCGGGTTGCCCCGTGACAGGTTTGAATGGGGTTTCTATAGGTGTAAGTATGTAGGACTAGTAGCATGCCAAAGTTTGTGCTATTGCCATTGAGAATGCATTGGGCGTTTAAGTTAAATAACTCAGAAACTACAAATCATTTCAAAGTAAAAAGTTCCAGCATGTGTCTCCACAGTAAGCTGAATTATAAAATGTGTGAATAGAGTTTCTAGGTGAAAGATTCTTTTGACGTGCCATAGAGCTGCCATTGAGCCCCATTATACATTTCTCAAATTTGAAAGCACTATATTTCTAAAACTATGAAACATTTCAAAGATTTATTTTCAGGCAAACATGTCCACCGTAAGATGAACCTAAATAGGTTTGAATGGGGTTTCTAGGTGTAAGTATGTAGGACTAGTAGCATGCCAAAGTTTGTGCTATTGCCATTGAGAATGCATTGGGCGTTTAAGTTAAATACGGGGAGGAAATATGACAGCAAACTGCCTGTCATATTTTCTCCCTATTCCAAAGCCCCCCCAGGTAGGCCTACATTATATATTTAAACTATTTTCAGCAATGGTACACTTATTTTTTCAGTGGGTAGATCTTGTTGAGCTGGTCATTTTGAAAGTAGATCTCACGTCATAAATGTGTGGGCACCCCTGGTATAGAGGGAGGGCGGGGGGTCTGAAGGTTCGGGGACCCCATTTTCGACCTTTGTGGGAGGAGCTATCGCGCGTCAAAGTCTAACCCTAGTTTTCTGAACCACATGACCGTGTGTGGAGGATTCCTCTAAATACACTTCCCCCCCTATGTCAAGTAAGGGAAATCTAATGGTGTTAGATGTCTAGAAGACTTAGAAATGGGTGAAATTGCTGTTTGAAAGTTAAAAAAAAACATATTTTCTCGAATGTTAGTCATTTTGCTCCAAAACTCCTTCTACCCCCACTAAATCAATGGCGCTGAATCAGAATATGTATATCTCAATCCGACAACCAGAAGTGCCTTAATTGACCCCTAGTTGGCTAATTATAGAGTTTGCGTAGAAATGTCGTAGAGAAACGATTGTTCATCTCGACGAGCTCTATAACATATCCAAAGATGGGCTTCTAATATCATTTCCCCATGGAGATATAGCCCCTAGAAGAAAACGGTTGAGAAATGACAGAGTTACCATGTGGGGGTCCCTGGGGTTCGCCAGGGGTCCCCGAACCTTGAGACCCCCAAAAACGCCCCCAGCAGGGTGACACGATTCCAACGAACCCACCCCCGTCCAAAATGCGCGTGCGTGTGTGTGCATACCCCGCGGACCCCCACCTGGGCACGAGACCACCGGGAGCGCGTCCGGGACGGCAGCCCGGTTCGAACGAGATGCCCCCCGTCCGAAGCGGCCGAGGGACGGCCGAGATACCCCGCGGACCCCCACCTGGGCACGAGACCCCCGGGAGCGCGTCCGGGATGGTGGCCCGGTTCGAACGAGATTCCCCCTGTCCGAAACGGCCTAGGGACGGCCGAGATACCCTGCGGACCCCCGTGGACCCCCACCTGGGCACGAGACCCCCGGGAGCGCGTCCGGGACGGCGGCCCGGTTCGAACGAGATTCCCCCCGTCCGAAACGGCCCAGGGACGGCCGAGATACTCCTCGGACCCCCGCGGACCCCCACCTGGGCACGAGACCCCCGGGAGCGCGTCCGGGACGGCGGCCCGGTTCGAACGAGATTCTCCCCGTCCGAAACGGCCCAGGGACGGCCGAGATACTCCGCGGACCCCCGCGGACCCCCACCTGGGCACGAGACCCCCGGGAGCGCGTCCGGGACGGCGGCCCGGTTCGAACGAGATTCCCCCCGTCCGAAACGGCCCAGGGACGGCCGAGATACTCCGCGGACCCCCGCGGACCCCCACCTGGGCACGAGACCCCCGGGAGCGCGTCCGGGACGGCGGCCCGGTTCTAACGAGATTCCCCCCGTCCGAAACGGCCCAGGGACGGCCGAGATACTCCGCGGACCCCCGCGGACCCCCACCTGGGCACGAGACCCCCGGGAGCGCGTCCGGGACGGCGGCCCGGTTCGAACGAGATTCTCCCCGTCCGAAACGGCCCAGTGACGGCCGAGATACTCCGCGGACCCCCACCTGGGCACGAGACCCCCGGGAGCGCGTCCGGGACGGCGGCCCGGTTCGAACGAGATTCTCCCCGTCCGAAACGGCCCAGGGACGGCCGAGATACTCCGCGGACCCCCGCGGACCCTCACCTGGGCACGAGACCCCCGGGAGCGCGTCCGGGACGGCGGCCCGGTTCTAACGAGATTCCCCCCGTCCGAAACGGCCCAGGGACGGCCGAGATACTCCGCGGACCCCCGCGGACCCTCACCTGGGCACGAGACCCCCGGGAGCGCGTCCGGGACGGCGGCCCGGTTCTAACGAGATTCCCCCCGTCCGAAACGGCCCAGGGACGGCCGAGATACTCCGCGGACCCCCACCTGGGCACGAGACCCCCGGGAGCGCGTCCGGGACGGCGGCCCGGTTCGAACGAGATTCTCCCCGTCCGAAACGGCCCAGGGACGGCCGAGATACTCCGCGGACCCCCGCGGACCCCCACCTGGGCACGAGACCCCCGGGAGCGCGTCCGGGACGGCGGCCCGGTTCTAACGAGATTCCCCCCGTCCGAAACGGCCCAGGGACGGCCGAGATACTCCGCGGACCCCCGCGGACCCCCACCTGGGCACGAGACCCCCGGGAGCGCGTCCGGGACGGCGGCCCGGTTCGAACGAGATTCTCCCCGTCCGAAACGGCCAAGGGACGGCCGAGATACCCCGCGGACCCCCGCGGACCCCCACCTGGGCACGAGACCCCCAGGAGTCGGCTTCTCAGTGATCTGTTGCTTTGGTTTGAATGGGTGTTAAATGTAGACCCCGCCCATGAACCCGCCCCATTCCTGTTGATTGACAGACGGCGATGTCGACCATTATTCGGTAAATGGAAGCCATTCTTATGAAAAAGCCATGATTATGAAAAGTCAGCATGAAATAAAAAACACAATGATATATATAACACAGTTAAATAAAAAACTCTATGAAATAAGTAAAGACACAATGATATAAATAAAAAGCACAATTAAATTAAAAACACAACAAAAATAAATAAATGTATTTATTTATTAAATTGCATTTTGTATTTATTTCATTGCGTTTTTTATTCATTTCATTGCAATATTTATTTTTAAATTTTTGGGCCTATGGACTTGATTAAATAGCTAAAAGTGGCATCATGTAATATATATAAGTGGACATTAAAAGTCACAATGAAATAAATAAGAAACACAATGAAATAAATAAGAAACACAAAGAAATAAATAGAAACCCCAATGATATAAAAAACATTACACAATAAATAAATACATTTATTTATAAAATGTATTTTTTATTTATTTAATTGTATTTTGTATTTATATAATTATGTTTTTAATTTATTTCATTGTGGTATTTATTTTTTAATTATTGGGCCTATGGACTTCCATAATTTATAGCAATCCTGTTTGTTCATTATACCGTAAGGTTTCTATAGGGACTTAATTGTCCAATCTAGCTCAATGGTTATGCTTGAATAGCAAGATGGAGGTGAGAGAGACTTAGTCATACAATAGAGTTGTTTAAATGTAATGCAAATGTAAATCACAACAGGACATGCATAATAGTTAGAACCTTTCCCCCATGTCTGTAGCAAAGGCTCAATGTCTGACTTACAGTGTCTTGGTGCCAAAGGATCACTGCATATCAATTATTATTAGAGGGGATGATTGTCCTCCTCTTTGAGGACATTTACACCTGTATTATGATATGCCACTTTTGATCACCCAGGATGCAAATGGTGCACCGGCCCATCGACACCTAGGATGTATTGAAATGTAAAGCCTGCCCAGGTCTATGAAGACGTCTGTTCTGTACAAAACAGTCCTGTGCAGAACCACACCACTGTATTCTAGGTAGGACTAAAAGTGAAATAAATGTAACTATTAGACGTACATTGCAACTTTATTATTATTGTTTTAATTAAATATACGGTAGCCTGTGTACAAATTCTAGATGCAAAGGTTGGTGTTAGTGTACCAGACTGTGTTCATAATTGTCAGGGGGTGGGTGGCAGTTTGTGTCTTGGAAAATAACCAAACAAACTGGTACTTGTTTATTTAATTGCATTGTATTTTGGTATTTTTACATACATATACATATTCAAAGGTTTTGAGGGAAGCTAGCCCCTCCTATATACAGCTTTTTGACCCACACGTCTCAATATTTGCCACTGTGATTGGTGGAGAGATGGTTCTTTGTTCTCTTAGGCCAATCATATCAAAGCAGTTAGTGGTTCCACCTCAGAGTCTCTGGTATAAGAAGACTTGGTCTGTGTCATTTCTCCACAACTCCTCCAGGATATCAATCATTGTTGATCACATCTGACTGTGGACTCCAGACTTCAAGTGAAGATGAACTCTCTTGACCCCACATGGGAAATTTCTGCTGAACAGGAGGAACCCAAAGACCTTGGTATGTTACTTGGTTGTTTTGCCTTAATATTCTCAATAGTCATTATATAATTAATTGCATTCTGAATCTGACCTGCTTTGCTGTAGTGTAGAATCTTTCAGCTTTGCATCACAGCAACAACCAAATATTAACTGTAATGCAAGTGATCCTAGTATTACTTATTACTTGTTTAAAGTAGTATGTTTGTAGTTATATGACATGGATTTGTTGCACAACAACTACTTTTAGTAATGTATGTATTTCTACCTTTCAATAATCTTTCCTTTGTATTGTTTCCAATCCAGTGTTCCAGTCTGACTGCCCTTACCTACCAGAGGTGAATGAACAAAGAAGCTTGGCAAAGAAAAAAACACATTGCTGTGATCAGTGTGGAAAACACTTTTCTCAATTGTGCAACCTTAAAAGCCACCAGAGAATTCACACTGGAGAGAAACCCTATGGATGTGACAAGTGTGGACAACACTTCTCTCATTTTGCCCACCTTAAAAACCACCAGAGAACTCACACTGGAGAGAAACCCTATGGATGTGACGAGTGTGGACAAAACTTTTCTCAATTGTGCAACCTTAAAAGCCACCAGAGAATTCACACTGGAGAGAAACCCTATGGATGTGACAAGTGTGGACAACACTTCTCTCAAATGTCCACCCTTAAAAGCCACCAGAGAATTCACACTGGAGAGAAACCCCATAGATGTGATCAGTGTGGACAACACTTCTCTCGATTGGGCAACCTTAAAAGCCACCAGAGAATTCACACTGGAGAGAAACCCCATGGATGTGATCAGTGCGGACAACACTTCTCTCAAATTGATAGCCTTAAAAGCCACCAGATAATTCACACTGGAGAGAAACCCTATGGATGTGATCAGTGTGGACAACACTTCTCTCAAATATCCACCCTTAAAAGCCACCAGAGAATTCACACTGGAGAGAAACCCCATAGATGTGATCAGTGCGGACAACACTTCTCTCAAATTGATAGCCTTGAATGCCACCTGAGAATTCACACGGCAGAGAAAAGCTGTGAGGGTACACTTGGGAGTCTCTTAGACTTGTTCCAGCTATGTTAAGTTTCTTGTCATTTCAGCGTGATATTTTAACTTTTTTGGATAATGCCAAAACGAATGGTTTCATTTCCAAATGACTTCCGATATTGCCGTCATCCAATAAGCTAATACAATCATTACATAATTTCTGAGGATTGTGGAAATAATACAAAATAATACAAAAATCCCCCCATTTTGTGTTTGTAATTATGAAAAAAATCATTAACAAGATTTTTCAGACCTCTAGTTCTAGGAAACACAGAATGGGGGAACTTTTTTATTATTTCCACACAACAGCTCTAAGGTATATTAATGACATAGTAAAATGTTGAAAATGAGTGGAATGCCCCTTTAAGACAACACTTTTCTCAAATGGCCATCCTTAAAAGCCACCAGAGAATTCACATTGGAGAGCAACCCTATGGATGTGACGAGTGTGGACAGCACTTTTCTCAATTGCCCCACCTTAAACGCCACCAGAGAACTCACACTGGAGAGAAACCATATGAATGTGACAAGTGTGGACAATGATACATCTCTTCACTTAATTGATGGAGTCCATGTCAGAGAGAGAGAGAGATTTATATACCACAGGCCTAGTAATACAAAAATATTTAGGCCTATAGTAAACAGTAGACCAAATAGCAGAGCAGCATACAGTAGAGCAGATGATCATCCTCTTTGAAGGCATTTACACCTGTAAATGGTCAACCTGCCCATCAACACCTAGGATGTATTGAAATGCAAAGCAAAGTGTGACCTGCAGGTCTATGTAGACGGATGGCTGTTCTGAACAAAACAACGACAGCAGGACAGAAGCACCACTGTCATCTAGGTACAAAAACTAGGGGGTTGGTGTCAGTTTGTGTATTGGAAAACATGTATTTGTGTTGTTGTCTTGGTTTTTAATACATATTCAAAGGGAAGATGTTTTTCTCCTGTGGTTTATAGCAATCCTGTTTGTTCATTATAACTTACGGTTTCTATATGGACTTAATTGTCCAATCTAGCTCAATGGTTCTGCTTGAATAGCAAGATGGAGGTGAGAGAGACTTAGTCATACAATAGAGTTGTTTAAATGTAATGCAAATGTAAATCACAACAGGACATGCATAATAGTTAGAACCTTTCCCCCATGTCTGTAGCAAAGGCTCAATGTCTGACTTACAGTGTCTTGGTGCCAAAGGATCACTGCATAACAAACATTCTACCACTATAGAACATAATATTTGTGCCAAAATAAAGAAAATACAGTTCTATAAGATGCTGTCCCACACATGAATAGTGTTGTTTATTGTACATGTACATTGCAGCAGGACATGGAGAGTGGATAGCAGTGACCTTTACAGAAAAATGTGTCATGTGCATCATTCATGATTTAAACCATTTCACTATGACCTGTGTGGGGATTTCACATGTGTGAACCCATGACATGTCAGAGTGGTGTCTTTACTTTACTTTTTGAGACCTCAAAGGCCATAAAGTGAAATTTCCGTTGGCAAAATAAACTGTAGATCTTCACTTCATTGATGGTGTCCATGCGTTTCAGAAGCTACTGGAGTCTATACCTTTTAGTAATAACATGGTTACAAAACAAAATGTTTAAGTATATTAGACATCCTCTCTCTCCTATATTAGAGGGGATGATTGTCCTCCTCTCTGATGACATTTACACCTGTATTATGATATGCCACTTTTGATCACCCAGGATGCAAATGGTGCACCGGCCCATCGACACCTAGGATGTATTGAAATGTAAATTCACACTGCAGATAAAAGCTATGAGGGTACACTTGGGAGTCTTTTAGACTTGTTCCAGCTATGTTAATTTTCTTGTCATTTCAGCGTGATATTTTAACTTTTTTGGATAATGCCAAAACGAATAGTTTCTGTTAAGATATGCTCTTAATTGTATCTTCTATTATGTACAGAGGCAAACTATTATTGTTTTGATGCATGTTTATGCGTAATTGAACACTGATCAGTGCCACCTGCGGTGGGCGTGTATGTGATTATGGGTGTGTCGTGTGTTCAATAAAAAGCCTCACTTGCTGTGAGGACAGCGTCCTGTGGAGCTGTGAACCTAAGCTGTCTGTGTCCGTCTACATTTATTTGATTTCCCTCGTCAGTGTGGTGCTATTACAGTGGTGGTCTACAATGCTGGGGCTGTGATGAACTTTGTTTAACAGTTTAATTTCCAAATGACTTCCGATATTGCCAACATCCAATAAGCTAATACGCTACTACAATCATTAGGGATTCTACATTTTATTAACATAATTTCTGAGGATTCTGATCTACCAGAGGACACTTGGTTACTTGTTGGTTACTAGGCTGATATTGCTGATATGATTGATGAAGTTACCATAAACACAGTTTACATGTTACATAGCGTTACATAGTAGCCTACCCATCAACTGAAATGTCTGATGGCAAAATAAATGATACATCTTCACTTCATTGATGGAGTCCATGTCAGAGAGAGAGAGAGAGAGAGATTTATATACCACAGGCCTAGTAATACAAAAAAAATGTAGGCCTATAGTAAACAGTAGACCAAATAGCAGAGCAGCATACAGTAGAGCAGATGATCATCCTCTTTGAACGCATTTACACCTGTAAATGGTCAACCTGCCCATCAACACCTAGGATGTATTGAAATGCAAAGCAAAGTGTGACCTGCAGGTCTATGTAGACGGATGGCTGTTCTGAACAAAACAACGATAGCAGGACAGAAGCACCACTGTCATCTAGGTACAAAAACTAGGGGGTTGGTGTCAGTTTGTGTATTGGAAAACATGTATCTGTGTTGTTGTCTTGGTTTTTAATACATATTCAAATGGAAGAGTTTTTTTTCTCCTGTGGTTTATAGCAATCCTGTTTGTTCATTTTACCGTAAGGTTTCTATAGGGACTTAATTGTCCAATCTAGCTCAATGGTTATGCTTGAATAGCAAGATGGAGGTGAGAGAGACTTAGTCATACAATAGAGTTGTTTAAATGTAATGCAAATGTGAATCACAACAGGACATGCATAATAGTTAGAACCTTTCCCCCATGTCTGTAGCAAAGGCTCAATGTCTGACTTACAGTGTCTTGGTGCCAAAGGATCACTGCATATCAATTATTATTAGAGGGGATGATTGTCCTCCTCTTTGAGGACATTTACACCTGTATTATGATATGCCACTTTTGATCACCCAGGATGCAAATGGTGCACCGGCCCATCGACACCTAGGATGTATTGAAATGTAAAGCCTGCCCAGGTCTATGAAGACGTCTGTTCTGTACAAAACAGTCCTGTGCAGAACCACACCACTGTATTCTAGGTAGGACTAAAAGTGAAATAAATGTAACTATTAGACGTACATTGCAACTTTATTATTATTGTTTTAATTAAATATACGGTAGCCTGTGTACAAATTCTAGATGCAAAGGTTGGTGTTAGTGTACCAGACTGTGTTCATAATTGTCAGGGGGTGGGTGGCAGTTTGTGTCTTGGAAAATAACCAAACAAACTGGTACTTGTTTATTTAATTGCATTGTATTTTGGTATTTTTACATACATATACATATTCAAAGGTTTTGAGGGAAGCTAGCCCCTCCTATATACAGCTTTTTGACCCACACGTCTCAATATTTGCCACTGTGATTGGTGGAGAGATGGTTCTTTGTTCTCTTAGGCCAATCATATCAAAGCAGTTAGTGGTTCCACCTCAGAGTCTCTGGTATAAGAAGACTTGGTCTGTGTCATTTCTCCACAACTCCTCCAGGATATCAATCATTGTTGATCACATCTGACTGTGGACTCCAGACTTCAAGTGAAGATGAACTCTCTTGACCCCACATGGGAAATTTCTGCTGAACAGGAGGAACCCAAAGACCTTGGTATGTTACTTGGTTGTTTTGCCTTAATATTCTCAATAGTCATTATATAATTAATTGCATTCTGAATCTGACCTGCTTTGCTGTAGTGTAGAATCTTTCAGCTTTGCATCACAGCAACAACCAAATATTAACTGTAATGCAAGTGATCCTAGTATTACTTATTACTTGTTTAAAGTAGTATGTTTGTAGTTATATGACATGGATTTGTTGCACAACAACTACTTTTAGTAATGTATGTATTTCTACCTTTCAATAATCTTTCCTTTGTATTGTTTCCAATCCAGTGTTCCAGTCTGACTGCCCTTACCTACCAGAGGTGAATGAACAAAGAAGCTTGGCAAAGAAAAAAACACATTGCTGTGATCAGTGTGGAAAACACTTTTCTCAATTGTGCAACCTTAAAAGCCACCAGAGAATTCACACTGGAGAGAAACCCTATGGATGTGACAAGTGTGGACAACACTTCTCTCATTTTGCCCACCTTAAAAACCACCAGAGAACTCACACTGGAGAGAAACCCTATGGATGTGACGAGTGTGGACAAAACTTTTCTCAATTGTGCAACCTTAAAAGCCACCAGAGAATTCACACTGGAGAGAAACCCTATGGATGTGACAAGTGTGGACAACACTTCTCTCAAATGTCCACCCTTAAAAGCCACCAGAGAATTCACACTGGAGAGAAACCCCATAGATGTGATCAGTGTGGACAACACTTCTCTCGATTGGGCAACCTTAAAAGCCACCAGAGAATTCACACTGGAGAGAAACCCCATGGATGTGATCAGTGCGGACAACACTTCTCTCAAATTGATAGCCTTAAAAGCCACCAGATAATTCACACTGGAGAGAAACCCTATGGATGTGATCAGTGTGGACAACACTTCTCTCAAATATCCACCCTTAAAAGCCACCAGAGAATTCACACTGGAGAGAAACCCCATAGATGTGATCAGTGCGGACAACACTTCTCTCAAATTGATAGCCTTAAATGCCACCTGAGAATTCACACGGCAGAGAAAAGCTGTGAGGGTACACTTGGGAGTCTCTTAGACTTGTTCCAGCTATGTTAAGTTTCTTGTCATTTCAGCGTGATATTTTAACTTTTTTGGATAATGCCAAAACGAATGGTTTCATTTCCAAATGACTTCCGATATTGCCGTCATCCAATAAGCTAATACAATCATTACATAATTTCTGAGGATTGTGGAAATAATACAAAATAATACAAAAATCCCCCCATTTTGTGTTTGTAATTATGAAAAAAATCATTAACAAGATTTTTCAGACCTCTAGTTCTAGGAAACACAGAATGGGGGAACTTTTTTATTATTTCCACACAACAGCTCTAAGGTATATTAATGACATAGTAAAATGTTGAAAATGAGTGGAATGCCCCTTTAAGACAACACTTTTCTCAAATGGCCATCCTTAAAAGCCACCAGAGAATTCACATTGGAGAGCAACCCTATGGATGTGACGAGTGTGGACAGCACTTCTCAATTGCCCCACCTTAAACGCCACCAGAGAACTCACACTGGAGAGAAACCATATGAATGTGACAAGTGTGGACAATGATACATCTCTTCACTTAATTGATTGAGTCCATGTCAGAGAGAGAGAGAGATTTATATACCACAGGCCTAGTAATACAAAAATATTTAGGCCTATAGTAAACAGTAGACCAAATAGCAGAGCAGCATACAGTAGAGCAGATGATCATCCTCTTTGAAGGCATTTACACCTGTAAATGGTCAACCTGCCCATCAACACCTAGGATGTATTGAAATGCAAAGCAAAGTGTGACCTGCAGGTCTATGTAGACGGATGGCTGTTCTGAACAAAACAACGACAGCAGGACAGAAGCACCACTGTCATCTAGGTACAAAAACTAGGGGGTTGGTGTCAGTTTGTGTATTGGAAAACATGTATTTGTGTTGTTGTCTTGGTTTTTAATACATATTCAAAGGGAAGATTTTTTTCTCCTGTGGTTTATAGCAATCCTGTTTGTTCATTATAACTTACGGTTTCTATATGGACTTAATTGTCCAATCTAGCTCAATGGTTCTGCTTGAATAGCAAGATGGAGGTGAGAGAGACTTAGTCATACAATAGAGTTGTTTAAATGTAATGCAAATGTAAATCACAACAGGACATGCATAATAGTTAGAACCTTTCCCCCATGTCTGTAGCAAAGGCTCAATGTCTGACTTACAGTGTCTTGGTGCCAAAGGATCACTGCATAACAAACATTGTACCACTATAGAACATAATATTTGTGCCAAAATAAAGAAAATACAGTTCTATAAGATGCTGTCCCACACATGAATAGTGTTGTTTATTGTACATGTACATTGCAGCAGGACATGGAGAGTGGATAGCAGTGACCTTTACAGAAAAAGGTGTCATGTGCATCATTCATGATTTAAACCATTTCACTATGACCTGTGTGGGGATTTCACATGTGTGAACCCATGACATGTCAGAGTGGTGTCTTTACTTTACTTTTTGAGACCTCAAAGTCCATAAAGTGAAATTTCCGTTGGCAAAATAAACTGTAGATCTTCACTTCATTGATGGTGTCCATGCGTTTCAGAAGCTACTGGAGTCTATACCTTTTAGTAATAACATGGTTACAAAACAAAATGTTTAAGTACAGAATGAGGCCTCTGTATTTTGTCTATGTTGGTGACCCCTGGTTACGAGATTGCAGTTCTGCTACTTTTTCATGATTTTAGTGTGACGCTGTACTGTGATCAAGTACGCCGCAGATTCACTGGGAATGAAAACACAAAAAGTTTAAAGTAAAGAGGGTTTCTGCCCGAGAGCAACGATTTGACAGTTATTGTTAGTTTGCAGCAGATTTAGAGAATATTGTCTTAAAACTGCTATAAGCAATACCAAATTGTAATGACCTTTTAATTTAAAAAAATGTCGGTATTCAGACAGCCAGCAATGGGTAGAACGCTCCCAAAAAAATGTAGTCTCTGTGACACAACTTATTATCATACAACACATCTCAAGTTAGGGATAGCTCGCCCCCAATTCCCAAAGCGTGGATATCTCGCCCCATGTTTATTTCATGTTTATTTTACCTTATTTCTCATATTAGAACATTTAGAACCAACATTTAGTTGTTGTTGGTCAAATGATGCATGGATAATGAATGGCTCAACCCCCTCCATTGTTCTGGAAATTCCATTCTGGAGAACACTTAGAACCAGTTTGTTGGTCAAATGAAAATGATGCATGGATAATGAATGGCTCACCCCCCTCCATTGTTCTGGAAATTCCATTCTGGAAAGGTGTTCCATTCCTCCATTGTTACTGAAATTAGTTTAAGTAGTCAAACAAATGGTTACATTCCTACAGTTGATCTGTTGTTGTTCTTGTTGTAGTAACGACCCAGCACACTCAAACAAAAGAGGCTGATGACCCCCCCTTGGGCCCCCTCCACTCTCACTATAATAGACACTTTACCTCCTCGTCTCTTTGGGGCGACTGTTCTTCCCGTTGGGGCGAGTTTGAATTGGGTCGAGCAGTCTCGTATTCCTTTTGATCACCCAGGATGCAAATGGTGAACCGGCCCATTGACACCTAAGATGTATTGAAATTTAAAGCCTGACCAGGTCTGTGAAGACGTCTGTTCTGTAACCTACAAAACAACAGTCCTGTGCAGAACCACACCACTGTATTCTAGCTAGGACTAAAAGTGAAATAAATGTAACTATTAGACGTACATTACAATATACGGTAGCCTATGTACAAAGTCTAGATGCAAAGGCTGGAATTTATGAAGACTGTGTTCATAATTGTCAGGGGGTGGGTGGCAGTTTGTGTCTTGGAAAATAACCAAACAAACTGGTACTTATTTATTGTGTTTTGGTCTTTATTTTACATATATACATATTCAAATGCAAGCGAGCTAGCCCCTCAGCTTTTGGACCCACACGTCTCAATATTTGCCATTGACAATGAAAGGATAAATTAGGTCAAATGTCTGCCAAATATGATGTAGGCCTACATTTAACCAACCAATCACATAAATTCAGTTCATGAGATGATGTATGATGATGTATAATTCAGTAACATGACATATCCTACCCTTTAGTAGATAATAACCCTTGTAATGTTAGGTACAGTATAGGCATTGTTAATATTGTTTCTTTACTGTAAGTGTTTTTGTTAGCAGAGGTATCATTGCAGTGTAGGAAGAATCTAGATAGCCTAGGAGCTAGTCTGACATATGGAGGAAATAAACAAGACGAGTAGGCAACAGCTAACATCCACTCCTTCAGTGTCAACACAACTGAAGCCAGCCGTTTATTCAGCAGTTTTATACACATGTTAATAGGCATTTCCTGTTGAACATTTGGAATAAGAGTAGATATATAAAATACAATAAAGATCACATTCCAACAGTTTTCTACAGTTAAATGTCTATAACTTATTGCACATGCATATGCCTCACTGTCCATTTGTATTTACGTTTATGTCCTTGCCCTAATTTTGCTGTGCTGAAATTGACACACTTTAAATCCTTATTTGTTAATATCTTAAGACTAGACAACAGTATTTTGCCTTGGTGTAAAATTCATACCTGGGGGAGGGTGGAGGACAATGTGTTAGACTGTGCTTGGTGGAGAGATGGTTCTTTGTTCTCTTTGGCCAATCATATCAAAGCAGTTAGTGGTTTCACCTCAGAGTCTCTGGTATAAGAAGACTTGGTCTGTGTCATTTTTCCACAACTCCTCCAGGATATCAATCATTGCTGATCACATCTGACTGTGGACTCCAGACTTCAAGTGAAGATGAACTCTCTTGACCCCACCTGGGACATTTCTTCTGAACAGGATGAACCCAAAGACCTTGGTATGTTACTTGGTTGTTTTGCCTTAATATTCTCAATAGTCATTTTTATAATTAATTGCATTCTGAATCTGACCTGTAGATTTGCTGTAGTGTAGAATATGTTGATCATTTCTGCTTTGCATCACAGCAACAACCAAATATCTGGAATGCAAGTGATCTTAGTATTTCTTATTACTTGTGTTTAAAGTAGTATGTTTGTAGTTATACAATGTATTCTGGTTTTTAATGTTAGTTAGGTTTTTTATCTTATAGCTACGGGAAGAGTTTTAAATCTGTGGTTTATAGCAATCCTGTTTGTTCATTATAACTTGGTTTCTATAGGGACTTAATTGTCCAATCTAGATCAATGGTTCTGCTTGAATAGCAAGATGGAGGTGAGAGAGACTTAGTCATACAATAGAGTTGTTTAAATGTAATGCAAATGTAAATCACAACAGGACATGCAGAATAGTTAGAAACTTCCCCCCATGTCTGTAGCAAAGGCTCAGTGTCTGACTTACAGTGTCTTGGTGCCTACATGGCATGGATTTGTTGCACAACAACTACTTTTAGTAATGTATGTATTTCTACCTATCAATAATCTTTCCTTTGTATTGTTTCCAATCCAGTGTTCCAGTCTGACTGCCCTTACCTACCAGAGGTGAATGAACAAAGAAGCTTGGCAAAGAAAAAAACACATTGCTGTGATCAGTGTGGAAAACACTTCCCTCACATATCCACACTTAAAAGACACCAGATGATTCACACTGGAGAGAAACCATATGGATGTGCTCAGTGTGGACAACACTTCTCTCAATTGGGCGACCTTAAAAAACACCAGAGAATTCACACTGGAGAGAAACCATATGGATGTGCTCAGTGTGGACAACACTTCTCTGAAAGTACTACCCTTAAAAGACACCAGAGGATTCACACTGGAGAGAAACCCCATAGATGTGATCAGTGTGGACAGCACTTTTCTCAATTGCACCACCTTAAACGCCACCAGAGAATTCACACTGGAGAGAAACCCCATGGATGTGATCAGTGCGGACAACACTTCTCTCAAATTGATAGCCTTAAATGCCACCTGAGAATTCACACGGCAGAGAAAAGCTATGAGGGTACACTTGGGAGTCTCTTAGACTTGTTCCAGCTATGTTAAGTTTCTTGTCATTTCAGCGTGATATTTTAACTTTTTTGGATAATGCCAAAACAAATGGTTTAATTTCCAAATGACTTCCGATATTGCCGACATCCAATAAGCTAATACGATCATTAACATAATTTCTGAGGATTCTGATCTACCAGAGGACTTACTTGTTGGTTACTAAGCTGATATTGCTGATATGAATGATGAAGTTACCATAAACACAGTTGACATGTTACATAGCGTTTACACAGTAGCCTACCCATCAACTGAAATGTTTGCAAAATAAATGATACATCTTCACTTCATTGATGGAGTCCATGTCAGAGAGAGAGAGAGAGATTTAAATACCACAGGCCTAGTAATACAAAAAAATGTAGGCCTATAGTAAACAGTAGACCAAATAGCAGAGCAGCATACAGTAGAGAGGATGATCATCCTCTTTGAACGCATTTACACCTGTAAATGGTCAACCTGCCCATCAACACCTAGGATGTATTGAAATGCAAAGCAAAGTGTGACCTGCAGGTCTATGTAGACGGGTGGCTGTTCTGAACAAAACAACGACAGCAGGACAGAAGCACCACTGTCATCTAGGTACAAAAAGTAGGGGGTTGGTGTCAGTTTGTGTATTGGAAAACATGTATCTGTGTTGTTGTCTTGGTTTTTAATACATATTCAAAGGGAAGAGTTTTTTCTCCTGTGGTTTATAGCAATCCTGTTTGTTTATTATAACTTAAGGTTTCTATAGGGACTTAATTGTCCAATCTAGCTCAATGGTTCTGCTTGAATAGCAAGATGGAGGTGAGAGAGACTTAGTCATACAATAGAGTTGTTTAAATGTAATGCAAATGTAAATCACAACAGGACATGCATAATAGTTAGTTAGCAGATTTAGAGAATATTGTCTTAAAACTGCTATAAGCAATACCAAATTGTAATGACCTTTTAATTTAAAAAAATGTCGGTATTCAGACAGCCAGCAATGGGTAGAACGCTCCCAAAAAAATGTAGTCTCTGTGACACAACTTATTATCATACAACACATCTCAAGTTAGGGATAGCTCGCCCCCAATTCCCAAAGCGTGGATATCTCGCCCCATGTTTATTTCATGTTTATTTTACCTTATTTCTCATATTAGAACATTTAGAACCAACATTTAGTTGTTGTTGGTCAAATGATGCATGGATAATGAATGGCTCAACCCCCTCCATTGTTCTGGAAATTCCATTCTGGAGAACACTTAGAACCAGTTTGTTGGTCAAATGAAAATGATGCATGGATAATGAATGGCTCACCCCCCTCCATTGTTCTGGAAATTCCATTCTGGAAAGGTGTTCCATTCCTCCATTGTTACTGAAATTAGTTTAAGTAGTCAAACAAATGGTTACATTCCTACAGTTGATCTGTTGTTGTTCTTGTTGTAGTAACGACCCAGCACACTCAAACAAAAGAGGCTGATGACCCCCCCTTGGGCCCCCTCCACTCTCACTATAATAGACACTTTACCTCCTCGTCTCTTTGGGGCGACTGTTCTTCCCGTTGGGGCGAGTTTGAATTGGGTCGAGCAGTCTCGTATTCCTTTTGATCACCCAGGATGCAAATGGTGAACCGGCCCATTGACACCTAAGATGTATTGAAATTTAAAGCCTGACCAGGTCTGTGAAGACGTCTGTTCTGTAACCTACAAAACAACAGTCCTGTGCAGAACCACACCACTGTATTCTAGCTAGGACTAAAAGTGAAATAAATGTAACTATTAGACGTACATTACAATATACGGTAGCCTATGTACAAAGTCTAGATGCAAAGGCTGGAATTTATGAAGACTGTGTTCATAATTGTCAGGGGGTGGGTGGCAGTTTGTGTCTTGGAAAATAACCAAACAAACTGGTACTTATTTATTGTGTTTTGGTCTTTATTTTACATATATACATATTCAAATGCAAGCGAGCTAGCCCCTCAGCTTTTGGACCCACACGTCTCAATATTTGCCATTGACAATGAAAGGATAAATTAGGTCAAATGTCTGCCAAATATGATGTAGGCCTACATTTAACCAACCAATCACATAAATTCAGTTCATGAGATGATGTATGATGATGTATAATTCAGTAACATGACATATCCTACCCTTTAGTAGATAATAACCCTTGTAATGTTAGGTACAGTATAGGCATTGTTAATATTGTTTCTTTACTGTAAGTGTTTTTGTTAGCAGAGGTATCATTGCAGTGTAGGAAGAATCTAGATAGCCTAGGAGCTAGTCTGACATATGGAGGAAATAAACAAGACGAGTAGGCAACAGCTAACATCCACTCCTTCAGTGTCAACACAACTGAAGCCAGCCGTTTATTCAGCAGTTTTATACACATGTTAATAGGCATTTCCTGTTGAACATTTGGAATAAGAGTAGATATATAAAATACAATAAAGATCACATTCCAACAGTTTTCTACAGTTAAATGTCTATAACTTATTGCACATGCATATGCCTCACTGTCCATTTGTATTTACGTTTATGTCCTTGCCCTAATTTTGCTGTGCTGAAATTGACACACTTTAAATCCTTATTTGTTAATATCTTAAGACTAGACAACAGTATTTTGCCTTGGTGTAAAATTCATACCTGGGGGAGGGTGGAGGACAATGTGTTAGACTGTGCTTGGTGGAGAGATGGTTCTTTGTTCTCTTTGGCCAATCATATCAAAGCAGTTAGTGGTTTCACCTCAGAGTCTCTGGTATAAGAAGACTTGGTCTGTGTCATTTTTCCACAACTCCTCCAGGATATCAATCATTGCTGATCACATCTGACTGTGGACTCCAGACTTCAAGTGAAGATGAACTCTCTTGACCCCACCTGGGACATTTCTTCTGAACAGGATGAACCCAAAGACCTTGGTATGTTACTTGGTTGTTTTGCCTTAATATTCTCAATAGTCATTTTTATAATTAATTGCATTCTGAATCTGACCTGTAGATTTGCTGTAGTGTAGAATATGTTGATCATTTCTGCTTTGCATCACAGCAACAACCAAATATCTGGAATGCAAGTGATCTTAGTATTTCTTATTACTTGTGTTTAAAGTAGTATGTTTGTAGTTATACAATGTATTCTGGTTTTTAATGTTAGTTAGGTTTTTTATCTTATAGCTACGGGAAGAGTTTTAAATCTGTGGTTTATAGCAATCCTGTTTGTTCATTATAACTTGGTTTCTATAGGGACTTAATTGTCCAATCTAGATCAATGGTTCTGCTTGAATAGCAAGATGGAGGTGAGAGAGACTTAGTCATACAATAGAGTTGTTTAAATGTAATGCAAATGTAAATCACAACAGGACATGCAGAATAGTTAGAAACTTCCCCCCATGTCTGTAGCAAAGGCTCAGTGTCTGACTTACAGTGTCTTGGTGCCTACATGGCATGGATTTGTTGCACAACAACTACTTTTAGTAATGTATGTATTTCTACCTATCAATAATCTTTCCTTTGTATTGTTTCCAATCCAGTGTTCCAGTCTGACTGCCCTTACCTACCAGAGGTGAATGAACAAAGAAGCTTGGCAAAGAAAAAAACACATTGCTGTGATCAGTGTGGAAAACACTTCCCTCACATATCCACACTTAAAAGACACCAGATGATTCACACTGGAGAGAAACCATATGGATGTGCTCAGTGTGGACAACACTTCTCTCAATTGGGCGACCTTAAAAAACACCAGAGAATTCACACTGGAGAGAAACCATATGGATGTGCTCAGTGTGGACAACACTTCTCTGAAAGTACTACCCTTAAAAGACACCAGAGGATTCACACTGGAGAGAAACCCCATAGATGTGATCAGTGTGGACAGCACTTTTCTCAATTGCACCACCTTAAACGCCACCAGAGAATTCACACTGGAGAGAAACCCCATGGATGTGATCAGTGCGGACAACACTTCTCTCAAATTGATAGCCTTAAATGCCACCTGAGAATTCACACGGCAGAGAAAAGCTATGAGGGTACACTTGGGAGTCTCTTAGACTTGTTCCAGCTATGTTAAGTTTCTTGTCATTTCAGCGTGATATTTTAACTTTTTTGGATAATGCCAAAACAAATGGTTTAATTTCCAAATGACTTCCGATATTGCCGACATCCAATAAGCTAATACGATCATTAACATAATTTCTGAGGATTCTGATCTACCAGAGGACTTACTTGTTGGTTACTAAGCTGATATTGCTGATATGAATGATGAAGTTACCATAAACACAGTTGACATGTTACATAGCGTTTACACAGTAGCCTACCCATCAACTGAAATGTTTGCAAAATAAATGATACATCTTCACTTCATTGATGGAGTCCATGCCAGAGAGAGAGAGAGAGATTTAAATACCACAGGCCTAGTAATACAAAAAAATGTAGGCCTATAGTAAACAGTAGACCAAATAGCAGAGCAGCATACAGTAGAGAGGATGATCATCCTCTTTGAACGCATTTACACCTGTAAATGGTCAACCTGCCCATCAACACCTAGGATGTATTGAAATGCAAAGCAAAGTGTGACCTGCAGGTCTATGTAGACGGGTGGCTGTTCTGAACAAAACAACGACAGCAGGACAGAAGCACCACTGTCATCTAGGTACAAAAAGTAGGGGGTTGGTGTCAGTTTGTGTATTGGAAAACATGTATCTGTGTTGTTGTCTTGGTTTTTAATACATATTCAAAGGGAAGAGTTTTTTCTCCTGTGGTTTATAGCAATCCTGTTTGTTTATTATAACTTAAGGTTTCTATAGGGACTTAATTGTCCAATCTAGCTCAATGGTTCTGCTTGAATAGCAAGATGGAGGTGAGAGAGACTTAGTCATACAATAGAGTTGTTTAAATGTAATGCAAATGTAAATCACAACAGGACATGCATAATAGTTAGTTATGTCTGTAGCAAAGGCTCAATGTCTGACTTACAGTGTCTTGGTGCCAAAGGATCACTGCATAACAAACATTGTACCACTATAGAACATAATATTTGTGCCAAAATAAAGAAAATACAGTTCTATAAGATGCTGTCCCACACATGAATAGTGTTGTTTATTGTACATGTACATTGCAGCAGGACATGGAGAGTGGATAGCAGTGACCTTTACAGAAAAAGGTGTCATGTGCATCATTCATGATTTAAACCATTTCACTATGACCTGTGTGGGGATTTCACATGTGTGAACCCATGACATGTCAGAGTGGTGTCTTTACTTTACTTTTTGAGACCTCAAAGGCCATAAAGTGAAATTTCCGTTATAAATAAACTGTAGATCTTCACTTCATTGATGGTGTCCATGCGTTTCAGAAGCTACTGGAGTCTATACCTTTTAGTAATAACATGGTTACAAAACAAAATGTTTAAGTATATTAGACATCCTCTCTCTCCTCTATTAGAGGGGATGATTGTCCTCCTCTCTGAGGACATTTACACCTGTAGTATGATATGCCACTTTTGATCACCCAGGATGTAAATGGTGCACCGGCCCATCGACACCTAGGATGTATTGAAATGTAAATTCACACTGCAGATAAAAGCTATGAGGGTACACTTGGGAGTCTTTTAGACTTGTTCCAGCTATGTTAAGTTTCTTGTCATTTCAGCGTGATATTTTAACTTGAATAATGCCAAAACGAATGGTTTCTGTTAAGATATGCTCTTAATTGTATCTTCTATTATGTACAGAGGCAAACTATTATTGTTTTGATGCATGTTTATGCGTAATTGAACACTGATCAGTGCCACCTGCGGTGGGCATGTATGTGATTATGGGTGTGTCGTGTTTTCAATAAAAAGCCTCACTTGCTGTGAGGACAGCGTACTGTGGAGCTGTGAACCTGAGCTGTCTGTGTCCGTCTACATTTATTTGATTTCCCTCGTCGGTGTGGTGCTATTACAGTGGTGGTCTACAATGCTGGGGCTGTGATGAACTTTGTTTAACAGTTTAATTTCCAAATGACTTCCGATATTGCCAACATCCAATAAGCTAATACGCTACTACAATCATTAGGGATTCTACATATTTTATTAACATAATTTCTGAGGATTTTGATCTACCAGAGGACACTTGGTTACTTGTTGGTTACTAGGCTGATATTCCTGATATGATTGATGAAGTTACCATAAACACAGTTTACATTACATTACATTACATTACAGTCATTTAGCAGACGCTTTTATCCAAAGCGACTTACAATAAGTGTATTCAACATAGGTAGGGAACAAAAACTACTAATCACCAGAAGTCTTTAGTGCATTTTCTGCAAAAACAAGCAACCAAGAGTATACCTAGCACTAAGGTAAAAGTGCAATATATCAGCTACCTATTTCCTTAACCGGATGAGACAAAATAGCTAAATCAAATGAGCATGAGCTAAAACAATTAAGTGTATCGACTAAACAAGATCCAATAAACAATACAACAATAGAAAACAAACGTTCGTACAACTAGTTAACAACAAGTAGGTCAGGCAGAGAGGAAGGGTAGTGTTTCCTGAAGAGGTGGGTTTTCAACCTGCGGCGAAATATGGGCAGTGACTCTGCTGTCCTAACATCAGTGGGGAGTTCATTCCACCACTGTGGGGCCAGAACAGAAAAGAGTCGTGACCGTGTGGATCGGCCAGAAGGACCCTTGAGTGACGAGGCAATCAGTCGCCCCGAGGTGGCAGACCGAAGTGGTCGGGCAGGGGTGTAGGCATCGACCATAGCCCGGAGATAGGAAGGAGCTGTTCCTTTCACTGCCCTATAGGCTAACACCAGGGTTTTGAACTGGATGCGGGCCGCTACGGGGAGCCAGTGTAGAGAACGGAGAAGGATGGTTGTGTGGGAGAACTTGGGGCGGTTGAACACCAGACGAGCCGCAGCTTTCTGAACAAGCTCCAGAGGTCTGATGGCAGATGCCGGAGCACCAGCAAGGAGGGAGTTGCAGTAGTCCAGGCGGGAGATGACGAGAGCCTGGATGAGCACCTGGGCTGCCTTCTCCGTGAGGAAGGGGCGAATCCTCCTGATGTTGTAGAGGAGGAATCTGCAGGACCTTGTCACTGATGCGATGTTTGCCGAGAACGTCAGTTGATCGTCCAGGGTCACACCCAGATTTTTCGCAGTCCGAGTTGAGGTCACCACAGCATTATCAATGGTGATGGCCATGTCTCGGTGCGGACAGCCCTTCCCCGGGAGGAACATCAGCTCGGTCTTGTCCAGGTTGAGCTTCAGGTGGTTTGTCGACATCCACGCCGAGATGTCAGCCAGACAAGCAGCAATGCGTGCCTCCACTTGGGTATCAGAGGGGGGGAATGAGAGGATCAGCTGGGTGTCATCGGCATAGCAGTGGTAGGAAAAGCCATGGGAGTGGATGACAGCACCCAGAGATGTAGTGTAGAGAGAGAAAAGAAGAGGACCCAGAACCGAGCCTTGGGGAACCCCAGTTGTGAGCCTGTGTGGTTCTGACACAGACCCTCTCAGCATCACCTGGTAGGAGCGACCCGTCAGGTAGGATGCAAACAGGGAGAGTGCAGAGCCTGAGACACCCATCCCCTCGAGGGTGGAGAGGAGGATCTGATGGTTCACCGTGTCGAACGCTGCAGACAGGTCCAGGAGTATCAGGACGGAGGAGAGAGAGTTCGCTCTAGCGGCATGGAGCGACTCCGTCACTGCCAGCAGGGCAGTCTCTGTCGAGTGACCCACTTTGAAACCAGACTGGTTGGAGTCCAGGAGGTTGTTCTGGTGGAGATAGGAGGACAGTTGTTTAAAGACAGCACGTTCGAGAGTTTTAGATAGGAAGGATAGAAGGGAAACCGGTCTGTAGTTCTTGATCTCAGAGGGGTCAAGTGTCGGTTTCTTCAGGAGGGGGGTGACTCTGGCAGTCTTGAAAGTAGAGGGAAAGTAGCCAGATGTCAGAGAGGTGTTAATAAGGTGGGTTAAGAAGGGAAGAAGTTCAGGTGCAATAGACTGCAACAGAGTGGTTGGGACCGGGTCCAGAGAGCATGAGGTGGGGCGACTAGAGGTAACAAGGAGAAGGACCTCGTTAGGGGAGAGGGGAGAGAAGTGGGATAGAGAGGGGATGGGGGGGGGAAGAGGAGTAGATGAAGGTAGAGAGGGGGGGGTGGCAGGCAGACGGGTGTGGGCAGTGCGCAGGGCACCAGCCGGGGGAGGAGGGAAGGAGGATCGGATATCGTTCACCTTCTTGTCAAAGAAGTTGGCGAAATCGTCAGGGAGGAGGGACGAGGAGGGAGGAGGGGGTGGTGGTTGTAGGAGAGAGGAGAAAGTTTCAAAGAGTTTTTTAGGGTTGGAAGCAGAAGCCTGAATTTTAGTGCAGAAAAAAGCAGCTTTAGCAGCTGATAGAGAGGAGGAAAAAGTAGTTACATAGCGTTTACACAGTAGCCTACCCATCACCTGAAATGTCTGTTTGCAAAATAAATGATACATCTTCACTTCATTGATGGAGTCCATGTCAGAGAGAGAGAGAGAGAGAGAGAGATTTATATACCACAGGCCTAGTAATACAAAAGAAAATGTAGGCCTATAGTAAACAGTAGACCAAATAGCAGAGCAGCATACAGTAGAGCAGATGATCATCCTCTTTGAACACATTTACACCTGTAAATGGTCAACCTGCCCATCAACACCTAGGATGTATTGAAATGCAAAGTGTGACCTGCAGGTCTATGTAGACGGATGGCTGTTCTGAACAAACAACGACAGCAGGACAGAAGCACCACTGTCATCTAGATACAAAAACTAGGGGGTTGGTGTCAGTTTGTGTATTGGAAAACATGTATCTGTGTTGTTGTCTTGGTTTTTAATACATATTCAAATGGAAGAGTTTTTTTTCTCCTGTGGTTTATAGCAATCCTGTTTGTTCATTATAACGTAAGGTTTCTATAGGGACTTAATTGTCCAATCTAGCTCAATGGTTATGCTTGAATAGCAAGATGGAGGTGAGAGAGACTTAGTCATACAATAGAGTTGTTTAAATGTAATGCAAATGTAAATCACAACAGGACATGCAGAATAGTTAGAACCTTTCCCCCATGTCTGTAGCAAAGGCTCAATGTCTGACTTACAGTGTCTTGGTGCCAAAGGATCACTGCATATCAATTGTTATTAGAGGGGATGATTGTCCTCCTCTTTGAGGACATTTACACCTGTATTATGATATGCCACTTTTGATCACCCAGGATGCAAATGGTGCACCGGCCCATCGACACCTAGGATGTATTGAAATGTAAAGCCTGCCCAGGTCTATGAAGACGTCTGTTCTGTACAAAACAGTCCTGTGCAGAACCACACCACTGTATTCTAGGTAGGACTAAAAGTGAAATAAATGTAACTATTAGACGTACATTGCAACTTTATTATTATTGTTTTAATTAAATATACGGTAGCCTGTGTACAAATTCTAGATGCAAAGGTTGGTGTTAGTGTACCAGACTGTGTTCATAATTGTCAGGGGGTGGGTGGCAGTTTGTGTCTTGGAAAATAACCAAACAAACTGGTACTTATTTATTTAATTGCATTGTATTTTGGTATTTTTACATACATATACATATTCAAAGGTTTTGAGGGAAGCTAGCCCCTCCTATATACAGCTTTTTGACCCACACGTCTCAATATTTGCCATTGACAATGAAAGGATAAATTAGGTCAAATATCCGCCAAATATGAAGTAGGCCTCAATTTAACCAACCAATCACATACATTCAGTTCATGAGATGATGTATGATGATGTATAATTTCAGTCAGTAACATGACATATCCTACCCTTTAGTAGATAGTAATAACCCTTGTAATGTTAGGTACAGTATCCATTGTTAATATATTGTTTCTTTACTGTAAGTGTTTTCTACAGCTAAATGTCTATAACTTATTGCACATGCATATGCCTCACTGTCCATTTGTATGTACGTTTATGTCCTTGCCCTAATTTTGCTGTGCTGAAATTGACACACTTTAAATCCTTATTTGTTAATATCTTCAGACTAGATGGCAGTATTTTGCCTTGGTGTAAAATTCATACCTGGAGGAGGGTGGAGGACAATGTGTTAGACTGTGATTGGTGGAGAGATGGTTCTTTGTTCTCTTTGGCCAATCATATCAAAGCAGTTAGTGGTTCCACCTCAGAGTCTCTGGTATAAGAAGACTTGGTCTGTGTCATTTTTCCACAACTCCTCCAGGATATCAATCATTGCTGATCACATCTGACTGTGGACTCCAGACTTCAAGTGAAGATGAACTCTCTTGACCCCACCTGGGACATTTCTGCTGAACAGGAGGAACCCAAAGACCTTGGTATGTTACTTGGTTGTTTTTCCTTAATATTCTCAATAGTCATTTTTATAATTAATTGCATTCTGAATCTGACCTGCTTTGCTGTAGTGTAGAATATGTAGATCATGTCTTCTTTGCATCACAGCAACAACCAAATATCTGTAATGCAAGTGAGCCTAGTATTACTTATTACTTGTGTTTAACCCATTTTGGGCGGGAACCCCTTTTGGTGTTTTGCATTATGTTATGCTTTAGCTATTGAAAAATAGCAGATATACAAGCTCATAGTGCGCCACCGAGTGGCGCGCTACGAGCTTGTACGTCTGCTATTTTTGAAAAATCAAAGAACGACTGACATAGAAACATATTTTTCAGAAAACTGTCAGGATGTAGAAGACCTTTTTAGAATCTGATCTCACCTCAAAATGGGTTAAAGTAGTATGTTTGTAGTTATACAATGTATTCTGGTTTTTAATGTTAGTTAGGGTTTTTATCTTATAGCTACATGACATGGATTTGTTGCACAACAACTACTTTTAGTGATCTAAGTATTTTTCTACCTATCAATAATCTTACCTTTGTATTGTTTCCAATCCAGTGTTCCATCAGTCTGACTGCCCTTACCTACCAGAGGTGAATGAACAAAGAAGCTTGAAAAAAGACCATTGCTGTGCTCAGTGTGGAAAACACTTCTCTAAAATATCTCACCTTAAAAGCCACCAGAGAACTCACACTGGAGAGAAACCCTATGGATGTGCTCAGTGTGGACAACACTTCTCTGAAATGTCCACCCTTAAAATGCACCAGAGGATTCACACTGGAGAGAAACCATATGGATGTGCTCAGTGTGGACAACACTTCTCTAGTATGTCTCACCTTAAAAGACACCAGAGGATTCACACTGGAGAGAAACCCCATAGATGTGATCAGTGTGGACAACACTTCTCTCAAATGTCCACCCTTAAAATGCACCAGAGGATTCACACTGGAGAGAAACCCCATAGATGTGATCAGTGTGGACAACACTTTGCTCTATTGTCCACCCTTAAAAGCCACCAGAGAATTCACACTGTAGAGAAACCCCAAAGATGTGATCAGTGTGGACAACACTTCTCTCAAATGTCCATCCTTAAAAGACACCAGAGGATTCACACTGGAGAGAAACCCCATAGATGTGATCAGTGTGGACAACACTTTTCTCGATTGGGAAGCCTTAAAAGCCACCAGAGAATTCACACTGGAGAGAAACCCCATGGATGTGATCAGTGCGGACAACACTTCTCTCGAATTTATAGCCTTAAATGCCACCTGATAAATTCACACGGCAGAGAAAAGCTGTGAGGGTACACTTGGGAGTCTCTTAGACTTGTTCCAGCTATGTTAACCCACCCCCCGCCGAACGCAGAGATCGCGACTTTTTATTTTAATTGATCTGCCTGCCAAACGCGCCTTAGTCGCGAACGGGGGATTCCCCTCTTATATGTCAATTTCAACCCTTGGGCACCCATCGCTGTAAACCCCGAACGTCTACATGAAAAGACACCGCCACAGCACGTGATCAAAAACACCATGCCCAAAGTAGCCAATTGTATCGAGGAAAAGTCAAAACAAACAGCGAGAGAGAAGAGAGAGAAAGAGAGTGCAGTGCGCTCCCTTTCTCTCTCTTCCGTGTGCTCACACGGAAAAGAGATCAGAGCAGTGAAAAGATATACTGACAGTTTTTTTTAGCGTTTTATTTAGTGTTAGGTAGTTAGTGAGTAATTACAGTTTAGCTTTAGTTTTTATAGTTTTCAATTTTAGTTTATAGTATAGTATAGGTGGGAGAAGAGGAGAGGAGAGAGGAGAAGAGAGAGGAGAAGAGAGGCGAAGCCTGTCGGCTCCCTCTGATCTCACACACACACACACACACACACACACACACACACGTCTCACACACACACACACACACACCACACACACACACACACACACCACACACACACACACACGCTTGATTTGTGTTTCGCCATATGACAGTGTTGTACATCGAAAATAGCAGACATACAAGCTGTCGTTAGCTTGTAGACTTTATATTTTCAATGCACAACACCATCAAGGGGCTGAGAGAGGAGAAGAGAGAGGAGAAGAGAGGCGTGAAGCCTGTCGGCTCCCTCTGATCTCACACACACACACACACACACACACACACACACACACACACACACACACACACACACACACACACACACCCCCCACACACACACACGCTTGATTTGTGTTTCGCCGTATGACAGTGGTGTACATCGAAAATAGCAGACATACAAGCTGTCGTTAGCTTGTAGACTTTATATTTTCAATGCACAACACCATCAAGGGGCTGAGAGAGGAGAAGAGAGAGGAGAAGAGAGGCTTCGAAGCTTGTCGGCTCCCTCTGATCTCACACACACACACACACACACACACACACACACACACACACGTCTCACACACACACACACACACACACACACACACACGCTTGATTTGTGTTTCGCCGTATGACAGTGTTGAACATCGAAAATAGCAGACATACAAGCTGTCGTTAGCTTGTAGACTTTATATTTTCAACGCACGACACCATCAAGGGGCTGATCTGACGGAGCATTGGTTCGCATGTACCCGTAAAAATGTGCATCCGCGCCAGAGAACGCTTACACGATGTCATGAAACTGAACCCTGCTCCGGAGAAGAGAGGTGCCTGTGCCCCCCCCCCCCCCAAAGACACCCCGGTTGGCGTCGATCCGTCTCCAGATAAAAATCGCAGAAGCCATCTGTACTTTTTCGGTAGTTGAGCAACAGTTTCAGAGCAGCGAGATGTTTCATTACCTGTTGTACGTGCGCAGCAATAGCAGTCCACTCGGAAAACACCGATACGTCGTTCAAATGTGTTCTGTACATTGATGAAGAAACCGAAAGCGATTGGATGCTGACACCTTCGAAAAAAGTAAAAGTATCCACAAAGTGCGTGCAGCTGTGTGAGTGTGTGCGTGTGCAGATGTCTGTACTCTAACCTGACGGAGTATTGTATTTTGGTATTTTTACATACATATACATATTCAAAGGTTTTGAGGGAAGCTAGCCCCTCCTATATACAGCTTTTTGACCCACACGTCTCAATATTTGCCATTGACAATGAAAGGATAAATTAGGTCAAATATCCGCCAAATATGAAGTAGGCCTCAATTTAACCAACCAATCACATACATTCAGTTCATGAGATGATGTATGATGATGTATAATTTCAGTCAGTAACATGACATATCCTACCCTTTAGTAGATAGTAATAACCCTTGTAATGTTAGGTACAGTATCCATTGTTAATATATTGTTTCTTTACTGTAAGTGTTTTCTACAGCTAAATGTCTATAACTTATTGCACATGCATATGCCTCACTGTCCATTTGTATGTACGTTTATGTCCTTGCCCTAATTTTGCTGTGCTGAAATTGACACACTTTAAATCCTTATTTGTTAATATCTTCAGACTAGATGGCAGTATTTTGCCTTGGTGTAAAATTCATACCTGGAGGAGGGTGGAGGACAATGTGTTAGACTGTGATTGGTGGAGAGATGGTTCTTTGTTCTCTTTGGCCAATCATATCAAAGCAGTTAGTGGTTCCACCTCAGAGTCTCTGGTATAAGAAGACTTGGTCTGTGTCATTTTTCCACAACTCCTCCAGGATATCAATCATTGCTGATCACATCTGACTGTGGACTCCAGACTTCAAGTGAAGATGAACTCTCTTGACCCCACCTGGGACATTTCTGCTGAACAGGAGGAACCCAAAGACCTTGGTATGTTACTTGGTTGTTTTTCCTTAATATTCTCAATAGTCATTTTTATAATTAATTGCATTCTGAATCTGACCTGCTTTGCTGTAGTGTAGAATATGTAGATCATGTCTTCTTTGCATCACAGCAACAACCAAATATCTGTAATGCAAGTGAGCCTAGTATTACTTATTACTTGTGTTTAACCCATTTTGGGCGGGAACCCCTTTTGGTGTTTTGCATTATGTTATGCTTTAGCTATTGAAAAATAGCAGATATACAAGCTCATAGTGCGCCACCGAGTGGCGCGCTACGAGCTTGTACGTCTGCTATTTTTGAAAAATCAAAGAACGACTGACATAGAAACATATTTTTCAGAAAACTGTCAGGATGTAGAAGACCTTTTTAGAATCTGATCTCACCTCAAAATGGGTTAAAGTAGTATGTTTGTAGTTATACAATGTATTCTGGTTTTTAATGTTAGTTAGGGTTTTTATCTTATAGCTACATGACATGGATTTGTTGCACAACAACTACTTTTAGTGATCTAAGTATTTTTCTACCTATCAATAATCTTACCTTTGTATTGTTTCCAATCCAGTGTTCCATCAGTCTGACTGCCCTTACCTACCAGAGGTGAATGAACAAAGAAGCTTGAAAAAAGACCATTGCTGTGCTCAGTGTGGAAAACACTTCTCTAAAATATCTCACCTTAAAAGCCACCAGAGAACTCACACTGGAGAGAAACCCTATGGATGTGCTCAGTGTGGACAACACTTCTCTGAAATGTCCACCCTTAAAATGCACCAGAGGATTCACACTGGAGAGAAACCATATGGATGTGCTCAGTGTGGACAACACTTCTCTAGTATGTCTCACCTTAAAAGACACCAGAGGATTCACACTGGAGAGAAACCCCATAGATGTGATCAGTGTGGACAACACTTCTCTCAAATGTCCACCCTTAAAATGCACCAGAGGATTCACACTGGAGAGAAACCCCATAGATGTGATCAGTGTGGACAACACTTTGCTCTATTGTCCACCCTTAAAAGCCACCAGAGAATTCACACTGTAGAGAAACCCCAAAGATGTGATCAGTGTGGACAACACTTCTCTCAAATGTCCATCCTTAAAAGACACCAGAGGATTCACACTGGAGAGAAACCCCATAGATGTGATCAGTGTGGACAACACTTTTCTCGATTGGGAAGCCTTAAAAGCCACCAGAGAATTCACACTGGAGAGAAACCCCATGGATGTGATCAGTGCGGACAACACTTCTCTCGAATTTATAGCCTTAAATGCCACCTGATAAATTCACACGGCAGAGAAAAGCTGTGAGGGTACACTTGGGAGTCTCTTAGACTTGTTCCAGCTATGTTAAGTTTCTTGTCATTTCAGCGTGATATTTTAACTTTTTTGGATAATGCCAAAACGAATGGTTTCATTTCCAAATGACTTCCGATATTGCCGACATCCAATAAGCTAATACAATCATTAACATAATTTCTGAGGATTCTGATCTACCAGAGGACTTACTTGTTGGTTACTAAGCTGATATTGCTGATATGATTGATGAAGTTACCATAAACACAGTTTACATGTTACATAGCGTTTACACAGTAGCCTACCCATCAACTGAAATGTCTGTTTGCAAAATAAATGATACATCTTCACTTCATTGATGGAGTCCATGTCAGAGAGAGAGAGAGAGATTTATATACCACAGGCCTAGTAATACAAAAAAAAGTAGGCCTATAGTAAACAGTAGACCAAATAGCAGAGCAGCATACAGTAGAGCAGATGATCATCCTCTTTGAACGCATTTACACCTGTAAATGGTCAACCTGCCCATCGACACCTATAGGATGTATTGAAATGCAAAGCAAAGTGTGACCTGCAGGTCTATGTAGACGGATGGCTGTTCTGAACATCTAGGTACAAAAACTAGGGGGTTGGTGTCAGTTTGTGTATTGGAAAACATGTGTTTTTGTCTTGGTTTTTAATACATATTCAAAGGGAAGAGTTTCTTTTCTCATGTGGTTTATAGCCATCCTGTTAATTGTCCAATCTAGCTCAATGGTTCTGCTTGAATAGCAAAATGGAGGTGAGAGAGACTTAGTCATACAATAGAGTTGTTTAACTCTATTGTATGACTTTGCAAATGTAAATCACAACAGGACATGCAGAATAGTTAGAACCTTTCCCCCATGTCTGTAGCAAAGGCTCAGTGTCTGACTTACAGTGTCTTGGTGCCAAAGGATCACTGCATAACAAACAGTGTACCACTATAGAACATATTTGTGCCAAAATAAAGAAAATACAGTTCTATAAGATGCTGTCCCACACATGAATAGTGTTTATTGTACATGTAAATTGCAGCAGGACATGGAGAGTGGATAGCAGTGACCTTTACAGAAAAAGGTGTCATGTGCATTGGGCATCATTCATGATTTAAACCATTTCACTATGACCTGTGTGGGGATTTCACATGTGTGAACCCATGACATGTCAGAGTGGTGTCTTTACTTTACTAAATTTACTAAAAACTGTAGATCTTCACTTCGTTGATGGTGTCCATGCGTTTCAGAAGCTACTGGAGTCTATACCTTTTAGTAATAACATGGTTACAAAACAAAATGTTTAAGTATATTAGACTCCTCTCTCTCCTCTGTTAGAGGGGATGATTGTCCTCCTCTTTGAGCACATTTACACCTGTATTATGATATGCCACTTTTGATCACCCAGGATGCAAATGGTGCACCGCCCATCGACACCTAGGATGTATTGAAATGTAAAGCCTGACCAGGTCTATGAAGATGTCTGTTCTGTACAAAACAACAGTCCTGTGCAGAACCACACCACTGTATTCTAGGTAGGACTAAAAGTGAAATATAACTATTAGACGTACATTGCAACTTTATTATTATTATTATTTTTAATTAAATATACGGTAGCCTGCATGTCTATGCAGACGGATGGCTGTTCTGAACAAAACGACAGCAGGACAGAAGCACCACTGTCATCTAGGTACAAAAATATGCAACAGTGCATAATAACATGTACAGTACAGTAGGCTATATGCACCAAATCTAGATGTGAAGGCTGATGTTAGTTTACTATTTTTTCAGGTGGTTGGTGTCAGTTTGCGTATTGGAAATGACTTCACTGTAGTAATGATAATAAACCATGTAACTGTGACCTGTGTGTGGAAGCTAGTAATTCAGGTGACATGTCATAGGTTCACACATACGCATACCATATGAAAGATAAACCATATTAGTGTAAACACTGTGACAAGAGTTTGTAAGAAAGGATTAGAAACAGAAATAAACAATACTCCTACCAGTGCTCAAAGCTAAGAGCTTAAAATGATTCACTACATCCAGTGTCTGAAATGGTGTATATTGTTCTATCCTTACAATTCCATGGGGTGGTTCCAGTTAATTAGAAACGAATGGTTCGAAGGTTCGCTCGAAAATTCCTGCCGAAGTTCGAGACCTAAAAACAGGGCTAGGGTACAGCCTTACTCATTGGTGGCTGCAGTTCGTTGGAGCGACCTGTCTGCAACGGGAGGAGGAAGTCAAGCGGGATCTTGAAGGCACGCGCCTCTGATTGGCCTATAACCGTTCTTCCGTTTTGCTTCCGCTATATGCTCCACAAGGAATCTCGGGAAAGCTTGCCAATGCATCCCGTTGCCTTCCGTTGAGATACAGACGGCCCAGAGCCAGAATGAGGCCTCTGTATTTTTAAATATCTATGTTGGTGACCCCTGGTTACGAGATTGCAGTTCTGCTACTTTTTCATGATTTTAGTGTGACGCTGTACTGTGATCAAGTACGCCGCAGATTCACTGGGAATGAAAACACAAAAAGTTTAAAGTAAAGAGGGTTTCTGCCCGAGAGCAACGATTTGACAGTTATTGTTAGTTTGCAGCAGATTTAGAGAATATTGTCTTAAAGCTGCTATAAGCAATAATATGTCCAAATTGTAATGACCTTTTAATTTTAAAAAATGTCGGTATTCAGACAGCCAGCAATGGGTAGAACGCTCCCAAAAAAAATACAACACATCTCAAGTTAGGGATAGCTCGCCCCCAATTCCCAAAGCGTGGATATCTCGCCCCACCGCGTGGATATCTCGCCCCATGTTTATTTCATGTTTATTTTACCTTATTTCTCATATTAGAACATTTAGAACCAACATTTAGTTGTTGTTGGTCAAATGATGCATGGATAATGAATGGCTCAACCCCCTCCATTGTTCTGGAAATTCCATTCTGGAGAACACTTAGAACCATGGTTTGTTGTTCAAATGAAAATGATGCATGGATAATGAATGTGTCAGGAATCCTCCCTAGACCTGGCCTCTGTGTTCACGCCCCCCCTGCATTCCTAGCAATCACTGTTCAGCCTATTGCCTGTTTCTACTCACCTGCTGGCTGTTGCTCTAATTAGTTTGAGGCTATTTAAGCAAGTGAACTTCAACCTACCCATTTGTCAGTTTGTCGTCGTAACTCCTGTTTTCTGTTCCAGCCTGAACCTCCTGTTTCCCTGTCTGATCCTGGACTTTGAAGCTGACTGCCAGTTTTTGGAGTTTGCCTTTTGCCTTGCCTTGTTTGCCTTTTATGTGATACCTATGGTATTGACTTTTGTTCTGCCTTTTGAGAAATTAAGTAAAGACTGAGTTATTCTGCATCCTGCCTGTTGCCTGCTATTTTCTGCATTTGAGTCCTCCTGAACACCCTGACAGTACAAACTGACCAAAGATGGACTCAGTAGAAATTGAACAGGTGAGGATGGCTCTGGGTAATCAGGGTGCTATGCTGTCAAGTACGCAACAGAACCTTGCGTTGGTTTCTGATCACTTAGGAAAGTTAAGTGAGACTGTGGCTTCCCTGGCACAGCATGTCCAGGGGATTGTTGCCCATCCCCCTCACCACCAAGCCGACGCTGCTGCACTACCAGGCCAGCAAGATCCCTCTCCACCAGTTCAGCCATCTAGGGAGCCTAGGCTCCCGAATCCTGAAACCTACTCCGGGGAGCCAGGTTCGTGTCGGTCTTTTCTTTCTCAGTGTTCGCTGATTTTTCAACTGCAACCATCTTCATTCCCTAATGATCACTCCAAGATTGCCTACGTCATCACCCTGCTGGCTGGACGGGCTAGAGAGTGGGGGACCGCTATATGGGAGGCCAAGTCTGCTGCGTGCAACACCGTGGACTCTTTTTTCGAGGAAATGAGAAAAGTATTCGACCGGTCAGTCACAGGCAGGGAAGCAGCAAGGGAGCTGCTTCACATGCGGCAAGGTAATAAGACCGTTTCTGACTTTGCCATTGATTTTCGCACTTTAGCTGCTACATGTGGCTGGAACCATGATGCCTTGTATGATGCTTTTCTCAACGGTCTGTCTGAGAGTTTAAAGGATGAGCTGGCCTCTCGGGAGCTACCCTCCAGCTTTGATGGACTGGTGGATTTGGCCATCCGCCTTGATAACAGACTGCGACTCCGCTGGAAGGAGAAGGGGGGCAGTCGTCCTCGTCTGCAGCACCCTCTTCCTTCCCAATATGCAGCAGTCTCGACACCTACAACTGTCACCACGGGTGCCACAGAGCCCATGGAGGTGAACCGGACCAAGCTGTCTGCGGAGGAGCACAAGAGGAGGAGGGATTCGAGGGCTTGCCTATACTGCGGGGAGCCTGGCCACTTCGTTGCTTCCTGTCCTTTAAAAGGGAGAACTCATCAGTAGAGCGAGGGTTACTGGTGAGTGTGACATACAAAAGCCCTCATTTGAACAGGTCCACAATGCATGCTACTCTTAGCTATCTTAACCAACAACTGCCTATTTCAGTTTTGATTGATTCAGGGGCCGATGAGAGTTTTATTGACTCTTCTCTGGCAGAACAGCTTAATCTACAGACTTTTCCTGTGCTGCCCGCTCTCAGGGCTAATGCCCTTGATGGTCGCCTCCTAGCCAATGTAACCCACATTTCTGCCCCTGTAAGTCTGTTAGTCTCCGGCAATCACAGAGAGGATCTAGCCTTACACCTAATTTCCTCACCTCATGTCCCGGTCATTTTAGGCCGACCCTGGCTTGAGAGGCATAACCCTCATATTGACTGGGCCAAGGATGTTATATTAGGCTGGAGTCCGTTTTGTCTCTCCCATTGTCTCAAAGATGCTCAGTGTTCTGTCCCTCCAGCGTCTCCTCCACAGGAGGAATTCCCAGACCTGTCTAAGGTGCCACCGGAGTATTTGGATTTGAAACCAGTTTTCAGTAAATCTCGTGCCACTAGACTACCTCCTCACAGACCTTTTGATTGTGGCATTGAATTGTTGTCGGGTACAGTACCTCCACGAGGGAAGCTGTATTCACTGTCACCTCCAGAAAGGACCGCCATGGACCAGTATATCAGTGACTCTCTGGCTACTGGCATCATCCGCCCCTCTTCATCCCCGGCTGGAGCAGGGTTCTTCTTCGTGGGGAAGAAGGACAAGACTTTACGCCCGTGCATCGACTACAGGGGTTTGAATGACATTACTGTAAAGAACAGGTACCCTCTCCCTCTTTTAGCCTCTGCTTTTGAATTGTTGCATGGTGCCACAGTATTTACTAAATTGGACTTACGCAATGCGTACCATTTGGTCCGCATTAAAGAGGGAGACGAATGGAAGACAGCTTTTAACACGCCACGAGGACACTATGAATATTTGGTGATGCCTTTTGGCCTGACAAATGCCCCCGCTGTGTTTCAAGGCATGGTAAACGACGTTTTGAGAGACATGATCAATAAGTTTGTTTTTATTTATCTCGATGACATTTTGATTTTTTCTTCTTCTCTTGAGGAACACACTAAGCATGTTCGACAGGTCCTGCAACGCCTTTTGGAGAACCAACTTTATGTGAAAGCTGAGAAATGTGAATTTCATTGCCAGACCGTGTCCTTCCTGGGGTTCATCATTAAGGATGGGAGTATTCAGATGGATGACGCTAAAGTCAAGGCAGTGATGGAGTGGCCCGCTCCTACGTCCAAGAAGGATGTGCAACGGTTCCTGGGGTTCGCCAATTTTTACCGTAGGTTCATAAGGAACTACAGCACCCTGGCTTCCCCCCTGTCGGCACTCACCTCCACCAAGGTCCTGTTTGACTGGTCGCCAGCGGCTGAGCAGTCCTTCAAAGAATTGAAGAGGCGCTTTACTTCAGCTCCTATCCTGATTCAGCCAGACCCTGCACTTCAGTTCATCGTTGAGGTTGATGCCTCAGAGGTGGGTGTTGGGGCTATTCTGTCCCAGCGTTCTCCTGTTGATAACAAATTGCATCCTTGTGCCTTCTTTTCATACCGCTTGGATTCCTCTGAACGCAATTATGACATTGGCAATAGAGAACTGCTGGCGGTTAAAAGGGCACTTGAAGAATGGAGACATTGGTTGGAGGGTGCTCAAGTGCCCTTTTTAGTATGGACAGATCATAAGAACCTTGAATACCTACGATCTGCAAAGCGCCTTAACTCCCGGCAAGCACGTTGGGCTCTGTTCTTTTCCAGATTCTCCTTCACCCTGTCCTATCGACCAGGAAGCAAGAATGGTAAACCTGATGCACTCTCCCGTCAGTTTCCCGCTCCAGATCGCCCTGTGCATCCGGACACCATCTTGCCGAAGGACTGTGTGGTGGGGGTTCTACGCCTGATTATTGAGAACACTGTTAGGTCTGCTTTGCAACGGGACCCTGGGCCAGGTAATTGCCCTCCTGATAAACTTTTTGTGCCAGTTTCTGCCCGGTCTCAGGTGCTGCAGTGGGGTCACTCGTCACTGTTGGCCTGTCATCCTGGGGTGCGACGTAGCCTCTCTCTGGTCCAGCAGCGCTTCTGGTGGCCCTCGATGACAAAGGACGTGAAGCAGTTTGTTGCCGCCTGTGTTACCTGTGCTCAAAACAAGACGTCCACTCAACCACCGTCTGGCCTTCTGCAACCACTCCCTATTCCATCTAGACCCTGGGCTCACATAGCCATGGATTTCATTACAGGGCTCCCGCCCTCACGAGGTAACACAGTCATCCTCACAGTGGTAGACAGGTTCTCAAAGGCTGCTCATTTCATTCCATTGCCCAAGCTCCCCTCTGCTAAAGACACTGCTCAACTCATGATAGACCATGTGTTCAGGTTGCATGGTTTACCAGTGGCCATAGTTTCAGACCGGGGCCCACAGTTCACGTCCCGGTTCTGGAGGGCTTTCTGTAAATTAGTGGGAGTCTCTGTATGTTTATCTTCAGGCTTTCACCCTCAGTCAAATGGTCAAACTGAGAGAACTAATCAGGACATTGAAACTATGTTACGGTGTCTCTCCTCTCACAACCAGGCCTCGTGGGCTGAATATCTATCATGGGCCGAATATGCTCATAACTCTCTTCCTGTTGCCTCCACTGGGCTGTCCCCATTTCACTGCTGTCTCGGCTATCAGCCCCCTTTGTTTCCCTCCCAGGAGAAAGAAGCTAATGTGCCCTCTGCCCAGCAGTTCATCCGCCGCTGTCGCAAGGTGTGGCGGGCCGCCCGGTCCTCCTTGCTGCTGTCATCTGCCAGGGTCAAGCACTATGCAGATCGTCGTCGTCGCCCTGCCCCTCCCTACCGTCGAGGCCAGAGACTGTGGTTGTCATCCAGGGACTTGCCACTACAAGTGGAATCACACAAGTTGGCTCCTCGTTTTGTGGGGCCTTTCCCTGTCTCTAAGGTCATCAGCCCCTCAGCCGTCCGTCTCAAGCTCCCTCACCCCCTTCGTCGGATCCATCCATCATTCCATGTCTCCAGAGTCAAACCTGTCAACCAGGGCCCGTACTCCCCGCCCTCCAAACCCCCTCCTCCGCCCAGGTTGGTGGATGGCTCTGAAGTGTACACAGTGCGTCGGCTGCTCAAGGTTCGTCGACGTGGGCGTGGTCTGCAATACCTGGTGGACTGGCAAGGCTATGGTCCTGAGGAGAGGTGCTGGGTTCCTGCCCGGGACATTTTGGACCCGGCTCTTATTCAAGACTTTCGTCGTCGTCATCCTGGGGCGCCTGCTGGGACCCCTGGGGTGGTCCGTGGGGGGAGGGGTACTGTCAGGAATCCTCCCTAGACCTGGCCTCTGTGTTCACGCCCCCCCTGCATTCCTAGCAATCACTGTTCAGCCTATTGCCTGTTTCTACTCACCTGCTGGCTGTTGCTCTAATTAGTTTGAGGCTATTTAAGCAAGTGAACTTCAACCTACCCATTTGTCAGTTTGTCGTCGTAACTCCTGTTTTCTGTTCCAGCCTGAACCTCCTGTTTCCCTGTCTGATCCTGGACTTTGAAGCTGACTGCCAGTTTTTGGAGTTTGCCTTTTGCCTTGCCTTGTTTGCCTTTTATGTGATACCTATGGTATTGACTTTTGTTCTGCCTTTTGAGAAATTAAGTAAAGACTGAGTTATTCTGCATCCTGCCTGTTGCCTGCTATTTTCTGCATTTGAGTCCTCCTGAACACCCTGACAGAATGGCTCACCCCCCTCCATTGTTCTGGAAATTCCATTCTGGAAAGGTGTTCCATTCCTCCATTGTTACTGAAATGTAGTTGAAGTAGTCAAACAAATGGTTACATTCCTACAGTTGATCTGTTGTTGTTGTTGTAGTTGTTGTTGTTGTAGTAACGACCCAGCACACTCAAACAAAAGAGGCTGATGACCCCCCTTGGGCCCCCTCCACTCTCACTATAATAGAAACTTTACCTCCTCCTCTCTTTGGGGCGACCGTTCTTCCCGTTGGGGCGAGTTTGAATTGGGGCGAGCAGTCTCGTATTCCTTTTGATCACCCAGGATGCAAATGGTGAACCGGCCCATCGACACCTAGGATGTATTGAAATTTAAAGCCTGACCAGGTCTATGAAGACGTCTGTTCTGTAGCCTACAAAACAACAGTCCTGTGCAGAACCACACCACTGTAGCTAGGACTAAAAGTGAAATAAATGTAACTATTAGACGTACATTACAATATACGGTAGCCTATGTACAAAGTCTAGATGCAAAGGCTGGTGTTAGTGTACCATTTATGAAGACTGTGTTCATAATTGTCAGGGGGTGGGTGGCAGTTTGTGTCTTGGAAAATAACCAAACAAACTGGTACTTATTTATGTAATTGCATTGTGTTTTGGTCTTTATTTTACATATATACATATTCAAATGCAAGCGAGCTAGCCCCTCAGCTTTTGGACCCACACGTCTCAATATTTGCCATTGACAATGAAAGGACAAATATCCGCCAAATATGATGTAGGCCTAAATTTAACCAACCAATCACATAAATTCAGTTCATGAGATGATGTATGATGATGTATAATTTCAGTCAGTAACATGACATATCCTACCCTTTAGTAGATAATAACCCTTGTAATGTTAGGTACAGTATAGGCATTGTTCATATTGTTTCTTTACTGTAAGTGTTTTCTACAGTTAAATGTAACTTAAATGTAACTTATTGCACATGCATATGCCTCACTGTCCATTTGTATGTACGTTTATGTCCTTGCCCTAATTTTGCTGTGCTGAAATTGACACACTTTAAATCCTTATTTGTTAATATCTTAAGACTAGACAACAGTATTTTGCCTTGGTGTAAAATTCATACCTGGGGAGGGTGGAGGACAATGTGTTAGACTGTGATTGGTGGAGAGATGGTTCTTTGTTCTCTTTGGCCAATCATATCAAAGCAGTTAGTGGTTCCACCTCAGAGTCTCTGGTATAAGAAGACTTGGTCTGTGTCATTTTTCCACAACTCCTCCAGGATATCAATCATTGCTGATCACATCTGACTGTGGACTCCAGACTTCAAGTGAAGATGAACTCTCTTGACCCCACCTGGGACATTTCTGCTGAACAGGAGGAACCCAAAGACCTTGGTATGTTACTTGGTTGTTTTTCCTTAATATTCTCAATAGTCATTTTTATAATTAATTGCATTCTGAATCTGACCTGCTTTGCTGTAGTGTAGAATATGTAGATCATGTCTTCTTTGCATCACAGCAACAACCAAATATCTGTAATGCAAGTGAGCCTAGTATTACTTATTACTTGTGTTTAACCCATTTTGGGCGGGAACCCCTTTTGGTGTTTTGCATTATGTTATGCTTTAGCTATTGAAAAATAGCAGATATACAAGCTCATAGTGCGCCACCGAGTGGCGCGCTACGAGCTTGTACGTCTGCTATTTTTGAAAAATCAAAGAACGACTGACATAGAAACATATTTTTCAGAAAACTGTCAGGATGTAGAAGACCTTTTTAGAATCTGATCTCACCTCAAAATGGGTTAAAGTAGTATGTTTGTACAATGTATTCTGGTTTTTAATGTTAGTTAGGGTTTTTATCTTATAGCTACATGACATGGATTTGTTGCACAACAACTACTTTTAGTGATCTAAGTATTTATACCTAGTAAATACTAAACAGTAGACCAAATAGCAGAGCAGCATACAGTAGAGCAGATGATCATCCTCTTTGAACGCATTTACACCTGTAAATGGTCAACCTGCCCATCGACACCTATAGGATGTATTGAAATGCAAAGCAAAGTGTGACCTGCAGGTCTATGTAGACGGATGGCTGTTCTGAACATCTAGGTACAAAAACTAGGGGGTTGGTGTCAGTTTGTGTATTGGAAAACATGTTTTTGTGTTTTTGTCTTGGTTTTTAATACATATTCAAAGGGAAGAGTTTATTTTCTCATGTGGTTTATAGCCATCCTGTTTGTTCATTATAACTTGGTTTCTATAGGGACTTAATTGTCCAATCTAGCTCAATGGTTCTGCTTGAATAGCAAAATGGAGGTGAGAGAGACTTAGTCATACAATAGAGTTGTTTAACTCTATTGTATGACTTTGCAAATGTAAATCACAACAGGACATGCAGAATAGTTAGAACCTTTCCCCCATGTCTGTAGCAAAGGCTCAGTGTCTGACTTACAGTGTCTTGGTGCCAAAGGATCACTGCATAACAAACATTGTACCACTATAGAACATATTTGTGCCAAAATAAAGAAAATACAGTTCTATAAGATGCTGTCCCACACATGAATAGTGTTTATTGTACATGTAAATTGCAGCAGGACATGGAGAGTGGATAGCAGTGACCTTTACAGAAAAAGGTGTCATGTGCATTGGGCATCATTCATGATTTAAACCATTTAAACCATTTCATGACCTGTGTGGGGATTTCACATGTGTGAACCCATGACATGTCAGAGTGGTGTCTTTACTTTACTAAATTTCCGTTGGCAAAATAAACTGTAGATCTTCACTTCGTTGATGGTGTCCATGCGTTTCAGAAGCTACTGGAGTCTATACCTTTTAGTAATAACATGGTTACAAAACAAAATGTTTAAGTATATTAGACTCCTCTCTCTCCTCTGTTAGAGGGGATGATTGTCCTCCTCTCTGAGCACATTTACACCTGTATTATGATATGCCACTTTTGATCACCCAGGATCCCAGAGCCAGAATGAGGCCTCTGTATTTTTAAATATCTATGTTGGTGACCCCTGGTTACGAGATTGCAGTTCTGCTACTTTTTCATGATTTTAGTGTGACGCTGTACTGTGATCAAGTACGCCGCAGATTTACTGGGAATGAAAACACAAAAAGTTTAAAGTAAAGAGGGTTTCTGCCCGAGAGCAACGATTTGACAGTTATTGTTAGTTTGCAGCAGATTTAGAGAATATTGTCTTAAAGCTGCTATAAGCAATAATATGTCCAAATTGTAATGACCTTTTAATTTAAAAAATGTCGGTATTCAGACAGCCAGCAACGGGTAGAACGCTCCCAAAAAAAAGTGTAGTCTCTGTGACACAACTTATTATCATACAACACATCTCAAGTTAGGGATAGCTCGCCCCAATTCCCAAAGCGTGGATATCTCGCCCCATGTTTATTTCATGTTTATTTTACCTTATTTCTCATATTAGAACATTTAGAACCAACATTTAGTTGTTGTTGGTCAAATGATGCATGGATAATGAATGGCTCAACCCCCTCCATTGTTCTGGAAATTCCATTCTGGAGAACACTTAGAACCAGTTTGTTGTTGTTGGTCAAATGAAAATAATGCATGGATAATGAATGGCTCACCCCCCTCCATTGTTCTGGAAATTCCATTCTGGAAAGGTGTTCCATTCCTCCATTGTTACTGAAATTAGTTGAAGTAGTCAAACAAATGGTTACATTCCTACAGTTGATCTGTTGTTGTTGTTCTTGTTGTAGTAACGACCCAGCACACTCAAACAAACGAGGCTGATGACCCCCCTTGGGCCCCTCCACTCTCACTATAATAGACAATTTACCTCCTCGTCTCTTTGGGGCGACCGTTCTTCGCCGCTTGGGGCGAGTTTGAATTGGGGCGAGCAATCTCGAATTCCTTTTGATCACCCAGGATGCAAATGGTGCACCGGCCCATCGACACCTAGGATGTATTGGAAATTAAAGCCTGACCAGGTCTATGAAGATGTCTGTTCTGTACAAAACAACAGTCCTGTGCAGAACCACACCACTGTATTCTAGCTAGGACTAAAAGTGAAATAAATGTAACTATTAGACGTACATTACAATATACGGTAGCCTATGTACAAAGTCTAGATGCAAAGGCTGGAATTTATGAAGACTGTGTTCATAATGGGTGGGTGGCAGTTTGTGTCTTGGAAAATAACCAAACAAACTGGTACTTATTTATTTAATTGCATTGTGTTTTGGTCTTTATTTTACATATATACATATTCAAATGCAAGCCTATGTACAAAGTCTGAATACGAGACGGCTCGCCCCTTTTCCAACTCGCCCAAAGCGGCGAAGATCGGTCGCCTCAACGGGAAGATCGGTCGCCCCAACGGGAAGAGCGGTCGCCCCTTCAGTCTTGACATACATACAACATGATGTGTGATGATGTTGCTTTGCCTTATTATTGACTCTGAGTTTTGAAAGTAAAGAATAGTTGTGTTTAAGCTGTCATGGTCCACTGATTCACAATAGTAGCCGAAAGATTCCACGTAAATTGCACGCTGCCTTCATGATTTGAGTCATTTTAAAAAATCCACCTGTCTCCACGGCTCGGGGCGAGCCGTCATCACTTTTCGAAATTCTGTGGCGAGCCGTCTTCACTTTTCGAAATTCTGTGGCGAGCCGTCTTCACTTTTCGAAATTCTGTGGCGAGCCGTCTTCACTTTTCGCGGGGGCGAGTTGGAAAAGGGGCGAGACGACCTGGTACCCAAAGTCTAGATGCAAAGGCTGGAATTTATGAAGACTGTGTTCATAATTGTCAGGGGGTGGGTGGCAGTTTGTGTCTTGGAAAATAACCAAACAAACTGGTACTTATTTATGTAATTGCATTGTGTTTTGGTCTTTATTTTACATATATACATATTCAAATGCAAGCGAGCTAGCCCCTCAGCTTTTGGACCCACACGTCTCAATATTTGCCATTGACAATTAAAGGATAAATTAGGTCAAATGTCCGCCAAATATGATGTAGGCCTAAATTTAACCAACCAATCACAGAAATTCAGTTCATGAGATGATGTATGATGATGTATAATTTCAGTCAGTAACATGACATATCCTACCCTTTAGTAGATAATAACCCTTGTAATGTTAGGTACAGTATAGGCATTGTTAATGTTTCTTTACTGTAAGTGTTTTCTACAGTTAAATGTCTATAACTTATTGCACATGCATATGCCTCACTGTCCAATCCTGTTTGTTCATTATAACGTAAGGTTTCTATAGGGACTTAATTGTCCAATCTAGCTCAATGGTTATGCTTGAATAGCAAGATGGAGGTGAGAGAGACTTAGTCATACAATAGAGTTGTTTAAATGTAATGCAAATGTAAATCACAACAGGACATGCAGAATAGTTAGAACCTTTCCCCCATGTCTGTAGCAAAGGCTCAATGTCTGACTTACAGTGTCTTGGTGCCAAAGGATCACTGCATATCAATTATTATTAGAGGGGATGATTGTCCTCCTCTTTGAGGACATTTACACCTGTATTATGATATGCCACTTTTGATCACCCAGGATGCAAATGGTGCACCGGCCCATCGACACCTAGGATGTATTGAAATGTAAAGCCTGCCCAGGTCTATGAAGACGTCTGTTCTGTACAAAACAGTCCTGTGCAGAACCACACCACTGTATTCTAGGTAGGACTAAAAGTGAAATAAATGTAACTATTAGACGTACATTGCAACTTTATTATTATTGTTTTAATTAAATATACGGTAGCCTGTGTACAAATTCTAGATGCAAAGGTTGGTGTTAGTGTACCAGACTGTGTTCATAATTGTCAGGGGGTGGGTGGCAGTTTGTGTCTTGGAAAATAACCAAACAAACTGGTACTTATTTATTTAATTGCATTGTATTTTGGTATTTTTACATACATATACATATTCAAAGGTTTTGAGGGAAGCTAGCCCCTCCTATATACAGCTTTTTGACCCACACGTCTCAATATTTGCCATTGACAATGAAAGGATAAATTAGGTCAAATATCCGCCAAATATGAAGTAGGCCTCAATTTAACCAACCAATCACATACATTCAGTTCATGAGATGATGTATGATGATGTATAATTTCAGTCAGTAACATGACATATCCTACCCTTTAGTAGATAGTAATAACCCTTGTAATGTTAGGTACAGTATCCATTGTTAATATATTGTTTCTTTACTGTAAGTGTTTTCTACAGCTAAATGTCTATAACTTATTGCACATGCATATGCCTCACTGTCCATTTGTATGTACGTTTATGTCCTTGCCCTAATTTTGCTGTGCTGAAATTGACACACTTTAAATCCTTATTTGTTAATATCTTCAGACTAGATGGCAGTATTTTGCCTTGGTGTAAAATTCATACCTGGAGGAGGGTGGAGGACAATGTGTTAGACTGTGATTGGTGGAGAGATGGTTCTTTGTTCTCTTTGGCCAATCATATCAAAGCAGTTAGTGGTTCCACCTCAGAGTCTCTGGTATAAGAAGACTTGGTCTGTGTCATTTTTCCACAACTCCTCCAGGATATCAATCATTGCTGATCACATCTGACTGTGGACTCCAGACTTCAAGTGAAGATGAACTCTCTTGACCCCACCTGGGACATTTCTGCTGAACAGGAGGAACCCAAAGACCTTGGTATGTTACTTGGTTGTTTTTCCTTAATATTCTCAATAGTCATTTTTATAATTAATTGCATTCTGAATCTGACCTGCTTTGCTGTAGTGTAGAATATGTAGATCATGTCTTCTTTGCATCACAGCAACAACCAAATATCTGTAATGCAAGTGAGCCTAGTATTACTTATTACTTGTGTTTAACCCATTTTGGGCGGGAACCCCTTTTGGTGTTTTGCATTATGTTATGCTTTAGCTATTGAAAAATAGCAGATATACAAGCTCATAGTGCGCCACCGAGTGGCACGCTACGAGCTTGTACGTCTGCTATTTTTGAAAAATCAAAGAACGACTGACATAGAAACATTTTTCAGAAAACTGTCAGGATGTAGAAGACCTTTTTAGAATCTGATCTCACCTCAAAATGGGTTAAAGTAGTATGTTTGTAGTTATACAATGTATTCTGGTTTTTAATGTTAGTTAGGGTTTTTATCTTATAGCTACATGACATGGATTTGTTGCACAACAACTACTTTTAGTGATCTAAGTATTTTTCTACCTATCAATAATCTTACCTTTGTATTGTTTCCAATCCAGTGTTCCATCAGTCTGACTGCCCTTACCTACCAGAGGTGAATGAACAAAGAAGCTTGAAAAAAGACCATTGCTGTGCTCAGTGTGGAAAACACTTCTCTAAAATATCTCACCTTAAAAGCCACCAGAGAACTCACACTGGAGAGAAACCCTATGGATGTGCTCAGTGTGGACAACACTTCTCTGAAATGTCCACCCTTAAAATGCACCAGAGGATTCACACTGGAGAGAAACCATATGGATGTGCTCAGTGTGGACAACACTTCTCTAGTATGTCTCACCTTAAAAGACACCAGAGGATTCACACTGGAGAGAAACCCCATAGATGTGATCAGTGTGGACAACACTTCTCTCAAATGTCCACCCTTAAAATGCACCAGAGGATTCACACTGGAGAGAAACCCCATAGATGTGATCAGTGTGGACAACACTTTGCTCTATTGTCCACCCTTAAAAGCCACCAGAGAATTCACACTGTAGAGAAACCCCAAAGATGTGATCAGTGTGGACAACACTTCTCTCAAATGTCCATCCTTAAAAGACACCAGAGAATTCACACTGGAGAGAAACCCCATGGATGTGATCAGTGCGGACAACACTTCTCTCGAATTTATAGCCTTAAATGCCACCTGATAAATTCACACGGCAGAGAAAAGCTGTGAGGGTACACTTGGGAGTCTCTTAGACTTGTTCCAGCTATGTTAAGTTTCTTGTCATTTCAGTGTGATATTTTAACTTTTTTGGATAATGCCAAAACAAATGGTTTCATTTCCAAATGACTTCCGATATTGCCGACATCCAATAAGCTAATACAATCATTAACATAATTTCTGAGGATTCTGATCTACCAGAGGACTTACTTGTTGGTTACTAAGCTGATATTGCTGATATGATTGATGAAGTTACCATAAACACAGTTTACATGTTACATAGCGTTTACACAGTAGCCTACCCATCAACTGAAATGTCTGTTTGCAAAATAAATGATACATCTTCACTTCATTGATGGAGTCCATGTCAGAGAGAGAGAGAGAGATTTATATACCACAGGCCTAGTAATACAAAAAAAAGTAGGCCTATAGTAAACAGTAGACCAAATAGCAGAGCAGCATACAGTAGAGCAGATGATCATCCTCTTTGAACGCATTTACACCTGTAAATGGTCAACCTGCCCATCGACACCTATAGGATGTATTGAAATGCAAAGCAAAGTGTGACCTGCAGGTCTATGTAGACGGATGGCTGTTCTGAACATCTAGGTACAAAAACTAGGGGGTTGGTGTCAGTTTGTGTATTGGAAAACATGTATTTGTGTTTTTGTCTTGGTTTTTAATACATATTCAAAGGGAAGAGTTTATTTTCTCATGTGGTTTATAGCCATCCTGTTAATTGTCCAATCTAGCTCAATGGTTCTGCTTGAATAGCAAAATGGAGGTGAGAGAGACTTAGTCATACAATAGAGTTGTTTAACTCTATTGTATGACTTTGCAAATGTAAATCACAACAGGACATGCAGAATAGTTAGAACCTTTCCCCCATGTCTGTAGCAAAGGCTCAGTGTCTGACTTACAGTGTCTTGGTGCCAAAGGATCACTGCATAACAAACAGTGTACCACTATAGAACATATTTGTGCCAAAATAAAGAAAATACAGTTCTATAAGATGCTGTCCCACACATCTATAGTGTTTATTGTACATGTAAATTGCAGCAGGACATGGAGAGTGGATAGCAGTGACCTTTACAGAAAAAGGTGTCATGTGCATTGGGCATCATTCATGATTTAAACCATTTCACTATGACCTGTGTGGGGATTTCACATGTGTGAACCCATGACATGTCAGAGTGGTGTCTTTACTTTACTAAATTTACTAAAAACTGTAGATCTTCACTTCGTTGATGGTGTCCATGCGTTTCAGAAGCTACTGGAGTCTATACCTTTTAGTAATAACATGGTTACAAAACAAAATGTTTAAGTATATTAGACTCCTCTCTCTCCTCTGTTAGAGGGGATGATTGTCCTCCTCTTTGAGCACATTTACACCTGTATTATGATATGCCACTTTTGATCACCCAGGATGCAAATGGTGCACCGCCCATCGACACCTAGGATGTATTGAAATGTAAAGCCTGACCAGGTCTATGAAGATGTCAGTTCTGTACAAAACAACAGTCCTGTGCAGAACCACACCACTGTATTCTAGGTAGGACTAAAAGTGAAATATAACTATTAGACGTACATTGCAACTTTATTATTATTATTATTTTTAATTAAATATACGGTAGCCTGCATGTCTATGCAGACGGATGGCTGTTCTGAACAAAACGACAGCAGGACAGAAGCACCACTGTCATCTAGGTACAAAAATATGCAACAGTGCATAATAACATGTACAGTACAGTAGGCTATATGCACCAAATCTAGATGTGAAGGCTGATGTTAGTTTACTATTTTTTCAGGTGGTTGGTGTCAGTTTGCGTATTGGAAATGACTTCACTGTAGTAATGATAATAAACCATGTAACTGTGACCTGTGTGTGGAAGCTAGTAATTCAGGTGACATGTCATAGGTTCACACATACGCAAACCATATGAGGTAACCCTTCATTTTACGGTACGGTAATTACCAAGTAACTACCAGGTAATTACCTGGTAATAATAGGTAAGTACCTGGTTACTAGGCTGATATTGCTGATATGATTGATGAAGTTACCATAAACACAGTTTACATGTTACATAGCGTTTACACAGTAGCCTACCCATCACCTGAAATGTCTGTTTGCAAAATAAATGATACATCTTCACTTCATTGATGGAGTCCATGTCAGAGAGAGAGAGAGAGAGAGAGAGAGAGATTTATATACCACAGGCCTAGTAATACAAAAGAAAATGTAGGCCTATAGTAAACAGTAGACCAAATAGCAGAGCAGCATACAGTAGAGCAGATGATCTTCCTCTTTGAACACATTTACACCTGTAAATGGTCAACCTGCCCATCAACACCTAGGATGTATTGAAATGCAAAGTGTGACCTGCAGGTCTATGTAGACGGATGGCTGTTCTGAACAAACAACGACAGCAGGACAGAAGCACCACTGTCATCTAGATACAAAAACTAGGGGGTTGGTGTCAGTTTGTGTATTGGAAAACATGTATCTGTGTTGTTGTCTTGGTTTTTAATACATATTCAAATGGAAGAGTTTTTTTTCTCCTGTGGTTTATAGCAATCCTGTTTGTTCATTATAACGTAAGGTTTCTATAGGGACTTAATTGTCCAATCTAGCTCAATGGTTATGCTTGAATAGCAAGATGGAGGTGAGAGAGACTTAGTCATACAATAGAGTTGTTTAAATGTAATGCAAATGTAAATCACAACAGGACATGCAGAATAGTTAGAACCTTTCCCCCATGTCTGTAGCAAAGGCTCAATGTCTGACTTACAGTGTCTTGGTGCCAAAGGATCACTGCATATCAATTATTATTAGAGGGGATGATTGTCCTCCTCTTTGAGGACATTTACACCTGTATTATGATATGCCACTTTTGATCACCCAGGATGCAAATGGTGCACCGGCCCATCGACACCTAGGATGTATTGAAATGTAAAGCCTGCCCAGGTCTATGAAGACGTCTGTTCTGTACAAAACAGTCCTGTGCAGAACCACACCACTGTATTCTAGGTAGGACTAAAAGTGAAATAAATGTAACTATTAGACGTACATTGCAACTTTATTATTATTGTTTTAATTAAATATACGGTAGCCTGTGTACAAATTCTAGATGCAAAGGTTGGTGTTAGTGTACCAGACTGTGTTCATAATTGTCAGGGGGTGGGTGGCAGTTTGTGTCTTGGAAAATAACCAAACAAACTGGTACTTATTTATTTAATTGCATTGTATTTTGGTATTTTTACATACATATACATATTCAAAGGTTTTGAGGGAAGCTAGCCCCTCCTATATACAGCTTTTTGACCCACACGTCTCAATATTTGCCATTGACAATGAAAGGATAAATTAGGTCAAATATCCGCCAAATATGAAGTAGGCCTCAATTTAACCAACCAATCACATACATTCAGTTCATGAGATGATGTATGATGATGTATAATTTCAGTCAGTAACATGACATATCCTACCCTTTAGTAGATAGTAATAACCCTTGTAATGTTAGGTACAGTATCCATTGTTAATATATTGTTTCTTTACTGTAAGTGTTTTCTACAGCTAAATGTCTATAACTTATTGCACATGCATATGCCTCACTGTCCATTTGTATGTACGTTTATGTCCTTGCCCTAATGTTGCTGTGCTGAAATTGACACACTTTAAATCCTTATTTGTTAATATCTTCAGACTAGATGGCAGTATTTTGCCTTGGTGTAAAATTCATACCTGGAGGAGGGTGGAGGACAATGTGTTAGACTGTGATTGGTGGAGAGATGGTTATTTGTTCTCTTTGGCCAATCATATCAAAGCAGTTAGTGGTTCCACCTCAGAGTCTCTGGTATAAGAAGACTTGGTCTGTGTCATTTTTCCACAACTCCTCCAGGATATCAATCATTGCTGATCACATCTGACTGTGGACTCCAGACTTCAAGTGAAGATGAACTCTCTTGACCCCACCTGGGACATTTCTGCTGAACAGGAGGAACCCAAAGACCTTGGTATGTTACTTGGTTGTTTTTCCTTAATATTCTCAATAGTCATTTTTATAATTAATTGCATTCTGAATCTGACCTGCTTTGCTGTAGTGTAGAATATGTAGATCATGTCTTCTTTGCATCACAGCAACAACCAAATATCTGTAATGCAAGTGAGCCTAGTATTACTTATTACTTGTGTTTAACCCATTTTGGGCGGGAACCCCTTTTGGTGTTTTGCATTATGTTATGCTTTAGCTATTGAAAAATAGCAGATATACAAGCTCATAGTGCGCCACCGAGTGGCACGCTACGAGCTTGTACGTCTGCTATTTTTGAAAAATCAAAGAACGACTGACATAGAAACATTTTTCAGAAAACTGTCAGGATGTAGAAGACCTTTTTAGAATCTGATCTCACCTCAAAATGGGTTAAAGTAGTATGTTTGTAGTTATACAATGTATTCTGGTTTTTAATGTTAGTTAGGGTTTTTATCTTATAGCTACATGACATGGATTTGTTGCACAACAACTACTTTTAGTGATCTAAGTATTTTTCTACCTATCAATAATCTTACCTTTGTATTGTTTCCAATCCAGTGTTCCATCAGTCTGACTGCCCTTACCTACCAGAGGTGAATGAACAAAGAAGCTTGAAAAAAGACCATTGCTGTGCTCAGTGTGGAAAACACTTCTCTAAAATATCTCACCTTAAAAGCCACCAGAGAACTCACACTGGAGAGAAACCCTATGGATGTGCTCAGTGTGGACAACACTTCTCTGAAATGTCCACCCTTAAAATGCACCAGAGGATTCACACTGGAGAGAAACCATATGGATGTGCTCAGTGTGGACAACACTTCTCTAGTATGTCTCACCTTAAAAGACACCAGAGGATTCACACTGGAGAGAAACCCCATAGATGTGATCAGTGTGGACAACACTTCTCTCAAATGTCCACCCTTAAAATGCACCAGAGGATTCACACTGGAGAGAAACCCCATAGATGTGATCAGTGTGGACAACACTTTGCTCTATTGTCCACCCTTAAAAGCCACCAGAGAATTCACACTGTAGAGAAACCCCAAAGATGTGATCAGTGTGGACAACACTTCTCTCAAATGTCCATCCTTAAAAGACACCAGAGAATTCACACTGGAGAGAAACCCCATGGATGTGATCAGTGCGGACAACACTTCTCTCGAATTTATAGCCTTAAATGCCACCTGATAAATTCACACGGCAGAGAAAAGCTGTGAGGGTACACTTGGGAGTCTCTTAGACTTGTTCCAGCTATGTTAAGTTTCTTGTCATTTCAGTGTGATATTTTAACTTTTTTGGATAATGCCAAAACAAATGGTTTCATTTCCAAATGACTTCCGATATTGCCGACATCCAATAAGCTAATACAATCATTAACATAATTTCTGAGGATTCTGATCTACCAGAGGACTTACTTGTTGGTTACTAAGCTGATATTGCTGATATGATTGATGAAGTTACCATAAACACAGTTTACATGTTACATAGCGTTTACACAGTAGCCTACCCATCAACTGAAATGTCTGTTTGCAAAATAAATGATACATCTTCACTTCATTGATGGAGTCCATGTCAGAGAGAGAGAGAGAGATTTATATACCACAGGCCTAGTAATACAAAAAAAAGTAGGCCTATAGTAAACAGTAGACCAAATAGCAGAGCAGCATACAGTAGAGCAGATGATCATCCTCTTTGAACGCATTTACACCTGTAAATGGTCAACCTGCCCATCGACACCTATAGGATGTATTGAAATGCAAAGCAAAGTGTGACCTGCAGGTCTATGTAGACGGATGGCTGTTCTGAACATCTAGGTACAAAAACTAGGGGGTTGGTGTCAGTTTGTGTATTGGAAAACATGTATTTGTGTTTTTGTCTTGGTTTTTAATACATATTCAAAGGGAAGAGTTTATTTTCTCATGTGGTTTATAGCCATCCTGTTAATTGTCCAATCTAGCTCAATGGTTCTGCTTGAATAGCAAAATGGAGGTGAGAGAGACTTAGTCATACAATAGAGTTGTTTAACTCTATTGTATGACTTTGCAAATGTAAATCACAACAGGACATGCAGAATAGTTAGAACCTTTCCCCCATGTCTGTAGCAAAGGCTCAGTGTCTGACTTACAGTGTCTTGGTGCCAAAGGATCACTGCATAACAAACAGTGTACCACTATAGAACATATTTGTGCCAAAATAAAGAAAATACAGTTCTATAAGATGCTGTCCCACACATCTATAGTGTTTATTGTACATGTAAATTGCAGCAGGACATGGAGAGTGGATAGCAGTGACCTTTACAGAAAAAGGTGTCATGTGCATTGGGCATCATTCATGATTTAAACCATTTCACTATGACCTGTGTGGGGATTTCACATGTGTGAACCCATGACATGTCAGAGTGGTGTCTTTACTTTACTAAATTTACTAAAAACTGTAGATCTTCACTTCGTTGATGGTGTCCATGCGTTTCAGAAGCTACTGGAGTCTATACCTTTTAGTAATAACATGGTTACAAAACAAAATGTTTAAGTATATTAGACTCCTCTCTCTCCTCTGTTAGAGGGGATGATTGTCCTCCTCTTTGAGCACATTTACACCTGTATTATGATATGCCACTTTTGATCACCCAGGATGCAAATGGTGCACCGCCCATCGACACCTAGGATGTATTGAAATGTAAAGCCTGACCAGGTCTATGAAGATGTCAGTTCTGTACAAAACAACAGTCCTGTGCAGAACCACACCACTGTATTCTAGGTAGGACTAAAAGTGAAATATAACTATTAGACGTACATTGCAACTTTATTATTATTATTATTTTTAATTAAATATACGGTAGCCTGCATGTCTATGCAGACGGATGGCTGTTCTGAACAAAACGACAGCAGGACAGAAGCACCACTGTCATCTAGGTACAAAAATATGCAACAGTGCATAATAACATGTACAGTACAGTAGGCTATATGCACCAAATCTAGATGTGAAGGCTGATGTTAGTTTACTATTTTTTCAGGTGGTTGGTGTCAGTTTGCGTATTGGAAATGACTTCACTGTAGTAATGATAATAAACCATGTAACTGTGACCTGTGTGTGGAAGCTAGTAATTCAGGTGACATGTCATAGGTTCACACATACGCAAACCATATGAGGTAACCCTTCATTTTACGGTACGGTAATTACCAAGTAACTACCAGGTAATTACCTGGTAATAATAGGTAAGTACCTGGTATTACCTGGTAACAACCAGGTAGTAGTTATAAGTATTTACCCTTTAATTACCTGGTAATTACATGGTAACTTCCAGATACATTACTCAGTAATTACTATGTAATTACCAAGTATTACCCAGTATGTATAACTATTTACTGTATAATCTCCTGGTAATTATATGGAACTTACCATGCTAAATGACACACTGGTTGCCAGGTAATTACCAAGTATGTTCCTGACAATTACCAGGTATTTTTACGTTTTTACTATGTAATTACCAGCTAACTACCCGGTATTTATAAGTATTTACTCTGCAACCAGGCACGATACCCTGTAGGTACTATAGGTATACCAAGTATTTTCAACAACTACCAGGTATTTACTCTGCTACCAGGCAAGTTACCCAGTAGGTACTAGGTCATTACCAAGTATTTTCCTGAAAACTACCAGGTAATAACATGGTAACTGTATTCACTGTGTTTACATGGGTACTACCCATGAAACACGTGGGTAGTAGCCTACCAGGAAATGACCAGTTGTTACTAGGTAATTTCCTGACAACTACCATGTAATTACCTGATAAGTACCCAGTAAGGAACAGTACAGTTCCTCCTTTCTTACTGGGTACCTATCAGGTAATTACATGGTAGTTGTCAGGAAATTACCTAGTAACAACTGGTCATTTCCTGGTAGGCTACCCATGCGTTTACATGGGTAGTACCCATGTAAACACAGTGATTACAGTTACCATGTAATTACCTGGTAGTTGTCAGGAAAATTACCAGTTGTTACTAGGTAATTTCCTGACAACTACCATGTAATTACCTGATAGGTATCCAGTAAGAAAGGAGGAACTGTACTGTGAAAGGAAGTGTGCTCTATTTCCATGATATTACCATGTACCTACCTGGTAATTGTAGATTATAATCCTCCCCATTACCCATCAGGGTGTATTTGACCCTATGGGTAGTACCCATGTAAACGTATTTTTTGTATTTTGAACTTTGAACTTTGAACTTCGAACTTTGAACTGGCAATAACTGTTAATTACCAATTATTTACTGTGTAAATTAACAGGTAAAACCAAGCAAGTTACCGTGTAAGAAAGGTGGAACTGTACTGTGAAAGGAAGCGTGGTTTGTTTCCATAATATTACCCTGTACTTTCACTGTAACAAACCACGCTTCCTTTCACAGTACAATTCCACCTTTCTTACACGGTAACTTGCTTGGTTTTACCTGTTAATTTACACAGTAAATACCTGGTAATTAACAGTTATTGCCAGTTCAAAATTCAAAGTTCAAAGTTCAAAGTTCAAAATACACCCTGATGGGTAATGGGGAGGATTATAATCTACAATTACCAGGTAGGTACATGGTAATATCATGGAAATAGAGCACACTTCCTTTCACAGTACAGTTCCTCCTTTCTTACTGGATACCTATCAGGTAATTACATGGTAGTTGTCAGGAAATTACCTAGTAACAACTGGTGATTTTCCTGACAACTACCAGGTAATTACATGGTAACTGTAATCACTGTGTTTACATGGGTACTACCCATGTAAACGCATGGGTAGCCTACCAGGAAATGACCAGTTGTTACTAGGTAATTTCCTGACAACTACCATGTAATTACCTGATAGGTATCCAGTAAGAAAGGAGGAACTGTACTGTTCCTTACTGGGTACTTATCAGGTAATTACATGGTAGTTGTTAGGAAATTACCTAGTAACAACTGGTAATTCCCTGGTAGGCTACTGCCCACGTGTTTCATGTTAAGTTTCTTGTCATTTCAGCGTGATATTTTAACTTTTTTGGATAATGCCAAAACGAATGGTTTCTGTTAAGATATGCTCTTAATTGTATCTTCTATTATGTACAGAGACAAACTATTATTGTTTTGATGCATGTTTATGCGTAATTGAACACTGATCAGTGCCACCTGCGGTGGGCGTGTATGTGATTATGGGTGTGTCGTGTGTTCAATAAAAAGCCTCACTTGCTGTGAGGACAGCGTCCTGTGGAGCTGTGAACCTAAGCTGTCTGTGTCCGTCTACATTTATTTGATTTCCCTCGTCGGTGTGGTGCTATTACAGTGGTGGTCTACAATGCTGGGGCTGTGATGAACTTTGTTTAACAGTTTAATTTCCAAATGACTTCCGATATTGCCAACATCCAATAAGCTAATACGCTACTACAATCATTAGGGATTCTACATATTTTATTAACATAATTTCTGAGGATTCTGATCTACCAGAGGACACTTGGTTACTTGTTGGTTACTAGGCTGATATTGCTGATATGATTGATGAAGTTACCATAAACACAGTTTACATGTTACATAGCGTTTACACAGTAGCCTACCCATCACCTGAAATGTCTGTTTGCAAAATAAATGATACATCTTCACTTCATTGATGGAGTCCATGTCAGAGAGAGAGAGAGAGAGAGAGAGAGATTTATATACCACAGGCCTAGTAATACAAAAGAAAATGTAGGCCTATAGTAAACAGTAGACCAAATAGCAGAGCAGCATACAGTAGAGCAGATGATCATCCTCTTTGAACACATTTACACCTGTAAATGGTCAACCTGCCCATCAACACCTAGGATGTATTGAAATGCAAAGTGTGACCTGCAGGTCTATGTAGACGGATGGCTGTTCTGAACAAACAACGACAGCAGGACAGAAGCACCACTGTCATCTAGATACAAAAACTAGGGGGTTGGTGTCAGTTTGTGTATTGGAAAACATGTATCTGTGTTGTTGTCTTGGTTTTTAATACATATTCAAATGGAAGAGTTTTTTTTCTCCTGTGGTTTATAGCAATCCTGTTTGTTCATTATAACGTAAGGTTTCTATAGGGACTTAATTGTCCAATCTAGCTCAATGGTTATGCTTGAATAGCAAGATGGAGGTGATAGAGACTTAGTCATACAATAGAGTTGTTTAAATGTAATGCAAATGTAAATCACAACAGGACATGCAGAATAGTTAGAACCTTTCCCCCATGTCTGTAGCAAAGGCTCAATGTCTGACTTACAGTGTCTTGGTGCCAAAGGATCACTGCATATCAATTATTATTAGAGGGGATGATTGTCCTCCTCTTTGAGGACATTTACACCTGTATTATGATATGCCACTTTTGATCACCCAGGATGCAAATGGTGCACCGGCCCATCGACACCTAGGATGTATTGAAATGTAAAGCCTGCCCAGGTCTATGAAGACGTCTGTTCTGTACAAAACAGTCCTGTGCAGAACCACACCACTGTATTCTAGGTAGGACTAAAAGTGAAATAAATGTAACTATTAGACGTACATTGCAACTTTATTATTATTGTTTTAATTAAATATACGGTAGCCTGTGTACAAATTCTAGATGCAAAGGTTGGTGTTAGTGTACCAGACTGTGTTCATAATTGTCAGGGGGTGGGTGGCAGTTTGTGTCTTGGAAAATAACCAAACAAACTGGTACTTATTTATTTAATTGCATTGTATTTTGGTATTTTTACATACATATACATATTCAAAGGTTTTGAGGGAAGCTAGCCCCTCCTATATACAGCTTTTTGACCCACACGTCTCAATATTTGCCATTGACAATAAAAGGATAAATTAGGTCAAATATCCGCCAAATATGAAGTAGGCCTCAATTTAACCAACCAATCACATACATTCAGTTCATGAGATGATGTATGATGATGTATAATTTCAGTCAGTAACATGACATATCCTACCCTTTAGTAGATAGTAATAACCCTTGTAATGTTAGGTACAGTATCCATTGTTAATATATTGTTTCTTTACTGTAAGTGTTTTCTACAGCTAAATGTCTATAACTTATTGCACATGCATATGCCTCACTGTCCATTTGTATGTACGTTTATGTCCTTGCCCTAATTTTGCTGTGCTGAAATTGACACACTTTAAATCCTTATTTGTTAATATCTTCAGACTAGATGGCAGTATTTTGCCTTGGTGTAAAATTCATACCTGGAGGAGGGTGGAGGACAATGTGTTAGACTGTGATTGGTGGAGAGATGGTTCTTTGTTCTCTTTGGCCAATCATATCAAAGCAGTTAGTGGTTCCACCTCAGAGTCTCTGGTATAAGAAGACTTGGTCTGTGTCATTTTTCCACAACTCCTCCAGGATATCAATCATTGCTGATCACATCTGACTGTGGACTCCAGACTTCAAGTGAAGATGAACTCTCTTGACCCCACCTGGGACATTTCTGCTGAACAGGAGGAACCCAAAGACCTTGGTATGTTACTTGGTTGTTTTTCCTTAATATTCTCAATAGTCATTTTTATAATTAATTGCATTCTGAATCTGACCTGCTTTGCTGTAGTGTAGAATATGTAGATCATGTCTTCTTTGCATCACAGCAACAACCAAATATCTGTAATGCAAGTGAGCCTAGTATTACTTATTACTTGTGTTTAACCCATTTTGGGCGGGAACCCCTTTTGGTGTTTTGCATTATGTTATGCTTTAGCTATTGAAAAATAGCAGATATACAAGCTCATAGTGCGCCACCGAGTGGCACGCTACGAGCTTGTACGTCTGCTATTTTTGAAAAATCAAAGAACGACTGACATAGAAACATATTTTTCAGAAAACTGTCAGGATGTAGAAGACCTTTTTAGAATCTGATCTCACCTCAAAATGGGTTAAAGTAGTATGTTTGTAGTTATACAATGTATTCTGGTTTTTAATGTTAGTTAGGGTTTTTATCTTATAGCTACATGACATGGATTTGTTGCACAACAACTACTTTTAGTGATCTAAGTATTTTTCTACCTATCAATAATCTTACCTTTGTATTGTTTCTAATCCAGTGTTCCATCAGTCTGACTGCCCTTACCTACCAGAGGTGAATGAACAAAGAAGCTTGAAAAAAGACCATTGCTGTGCTCAGTGTGGAAAACACTTCTCTAAAATATCTCACCTTAAAAGCCACCAGAGAACTCACACTGGAGAGAAACCCTATGGATGTGCTCAGTGTGGACAACACTTCTCTGAAATGTCCACCCTTAAAATGCACCAGAGGATTCACACTGGAGAGAAACCATATGGATGTGCTCAGTGTGGACAACACTTCTCTAGTATGTCTCACCTTAAAAGACACCAGAGGATTCACACTGGAGAGAAACCCCATAGATGTGATCAGTGTGGACAACACTTCTCTCAAATGTCCACCCTTAAAATGCACCAGAGGATTCACACTGGAGAGAAACCCCATAGATGTGATCAGTGTGGACAACACTTTGCTCTATTGTCCACCCTTAAAAGCCACCAGAGAATTCACACTGTAGAGAAACCCCAAAGATGTGATCAGTGTGGACAACACTTCTCTCAAATGTCCATCCTTAAAAGACACCAGAGGATTCACACTGGAGAGAAACCCCATAGATGTGATCAGTGTGGACAACACTTTTCTCGATTGGGAAGCCTTAAAAGCCACCAGAGAATTCACACTGGAGAGAAACCCCATGGATGTGATCAGTGCGGACAACACTTCTCTCGAATTTATAGCCTTAAATGCCACCTGATAAATTCACACGGCAGAGAAAAGCTGTGAGGGTACACTTGGGAGTCTCTTAGACTTGTTCCAGCTATGTTAAGTTTCTTGTCATTTCAGTGTGATATTTTAACTTTTTTGGATAATGCCAAAACAAATGGTTTCATTTCCAAATGACTTCCGATATTGCCGACATCCAATAAGCTAATACAATCATTAACATAATTTCTGAGGATTCTGATCTACCAGAGGACTTACTTGTTGGTTACTAAGCTGATATTGCTGATATGATTGATGAAGTTACCATAAACACAGTTTACATGTTACATAGCGTTTACACAGTAGCCTACCCATCAACTGAAATGTCTGTTTGCAAAATAAATGATACATCTTCACTTCATTGATGGAGTCCATGTCAGAGAGAGAGAGAGAGATTTATATACCACAAGCCTAGTAATACAAAAAAAAAGTAGGCCTATAGTAAACAGTAGACCAAATAGCAGAGCAGCATACAGTAGAGCAGATGATCATCCTCTTTGAACGCATTTACACCTGTAAATGGTCAACCTGCCCATCGACACCTATAGGATGTATTGAAATGCAAAGCAAAGTGTGACCTGCAGGTCTATGTAGACGGATGGCTGTTCTGAACATCTAGGTACAAAAACTAGGGGGTTGGTGTCAGTTTGTGTATTGGAAAACATGTATTTGTGTTTTTATCTTGGTTTTTAATACATATTCAAAGGGAAGAGTTTCTTTTCTCATGTGGTTTATAGCCATCCTGTTAATTGTCCAATCTAGCTCAATGGTTCTGCTTGAATAGCAAAATGGAGGTGAGAGAGACTTAGTCATACAATAGAGTTGTTTAACTCTATTGTATGACTTTGCAAATGTAAATCACAACAGGACATGCAGAATAGTTAGAACCTTTCCCCCATGTCTGTAGCAAAGGCTCAGTGTCTGACTTACAGTGTCTTGGTGCCAAAGGATCACTGCATAACAAACAGTGTACCACTATAGAACATATTTGTGCCAAAATAAAGAAAATACAGTTCTATAAGATGCTGTCCCACACATGAATAGTGTTTATTGTACATGTAAATTGCAGCAGGACATGGAGAGTGGATAGCAGTGACCTTTACAGAAAAAGGTGTCATGTGCATTGGGCATCATTCATGATTTAAACCATTGCACTATGACCTGTGTGGGGATTTCACATGTGTGAACCACTCTGACATGTCAGAGTGGTGTCTTTACTTTACTAAATTTACTAAAAACTGTAGATCTTCACTTCGTTGATGGTGTCCATGCGTTTCAGAAGCTACTGGAGTCTATACCTTTTAGTAATAACATGGTTACAAAACAAAATGTATATTAGACTCCTCTCTCTCCTCTGTTAGAGGGGATGATTGTCCTCCTCTTTGAGCACATTTACACCTGTATTATGATATGCCACTTTTGATCACCCAGGATGCAAATGGTGCATCGCCCATCGACACCTAGGATGTATTGAAATGTAAAGCCTGACCAGGTCTATGAAGATGTCTGTTCTGTACAAAACAACAGTACTGTGCAGAACCACACCACTGTATTCTAGGTAGGACTAAAAGTGAAATATAACTATTAGACGTACATTGCAACTTTATTATTATTATTATTTTTAATTAAATATACGGTAGCCTGCATGTCTATGCAGACGGATGGCTGTTCTGAACAAAACGACAGCAGGACAGAAGCACCACTGTCATCTAGGTACAAAAATATGCAACAGTGCATAATAACATGTACAGTACAGTAGGCTATATGCACCAAATCTAGATGTGAAGGCTGATGTTAGTTTACTATTTTTTCAGGTGGTTGGTGTCAGTTTGCGTATTGGAAATGACTTCACTGTAGTAATGATAATAAACCATGTAACTGTGACCTGTGTGTGGAAGCTAGTAATTCAGGTGACATGTCATAGGTTCACACATACGCAAACCATATGAAAGATAAACCATATTAGTGTAAACACTGTGACAAGAGTTTGTAAGAAAGGATTAGAAACAGAAATAAACAATACTCCTACCAGTGCTCAAAGCTAAGAGCTTAACATTATTCACTACATCCAGTGTCTGAAATGGTGTATATTGTTCTATCCTTACAATTCCATGGGGTGGTTCCAGTTAATTAGAAACGAATGGTTCGAAGGTTCGCTCGAAGATTCCTGCCGAAGTTCGAGACCTAAAAACAGGGCTAGGGTACAGCCTTACTCATTGGTGGCTGCAGTTCGTTGGAGCGACCTGTCTGCAACGGGAGGAGGAAGTCAAGCGGGATCTTGAAGGCACGCGCCTCTGATTGGCCTATAACCGTTCTTCCGTTTTGCTTCCGCTATATGCTCCACAAGGAATCTCGGGAAAGCTTGCCAATGCATCCCGTTGCCTTCCGTTGAGATACAGACGGCCCAGAGCCAGAATGAGGCCTCTGTATTTTTAAATATCTATGTTGGTGACCCCTGGTTACGAGATTGCAGTTCTGCTACTTTTTCATGATTTTAGTGTGACGCTGTACTGTGATCAAGTACGCCGCAGATTCACTGGGAATGAAAACACAAAAAGTTTAAAGTAAAGAGGGTTTCTGCCCGAGAGCAACGATTTGACAGTTATTGTTAGTTTGCAGCAGATTTAGAGAATATTGTCTTAAAGCTGCTATAAGCAATAATATGTCCAAATTGTAATGACCTTTTAATTTTAAAAAATGTCGGTATTCAGACAGCCAGCAATGGGTAGAACGCTCCCAAAAAAAATACAACACATCTCAAGTTAGGGATAGCTCGCCCCCAATTCCCAAAGCGTGGATATCTCGCCCCACCGCGTGGATATCTCGCCCCATGTTTATTTCATGTTTATTTTACCTTATTTCTCATATTAGAACATTTAGAACCAACATTTAGTTGTTGTTGGTCAAATGATGCATGGATAATGAATGGCTCAACCCCCTCCATTGTTCTGGAAATTCCATTCTGGAGAACACTTAGAACCATGGTTTGTTGTTCAAATGAAAATGATGCATGGATAATGAATGGCTCACCCCCCTCCATTGTTCTGGAAATTCCATTCTGGAAAGGTGTTCCATTCCTCCATTGTTACTGAAATGTAGTTGAAGTAGTCAAACAAATGGTTACATTCCTACAGTTGATCTGTTGTTGTTGTTGTAGTTGTTGTTGTTGTAGTAACGACCCAGCACACTCAAACAAAAGAGGCTGATGACCCCCCTTGGGCCCCCTCCACTCTCACTATAATAGAAACTTTACCTCCTCCTCTCTTTGGGGCGACCGTTCTTCCCGTTGGGGCGAGTTTGAATTGGGGCGAGCAGTCTCGTATTCCTTTTGATCACCCAGGATGCAAATGGTGAACCGGCCCATCGACACCTAGGATGTATTGAAATTTAAAGCCTGACCAGGTCTATGAAGACGTCTGTTCTGTAGCCTACAAAACAACAGTCCTGTGCAGAACCACACCACTGTAGCTAGGACTAAAAGTGAAATAAATGTAACTATTAGACGTACATTACAATATACGGTAGCCTATGTACAAAGTCTAGATGCAAAGGCTGGTGTTAGTGTACCATTTATGAAGACTGTGTTCAGAATTGTCAGGGGGTGGGTGGCAGTTTGTGTCTTGGAAAATAACCAAACAAACTGGTACTTATTTATGTAATTGCATTGTGTTTTGGTCTTTATTTTACATATATACATATTCAAATGCAAGCGAGCTAGCCCCTCAGCTTTTGGACCCACACGTCTCAATATTTGCCATTGACAATGAAAGGACAAATATCCGCCAAATATGATGTAGGCCTAAATTTAACCAACCAATCACATAAATTCAGTTCATGAGATGATGTATGATGATGTATAATTTCAGTCAGTAACATGACATATCCTACCCTTTAGTAGATAATAACCCTTGTAATGTTAGGTACAGTATAGGCATTGTTCATATTGTTTCTTTACTGTAAGTGTTTTCTACAGTTAAATGTAACTTAAATGTAACTTATTGCACATGCATATGCCTCACTGTCCATTTGTATGTACGTTTATGTCCTTGCCCTAATTTTGCTGTGCTGAAATTGACACACTTTAAATCCTTATTTGTTAATATCTTAAGACTAGACAACAGTATTTTGCCTTGGTGTAAAATTCATACCTGGGGAGGGTGGAGGACAATGTGTTAGACTGTGATTGGTGGAGAGATGGTTCTTTGTTCTCTTTGGCCAATCATATCAAAGCAGTTAGTGGTTCCACCTCAGAGTCTCTGGTATAAGAAGACTTGGTCTGTGTCATTTTTCCACAACTCCTCCAGGATATCAATCATTGCTGATCACATCTGACTGTGGACTCCAGACTTCAAGTGAAGATGAACTCTCTTGACCCCACCTGGGACATTTCTGCTGAACAGGAGGAACCCAAAGACCTTGGTATGTTACTTGGTTGTTTTTCCTTAATATTCTCAATAGTCATTTTTATAATTAATTGCATTCTGAATCTGACCTGCTTTGCTGTAGTGTAGAATATGTAGATCATGTCTTCTTTGCATCACAGTAACAACCAAATATCTGTAATGCAAGTGAGCCTAGTATTACTTATTACTTGTGTTTAACCCATTTTGGGCGGGAACCCCTTTTGGTGTTTTGCATTATGTTATGCTTTAGCTATTGAAAAATAGCAGATATACAAGCTCATAGTGCGCCACCGAGTGGCGCGCTACGAGCTTGTACGTCTGCTATTTTTGAAAAATCAAAGAACGACTGACATAGAAACATATTTTTCAGAAAACTGTCAGGATGTAGAAGACCTTTTTAGAATCTGATCTCACCTCAAAATGGGTTAAAGTAGTATGTTTGTAGTTATACAATGTATTCTGGTTTTTAATGTTAGTTAGGGTTTTTATCTTATAGCTACATGACATGGATTTGTTGCACAACAACTACTTTTAGTGATCTAAGTATTTATACCTATCAATAATCTTACCTTTGTATTGTTTCCAATCCAGTGTTCCATCAGTCTGACTGCCCTTACCTACCAGAGGTGAATGAACAAAGAAGCTTGAAAAAAGACCATTGCTGTGCTCAGTGTGGAAAACACTTCTCTAAAATATCTCACCTTAAAAGCCACCAGAGAACTCACACTGGAGAGAAACCCTATGGATGTGCTCAGTGTGGACAACACTTCTCTGAAATGTCCACCCTTAAAATGCACCAGAGGATTCACACTGGAGAGAAACCATATGGATGTGCTCAGTGTGGACAACACTTCTCTAGTATGTCTCACCTTAAAAGACACCAGAGGATTCACACTGGAGAGAAACCCCATAGATGTGATCAGTGTGGACAACACTTCTCTCAAATGTCCACCCTTAAAATGCACCAGAGGATTCACACTGGAGAGAAACCCCATAGATGTGATCAGTGTGGACAACACTTTGCTCTATTGTCCACCCTTAAAAGCCACCAGAGAATTCACACTGTAGAGAAACCCCAAAGATGTGATCAGTGTGGACAACACTTCTCTCAAATGTCCATCCTTAAAAGACACCAGAGGATTCACACTGGAGAGAAACCCCATAGATGTGATCAGTGTGGACAACACTTTTCTCGATTGGGAAGCCTTAAAAGCCACCAGAGAATTCACACTGGAGAGAAACCCCATGGATGTGATCAGTGCGGACAACACTTCTCTCGAATTTATAGCCTTAAATGCCACCTGATAAATTCACACGGCAGAGAAAAGCTGTGAGGGTACACTTGGGAGTCTCTTAGACTTGTTCCAGCTATGTTAAGTTTCTTGTCATTTCAGCGTGATATTTTAACTTTTTTGGATAATGCCAAAACGAATGGTTTCATTTCCAAATGACTTCCGATATTGCCGACATCCAATAAGCTAATACAATCATTAACATAATTTCTGAGGATTCTGATCTACCAGAGGACTTACTTGTTGGTTACTAAGCTGATATTGCTGATATGATTGATGAAGTTACCATAAACACAGTTTACATGTTACATAGCGTTTACACAGTAGCCTACCCATCAACTGAAATGTCTGTTTGCAAAATAAATGATACATCTTCACTTCATTGATGGAGTCCATGTCAGAGAGAGAGAGAGAGATTTATATACCACAGGCCTAGTAATACAAAAAAAAGTAGGCCTATAGTAAACAGTAGACCAAATAGCAGAGCAGCATACAGTAGAGCAGATGATCATCCTCTTTGAACGCATTTACACCTGTAAATGGTCAACCTGCCCATCGACACCTATAGGATGTATTGAAATGCAAAGCAAAGTGTGACCTGCAGGTCTATGTAGACGGATGGCTGTTCTGAACATCTAGGTACAAAAACTAGGGGGTTGGTGTCAGTTTGTGTATTGGAAAACATGTATTTGTGTTTTTGTCTTGGTTTTTAATACATATTCAAAGGGAAGAGTTTTTTTTCTCATGTGGTTTATAGCAATCCTGTTTGTTCATTATAACTTCAGGTTTCAATAGGGACTTAATTGTCCATCTAGCTCAATGGTTCTGCTTGAATAGCAAGATGGAGGTGAGAGAGACTTAGTCATACAATAGAGTTGTTTAAATGTAATGCAAATGTAAATCACAACAGGACATGCAGAATAGTTAGAACCTTTCTCCCATGTCTGTAGCAAAGGCTCAATGTCTGACTTACAGTGTCTTGGTGCCAAAGGATCACTGCATAACAAACATTGTACCACTATAGAACATAATATTTGTGCCAAAATAAAGAAAATACAGTTCTATAAGATGCTGTCCCACACATGAATAGTGTTGTTTATTGTACATGTAAATTGCAGCAGGACATGGAGAGTGGATAGCAGTGACCTTTACAGAAAAAGGTGTCATGTGCATCATTCATGATTTAAACCATTTCACTATGACCTGTGTGGGGATTTCACATGTGTGAACCCATGACATGTCAGAGTGGTGTCTTTACTTTACTTTTTGAGACCTCAAAGGCCATAAAGTGAAATTTCCGTTGGCAAAATAAACTGTAGATCTTCACTTCATTGATGGTGTCCATGCGTTTCAGAAGCTACTGGAGTCTATACCTTTTAGTAATAACATGGTTACAAAACAAAATGTTTAAGTATATTAGACATCCTCTCTCTCCTATATTAGAGGGGATGATTGTCCTCCTCTCTGATGATATTTACACCTGTATTATGATATGCCACTTTTGATCACCAAGGATGCAAATGGTGCACCGGCCCATCGACACCTAGGATGTATTGAAATGTAAATTCACACTGCAGATAAAAGCTATGAGGGTACACTTGGGAGTCTTTTAGACTTGTTCCAGCTATGTTAAGTTTCTTGTCATTTCAGCGTGATATTTTAACTTTTTTGGATAATGCCAAAACGAATGGTTTCTGTTAAGATATGCTCTTAATTGTATCTTCTATTATGTACAGAGGCAAACTATTATTGTTTTGATGCATGTTTATGCGTAATTGAACACTGATCAGTGCCACCTGCGGTGGGCTTGTATGTGATTATGGGTGTGTTGTGTGTTCAATAAAAAGCCTCACTTGCTGTGAGGACAGCGTCCTGTGGAGCTGTGAACCTAAGCTGTCTGTGTCCGTCTACATTTATTTGATTTCCCTCGTCGGTGTGGTGCTATTACAGTGGTGGTCTACAATGCTGGGGCTGTGATGAACTTTGTTTAACAGTTTAATTTCCAAATGACTTCCGATATTGCCGACATCCAATAAGCTAATACGCTACTACAATCATTAGGGATTCTACATATTTTATTAACATAATTTCTGAGGATTCTGATCTACCAGAGGACACTTGGTTACTTGTTGGTTACTAGGCTGATATTGCTGATATGATTGATGAAGTTACCATAAACACAGTTTACATGTTACATAGCGTTTACACAGTAGCCTACCCATCACCTGAAATGTCTGTTTGCAAAATAAATGATACATCTTCACTTCATTGATGGAGTCCATGTCAGAGAGAGAGAGAGAGAGAGAGAGAGAGAGAGAGAGAGAGAGAGAGAGATTTATATACCACAGGCCTAGTAATACAAAAGAAAATGTAGGCCTATAGTAAACAGTAGACCAAATAGCAGAGCAGCATACAGTAGAGCAGATGATCATCCTCTTTGAACGCATTTACACCTGTAAATGGTCAACCTGCCCATCAACACCTAGGATGTATTGAAATGCAAAGCAAAGTGTGACCTGCAGGTCTATGTAGACGGATGGCTGTTCTGAACAAAACAACGACAGCAGGACAGAAGCACCACTGTCATCTAGATACAAAAACTAGGGGGTTGGTGTCAGTTTGTGTATTGGAAAACATGTATCTGTGTTGTTGTCTTGGTTTTTAATACATATTCAAATGGAAGAGTTTTTTTTCTCCTGTGGTTTATAGCAATCCTGTTTGTTCATTATAACGTAAGGTTTCTATAGGGACTTAATTGTCCAATCTAGCTCAATGGTTATGCTTGAATAGCAAGATGGAGGTGAGAGAGACTTAGTCATACAATAGAGTTGTTTAAATGTAATGCAAATGTAAATCACAACAGGACATGCATAATAGTTAGAACCTTTCCCCCATGTCTGTAGCAAAGGCTCAATGTCTGACTTACAGTGTCTTGGTGCCAAAGGATCACTGCATATCAATTATTATTAGAGGGGATGATTGTCCTCCTCTTTGAGGACATTTACACCTGTATTATGATATGCCACTTTTGATCACCCAGGATGCAAATGGTGCACCGGCCCATCGACACCTAGGATGTATTGAAATGTAAAGCCTGCCCAGGTCTATGAAGACGTCTGTTCTGTACAAAACAGTCCTGTGCAGAACCACACCACTGTATTCTAGGTAGGACTAAAAGTGAAATAAATGTAACTATTAGACGTACATTGCAACTTTATTATTATTGTTTTAATTAAATATACGGTAGCCTGTGTACAAATTCTAGATGCAAAGGTTGGTGTTAGTGTACCAGACTGTGTTCATAATTGTCAGGGGGTGGGTGGCAGTTTGTGTCTTGGAAAATAACCAAACAAACTGGTACTTATTTATTTAATTGCATTGTATTTTGGTATTTTTACATACATATACATATTCAAAGGTTTTGAGGGAAGCTAGCCCCTCCTATATACAGCTTTTTGACCCACACGTCTCAATATTTGCCACTGTGATTGGTGGAGAGATGGTTCTTTGTTCTCTTAGGCCAATCATATCAAAGCAGTTAGTGGTTCCACCTCAGAGTCTCTGGTATAAGAAGTCTTGGTCTGTGTCATTTCTCCACAACTCCTCCAGGATATCAATCATTGTTGATCACATCTGACTGTGGACTCCAGACTTCAAGTGAAGATGAACTCTCTTGACCCCACCTGGGACATTTCTGCTGAACAGGAGGAACCCAAAGACCATGGTATGTTACTTGGTTGTTTTTCCTTAATATTCTCAATAGTCATTTTTATAATTAATTGCATTCTGAATCTGACCTGCTTTGCTGTAGTGTAGAATATGTAGATCATGTCTTCTTTGCATCACAGCAACAACCAAATATCTGTAATGCAAGTGAGCCTAGTATTACTTGTGTTTAACCCATTTTGGGCGGGAACCCCTTTTGGTGTTTTGCATTATGTTATGCTTTAGCTATTGAAAAATAGCAGATATACAAGCTCATATTGCGCCACAGAGTGGCGCGCTACGAGCTTGTAGGTCTGCTATTTTTGAAAAATCAAAGAACGACTGACATAGAAACATATTTTTCAGAAAACTGTCAGGATGTAGAAGACCTTTTTAGAATCTGATCTCACCTCAAAATGGGTTAAAGTAGTATGTTTGTAGTTATACAATGTATTCTGGTTTTTAATGTTAGTTAGGGTTTTTATCTTATAGCTACATGACATGGATTTGTTGCACAACAACTACTTTTAGTGATCTAAGTATTTCTACCTATCAATAATCTTACCTTTGTATTGTTTCCAATCCAGTGTTCCATCAGTCTGACTGCCCTTACCTACCAGAGGTGAATGAACAAAGAAGCTTGAAAAAAGACCATTGCTGTGCTCAGTGTGGAAAACAATTCTCTAAAATATCTCACCTTAAAAGCCACCAGAGAACTCACACTGGAGAGAAACCCTATGGATGTGCTCAGTGTGGACAACACTTCTCTGAAATGTCCACCCTTAAAATGCACCAGAGGATTCACACTGGAGAGAAACCATATGGATGTGCTCAGTGTGGACAACACTTCTCTAGTATGTCTCACCTTAAAAGACACCAGAGGATTCACACTGGAGAGAAACCCCATAGATGTGATCAGTGTGGACAACACTTTGCTCTATTGTCAACCCTTAAAAGCCACCAGAGAATTCACACTGTAGAGAAACCCCAAAGATGTGATCAGTGTGGACAACACTTCTCTCAAATGTCCATCCTTAAAAGACACCAGAGGATTCACACTGGAGAGAAACCCCATAGATGTGATCAGTGTGGACAACACTTTTCTCGATTGGGAAGCCTTAAAAGCCACCAGAGAATTCACACTGGAGAGAAACCCCATGGATGTGATCAGTGCGGACAACACTTCTCTCGAATTTATAGCCTTAAATGCCACCTGATAAATTCACACGGCAGAGAAAAGCTGTGAGGGTACACTTGGGAGTCTCTTAGACTTGTTCCAGCTATGTTAAGTTTCTTGTCATTTCAGCGTGATATTTTAACTTTTTTGGATAATGCCAAAACGAATGGTTTCATTTCCAAATGACTTCCGATATTGCCGACATCCAATAAGCTAATACAACCATTAACATAATTTCTGAGGATTCTGATCTACCAGAGGACTTACTTGTTGGTTACTAAGCTGATATTGCTGATATGATTGATGAAGTTACCATAAACACAGTTTACATGTTACATAGCGTTTACACAGTAGCCTACCCATGAACTGAAATGTCTGTTTGCAAAATAAATGATACATCTTCACTTCATTGATGGAGTCCATGTCAGAGAGAGAGAGAGATTTATATACCACAGGCCTAGTAATACAAATAAAATGTAGGCCTATAGTAAACAGTAGCCCAAATAGCAGAGCAGCATACAGTAGAGCAGATGATCATCCTCTTTGAACGCATTTACACCTGTAAATGGTCAACCTGCCCATCAACACCTAGGATGTATTGAAATGCAAAGCAAAGTGTGACCTGCAGGTCTATGTAGACGGATGGCTGTTCTGAACATCTAGGTACAAAAACTAGGGGGTTGGTGTCAGTTTGTGTATTGGAAAACATGTATTTGTGTTTTTGTCTTGGTTTTTAATACATATTCAAAGGGAAGAGTTTTTTTTCTCATGTGGTTTATAGCAATCCTGTTTGTTCATTATAACTTCAGGTTTCAATAGGGACTTAATTGTCCAATCTAGCTCAATGGTTCTGCTTGAATAGCAAGATGGAGGTGAGAGAGACTTAGTCATACAATAGAGTTGTTTAAATGTAATGCAAATGTAAATCACAACAGGACATGCAGAATAGTTAGAACCTTTCTCCCATGTCTGTAGCAAAGGCTCAATGTCTGACTTACAGTGTCTTGGTGCCAAAGGATCACTGCATAACAAACATTGTACCACTATAGAACATAATATTTGTGCCAAAATAAAGAAAATACAGTTCTATAAGATGCTGTCCCACACATGAATAGTGTTGTTTATTGTACATGTAAATTGCAGCAGGACATGGAGAGTGGATAGCAGTGACCTTTACAGAAAAAGGTGTCATGTGCATCATTCATGATTTAAACCATTTCACTATGACCTGTGTGGGGATTTCACATGTGTGAACCCATGACATGTCAGAGTGGTGTCTTTACTTTACTTTTTGAGACCTCAAAGGCCATAAAGTGAAATTTCCGTTGGCAAAATAAACTGTAGATCTTCACTTCATTGATGGTGTCCATGCGTTTCAGAAGCTACTGGAGTCTATACCTTTTAGTAATAACATGGTTACAAAACAAAATGTTTAAGTATATTAGACATCCTCTCTCTCCTATATTAGAGGGGATGATTGTCCTCCTCTCTGATGACATTTACACCTGTATTATGATATGCCACTTTTGATCACCCAGGATGCAAATGGTGCACCGGCCCATCAACACCTAGGATGTATTGAAATGTAAATTCACACTGCAGATAAAAGCTATGAGGGTACACTTGGGAGTCTTTTAGACTTGTCCCAGCTATGTTAAGTTTCTTGTCATTTCAGCGTGATATTTTAACTTTTTTGGATAATGCCAAAACGAATGGTTTCTGTTAAGATATGCTCTTAATTGTATCTTCTATTATGTACAGAGGCAAACTATTATTGTTTTGATGCATGTTTATGCGTAATTGAACACTGATCAGTGCCACCTGCGTGGGCGTGTATGTGATTATGGGTGTGTCGTGTGTTCAATAAAAAGCCTCACTTGCTGTGAGGACAGCGTCCTGTGGAGCTGTGAACCTAAGCTGTCTGTGTCCGTCTACATTTATTTGATTTCCCTCGTCGGTGTGGTGCTATTACAGTGGTGGTCTACAATGCTGGGGCTGTGATGAACTTTGTTTAACAGTTTAATTTCCAAATGACTTCCGATATTGCCGACATCCAATAAGCTAATACGCTACTACAATCATTAGGGATTCTACATATTTTATTAACATAATTTCTGAGGATTCTGATCTACCAGAGGACACTTGGTTACTTGTTGGTTACTAGGCTGATATTGCTGATATGATTGATGAAGTTACCATAAACACAGTTTACATGTTACATAGCGTTACATAGTAGCCTACCCATCAACTGAAATGTCTGATGGCAAAATAAATTATACATCTTCACTTCATTGATGGAGTCCATGTCAGAGAGAGAGAGATTTAAATACCACAGGCCTAGTAATACAAAAAGATGTAGGCCTATAGTAAAGAGTAGACCAAATAGCAGAGCAGCATACAGTAGAGCAGATGATCATCCTCTTTGAACGCATTTACACCTGTAAATGGTCAACCTGCCCATCAACACCTAGGATGTATTGAAATGCAAAGCAAAGTGTGACCTGCAGGTCTATGTAGACGGATGGCTGTTCTGAACAAAACAACGACAGCAGGACAGAAGCACCACTGTCATCTAGGTACAAAAACTAGGGGGTTGGTGTCAGTTTGTGTATTGGAAAACATGTATCTGTGTTGTTGTCTTGGTTTTTAATACATATTCAAAGTGAAGAGTTTTTTTTCTCCTGTGGTTTATAGCAATCCTGTTTGTTCATTATAACTTAAGGTTTTTATAGGGACTTAATTGTCCAATCTATCTCAATGGTTATGCTTGAATAGCAAGATGGAGGTGAGAGAGACTTAGTCATACAATAGAGTTGTTTAAATGTAATGCAAATGTAAATCACAACAGGACATGCAGAATAGTTAGAAACTTCCCCCCAATGTCTGTAGCAAAGGCTCAGTGTCTGACTTACAGTGTCTTGGTGCCAAAGGATCACTGCATATCAATTATTATTAGAGGGGATGATTGTCCTCCTCTTTGAGGACATTTACACCTGTATTATGATATGCCACTTTTGATCACCCAGGATGCAAATGGTGCACCGGCCCATCGACACCTAGGATGTTTTGAAATGTAAAGCCTGCCCAGGTCTATGAAGACGTCTGTTCTGTACAAAACAGTCCTGTGCAGAACCACACCACTGTATTCTAGGTAGGACTAAAAGTTAAATGTAACTATTAGACGTACATTGCAACTTTATTATATATTTTTTTAAATTAAATATACGGTAGCCTGTGTACAAATTCTAGATGCAAAGGTTGGTGTTAGTGTACCAGACTGTGTTCATAATTGTCAGGGGGTGGGTGGCAGTTTGTGTCTTGGAAAATAACCAAACAAACTGGTACTTGTGGTGGGGGTGTCTAACAATGTGTTAGACTGTGATTGGTGGAGAGATGGTTCTTTGTTCTCTTTGGCCAATCATATCAAAGCAGTTAGTGGTTCCACCTCAGAGTCTCTGGTATAAGAAGACTTGGTCTTGTGTCATTTTTCCACAACTCCTCCAGGATATCAATCATTGCTGATCACATTTGACTGTGGACTCCAGACTTCAAGTGAAGATGAACTCTCTTGACCCCACCTGGGACATTTCTGCTGAACAGGAGGAACCCAAAGACCTTGGTATGTTACTTGGTTGTTTTTCCTTAATATTCTCAATAGTAATTTTTATAATTAATTGCATTCTGAATCTGACCTGCTTTGCTGTAGTGTAGAATATGTAGATCATGTCTTCTTTGCATCACAGCAACAACCAAATATCTGTAATGCAAGTGAGCCTAGTATTACTTATTACTTGTGTTTAACCCATTTTGGGCGGGAACCCCTTTTGGTGTTATGCATTATGTTATGCTTTAGCTTTTGAAAATTAGCAGATATACAAGCTCATAGTGCGCCACCGAGTGGCGCGCTACGAGCTTGTAGGTCTGCTATTTTTGAAAAATCAAAGAACGACTGACATAGAAACATATTTTCCAGAAAACTGTCAGGATGTAGAAGACCTTTTTAGAATCTGATCTCACCTCAAAATGGGTTAAAGTAGTATGTTTGTAGTTATACAATGTAATCTGGTTTTTAATGTTAGTTGGGGTTTTTATCTTATAGCTACATGACATGGATTTGTTGCACAACTACTTTTAGTGATCTATGTATTTCTACCTATCAATAATCTTACCTTTGTATTGTTTCCAATCCAGTGTTCCATCAGTCTGACTGCCCTTACCTACCAGAGGTGAATGAACAAAGAAGCTTGAAAAAAGACCATTGCTGTGCTCAGTGTGGAAAACACTTCTCTAAAATATCTCACCTTAAAAGCCACCAGAGAACTCACACTGGAGAGAAACCCTATGGATGTGCTCAGTGTGGACAACACTTCTCTAGTATGTCTCACCTTAAAAGACACCAGAGGATTCACACTGGAGAGAAACCATATGGATGTGCTCAGTGTGGACAACACTTCTCTAGTATGTCTCACCTTAAAAGACACCAGAGGATTCACACTGGAGAGAAACCATATGGATGTGCTCAGTGTGGACAACACTTCTCTCAAATGTCCACCCTTAAAAGCCACCAGAGAATTCACACTGGAGAGAAACCCTATGGATGTGACAAGTGTGGACAACACTTCTCTCATTTTCCCCACCTTAAAACCCACCAGAGAACTCACACTGGAGAGAAACCCTATGGATGTGACGAGTGTGGACAAAACTTTTCTCAATTGTGCAACCTTAAAAGCCACCAGAGAATTCACACTGGAGAGAAACCCTATGGATGTGACAAGTGTGGACAACACTTCTCTCTAATGTCCACCCTTAAAAGCCACCAGAGAATTCACACTGGAGAGAAACCCCATAGATGTGATCAGTGTGGACAACACTTCTCTCAAATTGATAGCCTTAAATGCCACCTGAGAATTCACACTGCAGATAAAAGCTATGAGGGTACACTTGGGAGTCTCTTAGACTTGTTCCAGCTATGTTAAGTTTCTTGTCATTTCAGCGTGATATTTTAACTTTTTTGGATAATGCCAAAACTAATGGTTTCTGTTAAGATATGCTCTTAATTGTATCTTCTATTATGTACAGAGGCAAACTATTATTGTTTTGATGCATGTTTATGCGTAATTGAACACTGATCAGTGCCACCTGCGGTGGGCGTGTATGTGATTATGGGTGTGTCGTGTGTTCAATAAAAAGCCTCACTTGCTGTGAGGACAGCGTCCTGTGGAGCTGTGAACCTAAGCTGTCTGTGTCCGTCTACATTTATTTGATTTCCCTCGTCGGTGTGGTGCTATTACAGTGGTGGTCTACAATGCTGGGGCTGTGATGAACTTTGTTTAACAGTTTAATTTCCAAATGACTTCCGATATTGCCGACATCCAATAAGCTAATACGCTACTACAATCATTAGGGATTCTACATATTTTATTAACATAATTTCTGAGGATTCTGATCTACCAGAGGACACTTGGTTACTTGTTGGTTACTAGGCTGATATTGCTGATATGATTGATGAAGTTACCATAAACACAGTTTACATGTTACATAGCGTTACATAGTAGCCTACCCATCAACTGAAATGTCTGATGGCAAAATAAATTATACATCTTCACTTCATTGATGGAGTCCATGTCAGAGAGAGAGAGATTTAAATACCACAGGCCTAGTAATACAAAAAGATGTAGGCCTATAGTAAAGAGTAGACCAAATAGCAGAGCAGCATACAGTAGAGCAGATGATCATCCTCTTTGAACGCATTTACACCTGTAAATGGTCAACCTGCCCATCAACACCTAGGATGTATTGAAATGCAAAGCAAAGTGTGACCTGCAGGTCTATGTAGACGGATGGCTGTTCTGAACAAAACAACGACAGCAGGACAGAAGCACCACTGTCATCTAGGTACAAAAACTAGGGGGTTGGTGTCAGTTTGTGTATTGGAAAACATGTATCTGTGTTGTTGTCTTGGTTTTTAATACATATTCAAAGTGAAGAGTTTTTTTTCTCCTGTGGTTTATAGCAATCCTGTTTGTTCATTATAACTTAAGGTTTTTATAGGGACTTAATTGTCCAATCTATCTCAATGGTTATGCTTGAATAGCAAGATGGAGGTGAGAGAGACTTAGTCATACAATAGAGTTGTTTAAATGTAATGCAAATGTAAATCACAACAGGACATGCAGAATAGTTAGAAACTTCCCCCCAATGTCTGTAGCAAAGGCTCAGTGTCTGACTTACAGTGTCTTGGTGCCAAAGGATCACTGCATATCAATTATTATTAGAGGGGATGATTGTCCTCCTCTTTGAGGACATTTACACCTGTATTATGATATGCCACTTTTGATCACCCAGGATGCAAATGGTGCACCGGCCCATCGACACCTAGGATGTTTTGAAATGTAAAGCCTGCCCAGGTCTATGAAGACGTCTGTTCTGTACAAAACAGTCCTGTGCAGAACCACACCACTGTATTCTAGGTAGGACTAAAAGTTAAATGTAACTATTAGACGTACATTGCAACTTTATTATATATTTTTTTAAATTAAATATACGGTAGCCTGTGTACAAATTCTAGATGCAAAGGTTGGTGTTAGTGTACCAGACTGTGTTCATAATTGTCAGGGGGTGGGTGGCAGTTTGTGTCTTGGAAAATAACCAAACAAACTGGTACTTGTGGTGGGGGTGTCTAACAATGTGTTAGACTGTGATTGGTGGAGAGATGGTTCTTTGTTCTCTTTGGCCAATCATATCAAAGCAGTTAGTGGTTCCACCTCAGAGTCTCTGGTATAAGAAGACTTGGTCTTGTGTCATTTTTCCACAACTCCTCCAGGATATCAATCATTGCTGATCACATTTGACTGTGGACTCCAGACTTCAAGTGAAGATGAACTCTCTTGACCCCACCTGGGACATTTCTGCTGAACAGGAGGAACCCAAAGACCTTGGTATGTTACTTGGTTGTTTTTCCTTAATATTCTCAATAGTCATTTTTATAATTAATTGCATTCTGAATCTGACCTGCTTTGCTGTAGTGTAGAATATGTAGATCATGTCTTCTTTGCATCACAGCAACAACCAAATATCTGTAATGCAAGTGAGCCTAGTATTACTTATTACTTGTGTTTAACCCATTTTGGGCGGGAACCCCTTTTGGTGTTATGCATTATGTTATGCTTTAGCTTTTGAAAATTAGCAGATATACAAGCTCATAGTGCGCCACCGAGTGGCGCGCTACGAGCTTGTAGGTCTGCTATTTTTGAAAAATCAAAGAACGACTGACATAGAAACATATTTTCCAGAAAACTGTCAGGATGTAGAAGACCTTTTTAGAATCTGATCTCACCTCAAAATGGGTTAAAGTAGTATGTTTGTAGTTATACAATGTAATCTGGTTTTTAATGTTAGTTGGGGTTTTTATCTTATAGCTACATGACATGGATTTGTTGCACAACTACTTTTAGTGATCTATGTATTTCTACCTATCAATAATCTTACCTTTGTATTGTTTCCAATCCAGTGTTCCATCAGTCTGACTGCCCTTACCTACCAGAGGTGAATGAACAAAGAAGCTTGAAAAAAGACCATTGCTGTGCTCAGTGTGGAAAACACTTCTCTAAAATATCTCACCTTAAAAGCCACCAGAGAACTCACACTGGAGAGAAACCCTATGGATGTGCTCAGTGTGGACAACACTTCTCTAGTATGTCTCACCTTAAAAGACACCAGAGGATTCACACTGGAGAGAAACCATATGGATGTGCTCAGTGTGGACAACACTTCTCTAGTATGTCTCACCTTAAAAGACACCAGAGGATTCACACTGGAGAGAAACCATATGGATGTGCTCAGTGTGGACAACACTTCTCTCAAATGTCCACCCTTAAAAGCCACCAGAGAATTCACACTGGAGAGAAACCCTATGGATGTGACAAGTGTGGACAACACTTCTCTCATTTTCCCCACCTTAAAACCCACCAGAGAACTCACACTGGAGAGAAACCCTATGGATGTGACGAGTGTGGACAAAACTTTTCTCAATTGTGCAACCTTAAAAGCCACCAGAGAATTCACACTGGAGAGAAACCCTATGGATGTGACAAGTGTGGACAACACTTCTCTCTAATGTCCACCCTTAAAAGCCACCAGAGAATTCACACTGGAGAGAAACCCCATAGATGTGATCAGTGTGGACAACACTTCTCTCAAATTGATAGCCTTAAATGCCACCTGAGAATTCACACTGCAGATAAAAGCTATGAGGGTACACTTGGGAGTCTCTTAGACTTGTTCCAGCTATGTTAAGTTTCTTGTCATTTCAGCGTGATATTTTAACTTTTTTGGATAATGCCAAAACTAATGGTTTCTGTTAAGATATGCTCTTAATTGTATCTTCTATTATGTACAGAGGCAAACTATTATTGTTTTGATGCATGTTTATGCGTAATTGAACACTGATCAGTGCCACCTGCGGTGGGCGTGTATGTGATTATGGGTGTGTCGTGTGTTCAATAAAAAGCCTCACTTGCTGTGAGGACAGCGTCCTGTGGAGCTGTGAACCTAAGCTGTCTGTGTCCGTCTACATTTATTTGATTTCCCTCGTCGGTGTGGTGCTATTACAGTGGTGGTCTACAATGCTGGGGCTGTGATGAACTTTGTTTAACAGTTTAATTTCCAAATGACTTCCGATATTGCCGACATCCAATAAGCTAATACGCTACTACAATCATTAGGGATTCTACATATTTTATTAACATAATTTCTGAGGATTCTGATCTACCAGAGGACACTTGGTTACTTGTTGGTTACTAGGCTGATATTGCTGATATGATTGATGAAGTTACCATAAACACAGTTTACATGTTACATAGCGTTACATAGTAGCCTACCCATCAACTGAAATGTCTGATGGCAAAATAAATTATACATCTTCACTTCATTGATGGAGTCCATGTCAGAGAGAGAGAGATTTAAATACCACAGGCCTAGTAATACAAAAAGATGTAGGCCTATAGTAAAGAGTAGACCAAATAGCAGAGCAGCATACAGTAGAGCAGATGATCATCCTCTTTGAACGCATTTACACCTGTAAATGGTCAACCTGCCCATCAACACCTAGGATTTATTGAAATGCAAAGCAAAGTGTGACCTGCAGGTCTATGTAGACGGATGGCTGTTCTGAACAAAACAACGACAGCAGGACAGAAGCACCACTGTCATCTAGGTACAAAAACTAGGGGGTTGGTGTCAGTTTGTGTATTGGAAAACATGTATCTGTGTTGTTGTCTTGGTTTTTAATACATATTCAAAGGGAAGAGTTTTTTTGCTCCTGTGGTTTATAGCAATCCTGTTTGTTCATTATAACTTAAGGTTTTTATAGGGACTTAATTGTCCAATCTATCTCAATGGTTATGCTTGAATAGCAAGATGGAGGTGAGAGAGACTTAGTCATACAATAGAGTTGTTTAAATGTAATGCAAATGTAAATCACAACAGGACATGCAGAATAGTTAGAAACTTCCCCCCAATGTCTGTAGCAAAGGCTCAGTGTCTGACTTACAGTGTCTTGGTGCCAAAGGATCACTGCATATCAATTATTATTAGAGGGGATGATTGTCCTCCTCTTTGAGGACATTTACACCTGTATTATGATATGCCACTTTTGATCACCCAGGATGCAAATGGTGCACCGGCCCATCGACACCTAGGATGTTTTGAAATGTAAAGCCTGCCCAGGTCTATGAAGACGTCTGTTCTGTACAAAACAGTCCTGTGCAGAACCACACCACTGTATTCTAGGTAGGACTAAAAGTTAAATGTAACTATTAGACGTACATTGCAACTTTATTATATATTTTTTTAAATTAAATATACGGTAGCCTGTGTACAAATTCTAGATGCAAAGGTTGGTGTTAGTGTACCAGACTGTGTTCATAATTGTCAGGGGGTGGGTGGCAGTTTGTGTCTTGGAAAATAACCAAACAAACTGGTACTTGTGGTGGGGGTGTCTAACAATGTGTTAGACTGTGATTGGTGGAGAGATGGTTCTTTGTTCTCTTTGGCCAATCATATCAAAGCAGTTAGTGGTTCCACCTCAGAGTCTCTGGTATAAGAAGACTTGGTCTTGTGTCATTTTTCCACAACTCCTCCAGGATATCAATCATTGCTGATCACATTTGACTGTGGACTCCAGACTTCAAGTGAAGATGAACTCTCTTGACCCCACCTGGGACATTTCTGCTGAACAGGAGGAACCCAAAGACCTTGGTATGTTACTTGGTTGTTTTTCCTTAATATTCTCAATAGTAATTTTTATAATTAATTGCATTCTGAATCTGACCTGCTTTGCTGTAGTGTAGAATATGTAGATCATGTCTTCTTTGCATCACAGCAACAACCAAATATCTGTAATGCAAGTGAGCCTAGTATTACTTATTACTTGTGTTTAACCCATTTTGGGCGGGAACCCCTTTTGGTGTTATGCATTATGTTATGCTTTAGCTTTTGAAAATTAGCAGATATACAAGCTCATAGTGCGCCACCGAGTGGCGCGCTACGAGCTTGTAGGTCTGCTATTTTTGAAAAATCAAAGAACGACTGACATAGAAACATATTTTCCAGAAAACTGTCAGGATGTAGAAGACCTTTTTAGAATCTGATCTCACCTCAAAATGGGTTAAAGTAGTATGTTTGTAGTTATACAATGTAATCTGGTTTTTAATGTTAGTTGGGGTTTTTATCTTATAGCTACATGACATGGATTTGTTGCACAACTACTTTTAGTGATCTATGTATTTCTACCTATCAATAATCTTACCTTTGTATTGTTTCCAATCCAGTGTTCCATCAGTCTGACTGCCCTTACCTACCAGAGGTGAATGAACAAAGAAGCTTGAAAAAAGACCATTGCTGTGCTCAGTGTGGAAAACACTTCTCTAAAATATCTCACCTTAAAAGCCACCAGAGAACTCACACTGGAGAGAAACCCTATGGATGTGCTCAGTGTGGACAACACTTCTCTAGTATGTCTCACCTTAAAAGACACCAGAGGATTCACACTGGAGAGAAACCATATGGATGTGCTCAGTGTGGACAACACTTCTCTAGTATGTCTCACCTTAAAAGACACCAGAGGATTCACACTGGAGAGAAACCATATGGATGTGCTCAGTGTGGACAACACTTCTCTCAAATGTCCACCCTTAAAAGCCACCAGAGAATTCACACTGGAGAGAAACCCTATGGATGTGACAAGTGTGGACAACACTTCTCTCATTTTCCCCACCTTAAAACCCACCAGAGAACTCACACTGGAGAGAAACCCTATGGATGTGACGAGTGTGGACAAAACTTTTCTCAATTGTGCAACCTTAAAAGCCACCAGAGAATTCACACTGGAGAGAAACCCTATGGATGTGACAAGTGTGGACAACACTTCTCTCTAATGTCCACCCTTAAAAGCCACCAGAGAATTCACACTGGAGAGAAACCCCATAGATGTGATCAGTGTGGACAACACTTCTCTCAAATTGATAGCCTTAAATGCCACCTGAGAATTCACACTGCAGATAAAAGCTATGAGGGTACACTTGGGAGTCTCTTAGACTTGTTCCAGCTATGTTAAGTTTCTTGTCATTTCAGCGTGATATTTTAACTTTTTTGGATAATGCCAAAACTAATGGTTTCTGTTAAGATATGCTCTTAATTGTATCTTCTATTATGTACAGAGGCAAACTATTATTGTTTTGATGCATGTTTATGCGTAATTGAACACTGATCAGTGCCACCTGCGGTGGGCGTGTATGTGATTATGGGTGTGTCGTGTGTTCAATAAAAAGCCTCACTTGCTGTGAGGACAGCGTCCTGTGGAGCTGTGAACCTAAGCTGTCTGTGTCCGTCTACATTTATTTGATTTCCCTCGTCGGTGTGGTGCTATTACAGTGGTGGTCTACAATGCTGGGGCTGTGATGAACTTTGTTTAACAGTTTAATTTCCAAATGACTTCCGATATTGCCGACATCCAATAAGCTAATACGCTACTACAATCATTAGGGATTCTACATATTTTATTAACATAATTTCTGAGGATTCTGATCTACCAGAGGACACTTGGTTACTTGTTGGTTACTAGGCTGATATTGCTGATATGATTGATGAAGTTACCATAAACACAGTTTACATGTTACATAGCGTTACATAGTAGCCTACCCATCAACTGAAATGTCTGATGGCAAAATAAATTATACATCTTCACTTCATTGATGGAGTCCATGTCAGAGAGAGAGAGATTTAAATACCACAGGCCTAGTAATACAAAAAGATGTAGGCCTATAGTAAAGAGTAGACCAAATAGCAGAGCAGCATACAGTAGAGCAGATGATCATCCTCTTTGAACGCATTTACACCTGTAAATGGTCAACCTGCCCATCAACACCTAGGATGTATTGAAATGCAAAGCAAAGTGTGACCTGCAGGTCTATGTAGACGGATGGCTGTTCTGAACAAAACAACGACAGCAGGACAGAAGCACCACTGTCATCTAGGTACAAAAACTAGGGGGTTGGTGTCAGTTTGTGTATTGGAAAACATGTATCTGTGTTGTTGTCTTGGTTTTTAATACATATTCAAAGTGAAGAGTTTTTTTTCTCCTGTGGTTTATAGCAATCCTGTTTGTTCATTATAACTTAAGGTTTTTATAGGGACTTAATTGTCCAATCTATCTCAATGGTTATGCTTGAATAGCAAGATGGAGGTGAGAGAGACTTAGTCATACAATAGAGTTGTTTAAATGTAATGCAAATGTAAATCACAACAGGACATGCAGAATAGTTAGAAACTTCCCCCCAATGTCTGTAGCAAAGGCTCAGTGTCTGACTTACAGTGTCTTGGTGCCAAAGGATCACTGCATATCAATTATTATTAGAGGGGATGATTGTCCTCCTCTTTGAGGACATTTACACCTGTATTATGATATGCCACTTTTGATCACCCAGGATGCAAATGGTGCACCGGCCCATCGACACCTAGGATGTTTTGAAATGTAAAGCCTGCCCAGGTCTATGAAGACGTCTGTTCTGTACAAAACAGTCCTGTGCAGAACCACACCACTGTATTCTAGGTAGGACTAAAAGTTAAATGTAACTATTAGACGTACATTGCAACTTTATTATATATTTTTTTAAATTAAATATACGGTAGCCTGTGTACAAATTCTAGATGCAAAGGTTGGTGTTAGTGTACCAGACTGTGTTCATAATTGTCAGGGGGTGGGTGGCAGTTTGTGTCTTGGAAAATAACCAAACAAACTGGTACTTGTGGTGGGGGTGTCTAACAATGTGTTAGACTGTGATTGGTGGAGAGATGGTTCTTTGTTCTCTTTGGCCAATCATATCAAAGCAGTTAGTGGTTCCACCTCAGAGTCTCTGGTATAAGAAGACTTGGTCTTGTGTCATTTTTCCACAACTCCTCCAGGATATCAATCATTGCTGATCACATTTGACTGTGGACTCCAGACTTCAAGTGAAGATGAACTCTCTTGACCCCACCTGGGACATTTCTGCTGAACAGGAGGAACCCAAAGACCTTGGTATGTTACTTGGTTGTTTTTCCTTAATATTCTCAATAGTCATTTTTATAATTAATTGCATTCTGAATCTGACCTGCTTTGCTGTAGTGTAGAATATGTAGATCATGTCTTCTTTGCATCACAGCAACAACCAAATATCTGTAATGCAAGTGAGCCTAGTATTACTTATTACTTGTGTTTAACCCATTTTGGGCGGGAACCCCTTTTGGTGTTATGCATTATGTTATGCTTTAGCTTTTGAAAATTAGCAGATATACAAGCTCATAGTGCGCCACCGAGTGGCGCGCTACGAGCTTGTAGGTCTGCTATTTTTGAAAAATCAAAGAACGACTGACATAGAAACATATTTTCCAGAAAACTGTCAGGATGTAGAAGACCTTTTTAGAATCTGATCTCACCTCAAAATGGGTTAAAGTAGTATGTTTGTAGTTATACAATGTAATCTGGTTTTTAATGTTAGTTGGGGTTTTTATCTTATAGCTACATGACATGGATTTGTTGCACAACTACTTTTAGTGATCTATGTATTTCTACCTATCAATAATCTTACCTTTGTATTGTTTCCAATCCAGTGTTCCATCAGTCTGACTGCCCTTACCTACCAGAGGTGAATGAACAAAGAAGCTTGAAAAAAGACCATTGCTGTGCTCAGTGTGGAAAACACTTCTCTAAAATATCTCACCTTAAAAGCCACCAGAGAACTCACACTGGAGAGAAACCCTATGGATGTGCTCAGTGTGGACAACACTTCTCTAGTATGTCTCACCTTAAAAGACACCAGAGGATTCACACTGGAGAGAAACCATATGGATGTGCTCAGTGTGGACAACACTTCTCTAGTATGTCTCACCTTAAAAGACACCAGAGGATTCACACTGGAGAGAAACCATATGGATGTGCTCAGTGTGGACAACACTTCTCTCAAATGTCCACCCTTAAAAGCCACCAGAGAATTCACACTGGAGAGAAACCCTATGGATGTGACAAGTGTGGACAACACTTCTCTCATTTTCCCCACCTTAAAACCCACCAGAGAACTCACACTGGAGAGAAACCCTATGGATGTGACGAGTGTGGACAAAACTTTTCTCAATTGTGCAACCTTAAAAGCCACCAGAGAATTCACACTGGAGAGAAACCCTATGGATGTGACAAGTGTGGACAACACTTCTCTCTAATGTCCACCCTTAAAAGCCACCAGAGAATTCACACTGGAGAGAAACCCCATAGATGTGATCAGTGTGGACAACACTTCTCTCAAATTGATAGCCTTAAATGCCACCTGAGAATTCACACTGCAGATAAAAGCTATGAGGGTACACTTGGGAGTCTCTTAGACTTGTTCCAGCTATGTTAAGTTTCTTGTCATTTCAGCATGATATTTTAACTTTTTTGGATAATGCCAAAACTAATGGTTTCTGTTAAGATATGCTCTTAATTGTATCTTCTATTATGTACAGAGGCAAACTATTATTGTTTTGATGCATGTTTATGCGTAATTGAACACTGATCAGTGCCACCTGCGGTGGGCGTGTATGTGATTATGGGTGTGTCGTGTGTTCAATAAAAAGCCTCACTTGCTGTGAGGACAGCGTCCTGTGGAGCTGTGAACCTAAGCTGTCTGTGTCCGTCTACATTTATTTGATTTCCCTCGTCGGTGTGGTGCTATTACAGTGGTGGTCTACAATGCTGGGGCTGTGATGAACTTTGTTTAACAGTTTAATTTCCAAATGACTTCCGATATTGCCGACATCCAATAAGCTAATACGCTACTACAATCATTAGGGATTCTACATATTTTATTAACATAATTTCTGAGGATTCTGATCTACCAGAGGACACTTGGTTACTTGTTGGTTACTAGGCTGATATTGCTGATATGATTGATGAAGTTACCATAAACACAGTTTACATGTTACATAGCGTTACATAGTAGCCTACCCATCAACTGAAATGTCTGATGGCAAAATAAATTATACATCTTCACTTCATTGATGGAGTCCATGTCAGAGAGAGAGAGATTTAAATACCACAGGCCTAGTAATACAAAAAGATGTAGGCCTATAGTAAAGAGTAGACCAAATAGCAGAGCAGCATACAGTAGAGCAGATGATCATCCTCTTTGAACGCATTTACACCTGTAAATGGTCAACCTGCCCATCAACACCTAGGATTTATTGAAATGCAAAGCAAAGTGTGACCTGCAGGTCTATGTAGACGGATGGCTGTTCTGAACAAAACAACGACAGCAGGACAGAAGCACCACTGTCATCTAGGTACAAAAACTAGGGGGTTGGTGTCAGTTTGTGTATTGGAAAACATGTATCTGTGTTGTTGTCTTGGTTTTTAATACATATTCAAAGGGAAGAGTTTTTTTGCTCCTGTGGTTTATAGCAATCCTGTTTGTTCATTATAACTTAAGGTTTTTATAGGGACTTAATTGTCCAATCTATCTCAATGGTTATGCTTGAATAGCAAGATGGAGGTGAGAGAGACTTAGTCATACAATAGAGTTGTTTAAATGTAATGCAAATGTAAATCACAACAGGACATGCAGAATAGTTAGAAACTTCCCCCCAATGTCTGTAGCAAAGGCTCAGTGTCTGACTTACAGTGTCTTGGTGCCAAAGGATCACTGCATATCAATTATTATTAGAGGGGATGATTGTCCTCCTCTTTGAGGACATTTACACCTGTATTATGATATGCCACTTTTGATCACCCAGGATGCAAATGGTGCACCGGCCCATCGACACCTAGGATGTTTTGAAATGTAAAGCCTGCCCAGGTCTATGAAGACGTCTGTTCTGTACAAAACAGTCCTGTGCAGAACCACACCACTGTATTCTAGGTAGGACTAAAAGTTAAATGTAACTATTAGACGTACATTGCAACTTTATTATATATTTTTTTAAATTAAATATACGGTAGCCTGTGTACAAATTCTAGATGCAAAGGTTGGTGTTAGTGTACCAGACTGTGTTCATAATTGTCAGGGGGTGGGTGGCAGTTTGTGTCTTGGAAAATAACCAAACAAACTGGTACTTGTGGTGGGGGTGTCTAACAATGTGTTAGACTGTGATTGGTGGAGAGATGGTTCTTTGTTCTCTTTGGCCAATCATATCAAAGCAGTTAGTGGTTCCACCTCAGAGTCTCTGGTATAAGAAGACTTGGTCTTGTGTCATTTTTCCACAACTCCTCCAGGATATCAATCATTGCTGATCACATTTGACTGTGGACTCCAGACTTCAAGTGAAGATGAACTCTCTTGACCCCACCTGGGACATTTCTGCTGAACAGGAGGAACCCAAAGACCTTGGTATGTTACTTGGTTGTTTTTCCTTAATATTCTCAATAGTAATTTTTATAATTAATTGCATTCTGAATCTGACCTGCTTTGCTGTAGTGTAGAATATGTAGATCATGTCTTCTTTGCATCACAGCAACAACCAAATATCTGTAATGCAAGTGAGCCTAGTATTACTTATTACTTGTGTTCAACCCATTTTGGGCGGGAACCCCTTTTGGTGTTATGCATTATGTTATGCTTTAGCTTTTGAAAATTAGCAGATATACAAGCTCATAGTGCGCCACCGAGTGGCGCGCTACGAGCTTGTAGGTCTGCTATTTTTGAAAAATCAAAGAACGACTGACATAGAAACATATTTTCCAGAAAACTGTCAGGATGTAGAAGACCTTTTTAGAATCTGATCTCACCTCAAAATGGGTTAAAGTAGTATGTTTGTAGTTATACAATGTAATCTGGTTTTTAATGTTAGTTGGGGTTTTTATCTTATAGCTACATGACATGGATTTGTTGCACAACTACTTTTAGTGATCTATGTATTTCTACCTATCAATAATCTTACCTTTGTATTGTTTCCAATCCAGTGTTCCATCAGTCTGACTGCCCTTACCTACCAGAGGTGAATGAACAAAGAAGCTTGAAAAAAGACCATTGCTGTGCTCAGTGTGGAAAACACTTCTCTAAAATATCTCACCTTAAAAGCCACCAGAGAACTCACACTGGAGAGAAACCCTATGGATGTGCTCAGTGTGGACAACACTTCTCTAGTATGTCTCACCTTAAAAGACACCAGAGGATTCACACTGGAGAGAAACCATATGGATGTGCTCAGTGTGGACAACACTTCTCTAGTATGTCTCACCTTAAAAGACACCAGAGGATTCACACTGGAGAGAAACCATATGGATGTGCTCAGTGTGGACAACACTTCTCTCAAATGTCCACCCTTAAAAGCCACCAGAGAATTCACACTGGAGAGAAACCCTATGGATGTGACAAGTGTGGACAACACTTCTCTCATTTTCCCCACCTTAAAACCCACCAGAGAACTCACACTGGAGAGAAACCCTATGGATGTGACGAGTGTGGACAAAACTTTTCTCAATTGTGCAACCTTAAAAGCCACCAGAGAATTCACACTGGAGAGAAACCCTATGGATGTGACAAGTGTGGACAACACTTCTCTCTAATGTCCACCCTTAAAAGCCACCAGAGAATTCACACTGGAGAGAAACCCCATAGATGTGATCAGTGTGGACAACACTTCTCTCAAATTGATAGCCTTAAATGCCACCTGAGAATTCACACTGCAGATAAAAGCTATGAGGGTACACTTGGGAGTCTCTTAGACTTGTTCCAGCTATGTTAAGTTTCTTGTCATTTCAGCGTGATATTTTAACTTTTTTGGATAATGCCAAAACTAATGGTTTCTGTTAAGATATGCTCTTAATTGTATCTTCTATTATGTACAGAGGCAAACTATTATTGTTTTGATGCATGTTTATGCGTAATTGAACACTGATCAGTGCCACCTGCGGTGGGCGTGTATGTGATTATGGGTGTGTCGTGTGTTCAATAAAAAGCCTCACTTGCTGTGAGGACAGCGTCCTGTGGAGCTGTGAACCTAAGCTGTCTGTGTCCGTCTACATTTATTTGATTTCCCTCGTCGGTGTGGTGCTATTACAGTGGTGGTCTACAATGCTGGGGCTGTGATGAACTTTGTTTAACAGTTTAATTTCCAAATGACTTCCGATATTGCCGACATCCAATAAGCTAATACAATCATTAGGGATTCTACATATTTTATTAACATAATTTCTGAGGATTCTGATCTACCAGAGGACACTTGGTTACTTGTTGGTTACTAGGCTGATATTGCTGATATGATTGATGAAGTTACCATAAACACAGTTTTCATGCATGTTACATAGCGTTTACACAGTAGCCTACCCATCAACTGAAATGTCTGTTTGCAAAATAAATAATACATCTTCACTTCATTGATGGAGTCAATGTCAGAGAGAGAGAGAGAGATTTATATACCACAGGCCTAGTAATACAAAAGAAAATGTAGGCCTATAGTAAAAAGTAGACCAAATAGCAGAGCAGCATACAGTAGAGCAGATGATCATCCTCTTTGAACACATTTACACCTGTAAATGGTCAACCTGCCCATCAACACCTAGGATGTATTGAAATGCAAAGCAAAGTGTGACCTGCAGGTCTATGTAGACGGATGGCTGTTCTGAACAAAACAACGACAGCAGGACAGAAGCACCACTGTCATCTAGGTACAAAAAGTAGGGGGTTGGTGTCAGTTTGTGTATTGGAAAACATGTATTTGTGTTTTTGTCTTGGTTTTTAATACATATTCAAAGGGAAGATTTTTTTTTTCTCCTGTGGTTTATAGCAATCCTGTTTGTTCATTATAACGTAAGGTTTCTATAGGGACTTAATTGTCCAATTTAGCTCAATGGTTCTGCTTGAATAGCAAGATGGAGGTGAGAGAGACTTAGTCATACAATAGAGTTGTTTAAATGTAATGCAAATGTAAATCACAACAGGACATGCAGAATAGTTAGAACCTTTCCCCCATGTCTGTAGCAAAGGCTCAGTGTCTGACTTACAGTGTCTTGGTGCCAAAGGATCACTGCATAACAAACATTGTACCACTATAGAACATATTTGTGCCAAAATAAAGAAAATACAGTTATATAAGATGCTGTCCCACACATGAATAGTGTTGTTTATTGTACATGTAAATTGCAGCAGGACATGGAGAGTGGATAGCAGTGACCTTTACAGAAAAAGGTGTCATGTGCATTGTGCATCATTCATGATTTAAACCATTTCACTATGACCTGCGTGGGGATTTCACATGTGTGAACCCATGACATGTCAGAGTGGTGTCTTTACTTTACTTTTTGAGACCTCAAAGGCCATAAAGTAAATTTCCGTTGGCAAAATAAACTGTAGATCTTCCCTTCATTGATGGTGTCCATGCGTTTCAGAAGCTACTGGAGTCTATACCTTTTAGTAATAACATGGTTACAAAACAAAATGTTTAAACGGGAAAACCACCCATTTTCAACATTTTGCTATGTCATTAATATACCTTAGAGCTGTTGTGTGGAAATAATACAAAAATCCCCCCATTTTGTGTTTGTAATTATGAAAAAAATCATTAACAAGATTTTTCAGACCTCTAGTTCTAGGAAACACAGAATGGGGGAACTTTTGTATTATTTCCACACAACAGCTCTAAGGTATATTAATGACATAGTAAAATGTTGAAAATGAGTGGAATGCCCCTTTAAGACAACACTTTTCTCAAATGGCCATCCTTAAAAGCCACCAGAGAATTCACATTGGAGAGCAACCCTATGGATGTGACGAGTGTGGACAGCACTTTTCTCAATTGCCCCACCTTAAACGCCACCAGAGAACTCACACTGGAGAGAAACCATATGGATGTGACAAGTGTGGACAACACTTCTCTCGAATTGATAGCCTTAAATGCCACCTGAGAATTCACACTGCAGAGATAAGCTATGAGGGTACACTTGGGAGTCTCTTAGACTTGTTCCAACTATGTTAAATTTTGTGTCACAGAGGGAAAAAAGTGTACGAACTTGCCAGTTTCCTGGATGTCCTAATAAGAGCAATACTTGTTGTATTGGATTGTTGAGCTAATAGAAGGCTGTTCGATTAGACTCACTGTCTATGAGATGAAGAAGGCCTGGTGGAGTTGCTTGGTGATAAAGGCTTGAGATTTCATTTACGCACAATACGGAATACAGCATCGTTGTAGATGCTGTCTTCCGTATTGTGCGTAATACGCAAAAAATGTAGGACTATAGTAAACAGTAGACCATATAATATAGCAGAGCAGCATACAGTACAGCAGATGATCATCCTCTTTGAAGGCATTTACATCTGCAAATGGTGAACATGACCAGAAATGCAAAGCAAGTGTGACCTGCAGGTCTATATATGCATGACGTATGGCTGTTCTGAACAAAACAACGACAGTAGGACAGAAGCACCACTGTCATCTAGGTACAAAAAGAACAGTAACAGTGCAAAATAACATACAGTACGCTATATGTACCAAGTCTAGATGTGAAGGCTGATGTTAGTTTACTATTTTTTCAGGGGGTTGCAGGTGTCAGTTTGTGTATTGGAAAACATGTATTTGTGTTTTTGTCTTGGTTTTTAATACATATTCAAAGGGAAGAGTTTTAAAGCTGTGGTTTATAGCAATCCTGTTTGTTCGTTATAACTTCAGGTCTCTATAGGGACTTAATATTGTCCAATCTACCTCAATGGTTCTGCTTGAATAGCAAGATGGAGGTGAGAGACTAGAGAGACTCATTCATACAAGGACATCAATAGAGTTGTTTAAATGTAATACAAATGTTAATCACAACAGATATGCAGAATAGTTTAAAAAATAGTTAGAACCTTTCGCCCATGACTGTAGGAAAAGCTCAGTGTCCTAATTGGTTTTGGTGCAAAGGATCACTGCATAACAAACATTGTACCACTATAGAACATAATGGATTATCTCATGCTGTCTGAATGGCATCCTCTGGTGGACATTCCCCATTCCCTGCATCCATAATGAGACACCTGTTTGCCATCACACCACTCAACTCATTAGTTGTCACAGTTTGCTCTGTTTGTAGAAACCACGGTTTCATGGATTAAGGAGAAATAAAAAAGTGAGTTGTCCTGTGTACTGTGTGCCACTGTTTGTTGTGTTGCGGCGGTAGCTGTGTGTGTGTGTGTGTGTGTGTGTGTGTGTGTGTGTGTGTGTGTGTGTGTGTGTGTGTGTGTGTGTGTGTGTGTGTGTGTGTGTGTGTGTGTGTGTGTGTGCGCGCGCCGTGGTTGTTGTGTGTGTGTGCCGTGGCGGCGGTGCCAAATTGTATAGGGCACTCTTTGTTGTGTTGCGGCGGTAGCTAGAGGAAGCATGCCAGTTTTGTAACAGTGAGAACGGTGGCCTGTGATGCAGGTGTCGCTAAGGGGCGGAGGTGTTTTAATTCACTAATAAAGCAATTATTAATTTGTAATTTGTTAAATGGGAAAAGGGGCTTTGTTAAGACCTCCATATTATCATGGTCAATTATGTGTGAAAAGTGGGAGTGATTTGGTGCAGGCAGTGTGGAGCTATGTGAGTGTTTCTGACACACAGACAGACACACAGACAGACACACCTTCAGACATACATGCAGACATTTTGGTTAATTATAGTATGATTATAGTATGATGATGTAAATGACAGCAGGACATGGAGAGTGGATAGCAGTGACCTTTACAGAAAAAGGTGTCATGTGCATGATTTAAACCATTTCACTGTGATCTTTGTGGGGAAGCTAGTAATTCAGGCGACATGTCATGGGTTCACACACGTGAAAGGCAAACCATATGAAAGATGAACCATATTAGTGTAAACACACCCAAGAGTTTGTAAGAAAGGATTAGATACAGAAATAAACAATGCTCCTACCAGTGCTTTGCAAGGAGGAAGTTCATAGTTAGCAATTTAATACAAAAGACAAATTATCAGACAGACTCAGTCAAGGTGTAGATTCAAGTTGAATGCACGGATGTGGGTGATTAAGAGATTGACAATTTAGATCAATCTGTCCAGGTTCAATATGTGCAATACATTTTAAATAAACATTGAACCAGTCAGGCCCCTGACTTTTCCCATAGTGGGCATATGTCTGCCCAATGTGTATTTGAGTTTGACATCCCTGGTCTATGATGCTCAAGGCTGCAATTTGCTTATTGTTCTCTCTCGCCCTCTCTCTCTGTCCTTTTATATGTACTTTAAAGACGAGGGTGGTGGTAGTGGATAACTTCCGTACAAGGCGGCAAATGTATGTGCTACTGGTCTTCCCCAAAAATGTCAGTCATTTCGAAAGCCTAACTTTTATGGGAAAGCTCAGCTGAAGGCAATCCCGGAGAATGCACAGCAGATTTCTCTTCAAATAAGTGGGTAGTTTCTATATGAATTGTGATGTGGTTCTGCCATTCCGACTCAATACTAACCTTGTCCCGGCCTAACCCTAACCTAACCCTAACCGCACGCCGTAGCCATGTAGTCGGAATGGCAGTGCGTCGGAATGCCACCATTTCCTTGTGATGTAAACGCATTGCATAATGTATTATTAGAGTACAGTTTTGTCAGTGGCTGTAGTTTTGCAAAATCTGTATTTCTCTTTAACCTGCAGGATCCAGAAGGCCAGTCATTTCATCCCTAAAAACACTGTGTTTCAGTTAAAGAGGACTACAAAATCAATATCAGCATCTTAATACTTTTTGATTGATTGATTGATTGAAATATGTATTAACAGTTTGCAGAATTACAGTACATTTCAAGCACAAACTCAATACAAAGGCTGTTAACTGTGAGTGGATGACCCAATTAAGCATTACACTTGTTTCCAATAGGGTCCACCATGTTCAATTCATCAAAAACATTTAGAGACGTACAAATAGACACTTCTATATAGACAAGGGACAGAACAGGAATTCATCATACTGTCCAATACTTAGATAGGAGGGGGGTGAAATTAGCAGCGACACTGCCAAAATACGCAGCCTACGTTTATTCAGTTGTATAAATGTGTTTAATCCGATCTAGTGAAAAGGCTACTCATATTAGCTTCGGATGGCTATCTGTTGTTAGCTTAGACAGTGGACTGCGCCAGCTTGGATTGTGCACGAGTGTGTGTGTGTGTGTGTGCACGTGCATGCACGCTTTCAGTCACTTTAGTCTCCAAATCCTGCTCCCGGGCAGCATTTCTGGTCAAAACAATTCAGTATTTTAGCCGTGACGTGAGCGCCCCCTCCAGAGATACTTCCGGGTCCTACTTTTGTGTCCCCATAGAGTTATACTGTGACGCTCCGTCGGACTAAATCTGAGACGAAAACAACCACGAAAGTCTAATTTTACCGCTTTCCTCGCAACAACAAAGCTGCTGCTCTCCCAAATCTGTCTGTGACAGGCCGTCTGCCCCACACGGAATACTATCGCCATTTTATTTCATTGTGTCAACTAAATCCTCATTAATGCAAACTAGACTCAACATACTCAACCCTGCACACATTCTAAATATGCCCCCGAAATATTGTATTGAGCAAATGGACTGTTACCACCTTCAATAACAAGTAAGACGCGCGAACGCGGGAAGCGAACGCAGCTTGTAAATTGCAAAAACAACAATTAGAATAAAATTAAGTTTTTTTTTAAGTTAAGTTTTTTTTAAGTTAAGTTTTGTGTGTGCGTGCGTGCGTGCATGTGTTTTTTCCTTTTTAAGGTTTTTTTTAAGTGAAGTTTTTTTTAAGTGAAGTTTTTTTTCCTTTTAAAGTTTTTCCTTTGAGTTTTTTTTTAAGTTAAGTTTTTTTTTAAGTTAAGTTTTTTTTAAGTTAAGTTTTGTGTGTGTGTGCGTGCGTGCATGTGTTTTTTCCTTTTAAAGTTTTTCCTTTGAGTTTTTGTTTTTAAGTTAAGTGTTTTTTTAAGTTAAGTTTTTTTTTAAGTTAAGTTTTTTTAAAGTTTTTCCTTTTAAAGTTTTTCCTTTTTAAGTTTTTTTTTAAAGTTTTTTTTTAATTTAAGTTGTGTGTGTGTGTGTGCGTGCGTGCGTGTGTTTTTTCCTTTTTAAGTTTTTTTTTAAAGTTACGTTTTTTTTTAAGTTAAGTTTTTTTTAAGTTAAGTTGTGTGTGTGTGTGTGTGTGTGTGTGTGTGTGTGTGTGTGTGTGTGTGTGTGTGTGTGTGTGTGTGTGTGTGTGTGTGTGTGTGTGTGTGTGTGTGTGTGTGTGTGTGTGTGCGTGCGTGCGTGCATGTGTGTGTGTGTTTTTGTGTGTGATACAGCTGCGCCCTCTGGTGGTGGGCGGGTGGTGTTACAGCGTGACAGACAGACACACACACACACAGACAGACAGACATGATCTGCTGGGTCTCATAGTAAATGCTCACTGCGTTCGCAATCACTGCGTTCGCAATAATGATAATAATAGTCTTTATTGTCTCCACATCATATATTTTCTTTGTCATGGACACATTCATAATTCTACTTGAGTTGGAAGCATTAAGACCCATTCAATGGCTTCCTTTCTGAAAAATAACGTCATTGTTAAAAGATTCACACATTTAGATATTCTATTTACAATGAGATGCGGACGGGAGCTGGTGCCACTTGGACCCGGACATAACATAGCACTACAAAATTACGTCGGACTTAAATACTGCATGCTTATTGCACGGAGCCTGGCGGTCGTAGTAATGGCGCCGGCCAGTACTCCAGGCAGATAATAACATCCGGTCGAGAGTCAACACACACCATTAAAGGACCGTCCACCAGTGACATCATCGATGGGGAATCCAAGCTAATAGAAACTGCAGGCTTTCTAGTCCTGAAAAGTTGCAATGCGAAAATGGAAGCCATCGTTCTCACGATAATAAAAATCTAAACAATTTTTCACGATGGTGTCACTGGTGGAGGGGTTTCTGAACTGCCCACAGCCCTCCTATGAGACACAGACTGAGTAGAAACAAATTGTGCCATTTTATCATGATTATTAGTGAGGACATATTATAATAAGATACGTTGAAAAGTGGTGAAGTGGTCCTTTAAACTGACATCCGGTCGCAGTGTTTTGGATCTTCAAAATAAAGGTTGAACGGCGGCGGCGCGCTGGCATGTTATTAATTCATTCTGGCGGGGAAACGGTTAAGCATCCCATAAAACTCAACAATAAAAACTGTACACTACAAATATAATTGTTTCACTCTCTCCATATTGCACCAAGGTAAATGTGCATATCAATAAACGTGCAAACGTGCTGCGAAAATGTCATTCAATAATTAGGTTACATGTACAGTTATACATGTAACAGATGACCTCTCTATGTTACACTGTCAGATGGTAAAATAATACCCTGCCATTTCGAATAATGGAAGTCAATCTTCGAAAAGGCGATGCGTTTTTTTCCCCCGGAATGCCGGGGTCTATTTAAAATTAGGAAACACCGCCATTTGGAATAATGGAAGTCAATCTTCGGAATAGCGTTGTATCAGAATGGAGGGGTGTACCCGAAATAATATGGTCCACAAAACTTAGAAACCAGATAGGTCTGACATCATGGAGCTCCATGTTTGGGCATGGATCTCCATATTTGGGCATGTCTGATCTCATGGTGACCTCACCATGATGAGAGAAACACACGGTACACATTAAAGATCTTTAGAACTTGTGTCAAAGTTCTTGTGACTACTAGTAGTATAATATAACATAGAAAATGGTATTTCTGACGTTGTCATGTTGGATCCGAAACCGTGGACCCGATAGATACTGGAAGGTTCAAGAGCTTCTCAAACACGCACGGCATTTCAGAGGCAGAAAGAATCGCTGCTACAAGTTGGCCGTCAAAGCCGTGCGAAGGGCCTTCGTCTACGCCACCAAAGCTAGAAAGCAAAAGAAACATAACATGCGAGCGCTGTGGATCACGCGCATCGCAGCGGCATCGCGAGAGCACGGCATGAAGTATCCAGCCCTCATGCACAACATGATAAAGACTGGCGTTCAACTCAATCGGCGTGTTCTCAGCGATATCGCCATCACCGAACCTCGGTCATTTCTCTCACTGGCGAAGCTGGCACAGGCGCGGCGAGAGGAAGGATTCCGCGTGGCATTGACGGACGGTTCAGAGCCTCCCGGGGTCTTCTCTCGTGTTGTGTGTCAACAGTAACAAACCTGCCTTTGATGTGGACTTTCTGTTGCTATGATGTCTTGATGTGTAGACCATTGCTATGGTGTGTAGATTCGAGGTTCAACGTTCAATTTTAGTGTCCCAGAGCGGCAAATTGGATTGCAGTGGCATAGACAGACATCAGTACATCAAACAATACAATAATCTAAAATAAAAAACAAATTATAGTACAAATATAGCAGATACCAGAAAAAGTACAATAAGTGCACATGGCGTTAAAGTGCTATGCAATAAAGTGCACATTGAACATAGACATGTACTGTACATAGGCACAGAAGACAGGACCAATAAATTGTATGGTATGCATGTCTTGTAACAGACCCTGAGACAAAATGCTTTTATTTTGAAAGGCTGTTCAGGCTCACAGGAAGCACGCTCACTCACCAGAGACACAATGACAGATACAAACAGCCCAGTGTGAATAGGGGGGAAATGTTTGGTCATGTTTGGAACAGATCAATGAAAGAAGTCTATCATCTGAGGAACGGGACGAAACGGACATCCAAATGGATCAAAGTGAGTGCAGAAAAATATCACAGATATGAAATTGAAATGGAACAATTTGGATTGTAATTCTTTGATTTACTTGGTTTAGTGGCTTTCCTGAAACTCATATGGGCGTTGATGCCATGCTTCTAGGACACCTGATAATGGCAGTTTAGCACCTAGCTGGAAGAGGGAACAAGGTGAATAATGTAATTTATGGTTATTGGTTTGTGTCATATTGTTGTGGGATTTTTCTTATGTGGTTTTGATATGCACTTTTATTGGTCATTTTTGGAAATGTATTTGTTTATATGATTGCTTTATATTGATTATATGTGATTTATTTGTGATTTATTTGATTAATAAAGAACCCACTGCGCAATCGGACGTTGATACGACGTTGAAATGACGTCATTTCCTGACGTCGGTTGACGGTCTAATTATGGTCTAGAACGTACGTCAAAATGACGTAATTTGCGTACGTCTTCCAGACGTCAACGTTTGACGTCAACAGGACCTCAAATTCTAGTCGAAATTCGGTCATTTCTACGTCGAAGTGACGTCAACATGACCCATTATTCTAGTCGAAATAACGTCATTTTGACGTCTATATAGACGTGTATATATATATATATATGGCGGCCTCCCGTGGCCACAAGGGGTACTGCATTAATTATCAGAAAAGGAGCCAGTCTGAAAATACAGTTTATGTATAAACTGTACTTGCATGTTTTCAGACAGTGGCTCCTTTTCTGATCATTTAACATATTGCTCAGCAGCAATGTCAATTGTATACACATTTGAATGCTAAGCCAAACAAGTTAAGTTATGGGAAAATTAACTTTAACATATATATATACACACACACTTCTGAAAACTGGGATTACAGTTATGCACATTAACAAATAAAATCACAAGTCAATACATTCAATAAATTCACAGTCATGCACAGGTTAACAAATAAAATCACAAATCATGAAATCAATCCACATTTTTAAATTTTATTTTTTTCTGCAACCAATGCATTCTCAATGGCAATAGCACAAACTTTGGCATGCTACTAGTCCTACATACGTACACCTAGAAACCCCTTTCAAACCCATTTAGGTTCATCTTACGGTGGCCATGTTTGCCCTAAAAGGAATCTTTGAAAAGTTTCATAGTTTTGGAAAGTGCTTTCAAATTTGAGAAATGTATAATGAGGCTCAATGGCAGATATTGGCAATCACTTTCACCTAGAAACTCCATTCACACTTTTCTTTTATAATTCAGCTTACTGTGGAGACACATGCTGGAACCTTTTACTTCAAAATGTTTGAACAAAACAACAGAGTAGCGCGCTACGAGTGTGTAGGTCTGCTATTTTTGAAAAATCGAAGAAACATGACATAGAAACATAGCTTTTTCATAAAACTGTCAGGATTTAGAAGACTTTATAGAATCTCAGGTCAAATTGGGTTAATGTGCCTCATGGTCCTGCCCTTTGCCCCCCTTCCTTTGCGGAGCATGTTTTAGGTGGACCCCAATGTGGTCCTTTATGTCGTCCTCTTTGGCCCCTGGCTGTGCCTTCAGGACTGCTTCTGCAGAATAAGAAATCACATGTGAATTAAGGCACGATGCGTAAAGTAAATGTTTTGCCACTGAAATTATTAACAGGTTAGGGGTGCTTATTTTCTTTATGGGCCGGCTTACCTGTTAGTAGTAATAAGGCACCCGATAATGGTCAAAAAGGGCCAAATTCCTGCATAATTGACTGAGGCACCCTGTGGGCGTGGCTAGCGGCCATTTTGATGACGTCACCAGAGTGGGAGTGTTTGAGGGGTGGGGGTGGGGGCATGTTTGGGCTTGTCTGTGAACCCCTCCCTGTGGGGGCGAGGATGGGGGTAGACGGGGGTAATTATATGTAATTGGATTAGGGCATGCGGGAGACAATGATGTTATTTGAATACCTTTTGTTTAGTAAATAAAAATAAATTGTGTTTGGGGATGCCAGTGATGGTCTATGACCCCCTACCTGTGGGGGTAATTCTATGATGGGGGTGTAGGAGGGGTGGGGGTGGGCGCCCCGTAGAGCAGGCTATTGTTTTCAATGTCCTCTGAGACTCTGAGGTGTTGTTGAATTTAACATACTATTGGCCTGAGGGCCCGACTTGTTTGTTTTTTAACATTTCTATGCTTGGTGACAGAAGTTAGGGCTGTGTAGACAACACTCAATAAAACTTCTTGTAGTTAATACGTTTATAAAATTTCCATTCAAACAGACTGCCGTAGCTAAGTGTGAAGACTCACAGATTCCCATATAGTAGCTCTGAGTTCAAGGGGGAGTCAGGCAAGAATACAGATTACATTATTGGAAGTAGGGGTGGGGGCTCTCACCTTGACGTGCTGTGTAGACTCACGGTTGCACATGGGTGTAAATAGAGTTGCTTGTAAATAGTTGGGGGGAAGCACTGCTGCATTGTGGGTAATTGGGGGAGCGATTGGGGGAGCCCAGCTTTGACGTGCTGTGTTGACTCGCGGTTGTAAAGTGCTTGTAAAGTAGGTGCATTGGAAGTAACCATTGCATGCTGGGTAATTGGGGGGGGGGGGGGGGGGGGAACACCGTAGTGTGAGTCAGGATTGGCACACCCCCTTCTTTCAGTCAGAGATCTTATTTTATTTAGTAAATATTCTACATTATAGTGTGACAAAATATGATATAGATATAATGTGGTACCGGTTATAATTAGTTACACGTATACTTTTAAACTGATAGGCCTACAAAATAGCTACATTCTCACAATGTATCACTCATTCATTAGTTAAGTTAGTTAGTTTGGTCTCCTATTTTTGTATTGCTTGATTGGGGATAAAATATGTGCATGTTAAAACAAGCACGCAGATATTTTTATTGAAAAATACTCTCACTCTCACTTAGTGGTTACATCATGTGAACTAATTTGTGAATAAACCTTTCCCCATAACTTACATAATATTACACATAAAACTCTGGGATAATATAAATCTACAATAGGATAGATAGAAAATAACGTTAAATTATTTTTTGTTTTAGGCAAAAATGATAATAGTACTTTTCATGAGTACTTAAAGACATTTTACACTTTAGATGGTGTGTTGGAGGTATACACTAAACCAAATGTTGGGAGCCCAGCTTTGACGTGCTGTGTAGACTCACGGTTGCACATGGGTGTAAATAGAGTTGCTTGTAAATAGTTGGGGGGGAAGCACTGCTGCATTGTGGGTAATTGGGGGAGCGATTGGGGGAGCCCAGCTTTGACGTGCTGTGTTGACTCGCGGTTGTAAAGTGCTTGTAAAGTAGGTGCATTGGAAGTAACCATTGCATGCTGGGTAATTGGGGGGGAACACCGTAGTGTGAGTCAGGATTGGCACACCCCCTTCTTTCAGTCAGAGATCTTATTTTATTTAGTAATTATATAGCAAGATGTTGAACAATACATGAGTAGCAACATGTTTATGATAAAGATGCTTGCCTGAAAATACATACGTTGTACTAGTCAAGACATCGGTAGAGAACTTTTTTTTTTAAATTTTATTTATATGTCACTTTCAGTTAGTTGTCAGTTGTCAGTTTTTGCTACCAACTCACGGCATTTGTCGATGTGCAAATAATTCCAGTAACTGGTGGCTTGCTAACATACATACATACATACATACATACATACTTACATACATACATACATACATACATACATACATACATACATAAAAACATGCAAACAAGTACATGCATACATACAAGCAGTACATACCTACATACATACATACATACACACATACATAGGAGAAACCAGTCACACATTAGAAACACGCCTCAAACAACACCTATATCACATCAAACGAGCAGACCTACACACTACCCTGTACACACACTTTCAATCCCATCCCATTGCTAACCTCATCGTTTCAGGTCTGGAATGTGGAGTCCGATGGACCAGTGGACAGCGGAAACTAATGGAGCATAGATGGATTAATAAATTGCAAACAGTAACACCCACTGGTCTAAATGAAAGAAGCTGACTATCAAACACCCACATAGTACACTCACACCTCATTCATTTTTATGTTCATCTTTCTGTTCAATTAAATAAATTGTATCCAGGCCTTGCTGTGAACTTTTACTCTTTTAGGTTGTTTTATTAATGTCCATTTTTTACCAAGTATATCCATTTTACCATTGTGTTTTAGAGGATGGGTTCGGACCATGGTTTAGGTATGCGGTCTAGTCTAACTTGGACTCAGGGGGGTGGACGCCTCTGCCTTGCATAGTCCCCAGTGAATAGGCAGGTTGCCCTTCACTGGTAACCTTACTTTGGATTTTAAATATATTAAGGTATTGTAGGCTGGGATTTTACAAAAAAGCCCCCCTTTTAAATACATACAGACATACAGACATACATACATACTTATAAGGTATGCCATCTGGTGGCTAATGAACCAAACACACATTCTCAGAAGTTGAAGCAGTTTTAGAGGACCCACTTTTAGGCCAGTGCAACAGAGCATGCTTTTGCCTTTTTTAAAACCTTACCCATTTTAACCAAATACATACATACATACATACATACATACATACATACATACATACAGTACATGTATACATACATACATGCAGACAGTACATGCATACATACATACATACATACATACATACATACATACATACATACAGTACATGTATACATACATACATGCAGACAGTACATGCATACATACATACATACAAACATACAATACAGTAAATGCACAACACGAAACGAAAAAAACATGCAAACAAGTACATGCATACATACAAGCAGTACATACCTACATACATACATACATACACACATACATACATACATACATACATACATCACAATGCAAAACATGAAACGAAAAAACATGCACAACACGAAACGAAAAAACATGCACAACATGAAAACAAAACACTACCTAATAACAAGAAACAGCTAGTACCCAATGTATGGTCTAGCGTTTAAGGGTTCCTGGTTTTCATCGGGGAGGCCCAGGGTTCGAATCCCTGTACGGGAATATCATATGTTTATGTTCTGATGAATTGAAAATGATGATCAGTGTTGTTAACAAGTGTAATGGTTTATCATTGATCGGCCGCAAGTAACACTTTGTATCTGTGTGTATATTTGGTTATCATAAAAGTTACAATTCATTTCTGACACAGTGAAGCTGTTCGTAAACTACGCTCACGTAAGTACCGGTATGTGTTTAGTAATTACTAACTAGCTACAGGAGCCATTGAGCAATAATACAGTTTGGGGGTGGGGTTAAGCATCATTTTGTAGGGGTTAGCCTCTTACTTCATACTTCATGAATAGAGTATAGATGAAAATAGATTTGACATATTAATGGCTCAATGTATAACATTTTATTTACATCATACACAACATTGGTTATGACAAACGGGGGATAGGGATGACCTTGAGGTACAGTGACTGTCCATATAATATACCACTGTTGTGGGCAGTTTAGAACTCCTAATTATGAATGTTTAAACTACTGGTTATGTGGTATGTTGGGGGTTGACGTTAGATCTAGTATTATGTTCAAAGTATTTTAACATCTCGTGTCAGAGTTGATATTTTAATATCGTCGTTTCTCTTCGGTGATGGAGACTAACCAACTTAAAATGTTCGAATCCTTATCATGAAAAGTATGGGTTCATTGTGTTAACATAAGATGCGGCTGTACTACATAGGGTATGCTATAATCATGTTTGTGACCTCAAAACCAACTGTTACTAATATGCTACGGGAAAACAAGATGAATCTTTATGAAATCATAAGAAAACATATCGATTTTCTAATTGAGATTGTTTGTAATGCAAAATTAATTACAAAGCGTGATGAATATAGCCTTTTATTCTTGGATGACCCTACAATCACACTACTGGACATTTTAATCCATAAAAATAGTGAACAGTGTTCTCATGCTTTCGCGAATATCCTTAAATCTGACGAAGTAACAGCAACAATACCATTTCTTAAAACATTGATCAGTAGTGAAATAGAACGCTACAATGCAGCAATTTCTAAATATTTGTGTGATGAGTGATGTATAGGGTTCAGTGGTCTATCTCGCTGAAAAGAAAACCTGTGTATGGATTACCAAGCGTGCCCTAGCAGTGTTATAGGGATACTCATTCTCGTTATAAACCCCCACTGAGTATCAATTCCGCAACATAGGCTGACATGATACACTAATCTCAAACCCATATAACTAGCTAGAAAACCGAAGGGCTGCTAGATGCACCCACTATACACTCCCCCCCTCATCTAGAATACCGAAGGACCACTAGTTGCAATTAGTTACAAAAGCATAGTATACTACCCTGTAATTATGGAGGACTATACTTTATCAATGGGGGAAACCATCGCAAGTGGAGGAGACAACCCGTGCTGGAGGACACCTGAGAGCCTGAGGGCCCTGGATGAGGAACCATGGATGTACACCAATCCACCCCGGTTCATGGCTGGCGATGACGATGATGGATATGATGAGATGTCATTCTGGAGCTCACCTCCATCATCACCTATGTATTCCTATGATACGCGTGACTCACCCTACGTTTGGCCATCTCCCATACATTCACCTGAGTCCCACGACAATGATGACACTTCAACTGCAAGGCCTTCACCACCACCATCCATAGTGAATTTACCCCTGAACCATACTGATGGGGTGATCAGTACAAAACTTATAGATATTATCACAGTATGTGTTGTTAAACTACTCCAAAATGCTATAACTGAACAGATGAGAGAAAGTTGCAACGGTTGTCAGATAGACCATTGTAGTCAATCCGTTATGCATATAGTGAAACAATTGTATAGTTGCATATATTGCAGACAGTTTTCTGACCTCGTATTATTACATTGCACATACTGTACATTGTATGTACTGTATTGAGAAAAATATTGGGGTGATAATGTGTACCATCTACAGTGACTACGATGATTATTCCTAAATATGCAATCATTATAAAATATGTAATCATAAAAAATGTGTATATTTTGTTATCATTTTGCTAGCTGCAATTAATTTCTACAACATTGTATGTGTTTAACATCAGTATCTGTTTTATTAATTCGCTTTGATAGCTTGGGTTGGCTTAGGGGTAAGTCTCTTTTGAGGGTCTAGCCTCTCACTTCATACTTTATGTATAGAGTATAGACAAAAAATAGGTGAATTTTGTGATAAAAATAATGAGTGGGTCTAGTCAGAAGGTGGGTTATATGATGTCATATTAATGACTCAATGTATAATATTTTTATTTACACCGTGAACAACATAGTTTATGACAACTGAGGGGGTAGCTATAGTATAGTGACTGTGTCCACATGACATACCCCCGTGATGGGGAGTAATTTTGTTTTGAAATTGTGACCCCTACCCAAACATAAACAACTTGAAGGTAGAATTTTCAAGTTTAATGTGCCAACTTGTTGACTCTTTTGAGAACTTCCCCAGAAAACCCTGATAGAATTCATACAATGATCGTATTCATCACCCCTAACGCTAAAAAGTTTTGTGTAAAGATACGGAGACAAACAGATTCTGTACATATTTGGTATATCTTTATTGACCCAGTTGTGGACAGAGAGTTCCCAAGTCAGATATCAGGCTGTCAATAGTCACAAATATGGTGTCTATCATTAAAACAACCACCCCTTAGTGTGCAATAAGTGGTATATGGGTCTATATTATGGTTGGCTTTAACAGTTAATACAATATCTTCAGGTCTCTTTAGGTCTTTATAAACCGAAAATGCTATATATTTACCACCCCAATGTATCCCTTACACTGTATTTTACTAGGCCCCTGACATAAATAATAGCTCTGTCAGATGTCACAGCATTTGTTGTGAAGTTTCACAGCTACTCTGGGTGAGCAAATGATCTAGTGACCCATTGGCCTACTACCCTCAGCCATGATTGAGAACTATTATGATGATTTAGCCTAAGATGTTAAGATACGATGTTCACATTAGCCTATTATTTTGGCTAATATGTTAAGATACGATGTTCCACATCAGATTTCATTCCCTAGGTGTGTGTTTTTTTCCCGTACAATACCCCCTAGGGATCAATTTAGTGAGATAATAGGGGGAAAACCATGTTTTAACCAGAATGTAATGGTAAATGAGTGATTGGGCATTTTACGATGATTGGTGATGAATTAACTACCCGGTTATTGTATAAGCCGAGTTAGAAAGCTCCGCCTCTCATGGGCCTGTTCTTTAAATGTAGAGAAACCGAAGAGTAAGTAAGTATTGAGACGTAACCAGCGAAGACGAAAGATGTATTCACCTCACATGATTTACCATGACGAAGACGAGCAGATATACCAGTTATGTAATGGGCGTAAATTGCGGTGCTGTTTTTCACCGGCTGCCTGTTTCTCGTATGTTGATCTATATACAATGGAAGATGGCGAAATACTGTTTGAGACAGGCATGCCTCATTTGAGAGTTTACGCGTCTGAATTTGAAAGATTGAACATGGCTCTTATGGATTTCATCAATTACTTGCTCTGGGAGAGATGGGCTAGCAATGATTACATCAAACCTCCTGTAATGGTGGAAGTAGATGATTCAGTCGCTTCTAGGTCTAAGCTCCTTGTCGACTGCTCAAGATCAAATTTGTGGCTGTTGGTGAGATCACAGTCTCACCAGGGCCCTCCTGAAAATCCTAAAACTATGATGGATAAAGAGAAATACTTCCCGATCCGTATAGCGTTCCATGCAGGAGATTTATGGTTGTTACAAGACGTGTTGAAATTAATCAATAATTTTTTCGTCAGAGCAAAAGAGTGTAGAAAGGCCGTACTGTTGGAGGGACGCCTTACAAGGGTCAATCATGTATTGTCATTGGACTATCCCTTTGCAAAGAAGCCATGGCGTGTAGATCTGAATAAACCTCGCAACATAAATGTACCCAAACCGGCTGGTGCACCATTGTTCTCAATGGATAATCGTCCTGAAATTCATAAATCATATCACGGATTAGGGACCGACGGGTCGAAGTAGACTATGTAGACACAGTGATTATACCCTCAATCTACTCTGCGAAGGACACTTAATCACGGAGAGAGAACACCGGAACCTGACGCGCACATACTCCGGTTATTCTACATTTAAAGAACAGGCCCATGAGAGGCGGAGCTTTCTAACTCGGCTTATACAATAACCGGGTAGTTAATTCATCACCAATCATCGTAAAATGCCCAATCACTCATTTACCATTACATTCTGGTTAAAACATGGTTTTCCCCCTATTATCTCACTAAATTGATCCCTAGGGGGTATTGTACGGGAAAAAAACACACACCTAGGGAATGAAATCTGATGTGGAACATCGTATCTTAACATATTAGCCAAAATAATAGGCTAATGTGAACATCGTATCTTAACATCTTAGGCTAAATCATCATAATAGTTCTCAATCATGGCTGAGGGTAGTAGGCCAATGGGTCACTAGATCATTTGCTCACCCAGAGTAGCTGTGAAACTTCACAACAAATGCTGTGACATCTGACAGAGCTATTATTTATGTCAGGGGCCTAGTAAAATACAGTGTAAGGGATACATTGGGGTGGTAAATATATAGCATTTTCGGTTTATAAAGACCTAAAGAGACCTGAAGATATTGTATTAACTGTTAAAGCCAACCATAATATAGACCCATATACCACTTATTGCACACTAAGGGGTGGTTGTTTTAATGATAGACACCATATTTGTGACTATTGACAGCCTGATATCTGACTTGGGAACTCTCTGTCCACAACTGGGTCAATAAAGATATACCAAATATGTACAGAATCTGTTTGTCTCCGTATCTTTACACAAAACTTTTTAGCGTTAGGGGTGATGAATACGATCATTGTATGAATTCTATCAGGGTTTTCTGGGGAAGTTCTCAAAAGAGTCAACAAGTTGGCACATTAAACTTGAAAATTCTACCTTCAAGTTGTTTATGTTTGGGTAGGGGTCACAATTTCAAAACAAAATTACTCCCCATCACGGGGGTATGTCATGTGGACACAGTCACTATACTATAGCTACCCCCTCAGTTGTCATAAACTATGTTGTTCACGGTGTAAATAAAAATATTATACATTGAGTCATTAATATGACATCATATAACCCACCTTCTGACTAGACCCACTCATTATTTTTATCACAAAATTCACCTATTTTTTGTCTATACTCTATACATAAAGTATGAAGTGAGAGGCTAGACCCTCAAAAGAGACTTACCCCTAAGCCAACCCAAGCTATCAAAGCGAATTAATAAAACAGATACTGATGTTAAACACATACAATGTTGTAGAAATTAATTGCAGCTAGCAAAATGATAACAAAATATACACATTTTTTATGATTACATATTTTATAATGATTGCATATTTAGGAATAATCATCGTAGTCACTGTAGATGGTACACATTATCACCCCAATATTTTTCTCAATACAGTACATACAATGTACAGTATGTGCAATGTAATAATACGAGGTCAGAAAACTGTCTGCAATATATGCAACTATACAATTGTTTCACTATATGCATAACGGATTGACTACAATGGTCTATCTGACAACCGTTGCAACTTTCTCTCATCTGTTCAGTTATAGCATTTTGGAGTAGTTTAACAACACATACTGTGATAATATCTATAAGTTTTGTACTGATCACCCCATCAGTATGGTTCAGGGGTAAATTCACTATGGATGGTGGTGGTGAAGGCCTTGCAGTTGAAGTGTCATCATTGTCGTGGGACTCAGGTGAATGTATGGGAGATGGCCAAACGTAGGGTGAGTCACGCGTATCATAGGAATACATAGGTGATGATGGAGGTGAGCTCCAGAATGACATCTCATCATATCCATCATCGTCATCGCCAGCCATGAACCGGGGTGGATTGGTGTACATCCATGGTTCCTCATCCAGGGCCCTCAGGCTCTCAGGTGTCCTCCAGCACGGGTTGTCTCCTCCACTTGCGATGGTTTCCCCCATTGATAAAGTATAGTCCTCCATAATTACAGGGTAGTATACTATGCTTTTGTAACTAATTGCAACTAGTGGTCCTTCGGTATTCTAGATGAGGGGGGGAGTGTATAGTGGGTGCATCTAGCAGCCCTTCGGTTTTCTAGCTAGTTATATGGGTTTGAGATTAGTGTATCATGTCAGCCTATGTTGCGGAATTGATACTCAGTGGGGGTTTATAACGAGAATGAGTATCCCTATAACACTGCTAGGGCACGCTTGGTAATCCATACACAGGTTTTCTTTTCAGCGAGATAGACCACTGAACCCTATACATCACTCATCACACAAATATTTAGAAATTGCTGCATTGTAGCGTTCTATTTCACTACTGATCAATGTTTTAAGAAATGGTATTGTTGCTGTTACTTCGTCAGATTTAAGGATATTCGCGAAAGCATGAGAACACTGTTCACTATTTTTATGGATTAAAATGTCCAGTAGTGTGATTGTAGGGTCATCCAAGAATAAAAGGCTATATTCATCACGCTTTGTAATTAATTTTGCATTACAAACAATCTCAATTAGAAAATCGATATGTTTTCTTATGATTTCATAAAGATTCATCTTGTTTTCCCGTAGCATATTAGTAACAGTTGGTTTTGAGGTCACAAACATGATTATAGCATACCCTATGTAGTACAGCCGCATCTTATGTTAACACAATGAACCCATACTTTTCATGATAAGGATTCGAACATTTTAAGTTGGTTAGTCTCCATCACCGAAGAGAAACGACGATATTAAAATATCAACTCTGACACGAGATGTTAAAATACTTTGAACATAATACTAGATCTAACGTCAACCCCCAACATACCACATAACCAGTAGTTTAAACATTCATAATTAGGAGTTCTAAACTGCCCACAACAGTGGTATATTATATGGACAGTCACTGTACCTCAAGGTCATCCCTATCCCCCGTTTGTCATAACCAATGTTGTGTATGATGTAAATAAAATGTTATACATTGAGCCATTAATATGTCAAATCTATTTTCATCTATACTCTATTCATGAAGTATGAAGTAAGAGGCTAACCCCTACAAAATGATGCTTAACCCCACCCCCAAACTGTATTATTGCTCAATGGCTCCTGTAGCTAGTTAGTAATTACTAAACACATACCGGTACTTACGTGAGCGTAGTTTACGAACAGCTTCACTGTGTCAGAAATGAATTGTAACTTTTATGATAACCAAATATACACACAGATACAAAGTGTTACTTGCGGCCGATCAATGATAAACCATTACACTTGTTAACAACACTGATCATCATTTTCAATTCATCAGAACATAAACATATGATATTCCCGTACAGGGATTCGAACCCTGGGCCTCCCCGATGAAAACCAGGAACCCTTAAACGCTAGACCATACATTGGGTACTAGCTGTTTCTTGTTATTAGGTAGTGTTTTGTTTTCATGTTGTGCATGTTTTTTCGTTTCGTGTTGTGCATGTTTTTTCGTTTCATGTTTTGCATTGTGATGTATGTATGTATGTATGTATGTATGTGTGTATGTATGTATGTATGTAGGTATGTACTGCTTGTATGTATGCATGTACTTGTTTGCATGTTTTTTTCGTTTCGTGTTGTGCATTTACTGTATTGTATGTTTGTATGTATGTATGTATGCATGTACTGTCTGCATGTATGTATGTATACATGTACTGTATGTATGTATGTATGTATGTATGTATGTATGTATGTATGTATGTATGTATGCATGTACTGTCTGCATGTATGTATGTATACATGTACTGTATGTATGTATGTATGTATGTATGTATGTATGTATGTATTTGGTTAAAATGGGTCCTCTAAAACTGCTTCAACTTCTGAGAATGTGTGTTTGGTTCATTAGCCACCAGATGGCATACCTTATAAGTATGTATGTATGTCTGTATGTCTGTATGTATTTAAAAGGGGGGCTTTTTTGTAAAATCCCAGCCTACAATACCTTAATATATTTAAAATCCAAAGTAAGGTTACCAGTGAAGGGCAACCTGCCTATTCACTGGGGACTATGCAAGGCAGAGGCGTCCACCCCCCTGAGTCCAAGTTAGACTAGACCGCATACCTAAACCATGGTCCGAACCCATCCTCTAAAACACAATGGTAAAATGGATATACTTGGTAAAAAATGGACATTAATAAAACAACCTAAAAGAGTAAAAGTTCACAGCAAGGCCTGGATACAATTTATTTAATTGAACAGAAAGATGAACATAAAAATGAATGAGGTGTGAGTGTACTATGTGGGTGTTTGATAGTCAGCTTCTTTCATTTAGACCAGTGGGTGTTACTGTTTGCAATTTATTAATCCATCTATGCTCCATTAGTTTCCGCTGTCCACTGGTCCATCGGACTCCACATTCCAGACCTGAAACGATGAGGTTAGCAATGGGATGGGATTGAAAGTGTGTGTACAGGGTAGTGTGTAGGTCTGCTCGTTTGATGTGATATAGGTGTTGTTTGAGGCGTGTTTCTAATGTGTGACTGGTTTCTCCTATGTATGTGTGTATGTATGTATGTATGTAGGTATGTACTGCTTGTATGTATGCATGTACTTGTTTGCATGTTTTTATGTATGTATGTATGTATGTATGTATGTATGTATGTAAGTATGTATGTATGTATGTATGTATGTATGTTAGCAAGCCACCAGTTACTGGAATTATTTGCACATCGACAAATGCCGTGAGTTGGTAGCAAAAACTGACAACTGACAACTAACTGAAAGTGACATATAAATAAAATTTAAAAAAAAAAGTTCTCTACCGATGTCTTGACTAGTACAACGTATGTATTTTCAGGCAAGCATCTTTATCATAAACATGTTGCTACTCATGTATTGTTCAACATCTTGCTATATAATTACTAAATAAAATAAGATCTCTGACTGAAAGAAGGGGGTGTGCCAATCCTGACTCACACTACGGTGTTCCCCCCCAATTACCCAGCATGCAATGGTTACTTCCAATGCACCTACTTTACAAGCACTTTACAACCGCGAGTCAACACAGCACGTCAAAGCTGGGCTCCCCCAATCGCTCCCCCAATTACCCACAATGCAGCAGTGCTTCCCCCCCAACTATTTACAAGCAACTCTATTTACACCCATGTGCAACCGTGAGTCTACACAGCACGTCAAAGCTGGGCTCCCAACATTTGGTTTAGTGTATACCTCCAACACACCATCTAAAGTGTAAAATGTCTTTAAGTACTCATGAAAAGTACTATTATCATTTTTGCCTAAAACAAAAAATAATTTAACGTTATTTTCTATCTATCCTATTGTAGATTTATATTATCCCAGAGTTTTATGTGTAATATTATGTAAGTTATGGGGAAAGGTTTATTCACAAATTAGTTCACATGATGTAACCACTAAGTGAGAGTGAGAGTATTTTTCAATAAAAATATCTGCGTGCTTGTTTTAACATGCACATATTTTATCCCCAATCAAGCAATACAAAAATAGGAGACCAAACTAACTAACTTAACTAATGAATGAGTGATACATTGTGAGAATGTAGCTATTTTGTAGGCCTATCAGTTTAAAAGTATACGTGTAACTAATTATAACCGGTACCACATTATATCTATATCATATTTTGTCACACTATAATGTAGAATATTTACTAAATAAAATAAGATCTCTGACTGAAAGAAGGGGGTGTGCCAATCCTGACTCACACTACGGTGTTCCCCCCCCCCCCCCCCCCCAATTACCCAGCATGCAATGGTTACTTCCAATGCACCTACTTTACAAGCACTTTACAACCGCGAGTCTACACAGCACGTCAAAGCTGGGCTCCCCCAATCGCTCCCCCAATTACCCACAATGCAGCAGTGCTTCCCCCCAACTATTTACAAGCAACTCTATTTACACCCATGTGCAACCGTGAGTCTACACAGCACGTCAAGGTGAGAGCCCCCACCCCTACTTCCAATAATGTAATCTGTATTCTTGCCTGACTCCCCCTTGAACTCAGAGCTACTATATGGGAATCTGTGAGTCTTCACACTTAGCTACGGCAGTCTGTTTGAATGGAAATTTTATAAACGTATTAACTACAAGAAGTTTTATTGAGTGTTGTCTACACAGCCCTAACTTCTGTCACCAAGCATAGAAATGTTAAAAAACAAACAAGTCGGGCCCTCAGGCCAATAGTATGTTAAATTCAACAACACCTCAGAGTCTCAGAGGACATTGAAAACAATAGCCTGCTCTACGGGGCGCCCACCCCCACCCCTCCTACACCCCCATCATAGAATTACCCCCACAGGTAGGGGGTCATAGACCATCACTGGCATCCCCAAACACAATTTATTTTTATTTACTAAACAAAAGGTATTCAAATAACATCATTGTCTCCCGCATGCCCTAATCCAATTACATATAATTACCCCCGTCTACCCCCATCCTCGCCCCCACAGGGAGGGGTTCACAGACAAGCCCAAACATGCCCCCACCCCCACCCCTCAAACACTCCCACTCTGGTGACGTCATCAAAATGGCCGCTAGCCACGCCCACAGGGTGCCTCAGTCAATTATGCAGGAATTTGGCCCTTTTTGACCATTATCGGGTGCCTTATTACTACTCCTGTTGTTGCTCGAAACAGGGCAGTCCCGATGAAGGCCCGCTTCTCCCCCGTCCCTTTCAGGTTGAATCGGCCCATCAGGCTGTTACTCATGAGCCTGTAGCAAAACAAAGTTACATCCATTAAGGATTATTTTTTGTAAACATGGCATAAAACCTTAACTTTTATACAGGTCCTTTAGCTCACACCAAATAACTGTTCAGACATATTTGAAACACTGTATACGAAACACTGTATACCTATTCAGAACTTTGTGGACGCACTCCTTGGTGTCTCTCCCCCCAATGCGAGAGAGTTGCAGCACCTGTTGAATAATTAAGTTCATGTAAACTTCATAAAAACAGTGTGCAGGTGCATATTATACTGCTTTATATGCTGTTAATTACTCTTGGCTATACATACCAGGGTTTTGAAAGCTGCTTCATCACCTAGGCGTAGCTCCTCCCTGTCGAACTCCTCCAGGCCGTCCATCGTCTCCACATGACTGGTGGAAGTCTCTGGTTCTGCTCTTGCATTCCGGCGCACCTCGTTCCTGATGTCGACTAAGATGGCTAAGGACTTCCTCTGGTATACTGAAAAAAGGAAATACATTTATATGAACACAAATTTAAATGTTCTCCAACATTCATAGACATCACCCTACAATGATACAAAACACTGCCGTTTGAAGTGGGAGGCATACTTTGGTTCGATATATCATTGGTTCAAAGGAGCATTGCTCTGAGGTGCGCGTTAAGGTTAGGTTTAGGTGTGCTGCCCCGTGGGGGGTTAGGGTGAGGGTTTGAGATAGGTTGTCGTTATCGGACCAATGATATGTCGGACAAAACGCATGTACACGTTTGAAGTGCAGTTTGTGTCCTGATAGGAAATGAGGACTGAGGGAACATAAGGAGAGAAAGGCCAGATGAGAGAGGGTTCCAAATTATAAGTTCTTAATCTTGACCAGTGACCCGTCCCCTTTGAAATAGCTCAGAACTTACCTGCTGTTGGCCAAGGGAAATTGCTCTGTGACCATACGTCATTCTCCACTGCTGTTATAAAAATAAAGGTACTGTATTAAAACTTCCCAAGACACAGATGACCATGCATTAGATGAGAAATACAAGTCTGGCATACTGTAACCAATACTACTTCATTTTACGTCTAATTATAAAGGCATTGATTACTTGAACTCACCATGCCCGACTGTGTCCCTGGATCTGTCAGATCTGGACCTCTGACGGTGGGACCTGCTGTCACCATGCCTGACTGTGTCCCTGGATCTGTCAGATCCGTGGGACCTGCTGTGCACTCTGGATCGGATAGAGTGTGTGGACTGGACAGAGTGTGTGGACCGGACAGAATGCCTGGACCGGATAGAGTGCCTGGAGTCACAGGAGTCTTGGCTCGCACTGTGCCTGGAGTCGAAGCTGGATCTAGACCTAGGACATTAGAGGTTTAATTAATTATTGGACATGTATAAAACACCATGTCACACTGAAAAAATGTTGACAATCACACCCGATACAAATATAGTTCAATGCACCTGCTGACAGGTGGCTTTGCGGCCAAGCTCGAAGCTGTAGGAAATCCCTAGGCCAGCGATAAGGGTAAGTCAGTCGCTACTGTGCCTTACACGTACCTGGAGCGATGGTCATCATGCCTGCCGGAGATTTTATTTGCATGTTGAGCTCCTAAAGAATTCACAAATGGTGAGATTAAACATGGCTGATTAGTAAACAAAAGTAAAAACATTTTTAAAATGTGACAAATACTCACTGGATGGTGATGTGCTCTGGCGTGATCGGTGTGACTCTGAAAAATAAATGTAAAAAATCTTACGTTCCAAATATTATTTTGTAGAAACATGACTACATGTGATGCATACTCACAGCTTGTGAATGGTAATGAGTTCTACAAAATGCAATTTAAATGTGTTGGTGCAATAGAAAGTCAATACTTACGGGGTGTCGACATTGGGCTCTTACGGGCTACCTTCTGTGAGCCTAGAGAAATAGAAAAACATATCTTAGATTCAAAATGTGCAGTTCAATATAAACACAAGGTTTTTTTTACAATGCACATACTCACTGGGTGTGGAAGTGTGCCTGCGCTGCGATCCTTCATTCTGGCCAGAGCGAGCAGACTCTATAAAATATTATTGAGCTAGTTATACTCACCGCTTGTGAATGGTAAGGAGTTCTACAAAATGCAATTTAAATGTGTTGGTGCAATAGAAAGTCAATACTTACGGGGTGTCGACATTGGGCTCTTACGGGCTACCTTCTGTGAGCCTAGAGAAATAGAAAAACATATTAGATTCAAAATTTGCAGTTCAATATAAACACAAGGTTTTTTTACAATGCACATACTCACTGGGTGTGGAAGTGTGCCTGCGCTGCGATCCTTCATTCTGGCCAGAGCGAGCAGACTCTATAAAATATTATTGAGCTAGTTATACTCACCGCTTGTGAATGGTAAGGAGTTCTACAAAATGCAATTTAAATGTGTTGGTGCAATAGAAAGTCAATACTTACGGGGTGTCGACATTGGGCTCTTACGGGCTACCTTCTGTGAGCCTAGAGAAATAGAAAAACATATCTTAGATTCAAAATTTGCAGTTCAATATAAACACAAGGTTTTTTTACAATGCACATACTCACTGGGTGTGGAAGTGTGCCTGCGCTGCGATCCTTCATTCTGGCCAGAGCGAGCAGACTCTATAAAATATTATTGAGCTAGTTATACTCACCGCTTGTGAATGGTAAGGAGTTCTACAAAATGCAATTTAAATGTGTTGGTGCAATAGAAAGTCAATACTCACGGGGTGTCGACATTGGGCTCTTACGGGCTACCTTCTGTGAGCCTAGAGAAATAGAAAAACAAATCTTAGATTCAAAATATGCAGTTAATATAAACACAAGGTTTCTTACAATGCAATGCATATACTCACTGGGTGTAGAGGTGTGACTGCGCTGCGATCCTTCATTCCGGCCAGAGCGAGCAGAATCTGAAAAACATTGAGCTTTTAACTATACTTACTCACTGCTTGTGACTCATGGTAATTATATACACCTACTGAATGTACAGTAAATGTGTTGTACAATGGAGAAATACTCACTGTGTACAGACCCCGCAGCATGACTAAACTCGGCCTCTTCGTCATTCAGCAGGACATCTAGGGAGTCTAAAGGCAACATGAACAGGCTGATTCACACATGTTTTAAAGTGTATAAATCCATTCCAAAATAATTCACAGGCAGTTATAACACCATGGTCATGAATGGACTTTAAATGTCAACGGGAGATGTTCACTCACGTGGAGGAGTGGACATTTCCCTGCCCTGAGAACTCTCTGCAGGCTTCACTGGGAGAGACATGGCTGGGTTTTTAGAGTCTGAAACATAAGAATCAGCTTGTAAATGATTTCACGTTGTGTGTACCCAATACATTAATATACCATTTAATATAACAGATCAATACTCACTAGCACTAGGTTCTTGGCTGGACTGAAACTTCTGTGGTGGGACAGGGAATGAGGGCAGCTTCTTACCTATACAGATGCAATATAAAGTAAAACATATCAAATATAATACAAAGAAAATAGTTTATTCTTTTACATAGTACTTTAAATGGAATAGAGAACGTTACCCTTCACGATGTTGGCCTCCTCATCAGATTCTGTTACAAAAGAAGATATAAAACATGGTCTACATGTGAGGCCAACTTTCATTGTTCCCAAGGCTATGCAGTGCCCGATGGGCACAGGTCTAGTATTTACAAATTACTTGAGAAACCTACCAAACGTGTCTACATAGTTATTATCTTTTCTCTTAGTAGCTATCCTCTTGCCTCTTCCAGCATCCGCAGCTTCTTCCTCCTCCTCCTCTGCATGGCTGGTCATGACGTATTTCTCACAGACACGTTTGCTAGCTAAAAGTTAAACATTGATTTAACCATTTTCACTTGATTCTTGACAAAGAAAAAGAAAATAAAAAAAGACGGAAAAAAAGAAACTTGCCTGAAGAAATCTTTTCCTTTACCAACTTGTACGTGTACCAGTCCTCCTGAGGATCCATTCGTTTCTTGGATGCCTTTTCAGGGTTCTTGTTTGGCCATCTAACGACGTTACGGTTAGTGTCAATCCAATTACTTGGTATGGTGGCCTCATACTCAACTTCATTCTCCAGCCACACAGCCCTGCTATACATGACCTGAAAAGGACAGCACACACATTGCAAAGTTTGCATTAGAAAAATGACAAACCATATAAATCATGTATGTAGTAGTCATGTTAGTAGAATTCCGGCAGAATTCCGGCTTGATTGATTAGATGTGACAAGATCAGAAATGGCTACATTAAGAGTTTAAGCCATGTAGGAAAGAAGGTGCAGTGAGGTAAAGCAGGCGAGTGAGGTAAAGCAGGAGAGTGAGTCAGCAGCGAGGTGAGTCAGTGGTGGACGGAGATGGGATAAGGATGTTGCAAGACAAATAGAAGACCTGTGCTGAGACATGCTGGGGATGCTCTAGGTGCAGCTGAAAGAAACAGATTTTAACCTTTAATACTCCAGACCATGGCGAAGGGGTATGAGGACATATCCACCGGTTTCCTGTGGGAGGCAAGCCACCTTGCGGAACAGATCCTTTTCACGCAGCAGTCGATATTCCCTCCTGCCCCGCCCATCTGTTGTGCACACTATGTTTAGGAGTTTGGAGCTACATGGTTCGTGAAATAATGGTGACGTGTGGCGCTGATCCAAAATCTCACAGGCTAAAGTCCCATCTGCATTCTTCTGTCTAACAAAAGCAAATTTGTCGTCTTTCAGAAGAAAACAACTGTCCTTTTCTTTAACAGAAACAATTGCTTTAGGATGCATTTTGCTAGTGTTCAATTGTGAATGTTCAATTTCTGACAAACGCCTGGTGACTTGTTCCAGGGGACTTCTCCCACTCCTCACGTGTTTCTTGATTTGTTGCAGGTAGTTCTCAAAAGGAAAACAGGAAATGTCATTTAACGAACAGTTGAAGTGGCTGACATCTTCATGGAGATGAATTAGTCCATGTACATTGTATACAGAAAAGGTGTTGCCATAAAGGTCAGGACAGCACTTGACAAAGTGTTTTATTAGCTCTTGAGCATATTGCAGGTAAGCAATTCAGGGGACAGCACCTTTTTTAGTACCACAGGTCCTGTGTATAGCAAAAATTGGCGTAATTCAGTGGCCTTCCACCTATCTAGCTCCTTTAAACCCCGGGGTTGACGCGCAAACTCACTTGGCATCTTGCCTCTCAGTGCAATTAGTTGTTGGGATATTAAATCCTTCTGCCTCACAGATAAACGACAAATCTTTGGACCACGGGTCAAGAAATTTAACATGCGTCTAACCACGCCCAAGCTGACCATGTGCATGTAATCCAAAACAAATGAGGTAACACAAGGTACTCCTGCATCAATTAGGGGGCTAGCACTAGTTTGATGGTTGCTGTACTCTACTCTAGAAAAGGCTTCGTCTGTTCGAGAAGTACAGTCCTGTTCAATGAAAACCATTCTTCTCTCAATTAATTTACCTCTGACGTTACATCTTTCACATGCCTCATAGGAATTATGACCCTTGATAGATTTTAGATATGCCCTTGCTGGCGCATCACAGATCAGAGCCTCAACATGGACATTGTACGTTCGGCCTTTGAACACTATCCCATTGACTTTGAGCTGTTCGTACTCAGTCAAAAAGTCTTTAAGATAATCGTTAAGAGGACTAGGCTTACTGTGTCCACTATACATGGCTACAATAAACGGGTCGAAGTGGCCAACCTTTGCCAGTATTGGCCAGAACTGTACGCTGCTACTTTTAAAAAGTGGGATGCCATCAATGTTAACAGATAATTTTAACTGATTGCTCTCTATCCGACTTAGGAAACGGCAGATCCCCTTTTCCAACCCGTAGTACCTGTACTGCCCCCCACATTTGTCTTCAGTGGAATTATGCTGTGGTGTTGCAAGAAGTGTCCTAGCATCTGCAGGCAATAGGTGACCTTGCTTTCTCAATATGGACAATAAATCATTCAGTGATCTGTGTGTCTCCTTGTACTTTAAGGCCCACTGTCTCAAGTTCTCTTCAAAGCTGACAGCCACTTCAACATTATCATTTAGTTCCTTTTCTGAGTCAGTAGACCAATATTCTATGTCAGTGTCAACGTCAAAACTATCCGACGGCTCCGGATTACTGTCACTGTTAGAACTGTTTGGAGTCACAGGAACATTATCGTCACTACTCTGAGCCCCAGGCATGTCGTCACTATCAGAATTACTTTCAAGCTGCGCCAGCAGATCATCATCATTCTGACGTAGAAGCAGTTCTATATCTCGTTTGCGTTTTCGCCAGACTCTCTTGTAAGCAGCTGCCATCTGAAAACAGACGGGAGTCTACATAAGTTTAGTTTAACAGTATATTTGAAGTGACAGGACAACCTGATGTGCTACGTCTTGTACCTTGTTTGGTTGGCTTCAGGCTGTTCAGGGCTGGACAGGACAGCAACTCAAGGCCTGGACAGGACAGGACAGCAACTCAAGGCCTGGACAGGACACCGCAGCAGATGAGAAGACCACTTGAGAGAGAGAGAAATTAAATTCATTAGACACACTCAATTAGAATATGAATAATACGTGGCTAGAAGCAGTTCTATATCTCGTTTGCGTTCGCCAGACTCTCTTGTAAGCAGCTGCCATCTAAAAACAGACGGGAGGCTACATACGTTTAGTTTAACAGTATATTTGAAGTGACATGACAACCTGATGTGCTACGTCTTGTACCTTGTTTGGTTGGCTTCAGTCTGTTCAGGGCTGGACAGCAACTCAAGGCCTGGACAGGACAGCAACTCAAGGCCTGGACAGGACAGGACAGCAACTCAAGGCCTGGACAGCAACTCAAGGCCTGGACAGGACAGGACAGCAACTCAAGGCCTGGACAGGACACCGCAGCAACTCAAGGCCTGGACAGGACACCACAGCAACTCAAGGCCTGGACAGGACACCGCAGCAGATGAGAAGACCACTTGAGAGAGAGAAATTAAATTCATTAGACACCCCCCTCAATTAGAATATTAATTATACATGGCTAGAAGCAGTTCTATATCTCGTTTGCGTCACTCTCTTGTAAGCAGCTGCCATCTGAAAACAGACGGGAGTCTACATAAGTTTAGTTTAACAGTATATTTGAAGTGACAGGACAACCTGATGTGCTACGTCTTGTACCTTGTTTAGTTGGCTTCACAGTCAAGGCCTGGACAGGACAGCACAGCAGATGAGAAGACTTGAGAGAAATTAAATTCATTAGACACCCCCCTCAATTAGAATATGAATTATATGTGGCTACCACACCAGTCACTGACACTTAATGACAAGAGGATTTTTTTTTAAATGTTATATATATATATATATATATATATATATATATATATATATATATATATATATATATATATATACACACACACACACACACACATATTTTACAGGTACAAAGAAAGATATGTGTTTATTAATCTTAACCCCCCCCCCCATTGAAAGAAAAAAAAAGGAACAAACTAATACATCTAAATTATAATTAGCAAAAATGTCAGACCAAAAAAAAGGGGGCATAGATATATACAATTAATTTGATTAGGGGTTGTTATAGAAACAGCAACCAGGCCGTATATATACGTTAACTTAAATTCCAAAGCCATACGTACACTTGTTGCAGATTATAGCTAGCCATCTCTTGGCCACAGCATACACGTGTTAGCTACCCAGCAGCCGAGCAGGCCTAGCCACTCTGGTTATAGCAACTAGCTTGCTATAGCGTGGTGTTAGAATTGGCTATAAACTCATTATATATAGCTCGGGGCATTCCAGAGCTAGCTGGTTGCAGGCCACGCGTATACGTCCAAATGCTAGCCAAACGCACACACCACGCTAACGCCGGTAGCAATGCATGCAATGCACTGCTAGCATGGTTTTGCTAGCAGCTAGGCCGCCATTCCAAATACGGCCGAGGCCCGAGAGTATTCCCATGATGAATACAATTAAGTTTGAACAATATTAGCAAACACACGTGAAACATTTAGATTCAGAACATTGACATTTATAAACGTACATTGGCCTTACCTTAATTTGACTTTGTACAGGGATAAGGATATTAGCGTCTTGCCGTCTTGAGCAGTGCAATTTGCATTGACAAAATAGCTGAGCAGTACGGCCTTCAGCCAATCAGAGTAGGTCACATGTTGCCCCAGCCAATCAGGATTCTGTTCACTATTGTGTACGCGAATCCTATACTCTATGACGCGCATACAAGTTTATATTATTATTAATTATAAGATTCATTATAATTAAAATAATAATACTAATAATACTACTACTAATAATAAAGGCGCTGTTGTTGTTGTTGTTGTTGTTATTATTATTATTATTATTATTATTATAATTACTTTAAAATAATAATACTACTTATACAAAAGCCCACTCAGGTGGGCAGACAGATTTGTAAGGGGGGGCGACTCCGCCGGCGCGGGTGGGGTGTCAAACCCACATTGGGTGGGCAGGACGCACGTTTGGGTGGGCTATGCCCACCCCTGCCCCCCCCTAGAACCGGCCCTGAAATTTGTAGCAAACGTCCATACAACGTCCATACGACGTCAACAAAACGACCAAGGCAGCTGTCGAAATAAATAACGGGATATCGACGTCATTATGGGGTCTGGAAATGACGTGAAATTCCAAGACCTGAATACGACGTGGTACGGACGTCGTATTCAGGTCCCCGACCGACGGACGTCATTTCGACCTGAATAGGACGTCCGTACGACGTCGCATGTTTGCTGGGAACCATCATACATCATCAGTCGGCTTCAACCTCATTTACCAGCTCGGTCTGCTACATGTCTCTAATTTGCTATTGATGGCGACGTAATTAAGATATGTTTAAAGATATGTTTCAATGTTGGGTGGGTAAAAGGTAACGTATGTATGTATACATGTATGTATGTATCTATGTCGGTAAGAATGGTGGTCCCTTATTGGCTGTTGATGGTGACGTAACTAAGGTACGCTTCAAGGTTGGTATAAGGTCAATAACGGATCTAAAGGATTTAGAACAGCAGTTGTAATAGACATTAGTTAGTAGCAGTACTTGCGCGCTCTGCTTGTACACAAGTAGTCACCTCGACAGAGTGCATTTCTAGTACCTGTTTATTTCGCAAGCTTGTAGTTTGTACTCTACATTTAGTGGGTGAGCAGCGTCAGAACGAACAAATTATGTGTAGACTGTTGCTTTGATGTGTAGATTGTTGCTATGCTGCGGGGCAAGTATGCAAGTACTGAATGAATGAATGAATGAATAACAGGCTTAACATACATACAGGTGGTTGCTTATAACAAGGGTTCTCAAACATTTCCAATACAAGTCAAGGAACCAAATTGATGTACATTTGGAGCGGAACCCATCTGAAAAGGTTCTGTGCCAACATGTTTCATAATCTTTCTAAAGTAGCAGATGTACAAGCTCGCAGCATGCTGCTATTTTTAAATAGCCAACAAATACATGGATAAAGTGGTTACAATAATTATTATTGTGATGCTTTATTAACCACACACACACCACACCACACACACACCCCTGGTGTTTCCCGGACCCCACTATAATGTATAACATGCAGTGATGTCAGACAAAACAGAAACTGCAGATTTTAGAGTTGTTGTCGTGTCCCTTTTATGCCCATATATGGAGTGTTAGCCATGCCCCAATAATGGAGTCCAAGCCCGACTATGACATCGGTATGACCGACCAGAGTGGAACCGGGACCAGTGGCTCTGGACCGGACATCCCACTCTGGCACATCACTCACTCCCTTCGGTCAGCATGGCTGCGACTTGTTCTTATCGCAATATGCTGTGTATGACGTTGTCTTATCGCAATATGCTGCTGCCAAACTGTCCCCATGGACACATACTGAGACTGACACACAGTCACAGTGCCCCTTCACCACGGAGGACGGTCCAGTGTCTGCTAGCGCAGGTTAAAGTTGGCTCCAATAGGAGAAAAGCCTCTTCCTCCTTCCCACCACCACCCTCTGGCAGAGACAAACGGTTGGGGCCTGTGACGTGGAAGTCTTTGGGGGTGACGTTTGCGGTAGGAGTTGCTCTCCTCGTAGGAATGAAGTATGTCAAGAAGGAGAAGGAGGAGTCTATTGAAAGAGGGCGGACAAAGTCATTAGGAAAGCCGTCGCTCGGTGGTCCGTTTTCCCTCGTCGATCACAACAAGAGACCCAGGAAGGATGCAGACTTCTTTGGCCAATGGGTGCTCATCTATTTTGGTTTCACGCACTGCCCGGACATCTGCCCGGACGAGATCGAGAAGATGGTGGAGGTGGTGGATAAAATCGACCAAATCAAGTCTCTTCCCAACCTGACCCCCGTTCTCATCACCATCGATCCGGACAGAGACACACCAGAAGCTCTAGCTGCCTATGTGAAAGAGTTTTCCCCGGCGCTCATTGGCCTGACGGGGTCGCAGGCTCAGCTGGACCAGGTCTCCAGAGCCTACAGAGTGTACTACAGTCAAGGACCAAAGGATGAAGACAATGACTACATTGTCGATCACTCAATCATCATGTACCTAGTGGGCCCAGATGGACAATTCGTGGATTATTTTGGACAGAATAAAAGCAGCAGCGAGATCACCAGTTCCATAGCGGCACACATGCGAAAGACGTACAAGAAGACAAAGTGAAAGCAACTGCACAGCACTTGCACGTGAAGGACTTGAACCCATTTAGATTAGTACATAGTAGTAGGCACCTAAAACCGTGCACCTAAACCGGGCAGAGATTTTGTTGGCTCAGAATGAAAGTGTTCTGTAATTGCTGCAAATGAAACAACCATTCATTAATGTTTTAAATGGCTTTATATTATAAATAGTACTGGGATAAAGGAAATGCTGCCATAAAAAAAACAATACATAAAGCTATGACAGCCTTCCAATGCAGTTCCAAAGGACTGCGCGCCGAAACGCGTTTGTCTGGTATGACTGCTGCTGCGGAGCACTATCATTATTAAATAAAGACTCTTACTTGACTGAGTGCGGATTATATTCATTTTCTATAAATTAGAACTTTGCACACCTTTAACATGACATTTCTCCCTTTAGGCGGTGGATAGCCCACATGCAAGGACTCTCCTGCTATAGTCAAGATTGTAAAAGCTGGCTGCGGTAATTCCTCTTGTAAATCCTGTCTCGATCTTAGGTGTCCTAGGGTTCCGCAAATGTTCATCTGCTCTCTGGTTCAGCCGGGTCCGGCTACTGTGAAAAGCCAGGGTGCCTTCCACCACAGTTCACTCCTAGTCTGTAGTTTACAGTCTCTTGCCTTGTTTCGTCTGCCCATGCAGTCAACCTGGACCAAATTTGTATTCAGGCGTTTAAACTTGTCACATACCCCCAGATGGTGTGTACCGCAATCACAATAGGGCAATACTACTTCCTGTCATCTTTGCCGATTTGCTCTTGGTATGATCTGCAGAGTTAGGTGATACCACCGTACCATGTATGATGGTTGCTAAGCAACAATTACAATTTACAATTACAATTTAGGCATTTAGCAGACGCTCTTAATCCAGAGCGACTTACATTAAGCAATAACAAAAAGCATGGCATACATCACATATATAAAAAGTAGTTATCATGAATCATGCGTAAACTAAGAACGTAACAGTGGAGTATCTATGTAAACTATACATACTATACTATATACATGTGTACTATAAAGTGCTATGACTACATAAAGTGCAATTCTAGAGCTGTCTACGTAACAAGCTATAAGTCTGTTTAAAATACTATCTAAGTCTACATAATGTGCTATCTAAGGGGCTAGGCTAGGGCAAGTGCTACGGGCCATGGTGGAGTCTGAAGAGGTGGGTTTTCAGACTACGGCGGAAGATTGGGAGTGAGGCTGCAGTTCTGACTGCGATGGGAAGTGCATTCCATAGTTTTGGAGCCAGAAGGGAGAAGAGTTTGGGACGTGTGGAGCGTTGTCCCGGCGTTTTTAGTGAAGGTACCTCCAGCTTCCCTGCATTGGCTGATCTGAGTGCGCAGGAGGGTTTGTAGGGTACGATCATACTTGTGAGATATGGGGGGGACATTTCTGAGTGAGTGGCCCTTGTGGTCTATCAGCTTGTGCTTTAATCTCGACCTCCATCCATCCAGACAGGTTTAAGAGGGACGGTACATTGACGCGTCTAGGGTAGATGAATCGCCGGAACATTGATTCCAGGGTAGGGTGATAGTAGTTTCTGCAGGAGTTGGGTACTGTGAGACTCACAGTTCCGTTCCGCCTCTCCTTCCCTTTCCAGCTGGGTTAACCTGCTCACCAGCGAACGTACGTTCAAGACAAACATCTTGAATGCCTCTGTATCTTTTCGGATACTAGGTCCATTCATCAACTCACTGATACGCTGAAGTGCCACTTGATGAGGCTTCCCAAGCCTGTCGTTGATATAGCTCCAATGCCCTTGCATCATCATGCTGTCCACAGTGTTGGGAAAGTTCATTTATTTTATGAACTAGTTCAGTTCACAGTTCAGAAATTTAAAAAGGAACTAGTTCAGTTCATAGTTCCTAATTCAACATTTTGAACTAAAGTTCATGGTTCCAAAAAATTTTAGTTGTTTTTCGTTCTTTTCTTTTTTTTAAAAATTATTGCCACAGCCCATAGCCATATGGAGCCGCAGACCTTATTGAATAAAAAAACCCTTGGGGATTAATAAAGTGACAACTTTTACAATATCTCCATTACCATTATCCAAATTAATTCCTTATTATATATATTTATTTTTACATTTTGGGAAAAAATAGCTCTTTGCAATGTGAAATGACACTGAATTCTTAATCCTTTTCCTAAAAGCTGCATGCTTTTATTGTGAAGGGTCTCCGTTCTTACAACCTGCAAGCTCCCAGCCTCACAGCCACAGCCTACAAGCTCACAACGCGTTGCGGATGCACATTTCGATCCACATTTCCACACAAAAAACTGGCGTTTCTTTTTTGTTTTAAAGGACCTGTAACATAAAATTCAACTAGAACTATTGAGAAACTGAAGATGTTCCCCTTCCACAGCTCAGTGGACAGAAGCCCTCTGTTCTAGGGATTTATTGTTTTGTTTTGTTTTGTTTTACAAAGAAACATAATGTGTGTTGAAGAGCATCGTATAAATGCTTAATTTATAGTTTTAATTAGCAAATTAACAGTTTTTCCATGGATTCAGTTCACTCTAGAGCGGATACTCTTATTTTGAAGAGATCGTCCACCGGAAGTCATATATAGGTAATATTTGCTGGCCAGACACTGCCTAGAGTTCACGCGAGGGCCAATGAAATTAAATGCTGCCTCAGACAGACACATTCCCCATGGGCACATTTGAGCCGACAGCCGCGGACAGAAGAAGCTGTGTTTTACGTAATTTCCGAGTTTTTAGACAGCTGGTGGATGGAAAAGAAGCTCCACCCACGCGGCATGTTGCCGCAGGGGCAAGCTTTTCCGGTAATCTGGCCGACGCGGCAACCTGCCGCGTGGGTGGAGCTACTTCTCCATCCACCAGCTGTCTAAAAAGCCGGAAAGACGTCGGGAGTCAGCTTCCTTTGGCCGCGCCTGTCGGCTCAAATGTGCCCATGCTGACTCCAAGGCATATAAGTCACATCTGCCTTTGTTCTACGACTCCGAGTTTAAGGTTGCTTCTCCGTGTATTTTACTCTTGCCTCATTGTAGGCAACACATCATGGCAGTTTATACCACCTGACAACTGCATGATGTTCCAGTACACTTTCATCATCAGTATTGTGAACGTGAGATTATGACGAAGAGTAAGTGCATTTTTATTACAAATTCATGTTGTGTAAGAAGAAGTAATGGCGGTAATAACGCCATTTGCTATAATGTTCATACCTATGTGGCTGGAGGAATTCTAAGATGTGTTTTGATAAACCTTTCCTTATGTACAGTTAAGTCCTACTCATACTAGTATCGATCTACTGACTGTACAAAAGTATCGATTTGTAGCGTCTCGAGTGTGAACTGAAAAACATTTTCTACAGTGTTTTCATTTGGCCACCAGGGGACGTCCTTTTTCATTATAAACTGGTCAATATGTTTATGGGTGAATGCATCACTCTACCGGCCACTCCACCCCTGAACCACTGCCGCCCTGCCCCCAGATGTTAAACTTTCTTTAGCCTATATTCATTCAGCAGGCTGCAGCTTTATAACTCTCCGTTGAAGGTTTTACACTGGATCACAGCATTCTGCAATAATTTGATATGAACTGCGATTTTGATTAAACGGAAAACTAGTATCGCATTGCATTTTTGAACCTCTTCATTGATGGTATGTAAGGTTTCTGAAGGTAAACTAAACAGATTTCCTGCTGGTGATTTCCACAGGGAGTGGAGTATCAAGAGAACAACACGCATTCAACGTTGTCAAAGGAACAGCGAGAGATGTACCAGGGACATAGACTGCTTGATGCAAACATGAACCCTGTAGTAAAGTTGTACAGAATAGGTATGTACTGTTTTATTTGAATTCATATAAATTGTTTTATTTTTATCAAATAAATCTGCCATGTGATGTTCTGTTGGAATGTATTTTGTTATACAACATAATAGGGCTGCAAGATATGGACAAAATTCCATATGTATGTATGCCAAATATTGTGATATTGATACGATATACGATATTGCTGTTAAAATGTCATATACTATATTTTAAGTGTTGCAACATTGAAAACTAAACATTAAAAAAACTGCATAATAACATGTCAATATAACTGTCAATATATGATATCACCGATATATGGATATATTGACGATATATCATATTGCGATACCGTTGATACTGATAGTGTGCGTGTTCACACCTCGATAACGATACGATAACGATATATTGTGCAGCCTTACAACATAACAATGGTGCCACAAATTTCAAATGACTGGGACTTGATCAGAATGTCAATTTGCGATTGTATTTCAAATTCCTTCCAGACTGCAACTTTTGCAGCCTCACGTGCTGTGTTCTGTCTGTAAAGTAGCCAGTGACCCAAGCCACCATGCCATGATCCACGTGGATAGCCGGAAGCTTCACCAGTGCCTGCATCATTTTTGCACCAGTGTCAGGGTCAGACACAAATAAAACATTTATTTAATAGCCACTTCACTTTAAACCACTTCAGTGCCTTGCTCAGGGGCACTTGCTCAAGGGCACTTAAGTGATGTCACTCTACCGGCCACTCCACCCCTGAGCCACTGCCGCCCTGCCCCCAGATGTTAAACTTTCTGTAGCTTATATTCATTCAGCAGGCTGCAGCTTTATAACTCTCCGTTGAAGGTTTTACACTGGATCACAGCATTCTGCAATCATTTGATATGAACTGCGATTTTGATTAAACAGAAAACTAGTACCGTATTGCATTTTTGAACTTCTTCATTGATGGTATGTAAGGTTTCTGAAGGTAAACTAAACAGATTTCCTGCTGGTGATTTCCACAGGAAAATCTTCAGTATCAAGAGAGAACAACACGCATTCAACGTTGTCAAAGGAACAGCGAGAGATGTACCAGGGACATAGACTACTTGATGCAAACATGAACCCTGTAGTAAAGTTGTACAGAATAGGTATGTACCGTTTTATTTGAATTCATATAAATTGTTTTATTTTTATAAAATAAATCTGCCATGTGATGTTTTGTTGGAAGGTATTTTGTTATACAACATAATAGGGCTGCAAGATATTGACAAAATGTCATATCTCGGTATGTATGCCAAATATTGTGATATTGATACGATATACGATATTGCTGTTAAAATGTCATACTATATTTTAAGTGTTGCAACATTGAAAACTAAACATTAAAAAAACTGCAATATAACTGTCAATATATGATATCACCGATATATGGATATATTGACGATATATCATATTGCGATACTGTTGATACTCATAGTGTGCGTGTTCATACCTCGATAACGATACGATAACGATATATTGTGCAGCCTTACAACATAACAATGGTGCCATTCTGGTTGTCACTTATATATAAAAATAAATTCCAAATTACTGGGACTTGATCAGAATGTCAATTTGCGATTGTATTTCAAATTCCTTCCAGACTGCAACTTTTGCAGCCTCACGTGCTGTGTTCTGTCTGTAAAGTAGCCAGTGACCCAAGCCACCATGCCATGATCCACGTGGATAGCCCGAAGCTTCACCAGTGAACACCAACTCAGTGGCCTTGTGGTTAGAGTGTCCGCCCTGAAACTGGGAGGTCGGGGGTTCGATCCAACCGGCCGGGTCATACCAAAGACTGTAAAAATGGGACCCAATGCCTCCCTGCTTGACACTCAGCATCAAAGGGTTGGATTGGGGGTCAAATCTACTAATCAAATGATTCCCGAGCGCGGTGCACGCTGCGGCTCACCGCTCCAAGAGATGGGTCAAATGCGGAGAACAAATTTCACTGCGTTAACGTGTGTGACAAAAATCGTATGACTTTGACTTTGACTTTGAGTGCCTGCATCATTTTTGCACCAGTGTCAGGGTCAGACACATATCAAAATTGTATTTAATAGTATTTAGAGAATCTGTCAAAAACACACTTAATTGATTAAAAAACTCAAAACCTTTGTTTACTTAAAAAAGGTTTCAGATTGAAGAAGTGCATTGGGAAGCTACAGTGTGCAAAGTCTTTATTATTATCTTTTGAACAGTTACGAGGACACATTATAAAAGAACAATTACAATTGCAGGGTTTGACCAATCGCATAGCAAGGCAAGTAAATTGATGGTGTTTTGACCAATCACATCAAGGCGAGTGAATTGAAGGCATTCCAATTCAATCACGTTGCAAGGGGAGTGGATTGGGGACATTATTGGCTAATTGTTTCATCACAGGAAAGTGTTGAAACAAAACCTACAATACTCATCCATTACCTGTCAATGATAGCTGCCAGTGGTTACGCACCGCCATTCCGAACCACCGCCATTCCGAAGGTTCACTTCCATGTTTCGGAATGGCGATGTTTCCCCATGGAAAGAATCGCCCCGCCATTCCGAAAGTTAAATCTCCGGAGCGAGCGCACAGAGCGCAACTCTCTCTCCCCCCCCCCCCCCCACCTCCCCCCCCCCCCCCCCTCTCTCTCCCTCTCTCTCATAATAATAATAATCTCCGAAAGTTAAATCTCCGGAGCGCACAGAGCGCAACTCTCTCTCTCTCTCTCTCCCCCCCCTCTCTCTCTCTCTCTCTCTCTCTCTCTCTCATAATAATAATAATAATAATAATTAATAATAATAATAATATAGTCCGCTGTGATTCTAATGTCTCCGTCACCACCAGAAGTATATGAAATGATGAAACTTTCATATTAATCATTGGCATGCAGGATTGACATATGCCCATAATTGAAGTCTTCATAAGGAATCCATCAGATGAGATCGCACAGCTGTCCAGTCTGGTCTGGACTTATATCAAACCAAAACGAGGCTGTGCGTAAATACTGCACTTATTAATAACAGCGCAACAGCAATAAATAATTGATTAACGTGCATGAGAACGCACTATGGCCTATGCCATATAGAACAATGCAAATCCTCAAAGAAAATGCGTCTTCCTAATGGATACATTTGGAATGGATATTTCACATTATGATAACGGAAGCAATATGCGGGGGTTTCCTCCTTCACCAAGGAAGAAGAGGCGTGCAGAAGAGGGTGCTTTAAACATATAGTCATCGTAGATGCAGCCAAACCAGAGTCTGTGCGCTTCTTTGGGGCGCTATGCTACAGCTACACAATATTCAGCTCTTAAGTTCAGTACAAAAGTAACCTACTCTCAGTCCCATTCAAAGGGTGGACACATATCCAAATTAACCCATGGCCTATACCTTCAGAACGATTTGCACAGTGGTGGAAAAGTTTTGCTTAAGTTAAAGTATCAATATTGCAATGAAGAAATAAGTCCGGTAATCAACATTTGAGAAAGGCCTTTACTGTTCCTTAATTTGCATTCCTTGTTACATTCCTTGTTACACACACAAAAAAACAAAACAATACATTTGCAAATGTATAAAATCCTTTTTTTAAAAAAAAAACTTAAATAGGCATTAAATAGGCCTAATTATACTGTATTAAAGTGGACATGTAGTGGAGTAGAAATAAAAGTAGGCCCATATTAAAACAGAATATCCAATAGAGAAAAAAAAACTCAAAATCAAAGCACTTGGGTTAGGTACATTCATTTGACAGACAGACAGACAGACAGACAGACAGACAGACAGACAGACAGACAGACAGACAGACTACACAAAGTTGTGGATGCAGTGCTGGACTGCATTCCAGTACTGGTCCAGAGTTCTCTGTCCCCGGCGGTACTGGCGCCTGAGCCTCTGAAGCCTGTTGGCGAAAACCATTAGTTAATTAATATTAGTAATACATGAATATAGTAACATTAATGTTGGTAGGTAAACACATGTTTGTTGTGCACAATACGTTCTATAATAACAAGCCGACTCCAGTCCACTGTATTGGAGGCCAAAGCCTCCATGCTCCTTGGACCCCATGCCTACAGCCTTTTATTATTTATTTTTTCCATATGAATAAATTCTCAAACCTCTCCTCCAACCGGCGCCACTTCGGTCGCTGGAGTGGTGGTCGATCCCCGCGTTCGACCTGCGCGCACGCAGTCTCCACCAGCCTCTGTTCATCCTTCATTTTGCGGATGAACACCCAGATGGATGGGTGGCGCCTGTCCACTCGGACATTCCATCTGTGATGGAAACCTGTAATAATCATAGAACCATTAGGATACATGCAGGTCACATGGCACATGGCCCATTGGCATTTAATTCCCACGACAGATTTAGAATGAGAAATGTATAATTAGGGTAATAATAATAATATTAAAGTAAATAAATAAGTTTATACCCTCCACCGCGTTGTTGCTGCGATTGTCCATGTGGCGGCGATGAACACACCAGATTGGTGGTGGGAACAGTGCCCGCTCCCCTACGTAGGTCTCCTCCATGTAGCGAAGGAAACCACCTATCGCGGGGTAGCGGCGGAGCTGTTGGCGGGTCTCTCTGCTCCTTGCAAATGTCCTGAAATTCTGCCTCAGGATAGGCAACGGTAAGTAGCCAGTTGCCATCACCTTCCTGACCCATGCTCTCAGGGGCCTGTCCTGCCTGTATGGACCTGCACAAGTTGAGTGAAGAAATAAAGTTACTTATTAATTTCTTAAGCACTCAACACTCAATATAGTAATATCTTTTACAAAAGAAAAAAAAGCTTCTACTCATGAATGGTAATATTATAACAATTATAATTATAATTGTCTACATTACCTTACATCTGCATATTATTATTATTATTATTATTATTATTATTATTATTATTATTATTAATGTTAAATGTATTTATTTATTATGTAACCTAAACACCTATACATTTTGAAGAAATCACACAAAATTACTTTTTGTTTTGATCCGTTAACTTAATACACCATGTACCACTGACCTGCCAAGCCAAGGTCCTGCACCTTACGCCAAAGGCTCTGGCACAGGTGGAAAAAGCTTCTACTCATGAATGGTAATATTATAACAATTATATTTATAATTGTCTACATTACCCTATACATCTGCATATTATTATTATTATTATTATTATTATTATTATTATTATTATTATTATTATTATTATTATTAATGTTAAATGTATTTATTTATTATGTAACCTAAACACCTATACATTTTGAAGAAATCACACAAAATTACTTTTTGTTTTGATCCGTTAACTTAATACACCATGCAACACTGACCTGCCAAGCCAAGGTCCTGCACCTTACGCCAAAGGCTCTGGCACAGGTGGAAAAAGCATCCAGTACGCGTGGTGTCTGGCAGCTCCTCTCTGAAGGCATTCATCATGCCCATTTCGTAGTCCGTCAGGACTTTGTCAGGGCTCCATCTTGTACATGAATGGGGGGATGGATGGATGGATGGATGGATGGACCGACGGACAGGTGTTAAAAAAGAAGAAAAAAAATATTATTCCAGTTTCCATAAAATATTTAAAAGCCAGGTGCAGTGACATTATCTTATGCCTATAGGCCATGAGCGTCGACACACACACACACACACACACACACACACACACACACACACATACACACACACACACACACACACACACACACACACACACACACACACACACACACACACACACACACACACACACACTTACCGTTGTTCTGTGACCCGCTCGACCCTCCTCTTAACATGGCGGAGGACTGCCCGATACATTTCCTCTGTCTTGCCACTCATTAAAATAAAGATAAATGGCACCACCTTGCCCATGTAGAGGCCATGTATCGTGGCAAACTGATAGTATGGCCTCGGACACGTCCTGAACGTGGCGTCCATGTATATCTAAAACAACATTCAAATGCATTTGATTAATACTGATATAAACTATAGACCTGTATCATATTATTGCGGAAAACCCTTATTAAAAATATCAAAATCAAGCAGTTCGGATTGGCGGTGCGTAATTATTACCCACGCGGTGCGTAATTACGCACCGCAAAAACGAACGTTTTATGGAAGAGGGGTTCTCACCTGGTCACATTGACTCAGTTTCTGGACGTTATCGTCGGTCCCAAACACCAAAAAATGATGCTGCAGGTTGTGTTTGGTGAGGAAGGCCTCCCCTCCCCAGGTGAAGGCCCATTCCCCATCCACGGCGACGTCCTGTACTCTGCGGGGGATGGGAGGCATGAGCCCGGCCCGCCGTCTCTCCAGACGGGTTTTTACAGCGTTGAAGGGGGGGATGTGTTCTACATCGGCTGTTTGGGCAACGACCTGGTCATATACCCGCTTTACGGGGATTGTTGGATCGGCCGCCACCAGGTTGAGCATCTGCTCAAGTAAAGCCGTGGTGGCGACCAAATCACCCTCTCCCGCGTGGTCATGTTCACCTGGCGGCATTAAAATGGTGATAGCTGGATTCTCCTCATGCACATCAAGCCACCGTGTGTGCACAGGCACGTTGCACCCAGGGTGGGCACAACGCCAATATATTTTGGCTGGGGTTGTTTTGTTACGGAGATAACGGAAGGTATCAATAACGAGGGCTTTCCCTCCGCGACTGTTGGCCACTTGTATATATGCCATGGTAAAAGAGAATTATCACTGGTGGGCCGCTCTTTTATAGACTTGATTGATTGATTAACATGTGATTCCAATACATTAAACGATTGCCTCAAACTCATTGGCCTAGGCGAATTGAATACTTGCATGTCAAATTGAGCTGTACTGTCTATGGTTCTGACATGGGGGCCTTTTTCACAATAGCGGAATTTAGGCTGAATGTTTAAGTATACCCCCCAAATATAGTCTACATTTAACCACTGCTCTTAACTCAAAATTCATAATTAAATCGTCATATAAATAAATATAATAGAACATAATTCTTAATAGTGATAAATATGTTTTATAACAATCCCTAACAGCAATATTTCATTTTAAGTATTAATTTTTACAAAAAATAAGTTGTTGGCTGACAAGACTGATGTGCGGGTCCATGAGCTAACTACAAATGAAGACAGACAAGCAGGTCCCCACGTTCAGCACCGCAGACAGCTCCTCATCACCAGACAGACAGGTCCCCACGTTCAGCACCACAGACAAGCTCCCCATCACCGGACAGACAGGTGGACAATGTCAACTTGACATGCAAGTATTCAATTCGCCTAGGCCAATGAGTTTTAGGCAATCGTGTAATGTATTGGAATCACATGTTAATCAATCAAGATTACGTCTATAAAAAAGCGGCCCACCAGTGATAATTCTCTTTTACAAAACTGAAGAATGGCACGGCAAGAAGGGCCCCGCAGAGTACAGGACGTCGCCGTGGATGGGGAATGGGCCGTTACCTGGGGAGGGGAGGCCTTCCTCACCAAACACAACCTGCAGCATAATTTTTTGGTCTTTGGGACCGACGATAACGTCCAGAAACTGAGTCAATGTGACCAGGTGAGAACCCCTCTTCCATAAAACGTTCGTTTTTGCGGTGCGTAATTACTCACCGCGTGGGTAATTACGCACTGCCAATCCGAAATGCTTGATTTTGATATTTTTAATAAGGGTTTTCCGCAATAATATGATACAGGTCTATAGTTTATATCAGTATTAATCAAATGCATTTGAATGTTGTTTTAGATATACATGGACGCCACGTCCAGGACGTGTCCGAGGCCATATTATCAGTTTGCCATGATACATGGCCTCTACATGGGCAAGGTGGTGCCATTTATCTTTATTTTAATGAGTGGCAAGACAGAGGAAATGTATCGGGCAGTCCTCCGCCATGTTAAGAGGAGGGTCGAGTGGGTCACAGAACAACGGTAAGTGTGTGTGTGTGTGTGTGTGTGTGTGTGTGTGTGTGTGTGTGTGTGTGTGTGTGTGTGTGTGTGTGTGTGTGTGTGTGTGTGTGTTGACGCTCATGGCCTATAGGCATAAGATAATGTCACTGCACCTGGCTTTTAAATATTTTATGGAAACTGGAATAATAATTGTTTTCTCCTTTTTTTTTCTTTTTTTTTAAATTTACGTTTACACCTGTCTGTCCGTCCGTCCGTCGGTCCGTCGGTCCGTCCATCCATCCATCCATCCATCCATCCATCCATCCATCCATCCATCCATCCATCCATCCATCCATCCCCCCATTCATGTACAAGATGGAGCCCTGACAAAGTCCTGACGGACTACGAAATGGGCATGATGAATGCCTTCAGAGAGGAGCTGCCAGACACCACGCGTACTGGATGCTTTTTCCACCTGTGCCAGAGCCTTTGGCGTAAGGTGCAGGACCTTGGCTTGGCAGGTCAGTGTTGCATGGTGTATTAAGTTAACAGACCACAACAAAATGTAATTTTGTGTGATTTCTTCACAGGATAAAGAACAAAATATTAAGATGTATATAGGTGTTTAGGTTACATAATAAATAAATACATTTAACATTAATAATAATAATAATAATAATATGCAGATGTAGGGTAATGTAGACAATTATAATTATAATTGTTATAATAGTACCATTCATTCATGGGTAGAAGCCTTTTTTTCTTTTGTAAAAGATATTACTATATTGAGTGAATTAATAAGTAACTTTTATTTCTTCACTCAACTTTTGCAGGTCCATACAGGCAGGACAGGCCCCTGGGGGTATGGTTCAGGAAGGCCATGTCAACTGGCTACTTACCGCTGCCTATCCTGAGGCACAATTTCAGGACCTTTTCAATGAGCAGAGAGACCCGCCGCCAGCTCCGCCGCTACCCCGCGATAGGTGGTTTCCTTCGCTACATGGAGGAGACCTACGTAGGGGAGCGGGCACTGTTCCCACCGGCAATCTGGTGTGTTCATCGCCGCCACTCGGACAATCGCAGCAATAGCGCGGTGGAGGGTATAAACTTATTTATTTACTTTAATATTATTATTATTACCCTAATTATACATTTCTCATTCTAAATCTGTTGTCGTGGGAATTAATTGGCCATGTGACCTGCATGTATCCTAATAGTTATGATTATTACAGGTTTCCATCACAGATGGAATGCCCACAGGCGCCACCCATCCCTCTGGGTGTTCATCCACAAACTGAAGGATGAACAGACGCAGGTGGAGACGGCGTGCGCGCAAGTTGAACGCGGGGATCGACCACCACTCCAGCGACCGAAGTGGCGCCGGTTGGAGGAGAGGTTTGAGAATGTATTCATATAGAAAAAAATAATAATAAAAGGCTGTAGGCATGGGGTCCAAGGAGCATGGAGGCTTTTGCCTCCAATACAGTGGACTGGAGTCGGCTTGTTATTATAGAACGTATTGTGCACAACAAACATGTGTTTACCTACCAACATTAATGTTACTTTATTCATGTATTACTAATATTAATTAACTAATGGTTTTCGCCAACAGGCTTCAGAGGCTCAGGCGCCAGTACCGCCGGGGACAGAGAACTCTGGACCAGTACTGGAATGCAGTCCAGCACTGCATCCACAACTTTGTGTAGTCTGTCTGTCTGTCTGTCTGTCTGTCTGTTTGTCTGTCAAATGAATGTACCTAACCCAAGTGCTTTGATTTTGAGTTTTTTTTTCTCTATTGGATAATTTTCTGTTTTAATATGGGCCTACTTTTATTTCTACTCCACTACATGTCCACTTTAATACAGTATAATTAGGCCTATTTAATGCCTATTTAAGTTTACAAAAAATGCATTTTATACATTTGCAAATGTATTGTTTTTTTTTTTTTGTGTGTGTGTAACAAGGAATGTAACAAGGAATGCAAGGAACAGTAAAGGCCTTTCTCAAATGTTGATTACCGGACTTATTTCTTCATTGCAATATTGATACTTTAACTTAAGCAAAACATTTCCACCACTGTGCAAATTGTTCTGAAGGTAGTATAGGCCATGGGTTAATTTGGATATGTGTCCACCCTTTGAATGGGACTGAGAGTAGGTTACTTTTGTACTGAACTTAAGAGCTGAATATTGTGTAGCATAGCGCCCCAAAGAAGCGCACAGACTCTGGTTTGGCTGCATCTACGATGACTATGTTTAAAGCACCCTCTTCTGCACGCCTCTTGTTCCTCGGTGAACGGCGAAACCCCCGCATATTGCTTCCGTTATCATATTGTGAAATATCCAATCCAAATGTATCCATTAGGAAGACGCATTTTCTTTGAGGATTTGCATTGTGCTATATGGCATAGTGGGTTCTCATGCACGTTAATCACGTATTTATTGCTGCTGCGCTGGTAATAATAAGTGCAGTATTTACGCACAGCCTCGTTTTGGTTTGATATTAGTCCAGACCAGACTGGACAGCTGTGCGATCTCATCTCATGGATTCCTTATGAAGACTTCAATTATGGGCATATGTGGACTATTATGGACACGGAGCTGTCGGCGTGAGGTCGGCGGAAAAAAGCTGGGGCGAGATGGAATTGGGGCGACATGACCTGTTACCGCAACGGGCACAGTCTTATTTTCCATTCTACACCAGTTCCGACATTTGTATTCAAAGCTGTAACATTAATTGCCTTGAGTTAATATAATATTTGAACCATAAAATGTGATTCTAATGTCTCAAATGATTCTAATGTCTCAAATTTTGTTGTGAATTAGTTAATTTTGTTGTGAATTAGTTGAGGAAAAAGCCTTCTGAATGAGAGCTCCAAGTTGCGCACGGATGCTTCTTTTGTTATTTTTCCTGGTTCCTAAATGCTATCACACTAAACCCAAGCGTTTAGGTTCTAAACACTTATTTGTAACACTTTTTAAACGTGTCACAGTGTTTAGATTATAAACATAAGAGCATGTTTAAATGCCATATTGCACTGAGTCATCTGATAGGCTAGGCCTACTCCTTTTCATTGTGAACTAGTAGCCTAAGCAGAATACGAGGCCATATTCATTTCATATTGGCATTCCTGTTACCTTGGCGACAGCTAGTTTCGAGACATATGGCAGTAGCTTACAGTAGGTTATGAATAAAATAAAACCTGAGTGAGTGAGTGAGTGAGTGAGTGAGTGAGTGAGTAGCCTATACGTTGCGGGACTGTGCGCTCCGGCCAGGTGGAGCTCTACGGATTGGGCATACAGCCAGCTGGTGATGATCGATTGAGTGAGTACTTTATTAGCAGTTTGCAATTGGGTTCATGGACGCACGCGCATTGGGCTCATTGCTTCCTTGGAGATCAAACGGTCCATGTCATGATGGCCCATTTGATAGGGCTCATTAAATAACAGCTCCGTGGGGCCGAATGAGCGGCCATTGATTGACATGAAAATAGACAATTCACCGTGGGGCAGAATGAGCGGCCATTCCCTTTCGGAATGGCGGTGTTTCGGAATGGCGGGGTTTATAAACCCCTTTCGGAATGGCGGTGTTTCGTAATGGCGGTGTTTCGGAATGGGGGTCCGTCCCCGCTGCCAGTCTAGGTGTAGTTGCTTGTCCCATTGCATTTTAATCACAATCAGCAGGACAATTCAGTCACCAGGCAGACTGGGTATCAGCCCCAGATCTCCCAATGCAATGCAGGCATGTCAGTTGCTGTTGATGTCCTGTGTATTAAATATATACAGTTAGGTCAGTTTGAAGACCGGAGTAAAACATTATCAGTTTGCAATAGGAAACATCTTGCATGCTATTACAAAAATGTCCTTATCTCTCCTCATTCTCCATCCCAGATGAATATCTTGCCCAAAAACAGACCTACAGTGGCCAGAGTGAGACAAAAGTCTTCACAGACAAGAGACTCCAAATACACAAGAGAACCCGTACAGGAGAGAAGCCCTACCACTGTGACCAATGTGGGACTAGGTTCAAACTCAACAGTCATCTCAAACGTCACCAGCGAATTCATACAGGAGAGAAGACCTACCACTGTGACCAGTGTGGGAAAATGTTCAGAAGCAACGTTAATCTCAAAAGTCACCAGCGAATTCATACAGGAGAGAAGCCCTACCAGTGTGACCAGTGTGGGAAAATGTTCAGCAATAACGAAGTGCTCAAAGGACACAAGGTAATTCATACAGGAGAGAAGCCCTACCATTGTGAACAGTGCGGGACAAGGTTTGTCAGAATCAAAGATCTAAAATGTCACCAGCGAATTCATACAGGAGAGAAGCCCTACTATTGTGATCAGTGTGGGACATTCTTCCGCCGGAGCGATACTTTAATACGTCACCAGAGAATCCATACAGGAGAGAAGCCATACCAATGTGCTCAGTGTGGGAAAGGGTTCAGTCGGAGAAATATTCTCATATGTCATCAGAGGCTTCATACAGGGGAGAGGCCCTACCACTGTGACCAGTGTGGAAAAAGGTTTAACACGGCCATGGACCTCAAAATTCACAACAGAAATCATACAGGAGAGAAGCCTTACCACTGTATCCAGTGTTGGAAAAGGTTCAGCACAACGGGTGCACTCAGAACTCATCAGAGCACTCATACAGGAGAGAAGCACTACCACTGTTACCATTGTGGGAAAAAGTTCAGCCAGAGCAGTGCTCTCAAAAATCACCAGACAGTTCATACTGGAGAAAAGCCCTACAACTGTGACCAGTGTGAAAAAAGTTTCAGATCAAGAGGTGGACTCAAAAAGCATCAGCACATTCATACCGGAGAATAGCCCTACAACTGTGACCAGTGTGGGAAAAAGTTCAGTCGGAGCAGTCATGTAAAATACCACCAGAGAGTTCACACAGGAGAGAAGCCCTGCCACTCTGACCAGTGTGGATAAAGGTTCTGCACAAGAGTTGAACTTCAAAAGCCACCAGCACATACATATACAGGAGAGAAGCCCTACAACTGTTGGCAAACGTTCAGCACAATGTTTCATCCCACATGTAACGTGATAATTCATATAAGCCCTTTCAGTGTTGTGTGTGTGTGTGTGCGTGTGCGTGTGCGTGTGTGCGTGTGTGTGTGTGTGTGTGTTGGTAAAATATTCCGTTGTAAAGATACTTTCATGGTGTCACCTCAGAACTGGATAGAAGGTTAATTTAATTAAGAACATTGTTGGTATCATCAACACACCCATACAATATGAGCAGTACTAGTTAGTTACTGGAAACCAGTAGGCTAGTTACCATTACTATAGTTACTTCATTTCAAAAGTAACTCAGTTACTTTACTGATTACTTACACCAAAATGTAATGTGTTAACATGTTACTTAAGTTACTTAAAACAGGGCTCCCATTAACTATTTTATTTTTTATTTTTTTTATTTATTTAAATATTTTTTATCCCACGATTTATTGACGCATTTTTCACCCCTGTGTCAATTATCTAATGTGATCCTGGGCTCTACACACCCTCCAACGGACTTGAACTCATGCTTCCTTCATGCATGAGTGTCCAAGTCGCTCCTTTACACCTGACGGGGGAGTTTCCCTGGTTGGACGTAGCGCGTGGAAGGAACACGTTATTCCAACCAGTTCCTTTCCCCTCCATCAGGTGCCCCGGCTGGCCAGGGGGAGGCAGTTTAGAGACCAGGATTACTACATGTTTTTTTGTGAGGGTACCTATACCCTAGGGACATGGGGAGAACATGCAAACTCGGGTATGGGCACTGATTGACGCGGAGGAGAGAACACGCCGCCATCGCCCACATCGTCCCGAGCGGGAATCGAACCCAGGACCTTCTAGCTGTGAGGCGACAGCACTGTGTCACCGTGCCCTATTTTATGTTTTAATGCCCTCAGTGCCAATCAAATGTTGTCACTTGTTTTGTGTTTTTAGTTTTTTACACTGGATGGCGCTCTTGGTTAGATCCACCGTTTACCATGTGTTGTTCTTGCTTACGAGTGATTAAGAGTGTCTGCTAAATGCCTATATTGTAAAATGTAAGTGTATTTTGGTCGATCATTCCTTTTCTTGCACAAGGATCACCTCTCACCAGCCTGCTCGCTAAGAGAAACAGACGTTTTCTGTACCCATCACAACAGAAAGACAAGTCAAGTGTGACATATTTTTGTTTGATATTTGGTCACAGTTATCCTCCGAGGCTACGGCTTTCATGGGTGGAGGGCTGGGGGCATAAAAAAAACAACCACAATGTTGAGCCTAAAATGTATGCTCGGAATTAGTCTGCCCGGGCCAAGCCTCGCACTCCACACAAAAAATTACAAAATAAAAAGGCTTTATGAACATTTGATCATGTGAAGTTGCCATTTCGCCAAGTAGGCCTATGTAGGCTACTGTATGTTTGTTTTATTAGACTGTTCGTTCTCTCACTCTGCTATAATTTGAGCTACTGGTGCTGCCTACTGTCATTTATTTTTTGTTTTAAAGGACCTATAACGTAAAATTCAACTTTTTGTTGATTTGTTTTATTTACAATTTGTTCGATCGATTTTTATGTTGTATTTAATTGTTATAATCATTACTATATTTTCTCTTTTTTTCTGTAAACGGTGGTTGGTGCTGGGGTTTGGGGGTAGGATTTTTAAAAATGAGGCAAGGTGCAAGCCACTGATTGCAGTTGGCAAAGAATTTGAATTATGTGTGCATTTTCTTTGTATGCCTGTGCCTTTCATCCAAAAATGAAATAAAAATGTATTTTAAAAAAATAATCTACTTTTTCCATTGAAATTGCTCTCAGGAACAGCTCAACTGATTTTGTCTTCATCGTGATGTCATCAACTTTGTATAATTCCTCCTCTTCTTCAGTCTTCAGTTCCAAATTTGCATTTCCACTTTGTTTACAATGTCCACCATTGTTGATTTTCCAAGCTGGCATGGAATGGAAACAAGCCTGGTTTTATCTAGCATCAGTATTATAATGACTCAAATATTAAATAATCTGCATATCAGCACCCCCACCACCTCAGGAAATTGTGGTACTGCAGCTAAAACTGCTTTCAAAGTCCAGAAAGAAATGCCAAGGACTGCTTATATCAGAGTGGTGATTGAGGCTCAAACCATTAGAAATAACTTTGAGGGACATAGACAATATGAATGATATTAAATATTAAAAGCAGTTTTAAAATGCATGTTATTTGCGCTTTAAGGGCCAGGCCTTCATTTTCAGGCCCGTTGAGAACTATTGAGAAACTGAAGATGTTCCCCTTTCACAGCTCAGTGGACAGAAGCCCTCTGTTCTAGGGATGCTGCACCGATATGTATGTTATTGGCCGATAACCAATACTGACGTTTAAAATATCAATTTTAGCTGATAGCCGATAGCTGATACTTGTTTATTCTGTGCCAGGGAAACAAATAAATCTTCATTATAAGAAATAACTGTTTAGCATCTACAGCTTGGTTGGCTGCAGATAACCAACACAGACAGCACAAAATGGATGCTTATCAACAGCAGATAAATATTGGCTCCTGACATCAGTTAATGTCAGCCGTTGAAATGTTGAGAGGATACAGTCAGGAGGAGCCCAGTGATTCACCTTGACGTTTAATATATAGAAGATTGTCTTTGAATGTACAATTTGTTTCAGGTAAAATAAAGGAAACAGAGACACCACATGTTTAAGTGGAAGACAGAACAAAACATTTTCTAACAATAAACCTTAAAGTGTTACATGTTCCCTATAAACAACCCACGTGCAGAGAAAATAATATATATTTTTTTAACTTTGAGCTCTATTTTCATCCATGCTAAACCCCTTATCCTTAAACGTCTTTACCTTTTTTTTGAGTGGTGCAAACCACTCCAATAATCCAGCTTTGTCTGTACCCGTGTCTGTACCCGTGTACCTGTACACCTGTACGTGGCCCCACGTACAGATGAGCATGGTTGCTATGGTTAGTGTGTGACGTCACTGCACCACTCAGTTCACACGGGTGTGATTCTTTTTTTACTATTTTGAAAAACATTTTTGAATAGTTAAAATCTACAATCTCGTGTCAAAAACGTGTCGATGGTAGATCGGCTAGTTGAACTATTCAAAACTGTTTTTCAAAATAGTAAAAAAAAAAAAAGGCAAAGAAGTTTAGGGATAAGGGGTTTTTCATGGACGGAAAGAGAGCCCAATCTTTTGACAGCTTTTTTTTTTTTTTTTTTTTTTTTACTATGACATTTGTAACAGTGTCAACATTGAGTTTAAATATTTCAAAACAACAAAAACAACAACACTCAGCCAATCTCTGACACTAGTGGGCGGGGGCCTAACGCTAGTGGGCGGGTTCTGAGTTCCTCGGCCGTGCGGATTGGTCGGTACACTGGAAGCGGTATCGCAGGAAGCGGACGCGCGGTTTGATGTGGAAGTCAGCAGGTATCCTCCAGTTCCACATTTTCTGCACCTGGAAGCGGGCGAGACAAACCTGTCAGAGAGCCATGTTCCAACAATCTGATTATGGTCACACGTGAGCAATCACACCTAGGGGTTGGGGTAGCCTAAATTTAGACTCTCGTAGATGTATTTATCGATTCTGACATTGTCGATCTACGAGAGTCAAAGGTCTCATTGCCCATATGGTGAGGAGCCCGAAATCCCCTGCCTCCGTAGATACTCTGAACATGTACAAATGCAAAATCTAAACTACCTCCCCCTGGCCAGCCGGGGCGCCTGATGGAGGGGAAAGGAACTGGTCGGAATAACGTGTTCCTTCCACGCGCTACGTCCGGCCAGGGAAATTCCCCCCTGTCAGGTGAAAAGAAGCAGCTTGGACTCCTCATGCATGGAAGGAGGCATGAGGTCAGTCCGCTGCCCCCAGGTTGGCAGAGGAAGTGTAGCACCCAGGATTACATTAGATTGGCACTGGGTGAAAAAACTGGGTTGCAAAATCGTGGGATAAAAATGATAAAAAAAAATAAAAAAAATGCAAAATCTAAGGTGCTTACCCTGCTGCCCCCACCCTTCCGTTCTATGTCTGCAATGCGTTTATAACCCGTAGGTCCGTAGTTTTCAATAAAAAGTGTTTTAATCCACTAGCTGTCTCGGAATCTGTCATCCATCTTGGATCTGTCCTCGATTGCAACAGTGCCCCCTGGCGGTCAGGGTTGAGCAGCCAGTTGCACTCATTTGGGAAGACGAGGAGAGATCCAAGAGTGCATTAAAACACTTTTATAGACTTGTAGATTGAAAATGTCAGAATCGATAAATACATCTATACGAGAGTCTACATTTTAGGCTAGGGTTGGGGGTGGGCCATGATTTTTGTGCTTTTTCTGTTTTGTATGTGTCTATGGAGTTAGCATTACTCTAACAGACCCAGAGGTGTGGTTATAATATCAAATAATGATCAAATAATTGATTTCAATGTGTGTGCATTGGACTTTAGAGGCCAATCAGCGGCAGCTAGAGGCGGGATCAAGGCAGCACTGTGTATGCCTTGATCCCGCCTCTAGCTGCCGCTGATTGGCCAGGCCGTTTTGTGGCCGGAGCATCAAGTCTGCCTGAGAGTTCCCAGATGGGAGCCGGAGGGGGGAACCCAGTCTACTCTCTGCTGCCCCATCTGGCGGAGTCAGGTTACTTTAGAGCTACAGCTCTTGTGAATTATGAACACTGAACGCTTCCATAGGTTGTGCACTTTTTGGAGCCAAAAAGACTAAATTGGATCTATCACCCATCTAAAAACATCTTCAGTATGCAGAGAATAATTTGTGAAATGGCAGTGGTTAAGTACAGGAAATGATAACAATGGACATTATTTCACAGCAGGTGTGCACAGTATATTGGCATTAATTCCCTGTGGGTGGTGAATTATAAGCCATCATGTTCCTGTATGGAGAAATATAGTTCAGGACACACAGCACACACAGTCCTCATTACAATAGAACAATAGAACAATGGACATGGACTATATAGGTAGGGTTGTCCCGATTTGATCGGGTAATCGGAAATCGGGGGGCGATCACGTCATTTTCAAATGATCGCATTCGGATCGGGAGCCAAAAAACGTATTCGGGACATCCCTAGTATCAATATTATATCCATATCATGATATTAGACTGGATGTTGTCTGTGATTTGGGATAATGTACTATTGTGATATGGCATAAACATGTTCTATAAAAATATAAATATCGGATCGAGAAAAATCGGTATCGGCAGATGCTCAAAATCAAATGATCAGAATCGGATCGGGAGCATAAAAGACGTGATTGGGACATCCCTAATTATAGGACATCCCAAGTGGTCAAATGTTTGACTGGAAGGGGGGGGGGGGGGGGGTTCATCACATTCGAATGTATGAACTCTTAACGGCGCCGAGTCGGCTGAAGTGGACTTCGCAGCGCTTGGCACGGTGGCTCACTCGCCTTACGGCTTGCTCGTTTGGCCGTACCTCACGTGGCCACTTTAGTCCGTTTTAACTGTTTTGTTTTTTGTTTTTTACGTTTTTTCGTTTTTATTATTTATTATTATTATTTTCAGAACGACACTTCCACATATCCTGGAAGTGCGGAAGTGCCCGGGGCAGCACTGGTTGACGTAGACGGGTACCCCCTTATAGACCCCCTTAGACTATAAGGGTACCCCCTTCTAGTGAAATGTTTGACATTTTGGTCACATTTGTCCCAAGAAGTCAATGCATTTTGGGGAGTGAGAGTGTGTTAACTATGAACTAGATCGTCCGGGAACCACCAGTGGTCCTTGAGATTCCAGGTGGTCCCCATGCAGCTAAATGGTGGAGATTGGTAAACATGTACCCTTATTAGTATACTAGTTAGTATATATACTAGTTAGTATATTAATTCTCGTTAACTCTTGAGAGTGTAAAATGAAACCAAATGGACCCATATATGGGTCCATTGGTTTAAGTGTATGCAAGTTTAGAGAATGTAGAATAATTGTTACTTTGATCAACATTTGCCTGTCATCTCATATGGTACCATATCAATACAGCATGGAATTGTGTACAAAATCTTATCCAACGACAACAAAAAATATTCTTAAGTTTGGGGTCTGAGAGGCTAAATCTAACCAAATGGTGGTCCTTGGCTCAAATGCCGAATAAATAACGGACCTCAATATTAAAACTAAAAGGGTTGAAAACCACAGTGTTAGAACTATAGGACAAAATAACAATAGGACTATACAGAACAATAGGATTGGTAGTAAATGTGGACCAAAGGGAGAGGGTTTCCATACCTTCAGCACCCTGACCAGATGGGTTGTACTGTTCAACAGTGGAAACTGAACAGAACAAAAAGAACCAGGAGGACAGAAAGAGAAAGGTTTAAACACCCGAAAATATACGACTGCTCACCTCTAAAGCTGAGTACAATTAACTCTAACATCGAAATCAGAGGTTCCCGAGCACCAGTACGCAGTGCATGTACCACCGTTACGCAGTACATGCACCACCGGTACGCGAGAAGCCAGTCAAGAGGATTGTACAAATATGCGCAGGCAACGCGACGAACGTGCTGGTGCTTCTCAACAGTGGAGACAAGTTAACTTAAATCCGTCGAATGTCCAAGGATTCGTCGGTGATATGATGTGACATCACTCCTTGGTATCTTTATAAACAGCTTCGAGTATAATGGCGTTTTTTCTGCATCCATGCTACTTCTGACTGTAATCTGTGTTGTCCCGCCCGGGCGGGAAATGATTCACCGTTCATTTTCCTCATAGACATTTCAGAAAGTATTTATTTAAAGACGTTTACGCCGCGGACAAAGCCAACTCTTGTCGTGACAAATCATGACAACAAAAAAAAAAATCGGGCCAAACAAAGAATTAGAAAGTAGAAAAAAATGGCAGGTTACAACACTTTTTTGTTTGTTTTTCTTCTATGTAATTATTTGTTTGGTCCAAAATATTGTGTGTGTTGTCATGATTTGTCACGACTCGAGTTGGCTTCGTACGACGCTTAAAAGGTCTTTAAATAAATACTTTTTGAAATGTCTATGGGAAAAATGCATTGTGATTCATTTCCTGGGCCTGGCGTCGTCATGAAAGGGGGCGGGACTGCGACGCTCTATACCAGTAATCTTTGCCTTATATAGTTTGTTAATGGTACCATCACCTAGTTTATCATTTTTCAATATGTTCCACCACTGGGGTTTCTTAGGACTTTTGATATGTTGTTACTAACATATTTATGAAACAAAACAAGTTGAAAGAGTTTCTGTTGCAATTTGTTTGAGGTTAACCCCTTATTGTCCATAGAATGCCTATTGATTGATTGATTGATTGATTGATTGTTTTTTTATTTTCGTGTCCTGCACACAATGTGCCCAACCCTCATGGGTTTATAAGACACCATTTCACAGTTGCATTTACAGCATGTTTTCATTACATAATTCATTATATTACAACTCAGATTTATACTCTGTCTTCTTTCCCAAGCTTGACAAATAAAATCTGCCACAACAAAAGTCCCTTTGGCAAAACATATCTCCATTTGTACATAGTCATTTAAATCTAGGAAATCCCCACAGATATACTGTTCTATACTGTTCTATACTGTTCTGTTCTAGCTGTGAGGCGACAGCACTTCTGACTGTGCCACCACGTCCCTATAAACAGATTTTGATGCTATATTAACGCATGTTGCTGAATCCAGGGTGAGAAACTTACCAGCTGTCTGCATTGGTTCTGTTCCAGCAGTCTGACCTGTAGGACAACAAAACAACACATACCACTCATGTATATTAACATGGACGGCAGGGGCTATTGTGCACATGATATATGTCTGGATTACGGCATGATATTGTTGCTACAGCCACCACAATAATGTGTCAATACAAATTAGATAAGTTTGGCTGCCCCTTCGTTCGTTGTTTCAGTAGAACCACCAAATAGACAGGATACCACAGATGTGGTTGACTGTATACCATCTTTCAGATGTTATTATTTTATCCAAAGGGCTTCACATTCATCCATATACACTCACACACCGACGGCAGAGTAAACCATGCAAGGCACCAACCTGCTCATCAGGAGCAGTTTAGGCACTTCAGAGTCTTGCTCAAGGACACTTTGACACTATAACCAGAGGGAGCCGGGGATCGAACCGGGGACCTTTCGTTTCCCAAGCAGCTACTCATACCTTCTGAGGTCTGTCTGTCTGTCTGTCTGTCTGTCTGTCTGTATGTCTGTCTGCATGTATGTCTGTCTGTAGCCTATGTCTGTCTGTCTCTGTCTCTCTCTGAAACTTGATGCTTACCAATTTATTTTTATCATGTTTATCATGTTTGTGGTCTGTGATGTAAACATTATTGTGTCTGTAGTTTACAATGTAAACATTTTCATGTCTTGTACTTTACAATGTAAACATTGTCATGTCTGTAGTTTACAATGTAAACATTGTCATGTCTATAGTTTACAATGTAAACATTTTCATGCCTGTAGTTTGCAATGTAAACATTATCGTGTAGTTAGGAATGTAAGCATAATGATCATGTTTGTGGTCTAGGGTGTGAACTTACGATGTAAACTTACGATGTAAACGTGACTTACTGGAATCCAGTGGAGTTCCCTGTGGATCAGCTGTTACTGTGGAAAACAGAATGACGTAACAATAAAATCTCAACAGTCGATGTTACTGTCACATGTGTAATGACATACAGTAACACTACAGTACACAGACATACGGTATCGAGTACGCAAAGTATTGCTAGCATATCAGTACATATTATCATGTAGTAACATAGAATTTCGCGGGCCTTCGGCCCGCTCATCCTATCGCCATGCGATGCGTCGCAAATGGGAAGAAGGCAATGGCAACCCATGATGTTTTCATTTATGCATTTGCTTGGAAAGCGCAAAGTTGCCAAGCTGGCTGAGTGGCCCTGTTTGGTTTTGTGTATTTGCTTATGAAAGCGAGCATGGCAAGGCGCAGGAACAGTATACTGTACTGTACTGTGCTGTACTGTAAGTCTTTGTACTGTACTGTACTCATGTGTACTGTACTGTTCGCTGTACTGTTGTTATTAGTGTTGTGTTCTTATTTTTTATTATTATTATTATTATTATTATTACATGGATTAATATTCTGATGTACTGTACTGTACTGTTCTCTGTACTGTTGATATTATAGTTGTTATTAGTGTTGTGTTCTTATTTTTTATTATTATTATTACATGGATTAATATTCTGATGTGAGCTTTCTTTCTGTACTGTACTCATGTGTACTGTACTGTTCTCTGTACTGTTGATATTATTGTTGTTATTAGTGTAGTGTTCTTATTTTTTATTATTATTATTATTGAAAGAGAGCATGGCATGGCAAGGCGCAGGAACAGTATACTGTACTGTACTGTAAGTCTTTGTACTGTACTGTACTGTACTCATGTGTACTGTACTGTTATTAGTGTTGTGTTCTTATTTATTATTAGTATGATTATTATTATTATGACATGGATTAATATTCTGATGTACTGTACTGTACTCTGTACTGTTGATATTATAGTTGTTATTAGTGTTGTGTTCTTATTTGTTATTATTATTACATGGATTAATATTCTGATGAGCTTTTTTTCTGTACTGTACTGTACTCATGTGTACTGTACTGTTCTCTGTACTGTTGTTGTTATTATTATTATTAGTGTAGTGTTCTTATTTTGTATGATTATTATCGTTTTGTGGCGTGTGTGTGCGTGCCATTTCAGCTGCATCGCGAGGCGATCCAAAATCCCCCCCCGCGCACGCACGCACACACCACACACACACACACACACACACACTCACGTGTCTGCAGTGACACTGCGTTGTACACAGCTGTTTAGTGTTGCAGCGCGTTGTTGCAGCGCGCGCGTGTGCGTGTAGTGTTGGTGTTGTTGTTCTTATCCATATATGCGCCTCGGTTCGTCCCGATTGTACCACGCCAGGTGTCGACGCGGTCGTGTTTGCATTATTGTAACTGTGTATGTAATCGCGGCACTCTCCATCCAAGTTAGAATCAGTGTAGAACCTGTGTTGTTCTTCCTCTACTTTTGGTTTCCGGCAGGCTGTACACTGTGTGTGTGTGTGTGTGTGTGTGTGTGTGTGGGTGTGTGTGTGCGCGCGCGCGCGTGCGTGTGTGTGTGTGTGTGTGTGTGTGTGTGTGTGTGTGTGTGTGTGTGTGTACAATGTAACTTCCGGTAGTGTTTCCGGAAGTGTGAAAGGTAACACGAAAAACACGTGGGTGACGTGTTGGGGTTTTGAGCCATTGGGAAGGGGTGATGTAGTGTTGCCAGGTCCACGTATTGTAAGCGAGTGGTAGTGTGTGTAAGTATAGGCTGTAGGCTGTAGGAAGTCAGGGTTTGCGGCCTTGTTTACATAGACGTGGCAACAATGTTGGCGGCGCAGCCAATGAAAAGAGGGGAATCACGGGATGCAGTGTTGCCAGGTCCGCGAATTGTAAGCGAGTTGTAAGTAGCGTGTTGAATGGCATTTTTTCTGGGCTTGTTTTCATAGACATGGCAACATGTGAGTGTGTGCCTGCGGGGGTGTCGGTGCTTGTGGCGTTTTTTTGTTTATTATTGAGATTGATGTTGTTTGTGAGTGTGGAAGGCAGCCGGCTTTAGTGGCAGTGCAATGACAATTGTTCCGGGGGTGGTGTTGAGTGTCAGTGTGCTGCGCGACATGAGGAGATAGCCGTGGATCGACGCGGAGGGTAAGTCTGTGACGTCTTAGTGTGTTGTTGCAGTGTGTGTTGCAGCGTGTTGCAGCGTGTCAGTGACGTAGTAGCTGGTGACTTTGGGTCCCTTTTCCTGGTTTGGGTACACCTTTTCAAATGTATAATAGATAGAAGTAGTGTTGGTATACCAGTACAGTACATAGATGGCCATATATAAAATGTATGCAGGAAATATTGTTGATATTATGCACCCAATTTTGTTTAAATGCTATAACTGAACATGCCCACTGAAACCATGAGCTTGTAGATCTGCTATTTCACTAGTTAGGGTGCTCTTTTGGGTCTGGGAACAACTGTATTTATAGTATTTATAGTAAATTATATACTAATATCTATTCTATTCATGGGTTATACATAGTACAGTACTAGCCTGGCTAATAAGCCAGACCGAATCAGCCGTTAGCCAGGCTAGTACAGTACATGCATGCTTTATGTAATGTTTTCCCAATACTTTGTATTACCGGTGTAGCACAACGGCATGCATCATTTTTAAACATAAGTCCTGTACTAAAACCTATTTATTTAGAGATCTATTTATAACAGACAACTTTTTATTAAAAGGCATACATTTTTAACTTAGTCAACTGTTTTAGAATGACTTGTACTATGTATTATTAAAATATAAGAATAGGGCTAAGGGCATGACATAGGTGGACGCTGGCAAATACTGTGGCATGGTCATGCTGGACCTCCAAAAGGCTTTTGACACCGTGAACCACTCCATACTGGTTAACAAGCTAAAAGCAATTGGTTTCGATAGCACATCAGTGAGCTGGATGCAATCCTACCTGGAGGGGAGAGAACAGATGGTGGAAGTGAACGGAACACTGTCCCCCCCCCCTCCCAGTGAGCTGTGGCGTTCCACAAGGAAGCATACTAGGGCCTCTACTGTTCCTAATATATGTAAACAACATGACTTCAGCTTGTGACTGCAACTTGTTCCTGTTCGCAGATGACTCAGCACTGCTGGTCTCGGACAGGGACAAACTGCAGGTTGAAAATGCCCTCAGCTCTGAACTCGGTAGAATCTGCACCTGGCTCGCTGATAACAAACTATCTTTACACCTGGGAAAAACTGAATCCATTCTCTTTGGCTCCATTAGTAATCTCAGCAAGGCAAATGGCTTCTTGGTTAGAGTGGGTGACAATGTTATCACACGTAAAGATGAAATTACCTACCTAGGTTCCATCCTGGAGGCTAATCTTTCCGGTGATAAAATGGCCACCAACGTAATCAAAAAAGTCAACCATAGAACAAGATTCCTCTACAGGATCTCCTCACTGGTCAACAAAAACACCTTGAAGACCTTAACAGGAGCCCTTGTACAGGGTTTCTTTGACTATGCATGCACCTCCTGGTACCACAGCACCTCAAAGGCCCTTAAAACCAGGCTCCAGACTTCCCAAAACAAACTGGTCAGGCTCCTACTTGATCTAGCCCCCCGAACCCACCTCACCCCTGCCCACTTCGACAGGCTGGAATGGCTTAGGGTCGACGACAGAGTACAGCATCTTGCAATGGGTCTGGTCCACAAGATTCGATACACCACCAAGATACCCATGTACCTGTCTAGATACTTCCTTAATGTTAACGAAGTCCACACCCACAACACCAGAGGGAGTGCAACGAACCATCTACAACCCAGATTCGGCACAAACAAGGGACTAAATTATTTTCGCTCCTATGCCACCAAAATGTGGAACGCCCTACCAACTGTCATTAAGACATGCGAATCCCTTGACTCCTTCAAAACCGCTCTCAAAGGGCACCTACGGATGGCTGCAATTCGAAACTGGCCCCCGTAAAATCTGAATCCCCCCCCCACCGCCCCCCCCTTTTTCCCCTCACTGTATATATTTATTTTCCCTTTTTACCTCCTTTATGATGAATTCCTGTTCTGTCTATAGAAGTGTCTATTTGTATGTCCCTAAATGTTTTGATGATTTGAACATGGTGGACCCTATTGGAAACAAGTGTAATGCTTAATTGGGTCGTCCACTCACAGTTAACAGCCTTTGTATTGAGTTTGTGCTTGAAATGTACTGTAATTCTGCAAACTGTTAATAAATTCTTCAATCAATCAATCAAAACATAACCACTGGGCTACACAAGTGTTACACAAAACTGATCTGCATGCGTCGTATATCAACGATAGTTTCATGATATATACTGAACAAATGTTAACGGTCTTGGAGAATGCAAGGTTTCCACCTGACAGCGTCGATATAATATGGTCACCGATAGATTATAAATAGGATTATTGTATCACAATTATTAAGATTTTGAAGCATTTTTGTAATTTATTGTGATTTATTGTCTGCTTCTCACCTGATGTGTCTGTACTTAGGTCTGTTGTGTCTGTTGCCGTAGCGACCACATCTGTCTGGGTGAAGTCACCAGGAGGTCCTGTAAAACACACACACGCACGCACACACACACACACACACACATGCACGCACGCATGCACGCGCACGCACACTCACAGAAAGAATAAAACAGTGTTTTGGGTTCTATTGTTATCCTCATCACAGCTTTTGAGTATGTGCGTGTTTGTTGTGTGTACATGCACGCGTGTGCGTCCGTGTGTGTGTGTGTGTGTGTCTGTGTCTGTGTCTGTCTGTGTGTGTGTGTGTGTGTGTGTGTGTGTGTGTGTGTGTGTGTGTGTGTGTGTGTGTGTGTGTGTGTGTGTGTGTGTGTGTGTGTGTGTGTGTGTGTGTGTGTGTGTACCTGCAGTGTGTGTGTATGTGTCAGGAGTTTGGGTGAGTAGAACAGTAGAAGGTTCTGAAACTGTGTAGAATCCTGTGACATCTGGAGTCATCCCAAGACCTGATGCTGGAACACACACGCACACGCACACGTGCGCACGCACACACACACACACACACACACACACACACACACACACACACACACACACACACACACACATACACATACACATACACACACACACACACACCTTAAATGACATTTCATGTAGAAGTAATGCTGTTCTTACATTTTGCATTAAAATGCTAATTATGCAGAAAAACTAAATGCTATTTGAAAACGACACGCTCTGTGTGTGTGTGTGTGTGTGTGTGTGTGTGTGTGTGTGTGTGTGTGTGTGTGTGCGTGCGTGCGTGCGTGCGTGCGTGCGTGCGTGCGTGCGTGCGTGCGTGTGTGTGCGTGCGTGTGCATGCGTGTTTGTGTGCGTGTGCGTCACACAGAAACGCTTGTACTGTCATTGAAAAATCATCTATCATGTTTTATCGTTATTGATAAATCATCCATATGTCCATCTATTTATCGATCAGTTTTACCTGTGAGGTCGATCTGGAAGCTCGTCACTGACTCCGAACCTGTCAACAGAATGGCATTCACTTCATTAATCCATACGTCTACCACAGTCCATAAGACCTTGTCCATATGTCCATATAAGGGCATCTATACTGATGATAACAGGGATCTCCATATATGGGCATAAAAGGGACACCGGTAGACAGATTCAATAAGCCTATCTCACAGAATTTCCCCGCCCCCCTAAATACGCCCCCTTTCGGGGTTAGTGGTGATAGCGTGACGTCACTCCATAGACGCTCCATGTTAACAGAGGTAATTTAAGAAGTCTACAACTTTTGTTTTCTCAAGGTAAGGTTTGTTCTATCTGTTCAAGCTGATTTACCATCTTGTTTGCTTCATAATAATATTGGTCTGTCACATTTTTACATTAGAAAATGTACTTAGATTCTCCAGAGAAAAAAACGTGTAAATGCTAATGTTAAAGACACCACTATTTACCGGAAGTGGGCGTGGAAAGCGGGCTGTGAGATAGGCCTATGGGTACTCTGACAAACCCCCGACACTATGATTCAGATATATTGGTCGGACCAACGGCGTGATACGTATACGTAACTTATGCAATCCAAGTAGGGAATGACTCTTTTTTTCCCAGGTGACGGACGCATTAGGGAGGTGAATAATACTGCGGCAATAATACTGTGTGAGAATGTGTTGATATATACCGCACTGCTGTGACGAAAAGGGAGCTGAGCCAGAAGGCAAAGCTCTCGGTCTATACCGAGCAATCTTCGTTCCTACTCTCGCCTATGGTCATGAGTGTGGGTCTGCTGGCTCGTCATGACCAAAAGAATAAGGTTTCTGGTACAAGCGGCCAAAATTAGTTTTCTCAGACGGGTGGCATGTCCCTTAGAGATGGGGCGAGGAGTTCAGTTACCTGTGAGAGACTCGAAGTAACTGAACTGGCTCCTTTACTTGAAAAGGAGCCAGTTTAGGAGCCAGTTTAGTTTGGGCATTCCTCCCGAGCGTCTCCATATCAGTGGTGGAAAATGTACTCAATTGTTTTACGTAAGTAAAAGTACCAATACTGCAATTTAGAAGTAAAAGTACGGAATTGAAAATGTACTTGAGTAAAAGTACAAAAGTATCGGCATCAAAATGTACTTAAAGTACTAAAAGTAAAAGTATTCATATTGCAGAATGTCCCATTTCACAAGTTCAAACTGTGTACAAAATATTTTGAAAATAGCAGATCTACAAGCTCACTTGTAGATCGGCTATTTTCAAATGGCCGAAATGTATAGGGTTGAAGTGGTTAATGTATGTTTTTCCAAAGTAACTATAGTAACTAAAGTTTTCAAATAATTGCAGTAAAGTAAAAGTACAAATCTTGCCTCTGAGACGTAGTGGAGTAGAAGTAAAAGTACTGGAAATTGGAAATACTCAAGTAAAGTACAAATATCTCAAAATTGTACTTAAGTACAGTACAGTTTACTAAAGTAAAAGTACTTAGTTACTTTCCACCACTGCTCCCTATATAGGGAGGATCTCGTTGCATGTCCCACTGGGACGAGACCCCGATCACCCCCCATGGCAGACCAAGGAGCAGATGGAGGGATTACATCTCCACACTGGCAGACCAAGGACCAGATGGAGGGATCACATCTCCACACTGGCCTGGGAACACAAACCAGGAAGAAGTGGCTAATGTTGCTGAGGAAAGGGAGCCGTCTGGGAAATGACACGGGAACGTCAGTGCCAGGAGTCCAGGACGGAAAGGATGCTGAACAGTTCCTTTCCCCCATGCAATCAGACTTTAGAACTACAGTCTCCCTATAGTAAATAGTACATGAACTTGCAGCACTAAAGAGCTGCTAGAGAGAGCTGAGATGAAGCCGCTGAGTGAGGAAGTGAAGCTGCGTAGATGGAAGATGATTGGACACATACTACGACAGGACCACAACAATGACTGCAACATAGCATTGACATGGGCACCAGAAGGGAAACGAAGGAAAGGAAGACCAAAGACCACCTGGAGGCGCACTGTTGAGAAAGAAAGACAAGAGGCAGGATGGAGGTCATGGTCTGAAGTAGGGCATTAAGCAACTAGTCGACTAGTTTACTAGTCGACTAGTTTACTAGTCGACTAGTAAATCCACTAGTCGACCTTGTTGGTACTAGTTGACTAGTTGTAGGCCTCAAGATCAGGTAGGTTATAGTTATAGTCACCATGTACACAGTTTTTCAATGTACAAATATTTATTAAAAAAAAAATAATAATAATAATTATTTATTTATTTTTTTACATAATAGGTAGTTAAACAACTAGTCGACTAGTCGACTAGTAAACTAGGCAACTAGTCAACTAGTAAACATGACTAGAAGTGAATGCCCTAAAGTGAGGATGGCAGCAGCTGACCATGAAGGGTGGAAGCGCTCTGTGAAGGCCTTATGTGCCACAAGGCATGAAGTGGATATGTAACAGGTAACATGAACCTGGGGCCGGGGAGGTATGCATTCCTATGCACTAAACCAGATTAGACGAACTCCGTATTCAGTTTTATACTGTTTTTTACTGTTTCTTTGTTTTCTAAAGCTGCTTGGAAGATGGAAAAACAAATTAAATGTAAAACAATCTTGATTCTTGAAGTCTGGACTGGAGCGCTCTGCTGAAGCTGATGCCCCCACGATCCGACTCTGCATATAGAGGTTAAAGATCTTCCATTGAATTACTATACAATAACAGTATTTATAAACCGTTATACCATTCCATAGTATTTATATACAACAACAACAATATACCTGTTACATCAGAGAGTGGGCTGTGTGTTTGAAGGTCACTTGTGGTCATGATGGAGTCTGTCACTGAAAATAGACATATTCGTTATGATTACCACAATGGTGGTACCCCCTGGAGCCCCCTCAAGGACCACTGGTTGAAAACCACTGATAGGCTATGAGAGGATGATGGTTTGACATACCTCCATTATCCACCATAAGTCCATTATCTAGTGCAGCTCCATTATCTATCATGATGGTCAGACGTCCGTTTCCTGCAACAGAAACGCACACATTCATTCATTCATTCATTCATTTATTCAAGAGTATTTGGTATCAAAATATACCCATTCTGGGCGGGAACCCCTTTTGGTGTTTTAAGCATTATGTTATACTTTAGCTATTGAAAAATAGCAGATCTACAAGCTCATAGTAGATCTGCTAATTTTGAAAAATCGTAAAAATGTGAAAGTATATTCTTTCAGAGCGAACATTTTTAACTCAAATCTTTGCTTCTGGGGGGGAGGGGGGGTCCCTGGAACAGCATATTCTCAGATGGAGGTCGGTGGCCAATTACATATATTTTTAGGGGTCCTCATGAAAATGTTTGAGAACGACTGCCACAGAAACATGTTTTTCAGAAAACTGTCAGGATTTAGAAGGCATTTGTAGAATGGTCCTCAGGTCTAAATGGGTTAAAATACCCCCAGCAGTAATTAGCAGCAGTTACTATGTCCCATTTCCCAAGTTTGTTAAGTATAAACATCTTTAGAAAATAGCAGATCTACAAGCTCGCTTTGCAACGTGTTGTGTAGATTGGATATTTTCAAGTAGCCAAAGTAGCGTTGAAGTGGTGTTGATGTACATAATTCTAAAACTTCTAAGTAACTAATTAGATGCAGGTGGTGGAGTAGAAGTAAAAGTATTGATTGAAATTGGAAATACTCCAGCAAAGTAAAAGTACCTCGAATTGTACTTAAGTACATGTACTCAAGTACTGCTAAAAAAGCACCCGTCTCTACATTACAATAGGACCACGATAAGGCCTCACTCAGACCTTTACTGCATTGCTGTATGCTTGTTGGATGAATGTTGTGTAGTGTCATGGCCGCCCCAATGCATTTCCAATGGGAGTCACATGGTTTGACACAACATTTGTGTTGTAAGAGGGGGAGGGGCGCAGTCGAAACACAGCCGAAAGCCATACAACAGCTTGTAGTCCAAAATGTGGACTACAAACCATGTGACTTCCATTGGAAATGCATTGGGGCGGCCATGACACTACACAACATTCATCCAACAAGCATACAGCAATGCAGTAAAGGTCTGAGTGAGGCCTAAGTCTTCTAGCTTGCCACCAGAGAGTATACTGTCAGCAAGTTGAATTATTTTTGTATTTAATTTTGCCTTGGTCTCCATATTTACTTTAATTCGTGTATGTATTCGATTATTGGACCAGGAACAAAAACAAAAAATATCCATGAATGCAAGGTTTCATGGGGTGAGTCATTTATATAAATATTGTGTCTGTATAATGACCACATAGCTACCAAAGGTGTTGTCTGTATAATGACCACATAGCTACCAAAGGTGTTGTCTGTATAATGACCACATAGCTACCAAAGGTGTTGTCTGTATAATGACCACATAGCTACCAAAGGTGTTGTCTGTATAATGACCACATAGCTACCAAAGGTGTTGTCTGTATAATGACCACATAGCTACCAAAGGTGTTGTCTGTATAATGACCACATAGCTACCAAAGGTGTTGTCTGTATAATGACCACATAGCTACCAAAGGTGTTGTCTGTATAATGACCACATAGCTACCAAAGGTGTTGTCTGTATAATGACCACATAGCTACCAAAGGTGTTGCCAAAACACTCACTCCAAAATGCAAACTTTATACAGTATAGTATGATTTTTAATTTAAACAATGCACATTTGCCTTACCATTTGTGTCAGGTGAGTCAGGGGTATCTGCAAAGAAAAAAACAACACAATGTCATACACGCACGCACGCACGCACGCACGCGCACACACACACACGTCAATATTATGTATTTGATCGTTTTTTTTTAGGCTTGAATACCTGCATTTATAGTGGAGTAAGCAATAGGTCTATTAAAGTTAATTGATAGGCCTATTACCTATAATTCATTGTTATCTGAATATCTGGGCAAGTTAAGCTACATGTAGCTGACCCAACACTGCACAACAGTCAGAAAAGAGAAGAGAAGTGCAAACTTTATCCCCAAACCATCGACCCCAAGGGGGCAGGCAGACTTTCCAACGTTGAAGCTCTGGGTCCTAGTGGTAGGAGGAGGGACTACAGGCGGACCCGTGGATTCATGACCGGGAAACCCCGTGCAGCTGGGCTTTAACGTTGAGCGCTCGGTTGCCCTACGTCACTCAGGACCTCAAAGTTGAGGTCCTGGGAGGGACTTCCGGCAGTCTTCCGGGTGCTTCAAAACGCCACTGAGCAACTTCCACTGACATGAATAGCTGAGGGGGCGGAGCTTCGCGCCAGTTCAGTCTCTATTATATATATACTCTATGATCGACCCACCTTCCCATCAATGTAATGACGTCACCAAACTAGAAGTCGTTAAAGTCGTTAATGCCCTAGCGTGTGTGTGTGTGTGTGTGTGTGTGTGTGTGTGTGTGTGTGTGTGTGTGTGTGTGTGTGTGTGTGTGCGTGCGTGCGTGCGTGCGTGCGTGCGTGCGTGCGTGCGTGCGTGCGTGCGTGCGTGCGTGCGTGCGTGCGTGTATGTGTGCATTTATGTGTGCGTGTGTGACCTCTGACCTCCTGAGTTGGAGGAGCCTGAGTTGGAGCTCAGAGAGGTGTGCTCTGATTGGCTGCTGATGTCATCGCGCTGACCTATCAGAGAAAGAGAGAAAACTATACGTACTAAGTTTAAATAATAACAAATAACGTGAACGTAATAATGTACAAGATTATCATAATGTCAAAATACATTCATAAAATGTGCGTCATGTAATCATGTAGTACTAGTAATATATAATGTAGTACTAGTAATATATAATGTAGTACTAGTAATATATAATGTAGTACTAGTAATATATAATGTAGTACTAGTAATATATAATGTAAAGTGTAAGTAATGTCAGTGACTAACTTACTAACCATAACTCAGTGGTTCTCAAACTGTTTCATGTCAAGGACCCCCACATTGACACCAATTAGCCCCGCGGACCCCCATTTGAAAAGATATGCCAGGGACCCCCATGGGAGAAGATTTTTACGGCTCTAGCAGTGATTCTCAACCCGTTTGATTCCAAGGACCCTCAGTTTGACATGCATTAGTCTACGGACCCCCATTTGATGGCATTTCTATCTCTGGGACCCCAAATTTATATAGAAAAATCAATGTTAATTTAACTCTGAGAGTGTACAAATGGAACCAAATGGACCTGTTAGGGTCCATTTGGTTCCATTTGTACACTCTCAGAGTTACAGACCCATAAGGGTTCATTTTGGTTCCAAACTATCATTTAGCTGGGGACCCCCTGGAACTCCCTCAAGGACCCCTGGGGGTCCCCGGACCCCACTTTGGGAACCACTGAACTAACTAACTAACTAACTAACTAACTAACTAACTAATGTCAGTGAAAAAGTGGGACCTGTGAATTCCCGTGGGGCTGAACTGATCATAGCTGTAAAGACATGAGAAAAAAACAAGCATATAATGTAATATCAAGAACTCCGGTGATTTCCGGTTTGTTTAATAGTGATTGTATTGCATCGTTCTCTGTTCTGTGTCTGTGTAATGATATAAAAACCAACCTGCAATGTCCATATGTATGTCTGAAGCGAAGTGATCCACTCCACCTAACAACAATTTACATTTTAGGCATTTTTGCAGATGCTCTTAATCGAGAGCGATTGAACAAACAACACATGGTAAAAACTCCAATACATAAACATTAGTCATCAAGGATCATACGTAAGCTACGAACCTAACATCCGTCGAACAGTGGAATATCTATAGCCTATAATGCAACTATGTGTATACACTATAGAGTGCTACGTCTACTAAATTACATAAATTGAGCCTTTGCATACGCCTGTAAGGTCGTGCCACGGGCTATAATGGAGTATAACAACACATAATGTAATAATAGTGTTATTGTAATGGAGATAGTTGGTTTCCGCCTAACAGTGACAATATGTTATATCACATTATGCATTATTATGCCTAATATTAGTACTTTTTCTGTAACTCACCCATCAGACCAATGAGAAAGTCGTGATTGGATGGATCTAGAACTCCTGAGAGAGAAACACAACATGATAATGATGGTGCGTGTGTGTGTGTGTGTGTGCGTGTGTTGTGCGTGCGTGCGTGCACAAACATTCACGGACACATCGATTATGTGTGTGTGGTCATGCACATCCAGAGACAGCAGATGGCGGTAGAGAGGAATCACCTGCAGGACACTCACCTGTGTAATCCAGGTGAGAAGCTCCGCCCACAAATGGCTCTGACACACCTGATGACATGAAACAATAGTCAATCAGAAAGACAGACAGACAGACAGACAGACAGACAGACAGACAGACAGACAGACAGACAGTCCTGTACCTGCGGCTCCGCCGTTTGTTGCTCCTGAACTCAGCAGCTTGTGCCCGTTTCCTACAGAGATCACATTGGAATGAATCACACGCCAGTAGCCTGATACAGCTAACAGTATATGTCGGGAAGAAACCACTTAACTCCAAAATGTTCATGTTTCAGGAAATAAAAAAATATACATATTTCAGGAAATTAAGAAAACCGTATATTTTGAAAACAATGCAATATTACTGCCTCATCAGAGTTGGTGTTGTGTGACTTTATAATATTGTCAATTAGGCCTACTTCCATGACAGGGACAGAGGTGGTGGAGTTAGTTGCTTTAGCAGACAGTTTGAGGGTCCAATGGAGTTAAGAGGTTTTGTCCGAAGCGCTTTTTACTACTTTAAATTGGTTCAATATTTTCAAAACAACACACAGACGTAAAGGTTGTTCAATAGCACCGATTTATGCACAAAAATAATAATAATCAAATACCTCAAATGGAGTTAGGTGGTTTCCTCCCAACAGCAACGATATTAAGCTCATACAAACTACAATTGCTACTATATATACTGTAGGATATTTACCATTGGACTCTGTGTCCACTGTGTCAGAACCTGCACGCATAAAGACAGACGTGAGTTATAGCAGTGAGCATACAGTGTTATCAGTGAGCAGGGCACGGTTCATTCATTGTTATTATTATTAACTATAGAGCGGTGCCCGTGGGGCCTCTACAGCGCTGCCCGTTGGGCACTGGCCTACTTTGGTGCAACGATGCAAGTTTCAAATGCATGCCCCAACCAGTTATTATGTCCGTGTCCCTTTATGCCCATATATGGAGTCGAACCCAGGCTCCCCCAGAGTTAGTGTCGAAGTGTCCTTGAGCAAGACTCTGAACCCCAAATTGCTCCAGATGAGCAGGTTGGTGCCTTGCATGGTTTCCTCCGGCATTGGCGTGTGGATGCGTGAATGTAATGCACAATCTCTATAAAACGCCTTAGATCAAGGCGCTATATAAATGCACAATTTATTTATTTTATGTCTGAACTGGGCCCAGCACCAAAATATATATGTGTGATAAATGTGTGATAATAAATATCATATGATGACAGTAGCGTCACTATAACATAATGTGGATGTAGCCTAATCACTGCATTATTTAGCAAAATATGGCAGTGGGTGTATTATTATTATTATTTATTCATCTTTTCCTATTTGGATCCATATCCACTGGCACTGCCTAGTTTGTCCATCTGTACCTGCATAGATTGATTGGTCATGTCTGCCTGATGCCTGTCATCATGTGCTTATGTTTACAGAATGCGGCGGATTTGATTTTCTTCACCCCAGAAACCTGCGTCTTTGTTTATGATTAAATATAAACGAGAAGCTTCTCTGCGAGTAGCCTAAATGTTAGCCTCACAATGCCAAACGTCTATTGCAAAGTTTTTGGAAAGAAAGGAATTTGTGAGCAGTCCCAAGAGGAGCTACTTTACAACAGTTGTATCCTGAGGACTTCAGCTTTACTGGGCAACTCCACATGATTGAAGACATCAAAGGTTATAATTGTAATTTTTGCCCAATGGAGTTTCATTGATTGTTCCCACATGTTGTCTGCTGCTATTATGCTATGGGTGTTACAGTATCTTGCTAATTTGTAATGTGGAAGTGAGTTGAAAAAACTAGCTGTTGTTGTTGTGCACACTGCAGTCTTCAAGTGTGTGTGTGTGTGTGTGTGTGTGTGTGTGTGTGTTTGTGTGCGTGTGTGCGCGCGTGCGCGCGTGCGTGTGCGTGCGTGCGTGCGTGCGTGAGGTGAGGTTTGTGTAAACACAAACATTGTCTTAACACAAACATTGAATGCCATTGGCAATGAATGGACAGTTTTGAGTGTACACGAAGGTGAGGCCAGAATGAGATGATGTAGGCCTATGATGATAGTGCCCCTCACTTGACTTCACACATGTGTGCTTTTTATTTGATGAAGTGTCTTGTAGCAGCCTGACATTACACATGTCAATCTCTAAGACACCTGACTTTATATTTTTAGGAAATTGAAGGTAAAAATGAGTATCAATTAATGAATGAATGAATGAATTAATTAATTAATTAATTATTTAATTAATGCAAACATTTTGCAGTGTGCCCACCCAGATGGTACCAGGCCCAGCAAATAATGTTTTTTACGCCACTGGCTGGCCTGGGCAAAGGCTTTTGTGCTGGTTCTGGGCAACAGTGTATCCCACCGACTCAAGGCCGGGCACTGCCCTGAGTGCCCTCCCTGTGGTGGTGTGGAACGCGTGTGTCAAATGTGAAGTCGGTGGGGCGAACAGTTCTCGAGTTACGTGGATTACAGACGCACACACACACACACACACACACACACACACACACACACACACACACACACACACACACACACACACACACCAAAGGTTGTACTATACAGTTTATACAGTATAGTATGATTTTTAATTTAAACAATGGACATTTGCCTTACCATTTGTATCAGGTGAGTCAGGGGTATCTGCAAAGAAAAAAACAACACAATGTGACACACACAGACACACACACACACACACACACACACACACACACACACACACACACACACACACACACACACACACACACGTGTTATAATCAGATCAAGCGAGTTAAAGACTGTCTAGGGTGTGATAGAGACAGCTGTTATGTTTCATTCCTTACTGACTGCCAGTAGGCAGTAAACAATAGTGAATATACCTCTCGCGCTCCGCGTAGGTCGAGTCTTAATATAAACAAAGTCATGTGACGTGTAGGCTGACCGTGCGTCCCGGTAGGCTATATAAGCACGTGACAGCCCACACCGGCCTCTTTTTTCTTCTCGCTACCTGACGTGAGTATCGTAGGTAAGTGTAGCTCCTAGAATCTGTACATCAGTTCTGTATTGCAGGTCCAAAGAGTTGTTAAGACACTATATGTGTCGTGGTGTTGACATCCTGCCTGTGGCTATTGCCGAGAGCGCAAATTGTTGTCCTCTCAAGGCTGTGGTTGTCAAATTATCACCATTTCTCTTTGTTTGTCTTGAGGATCCCTAGCTACAAACACTCTCATGTATTGTTGTTAAAGGGCTTCCTCCACACACTGGTTGTTGGCCGCGTGCTGCCGGTTTCCCACAGCACTCGCCTAATTGACCTAGTTATAATTGTTTGTTTGATAATTAAACTATATTATTTAATTCTTAATTTGATTAAGAATAGATAAATAGATTCAGATTACTGGAGGTTCCCACATGGTCTGTGCCTGCACAGTCCTCGCTGGGATTGCCTAGTTAAATATCTGATGGACATTTGTTGTTTGATGATTAATCTAATCAATTAATTCATCTAAATAACTGAATTGTTTAAAAAATTCAGATTACTGGAGGTTCCCACGCGGTCTGTGCCTGCACAGTCCTCGCTGGGATTGCCTAGTTAAATATCTGATGGACATTTGTTGGTTGATGATTAATCTAATCAATTAATTCATCTAAATAACTGAATTGTTTAAAAAATTCAGATTACTGGAGGTTCCCACGCGGTCTGTGCCTGCACAGTCCTCGCTGGGATTGCCTAGTTGAATATCTGATTGACATTTTTGTTTGATGATTAATCTAATTAATTAGTTAATCTAAATAATTTAAATTGTTTAAAGACAATTCAGATTACTAGAGGTTCCCACATGGTCTGTGCCTGCACAGTCCTCGCTGGGATTGCCTAGTTAAATATCTGATGGACATTTGTTGTTTGATGATTAATCTAATCAATTAATTCATCTAAATAACTGAATTGTTTAAAAAATTCAGATTACTGGAGGTTCCCACGCGGTCTGTGCCTGCACAGTCCTCGCTGGGATTGCCTAGTTCAATATCTGATGGACATTTGTTGTTTGATGATTAATCTAATCAATTCATTCATCTAAATAACTGAATTGTTTAAAAAAATCAGATTACTGGAGGTTCCCACGCGGTCTGTGCCTGCACAGTCCTCGCTGGGATTGCCTAGTTGAATATCTGATTGACATTTTTGTTTGATGATTAATCTAATTAATTAGTTAATCTAAATAACTTAAATTGTTTAAAAACAATTCAGATTACTAGAGGTTCCCACATGGTCTGTGCCTGCACAGTCCTCGCTGGGATTGCCTAGTTAAATATCTGATTGACATTTTTGTTTGATTAATTTAATTAATTAAAACCTTTGGTTACTGGAGGTTCCCACGCATTCTGTGGTTGCACAGCTCTCGCGGGGATTGCCCAGTTAAGTGTCAAATTGACATTAAGCTAACAGCAGGCCATCTTAGCCTGACCGGTTAGCTACTCTGTTGCTGGAGGTTACTGACGCGTTCTGTGATCGTACAGTTCTCGCTGGTATTGCCTGGCTATACAACTGGCTTGAGACTACTGAGCTATGGCGTGTACGTCCTGTAGCGCTCAGCTCCAAGTCGACGATGGACATGACTTGTGTCCGACATGCTTGGGGGTCGGTCATCTCAGGGAAGCCCTGACTGACCCATGTATGAACTGTGGCACTCTACCACTCTCTGTGAGAGAGGCTAGGCTGCGTGAGGTGGAGAACCTCCTGGTCAAAGCAAACCTCCCACCTTCTGGGGTCCCCGCTGGGGTCCCTTCTGATGGGAAGGTGAAGCGCAAACGCGGGTCTCGCGCCGAGCGCGGTCACCTGGCCCAGAAGAGGTCAACGGCGGCTGTCACGACTGCTCCATATCGCCATGAAATGGACGATTTGAGGGCTGAAATAGAGCGCCTTAAGGCAATAGTACGGCCACCTCCTCCCCCGCCACAGGCGGTCCAGCAGCCACCGGCTCCTCCGCCACAGGCGGTCCAGGAGCCGGAGGGCGATGATGATCTAGAATTAGATTACGGTTATGATGAGGATGACGCCATGTCAACTAGAGCTTCAGACTCTCTGTTCCATGACGAGGATGATATCCCCAGGGGGGCCCCTCCCCCGAACGGGTGTGGCTTGCTCAGGCGCCTATGTCTGACAGTTGCAGACAGGCGCTACGGAAGCTGCCGGTGGTGCCGGGCCAGTTGCTTGGCCCAGAGGCAAACGAGGCACTGCAGCGTAGGCAGCAGTCAAGGCAGCCTCAGAGGACTGGGGTCAACGGGCCAGAGGCTCGAGGGCACCGCCCGGTCGACCCTCTAAGCCACGTGGCGCACGGGATCCGCGACGCCTGGGCTACTTGAATCCTCAGCCGCAGACCTGGCAACGTGACCAGGCGGCAGCAGGCGGAGGGCAATATCAGCCCAGAGGTGGGCAGCGGCTTCGCCAGCCCCAGCGTGGGCGAGGACATAGCCGGTGCCCCCCCCCCCCAAGCCCCCATATAACCCCCCAGGCACAGCCTGAGGGTCTGGGGCAGATTTTCACAGCAGCACCTGAATTACTGGGCAGACCATGCCAGGGATGCATGGGTCGTTACAACAATGTCCCAAGGTTACAGGCTGCAGTTCCGCCGCCGACCCCCACCACCTTCACGGGTCAGGGTGACTTCAGTCACAGACCCCGTGAAGGCCCAGTGTTTGTCTCAAGAGGTGGCCAAGCTCTTGGACAAACGAGCAATAACAACGGTTCACCCACGTTCACAGAACGAAGGGTTCTACTCCACCTACTTTCTGATCCCAAGGAAAGAAGGGTCTCTCAGGCCTATACTAGACCTAAGAGGGTTAAGGGTACCTCAAGGTCCTTCCGTTTCGGATGCTTCGCACAGTCGACGTCCTACAGGCTATCACACAGGGGGAGTGGTTCACCACAATAGACCTCAAAGATGCCTACTTTCATGTGCCTATACATCCAGAGCACAGAAAGTACATACGCTTTGCCTTTTCAAGGCAAAGTCTACCAGTTTGCCGTTCGGCCTGTCTCTGGCTCCCCGCATCTTCACAAGGTGTATGAGGGCAGCCTTAACGTCGCTATGCCTGTCGGGAGTGAAGATACTTCCCTACCTAGACGATTGGCTCATTTGCGCCCCCTCGTTCAGGGAGGCGGAACAGGTGACGTCCAGAGTCCTCGCTCACATCGAGGCACTGGGCATGACCGTAAACCTCGAAAAGAGCTTGTTGCTCCCAACGCAACAGACCACCTTCCTCGGCATGTCCCTAGCTTCGGTATCGATGCAGGCACGACCGACTGCACAGAGGGTGGGGAGAATTCAGAACCTCCTGCGGTCTTTCCGCCTGGGGGCGAGGTTGACCGTCCTAACATGGCTCAGACTGCTCGGCATGCTGACTGCAGTCTCAGCAATCACTCCTCTGGGGCTGCTACATCTACGCCCATTACAGAGGTGGTTCAATGGCCTTCACATGGACCCCTGTCTACACAGGGTGGTCAAGGTCAGAGTCACTCGCAGGTGCCTTGGTTATCTCCGCCGCTGGCGGGACAATGCATTCCTGCTGAGTGGAGTCCCTCTCGGCTTGGTCCCGGCGAGACGAGAGGTGGTGACAACAGATGCCTCGCCTCAAGGTTGGGGCGCGGTATGGCAGAGGAGGTCAGTCCAGGGGGTATGGCGCTCTCGATGGAGAGGACGCCATATCAATGTGCTAGAACTCCGGACTGTTTCCCTGGCGCTGAAGCACTTCTTGCCCCTTCTCAGGGGGAAGCACGTGCTCATTCGGACAGACAGCACCTCAGTGGTGTTTCATGTCAACCATCAGGGAGGGACCAGGTCTCTGGAGTCCCTGAGGGAAGCCCATCGCCTGTGGACGTGGGCTTATCCTCTACTTTCCTCGATGAGGGCTATGCACCTGCCAGGCAGATTAAACTCTGTGGCAGATTATCTGTCTCGTCAGAGACTGCCCCCTGGGGAGTGGAGATTGCACCCCCAGGTGGCACAGTTGAGATCGGATCGGCACGGGGTAGCCTACGTAGATCCATTCGCCTCAAAAGGCACGACTCATTGTCCTCTGTGGTTCAGCCTGGCAGAGACCAGTGCCCCACTCGGGATGGACGCTCTCGCCAACGCTTGGCCGAGAGCGCTCCTTTATGCATTTCCCCCGATCCACCTGTTGTTGCCTGTGCTTCACAGGGTGAGATCGTCAGATGACAGAGTTCTCTTGGTGGCCCCCAGGTGGCCCTCGAGAATATGGTATTCAACGCTCCTCAGTCTGTTGAACGGGGATCGATGGCAGCTTCCAGTGAGGATAGACCTCCTGTCCCAGCTGGACGGGAAGGTGTGGCATCCATCGCCGAGCCTCCTTCAGCTTTGGGTATGGCCACTGAAAGGGATCAGTCACTCTTGAGTGGGCTAGGCCCCTCAATATGTGAGACCTTGCGAAACGCAAGGGCCCCTTCCACAAGGTTGGTGTACTCTAATTGCTGGGCTGCTTTCTCATTATGGTGCAGCGACAGGGGTCTGGACCCAGTCTCTTGCCCTATACAACACGTACTACATTATTTACAGTGTCTACTGGATGCCGGCCGTGCAGCCTCCACCTTGAAGGTGCACACGGCCGCTATATCCTTCAATCATAGCCATATTGATGGCAGGTCAGTTGGTGCGCATTACTGGGTGACACAGTTTCTGCGCGGTGCCAAGAGGTTACGCCCCCCTAGGGTGAGGCGTACTGCAGCTTGGGACCTGCCTCTGGTCCTGCAGGCATTGAGCAGGGCGCCCTTTGAGCCTATGGCTGGGTCGTCCTTGAGCTCGTTATCGATTAAGACTGCCTTTCTGTTGGCAGTTACGACAGCTAAGCGTGTGAGTGAGCTCCACGCACTTTCTATTAGCCCCGCATGCCTTCGGTGGAAGGCTAGCGGCACGGGGGTCACACTTTGGCCAAATGTGTCATTCTTGCCTAAAGGTTCTGCCCCCCGATTATGTTAACCAGGCCATAGAGTTGGCGGCATTCCATCCTCCCCCGTTTACATCCGAGGCGGAGGAAAGGGCCCACTTACTGTGCCCAGTCCGTGCGTTGCAACTGTACATTCAGGCAACACGGGATATTAGACGCTCAGAGCAACTGTTTGTGTGCTACGGCGGAAAGAATAGAGGAGGCGCGCTGTCTAAACAGCGGCTATCCCACTGGGCAGTGGATGCGATTAAGAAGGCTTATGAAGCATCTGGTAAACCTGCCCCCTCCGAGGTCATCTGCCATTCTACCAGGGGCGTTGCCACGTCCTGGGCGGCGATGAGAGGGGTGTCACTGGCGGACGTCTGTGCGGCGGCGTCTTGGACAGCCCCTTGCACGTTCTCGAGGTTCTATCGCCTTGATGTGGCCTCTGGATCCTCACTGACGTCAGCGATCCTGCCACTGGCTGCTACGGCAGTTTAGTAGGTTGGTTCGATTCCTCGTGACACTTCTGGTATGAGTCATCCACTATTGTTTACTGCCTACTGGCAGTCAGTAAGGAATGAAACATAACGCAAGTTACGAATGTAACTATGGTTATGTGAATTCCTGGATGACTGCCAGTAATAACGGTCACTCGGAATCTTTCAGGGCGAGAAGATTCTTAAGAGGCCGGGTGTGGGCTGTCACGTGCTTATATAGCCTACCGGGACGCACGGTCAGCCTACACGTCACATGACTTTGTTTATATTAAGACTCGACCTACGCGGAGCGCGAGAGGTATATTCACTATTGTTTACTGCCTACTGGCAGTCATCCAGGAATTCACATAACCATAGTTACATTCGTAACTTGCGTTACTTATACTAGAGCTAGGTTTTCCGGGAGGCATACTATGGTCCGACGGAGCATTGGTTCGATATGCGTCCGCACCTCGGACTAGCGCCTGCTCCCGTGCTTGCGGTTATGGTTAGGTTAGGGGTTGGGGTATCGGATCAATGAATCGTCGGACCAAACACATGTACCCAAGTTTTCCCGGTTCCCAAACTTTCAGTTTCAGGCTGTGATCGCCCAAAATATCCATATTTGAATTGGGCACCCACCATCCTGAGAAGCACTTAAATTCCATTATGCATTTAATTAATAGCTAAAATCTAAAATGACAAAAGTGCTAATGGGTTAAACACAGATTATAAATTCATTCAGGAAAACTCATGAATGGATGGTAAATATATTGATTGAATATAAAATGAGCAATATATATTAATTATGGTTTGGCGATGAATTGGATTTGCTTTTTAGGTACTGAGAACAAGTGCATCAGTCCCAACCATAGGGACTCCAAATCCCCCGTACCTAAACAGCAGATCCAAAACGACAGGTGGTAGCTGGGGTGGAGGAGGAGGGTGAGCAGCAAAAGTTTAAGCAGACAGCAGCACAGCAGAATTAGTGTACAGAGGATGAACAGTGCAAACTTGCTGACTGAACTTGCTCTGCGCATGTCTGTGACGGGCGCAACGCTAATGAATGGGATAGGGTTGTCACAATTCTTAAATAATTGTATAATCACAATTATTTTGTCATAATCGTCATAATCGTTTCCATGTTGAAAAACTCTTCATACTTTGGGAAAAAAAGCTGAAATGGCCGATATACAAGCTTAGAAGTTACAACACATCACTTTGTGACGTGTTGTAAGCTTGTAGATCAGATCATTTCCATTATTTTTTAATAGTATCAGTATCAGTATAATTTATTTGTATATTATAGTTATTATTTTGTCATATCTGCCCTGTGGATTTTCTTTTTTTACCAGGCAAACAGAAATGTCTTCTTGATTCCTCTGTTCCAATGTTCAAAGCCACAAACACAATTTAATTGCTGATCGCAATTATTTGTGTGTGAACTTAAATTTGTAATCGTCACAGTGGGGCGTCCAACAAGGACTAACAAGTTACGACACCGTTAAGGTCTGCTAAATGAATGTTTTACCTGCTGAACTGGAGCTGTTAGCTGTTAGTCCATGAAGGTCTGCTGATGAGAGAGAGAGAGAGAGAGAGAGAGAGAGAGAGAGAGAGATAAAGTGATAAAGTGATTTTAAAGTTAACAGTACATTTTCTCTCAATATCAGTCAATCAGTGTTTACATGTCGCTGCTAAAAGCTTTTCGCACTTCTCAATATCTTTCCAGACAGTCAGAGCAACGGGCATCTGTAGGGCTTTTTTGATATAATACAGAAAAGGGTAAGAATTGGGTATTACTGGGTATCCTCAAAGATACCCAGTGACTCTTTATACTTCCGAATATGTAACACGTCCCACGCGGACTACTGCGGACCCCTGCGCGCTGAAATGTGTTTTTACGGAGGGGGGGACTGGTACCGTCTGGTACTGCACTGTAACTGTTTAATATTTCATACAGTACCATGTGGTTTCAATAAATGAACCCAGTACATTTTACTGGGTTCAAACAGCAAACAAATATATGCCCTTCTCCTTCCAATAAAAGTCTGGTACCCGCTACAGTTGAAACAAATACAAGCCCCGCAGGTCACTATTTGAGGATTTGCGGTAGTTACCACAAAAAAGTAGTTGCGTTACAGTATCAAAAGTCCCAACAGTGGTAGTATAGCCACGCTACCACAGTGAAGATACAGTACGTTAGGAGGACTGTTGGTTACCGTGGAAACCAGGGGGTGTGGCCTGATCAGGTCCGCCCACTGCGGAGGGATGACTGGATGCTGCAACAATATCAAAAAATATGTTATGAACAAAATGGAACACACAGCATAACAACAACAACAACAACAACAAACAATACTTGTCTTCAACTAATATGCTGTACCTTCATCGGGAAGGAAGGTACAGTAATTGGCAAGGTTGCTCAGTGCGATGCCATTGGCCGTCCATTGTGAGCATGTCTGTCTGTCTGTCTGTCTGTCTGTCTGTCTGTCTGTCTGTCTGTCTGTCTGTCTGTCTGTCTGTCTGTCTGTCTGTCTGTCTGTCTGTATTGTGTGTCTTTTTCTTTAGACACCTCTCAGAATCAGAGTTATTGTCACATCACAGGGCAGACAAAGAACCTACCAAATAGCTTCAAATCACGTGCTAACACGGCTATTTGATGTTTACTCAGCATGTTAAAATCCACTGGAAATTAAGCCAGTTCAAGCCACGTCTGAAGCTGCTGTTGCTATTAATGGCTCAGCAGATGTCGCTGTTTCACCTTCTACTGCCGGTGTCAAGACATTATTAACTCAATGGGACTCAATGAGATTTTGGGCAAAAAAAAACACATTTGATTTTATTACCTTAGTAAACCTTTTCATGAACACTTTATGTTTTCAATCGCTAGTTTAAAGTATATATTTTTTTAATTATCATGATATGTGTTTAGTAAATTATGATCATATTAATTTAAAACATAATGATAAAGCAAGGCTATGTTTCTAGGCTTTCTACTGGTTCTACCGAGTGAAGACCCGCCTCGCTGCGGTGGCGGATTTTGAAATCGCTGCCAGAGCTCGCATCTTGCAGATCTTCTACTTTCCATGCTTTCCGTATGACGCTATACGTAGTATGATGAAGTAGGGCGTTCATTTACAAACAAAGTTAGAATATGGTGATAAGAGAGTGTAGCCTACTGTACAAATGGAACAAAATAGACCCTTACATTTCTGTAAGAGACCATTGTGTACCATTCTGCAAAGCAAAGTTCTTTGTTTACCCAGGGAAGTGGACTAAGCTCGAGATGCTTGTTTACAGCCACACCCTGCTCATAGAACATTTCATGGTAGGGGTGCAATGCCTTGCTCAAGGGCACTTCAGCGGTGGTAATTTTAACGTGCCGGTCCGGGGATTCGAACTGGCGCAAAACCGTTTGGCCACCGCTGCCCCGCTGCACCTAGTGGCGAAGCATGGGGTGGGCTATCTTGCTAAAAGAAGCATATTTACGTAGGCTAACGGTTAGTTCAGTTTATAGTTATCAGTTAGGGTCAGTCAGCAGGTCTTCTTACCATTGCCATTGGATGGTCCAGACACAGCGCTGACCGCTGAAACAAACACATATTTATGTTCTTTGTACGCAAACATAATACACTATTAAAGAATAAACATGTTCTTCTTACACAAACATAATACTATAATTAAGAATAAACATGTTATACACAATCTTAATACAATAATAAAGAATAAAACGTGTCCACCTTCTATTGTGAGAGGATCACTCTAAGTGGTTGATTAGCAGTCATCTAGAGCTGTGGTTCCCAAACCTTTTCATGTCAAGGACCCCAAAATGATACTATAATTAGCCTGCGGACCCCCATCTGAAAATATATGCCAAGGAGCCCCATAAGAGAAGATTTTCACGGCTCTAATAGTGACTCTCAACCATTTTAATTTCAAGGACCCCCATTTTTTATTATTTTTTTAGCTGAGCACAAGTGCTCATTTTCAGCAACGCCCTGCACATAGAGACAGACACACACATTAAAACCTGGGAGCTGACCAGTACAACAGTCGTATACTGTTGGCCACTAAGCAGCTCCACTGGAGCAGTTGGGGGTTCAGTGCCTTGCTCAAGGGCACTTCAGCGGTGTTGGGTAAGTGATGACCAAACACTTCCCGACCCAGGTTTTTCCTGCCCGTCTGGGGAATCGAACCGGCAACCTTTCGGCAACAAGTGCGCTCCTCTGACCCTTAGGCCACCGCTATGTCCTAAGTTTGACCTGAATTAGGCTGTGGACCACCATTTAATCGCATTTCTATCTCTGGGACCCCAATGTATATTGTAAAATTTAAGTTAATTTAACTCTGAGTGTACAAATGGAACCACATTTGGTTCCATTCGTACACTCTCAGAGTTACAGACCCATTAAGGGTTCATTTGGTTCCATTTGTACACTCTCAGAGTTACAGACCCATTAGGGGTCCATTTGTTTCCAAACTATCATTTAGCTGGGGAACCCCCTGGAACTCCCTCAAGGATCCCTGGGGGTCACCGGACCCCACCTTGGGAACCACTGATCTATAGAGAACTGTTAACCAAACAGTGGGTCTGTTTAAACTGACTGACTCCAGGACAGTAAAGGTAACCCTGCACACAGTGGGTCTGGTTAAACTGACTGACTCCAGGACAGTAAAGGTTTCTGCACACAGAGCGCGTTTTTTCGGATTGTTAGCTGCGTTTCTCCATCGGTTTTCCGATGAACGCGTCCAGTGTGCAACCACCTTAACCGTTGTCTCATCAACAAGCTCGAGCTTGCAGATCTGCTACTTTGGATTATTTTGTGTGACGCTGTACATTAATTTGATAAAAAAAAAATAAGAAAACAAGAAAAAGTTTAAAATATGGAGATAAGATGTTTCTGCCCAACAGCAACAAAATGTGTCTAGCATCGAAAACACATCTCTGAAAAGGTTCCTCTGTCTAGCAGCACATTTTTAAGTTCCTCTGTTCCTATAGCAGCTAGAGGAACATATAGCAGCTAAAACATATTTATGTAAAAGGGCCTCTATAGCAGCCACACATATTCCTGTGTCAGCCCAGCAGACAAGGGGCCGTTCTTTGTCGTAACCTGATGTCGGACAGATTTTTCATTAGCAGCCGGTGTCGTATGAAGCCGGCCTGCCGCGAGCAGACAGATTCCATTCTGTGCTGCATCTAAAGTGAACTAATCCCGTCCCTTAATGAGTAAAAAGCCACATTGCACTTAGAGCCCCACTCACTCTGTTCCGATGCTTAACCAACCCGAAAGCCGCTTAGTTTAGTCTTACCCAGATCCTTGGATGCTGTCGTGGTCTGATGAACTACGGCAAAGAAGGAGAGAAGGAATATTAGGTGACTGTGTAATTACGGCATGAATACACCTTTGTCTTCATGCTGCGGAGAAGAAAAAACCCTCAGCTATACCAGTGTTGCCACGGAAATCAGCGACCAGGTCTATGAAAACGGTAAACCTATATGCATCGGCTATTTTCCAAAAAATATTTGGGTTTCTTTGCCTTGTTTTTCTATACTTTTTTTTTTCATTTATTATTATTTTTTTATCATTCTTTTCAAATGGGGGTTCGTGGAGTGTTGGACAAAGCATTTTAATTTGGGCAACAAAAAAAAAAGAAAAGAAGAAAAACAACAATCAACTACCAATATTTACAAGCAACTTTACAGGAAAAAAACACGCCCAAAGTCGCTTATAATAAGCAGGCATGGCAACACTAGTGTCGGCTACTACTTTCCTCTACGGTGAAGACACACTGAACTGCAGTCATTCCAATACTAATGTATTATAAACATGAGATTACATCTAATCATTGAGTAGGAAAAGGATTTTTATGTATAACTTTAAATCGCATTGTATTTAACTGTTATGGTAGAGCAATGCATTTATGTGTGGGTTATTGTGTTGTTAGGGTTAGTGTTGGTTTTTAAAGCATCTGCTTTAGAAAGTTAGGAGGATTTAAAGTTGGAAAGCTGTCAACATCTCACCGAGAATTTTATCCATACTTCTCGAATCATCGTCATCTGGAAAAGAAGGACAATGCTAAAAGTTAGCAGTAGCACCGTTTTACTAACATTAATATCCTGTTTAACTCATTCGGCGCCGAGATCGCCTTTTCACGCCTTTTTTAATATCAGTTGATTACGGTGATCAACTGTGTCCTGCATACGCTCATAACACTCCGGTAGCGGTCTGTAAAAAATAAATAAAGGAAATGGAAATTCCCGCTGACTTATGCTGTCTATGGGGACGCAGTTTTTAGAACGCTAATATCTCTGATTCTTCTTTTTAGACCAAAAACATGCTTGATTTGCGGCTCATTTCTCTGAACGATATGATCCTATAGCTTACAAAAAGTTTTGGGTGGATTGAATGATGATCGCAGGACATGTTACATAGCGGATTTTTACTTCCTGAATCTCAGTTTCCAGCCAAATCGGCTTTCAATCTAAGAGTTATATGTTATATGTGTGGCGCTCTGAGCCAACCATCAGATGGCGCTGTGGCGCCGAATGATTAACACTTAACATTCTGTTTACCAGTAGTTAATATCCTGTTTACTGACAGTTATTATTTTATTTGCCAACAGTTAATACCCTGTTTACTATACAATTCATATTTCTTTTTACATACAAAATCTTTGCAATTTAGACACAACATCTTTCCTGACTCTGAATCAGCAACGCGAGAATGAATGAACACATACGCCCTTGCAGAGGCATGTCTGCTTTAGAAAGTTAGGATTTAAAGTTTAAAGTTGAGCATTAGATGGAAAGCTGTCAACCTCTCACCGAAAATTTTATCCTTACTCTTCGAATCATCGTCATCTGGAAAAGAAGGACAATGCTAACAGTTAGC
>NC_136796.1:4057773-4090273 GCF_951216825.1 Electrona antarctica
TGGTATCCTAGTAAACGGATGCTAGGTTTGATGTTGACCTGGTATCCTAGTAAACGGATGCTAGGTTTGATGTTGACCTGGTATCCTAGTAAACGGATGCTAGGTTTGATGTTGACCTGGTATCCTAGTAGATGGATGCTAGGTTTGATGTTGACCTGGTATCCTAGTAAACGGATGCTAGGTTTGATGTTGACCTGGTATCCTAGTAGATGGATGCTAGGTTTGATGTTGACCTGGTATCATAGTAAACGGATGCTAGGTTTGATGTTGACCTGGTATCCTAGTAAACGGATGCTAGGTTTGATGTTGACCTGGTATCCTAGTAGATGGATGCTAGGTTTGATGTTGACCTGGTATCATAGTAAACGGATGCTAGGTTTGATGTTGACCTGGTATCCTAGTAGATGGATGCTAGGTTTGATGTTGACCTGGTATCCTAGTAAATGGATGCTAGGTTTTATGTTTACTTGGTATCCAGTAAGTAACAACGTGTGTGTGTGTGTGTGTGTGTGTGTGTGTGTGTGTGTGTGTGTGTGTGTGTGTGTGTGTGTGTGTGTGTGTGTGTGTGTGTGTGTGTGTGTGTGTGTGTGTGTGTGTGTGTGTGTTCTCACCTTCAACAGGAGCGCTTGAGAGACTTGCTGCCAAAAAGACAAGTCCCCATATAACTAAAAGATTCCTGTTGATGACAAAACAAGCATGAGAAACACTGATCAGTGATCTATAATCAATATAGGATTGATAACATGACTATTCGATTCCATGCTGATGACACCAAACAAACACTATAGTCAACAGTCAATATTGGAGTAATGCTACTACACATGATGAGTTGGACATGCTTTTATTGTTAATAAAGTTATTTCTAAATGAGAAAATGAGAAACTAAGAGAGAAACGTTAAAATGGATTAAACCCATTGCCCCCGCCGGTGGGGGCAATGGGGCTGCCCACCTCTGAACAGCGCTCAGCGGGTCAATGGAGACCCAATTGGTCTCCGGTTCCAACTCCGATGTTGCGGATTTCCCCCCTGGACCCCCCTGGGGTTTTAAGATCTGATTATAACGCGTGTGTGCGTGTGTGTGTGTGTGTGTGTGTGTGTGTGTGTGTGTGTGTGTGTGTGTGTGTGTGTGTCGTGCACATGCGTGCGTCACGTGCACGTGTGTATGTTTGTGTGTTAAAATTCATGTTTTAATATCGTATAACCTGTAATCAGTGAGTCCATCGCGGAGATGAAATTACGGCGATTATTTTCCTATAATATGTTTTTTTACAAAATGTCCATTAAATAGTTTATTAGTACTAGTAAACTAAATAATGAAATGACTTTCATGCTGACACTTATTATTTTGTTTTGCAATCACCAGCATCATTCATTCTTGTGGCTCATAGCTCATGCATTCGTCAAATATAGCACACAATGACGGTTCAATTCATTACAATAAACATATCTGTTAATTATTTTACTCTCATCAATGAATGCAATTTATCCTTAAAGTGGTGGAAAAAGTACTCATATTTTTACTTTAGTAAAAGTATCAATACTGCAATAGAAATACTCTGTTACAAGTAAAAGTCCCGAATTCAACATGTACTCGAGTAAAAGTACAAAAGTACTGGCTTCAAAATGTACTTTAAGTACCAAAAGTAGAACGTACTCATTGTGCAGAATATGTCCCATTTCAAGTTTTCAACATCGATGTGAGCTTCAAATGGACAAAATGTATATTGCAAAATCACACACTGATTGTGCTTGTAGTAATACTAATAATAATCATAACAGCAATAATAACAATAATAACAATGACGACATAAATATGAACGTAAACCAAGTGAGTCAATTCAAGCTAAACTATAGCAGTTGGTCAAATTAACAACAGCAATTATTATTATTATTAATAATAATAATACTATTATATTTAGTATTTGTTCAAGCAGCAGTGCAATATAAAGAAATGCACAATGTAAAAACAATGTTACAGTATTTTTTCGTCTACTGTGTGTGTGTGTGTGTGTGTGTGTGTGTGTGTGTGTGTGTGTGTGTGTGTGTGTGTGTGTGTGTGTGTGTGTGCATATAACCGATTAGCCATGCAATTGCACGCGTGTGTGTGTGTGTGTGTGTGTGTGTGTGTGTGTGTGTGTGTGTGTGTGTGTGTGTGTGTGTGTGTGTGTGTGTGTGTGTGTGTGTGTGTGTGTGTGTGCATGTGCGCGTGTGTGCGTGTGCGTGCGTTTGTGTGCATATAACCGATTAGCCGTGCACGTGTGTGCATGCATGCGCGCGCACGTGTGTGTGTGTGACTGTGTGTGTGCGCACGTGCGCGTGCAGTGGAATATCAGCATGTACTTACCGTGTCATCAACATGTTTGTGTCTAGGCTGATCAGGGTCTTGAGCAGACATGAATTAAGTTAATTCAGCTACAGACACACACACACACAAAACACAAACACACACAAACACACACACACAAACAAAACGCACACACAAACACAGCGCAGTGTTCTGTCCGTGCTGCTGAAGCCTCTATACACTTTATAGACACACTGGCCAATACACACACACGGGAGGCGGGGCCAACCAGACCTAGATACTACCTCTGAGAGTGATATTAATACAGCTACTATTACTACCGCTGCTGCTGCTGCTGCTACTACTACTACTAATACTACTACTACTGCTACTACTGCTACTATACTACTGCTACTACTGCTACTACTACTATGCTACTACTACTACTACTACTACTACTACTACTACTACTACTACTACAACTGATACGGTTCCAAGCTATAGGCCTATTTCTACTAGTACAACTAATAATAATCAGAATGATCATAATCATAATCATAATCAGGGGTCATCAACATGTCTGTACACTGTCAAATGTGTCCATGGCAAGACTTGGTCTTGTCTGTGGCACATTTTAGATTTTCTTCTAAATTACACAGCATTGTAACATCGTTATTTTGACCATAATACGCAATTACTGAATGTCTCCAGGTTTGAAGTCTCCAGGTTTTCTTCAAAAATATGTACGACACTTATTTACTACGACACCATGGCATATTAGGAGTCCAACTAGTGGTTCTCAAATGTTTTATTTGCAAGGACGCCCCTAACTCTGAGAGTGTTCAAATGGAACCATTTGTATGCACTCTCAGACTTACAGACCTGTACCACCTCACCCTATAGCAATTCATTCTCATGTACCCTTTCAGTGATGTAAATAGGTTTTCAATGTAATGAGTCCCAGGATGCAGGGATGGTCTTTTAGATGAGTCCCAGGGACATTTTATGAGTCCCACTTCAACGACGTTAGGACTCGAGTCATATTTTGCCATTTTTACAAATTGCAGCATTTAACTCCCATTTCATTTTATATGGTTATAATGTCGTTATATTCATGTAGAAAACAGAAGAAGAAATGATGATTATAACTAATGCTAGCAAAATAAACTAGAATAAAAAACATTACAGTAGTACAGTAGTGCATCCTGTGGATGCAGAGGTTGTTGTTTTATTGCGTCCCTTAGCTATAAATTGCGTTTTGGGATGCAAAATGCACCCTATTTTAATCTCTGCCCTTTCTCTGCTTGACTGATGCTAGAACATGCAGCAAGATATATATGTCTGCCATGCAGACATATTATGTTCTCGTGTTCATGTTACCTTTTCCCTTTTCCTTGACACACATCCGGTGTCAGATCCGCACACAACAGGTCCCTAAAGAGACGGCAGGGCATTAACAACTTGTGATTTTTTTCCCAAGTGGACTTGCTGTCGGTGTCAGTATAAAAGTTAGGGATAATAAAGTTTGCGCTTCTGTTCTGACTTCTCTGACACAGTGCATTTCAGCCAGTCAATCAGTGGGACAGAGCATGCAGCTGAGCAGTGGGTGGCACATCCAAGCCCCCAGAATGGCTGACCAACGTTGAAGCCACCAATCCGACTGGTCAATTTAGCATTTAGCATGAGAAAACCCATAGACATATATAAAGGTAGACTATAAAGGTAGCATCTTCCGGCTCTGGGGCACGTGTCAAAATTGAAGGCACAATTTTCCCGAGATTCCTTGCGAAGCATATAGCGGAAGCATGAGCGGAAGCAATGGAAGTCCCGGTGAAAGTCGCACTGTGATTGGCCAGTAGTCAGTTGAGTGACAGTGAGAGACATAGGGGAGTCGCAGGAGTGACGTCACTTGGGCAGCGACGCAGCGTGCCTTCAGCACTTCCGCTTGACTTCCTGCCTTCAATGGAGACACGTCGCTCCAATGAACTGCAACGGCCAATGAGGCATCTACATTTTTGAGGGGCGCTATAGCACCTCCTATACACAGGTTTAATGTTTGTCTTTAGTTCAATGTTTGTTGTATCTATGGAGAAAAGCCAGCACAGCTGGGGTTTAACATTGAGTGCTCGTTAGCACTTCCGCATTTGACCACCAACTGATGGGGGTCAAATGCAAAAGTAGAGTGTTCTTCCGGGTCCTTCAAAACGCCACTGAGCAACTTCCATTGAAATGAATAGCGGGGGGGGGGGGGGGGGGTCCACACACTATCCTTTATATCTCAATGGGCACATTTTGATGAATTGAAAATGGTGGGCCCTATTGTAAACAAGTGTAATGCTTTATGGTGTCGTCCACTCACTGTTAACAGTTTTTGTATTGAGTTGTACTTGAAATGTACTGTAATTCTGCAAACTGTTAATAATTAAATCAATCCAAGGCAGAGTCACAGCTGCACAGAGGTTGTTAATTGAACTCTGATGCAGTTCGAAATGGAAAGAATCTCTTCTGTCCGTGACAATAACCAATCCTATACCATCTGAATTATGTACTTGTACACACGCACACAGAGCAAAAGAAACGATGACAAAACTCCTGGTTGGAGTCGATTTGTGTTAAGTCGACGTTTTGGTTAATGCCCTATAGTTGACTGAAGTCAAACATTTCACAGATTAGAGAGAGAGGACACAACGAGGACCTTCACAAAAAGGGCAGTATAGTCCATAAGCCCCCATGTGCATGAAACAGGATATTCTCTCAGGTTTTCCTCGTGACGTACTGGATCTTAAAGGGAAAGATTCACACATTGTTGCAGCTTAATCCATTTTTGGGCGGGAACCCCTTTTGGTGTAAGCATTATTTTATGCTTTAGCTATTGAAAAATAGCAGATCTACAAGCTCATAGCGCGCCACCGAGTGGCGCGCTACGAGCTTGTAGGTGTGCTATTTTTGAAAAATCGAAGAACGACTGACATAGAAACATAGCTTTTTCAGGAAACTGTCAGGATGTAGAAGACATTTTTAGAATCTGATCTCAGGTCAAAAGGTTCTAAAAACTCACAATGTCCATCAGGGGGCGCCGTGGAATGCATGATTTAAAGTTATAATTTACAGGGGTGACCTGAGACAAAGAAAACATGTTTGAGAACCTGACTGATCTAAGTAAATAATTCACATGGTCAGAACATTTTCAGAAGGCTAATAACAATAACACAGTAATAATGTAAACGCTCAATTTGTGCGCGCATGAGATTTGTGTGCGCGTAACACAATTATTTGGAATAGTCTCGCACAGGGCCCTGCAAGCTGAGGGCCCTGGAGCTTAAAGGGATTGTGACATGAAAAAAAAGTATTTTTTTGTTTTAGGTTTTCAATTTAAGCTCCAGTAAATTCCATTGTTAATCCAGGCCTGACTATCATAATTTGTCCACACGCCATACAAAAAACTCCCAGCGAATCACAGTGGATATATACCGCACGCACGCACGCACGCACGCACGCACGCACGCACGCACATGCGGACACGCACATTGCTATTAATGCAATTATGCCTTAATTTAGGAAAAGTAGCCTATAGGCCTACTGCTACTACTACTGTTACTGTTACTACTACCTTAGCAGAGAGGAGAGAAACAGCGCCTCTAGTGGTCTCTGCTGGTGTCTACGCGTATGACAAGCAGACAGTGTCTGCAGTCAGCCAGAGGAGGGCATCACAAACTTACTGATAACTGAAACAAGTGCACATGCACACACACACACACACACACACACACACACACACACACACACACACACACACACTCTCTAAATGTGTATCAACTGCCTTGATTCAGTTGAAGGAGTAAACATAGTGGATGCATTCATGGGCATAGGAAGCAGTGAGAATGCGGGTGGGCCAATGTAACACGGGTGGGGGGGGGGGGGTTATTGGACCATGCACCCCACCCCTATCGTCCGTGGGTTTTGTCAAATTTGCTAATTTTTTTAATTTATTTTTTTCCCATTTACTCTTAGTCATATTTGATGTCATGCTGAAATGATTCATGATAATGATTTATTTATTTATTTTTATGTATATGATGTATTCATAATTGCCATGTTTTTTGTTCCTGCTTAATGTAAATCGCTCTGGATTAAGAGCGTCTGCTAAATGCCTAAATTGTAATTGTTGTCGGCTAAACATACAAGATTACTAAATCTACAGTTGATTTAGTCAACTAAAATGTATCTTGGCCATAAGATTAGTGTCATAATGCCTGATTTATACTCGGCTGCATGACAGAAAATCCACAAGCAGCAAGCTTGTAGATCTGCTATTTTCGGAGTATGACACCTGCACACAACAAACTTTGAAATTGAGTAGCACCACTATACCGTATACACAAATAATATTACATTCACTCATTCACACACTGACAGTGAGGGAAACCATACAGTAGGTGTAGGCAGGGGTGTGTAGCACCAAATTCTGGGACCTGGGACCATCTCTGTGGGCCCTCATTTTTTTTTTTTATATCCAGGCTTTCAAGCAGTTTATTTTCGGATATCGGTCAATCATACTTAGAATTGATTGATTGATTGATTGATTGATTGATTGATTGATTGAAGTATGTATTAACAGTTTGCAGAATTGGTACATTTCACATGAAAGCACAACTCAATACAAAGACTGTTACTGTGGACACTGATAAAGCATTAAAGTGGACCCAGTTTACAACAGGGTCCACCTTTTTTCAGGAATGCGAATCATTGTAAGCGTCCATTTTTGTTTGATCCAGTTTAAGTCAGATAAAGACAAAAGGCAACAGTTTTGTGTTTTCCTTTTGGTCTGCAATACAGTTTAGTTACAGCATAAATAATTACTGGGGCAGGTACAGGACTTGTATTTATTTTTGTTCTTTAATATAACTCACTAATAAGTGCGGAAATATAGCGGCCCTCTGGAGTGGGTGTGGAAATATAGTAGCCCTCTGGAGTGAGTGTGGCAATGTAGTGGCCCTCTGGAGTGAGTGTGTAAATATAGTGGCACTCTGGAGTGAGTGTGTAAATATAGTGGCACTCTGGAGTGAGTGTGTAAATATAGTGGCACTCTGGAGTGAGTGTGTAAATATAGTGGCACTCTGGAGTGAGTGTGTAAATATGGTGGCACTCTGGAGTGAGTGTGTAAATATAGTGGCACTCTGGAGTGAGTGTGTAAATATAGTGGCACTCTGGAGTGAGTGTGGCAATGTAGTGGCCCTCTGGAGTGAGTGTGTAAATATAGTGGCACTCTGGAGTGAGTGTGGCAATGTAGTAGCCCTCTGGAGTGAGTGTGTAAATATAGTGGCACTCTGGAGTGAGTGTGGCAATGTAGTAGCCCTCTGGAGTGAGTGTGTAAATATAGTGGCACTCTGGAGTGAGTGTGTAAATATAGTGGCACTCTGGAGTGAGTGTGTAAATATAGTGGCACTCTGGAGTGAGTGTGTAAATATAGTGGTACTCTGGAGTGAGTGTGTAAATATAGTGGCACTCTGGAGTGAGTGTGTAAATATAGTGGCACTCTGGAGTGAGTGTGTAAATATAGTGGTACTCTGGAGTGAGTGTGTAAATATAGTGGCACTCTGGAGTGAGTGTGTAAATATAGTGGCACTCTGGAGTGAGTGTGTAAATATAGTGGTACTCTGGAGTGAGTGTGTAAATATAGTGGCACTCTGGAGTGAGTGTGTAAATATAGTGGCCCTCTGGAGTGAGTGTGTAAATGTAGTGGCCCTCTGGAGTGAGTGTGGCAATGTAGTAGCCCTCTGGAGTGAGTGTGTAAATATAGTGGCACTCTGGAGTGAGTGTGTAAATATAGTGGCCCTCTGGAGTGAGTGTGTAAATATAGTGGCCCTCTGGAGTGAGTGTGGCAATGTAGTAAAAGTGTAATGAAACCTGACAACCAGCACTGTCCGGGTAAACAAAATTACGCTTTTAAAGTGACGATACACATATTAACCAGTTCACAGTTTCTTTAATATTATTTTTATTGTTAAAAAGGTCAAATTCCTTCTGTCTGTTAGAAAGGTGCTGTATTTGAAGGCCCTAGTAAAAGATAATGGTTCTGTTCAGAATGTTTTGTCTCCCGTCTTTACACAAAATAATAGATAATAATCGATAATGGGCTCGATGAGAACCCGGCTCGATAAGCCTGATCGTTATCAATAAAAAAAATAACGAGCTCCGTCCCTACTCTTGAGTGAGTGTGTAATGTAGTGGCCCTCTGGAGTGAGTGTGGAAATATAGTGGTCCACTTGGCAAATGCCCCGCCCACTGACAATCTACTGAAATGTCAATGTAAGGTAATTGGTGGAGACAGGATACATTAACGGTCTCTGTCATGACAGGTGGAGTATCTGGCTTTATATCTTACTTCCGTGAGGCCATCTACCCACATTCGTCCATAAACTAAGGCAGGGCAAGCAATGTGTGACCACTTGGAAATACAAGAGTGCTTTTGACCTGAAACCTTAGCTGTTCGCCTCTGGCCTGTCCAACAATTGAGCCTCTTTATAGAGAGGACATTATACAACGTCTGAAATCCTGCCTTGATATTCTGCCAACAGGGCTTTTTCCAAAAATGTTTCAAGTTGCATGGCCTCAGATATTGTACAATTAATGTATCTGCGCTCAGAAAGGCTCTTCTCTGGCCTTGACCCTGAAAACTGGCCCCCCGCCCCGCCACTCCAACAATAGTCTAGACATATCGGGCCCGGCGCCAGCAGAGTATCAATGAGAGGGTAGGCTATTTGAAAAACAGAAGGTGGAAACATAACACAAATTATTCTAAGTAAAACAAGGAAAAATAAAGGAAAGAAAAACACTCCCTTTTTTTGCTACTGGCCAATCACAGGCAGCACGTATTTTCCGTGACTTCAATAATCAATTAGATCCAAGGGACCGAACGTCCCCTTCCATTTCGCACGCAGAAGCTTTGCAAGGAATCTCGGAAAAATGTTGCCTTCAACAGAGACACGCGCCCCAGAGCCGGAAGAGGCGTCTACCTTTTGGTCTATGGTCTATTCACCCAACAACAGCTATATTGGCAGCCATAGTATTGGCACGAAAATTGCCTCATATCGCCTTGACACTAGGCCTATTACCAATGATCCTAATCAAGGCTCTGTTGTATTATTTAGTGTAGCAGCGTTTGACCAGACCGTTTGACCCGAATGAAACGGAGCCTTAATTAGTATCATTGGTAACACTTGTGGAAGGAAGCCCATGTATTTTCTTGCCAATATTATGGCTGCCGTGCATAGAGCCCAGTGCACATTTGGGCCAGCACATGTCACTGAGGGTTGTGGCCATGCATTTACAATACATGGATAAAATATAGTCCGTATGTGACATTCAACACTATTTATTGTGTTTGTTGGTGGCCTGTTGTCTGCTTGTCGATCTGTCTGAAATCAGCTTTTGATCCTTATAGTCAGTATAATCACTAGGCAGATCCCATGACTCCAGTACACACATAAAAGACTGCTTTGTTTTTGAGTGGAGAGGAGAGCAGAGGATTGGAGAGGAGGATAGGTTAAGCTTGTAGTTAAGAGGATTTTTTGGCAAGCTGTATAATACAGCTAATGTCACCTCAATAAAGCCTTTTTAATATCTTCCGCGCGCACGCACGCACGCACGCACGCACGCACGCACGCACGCACGCACGCACGCACACACACACACACACACAATTTGCAATGCTCAATGCAGGCAGTGATGTTAGTATGGCTATTGGTGAGGCTAAGGTGGTTGTACTGTTAAGTAGCTTGAAAAATGACCCTTAGAAACCAACATGAAAAAGAATCGTGATAATATCATGAATCATGATAGGCTGAAAAACTGCTTGAAAAACTGCTTGTGATGCTATATTTTACTCTTGGTAGATTCTCTGTCCACCTGTATGACCCCTATTAGCCAGGAGGGCCAATCTATGGACTTGCTGACTCCTCAGGAGAGAGAGAGAGAGATGGAGGGAGAGAGAGAGAGAGAGAGAGGGAGAGAGAGAGGAGGAAAGTGGTTTTAAAGTTAAAGGTAAAGTTTCTCTCACAGATATCAGTGTTTCCATCTAGCTGCTAAAAGCTTTTTACTCTTCTTGAAGAAAGGCTGATATTTCTCTTCCTGCTGCAAACTGTGTGTGTGTGTGTGTGTGTGTGTGTGTGTGTGTGTGTGTGTGTGTGTGTGTGTGTGTGTGTGTGTGTGTGTGTGTGTGTGTGTGTGTGTGTGTGTGTGTGTGTGTGTGTGTGTTCGGCTGCTCACGCGTGTTTGTGTGCATGTCAATTTGTAGATGTGCTTTGGATGTGCGTGCGCGCGTGTGTGTGTAAGGTCAGGCTGTTATTGGCTCAGGTCAGGAACTGATCAACGAATCAGGGACCAGGAAACAAATAAGCATTACTTGGCAGGAAGTGCTTCTTTGTACTGAGCTGTGAGGAGCCTTTGTGTCGTTTCCCTCCTCCTCTCCTCCCCTCCTCCTCTCCTCCCCTCCTTCCCTCCTCGTCTCCTCTTACACTCCTTTAACTCCCCTCCACTCTCCTCTCCTCTCCTTGCCTCCTTTGGCTCTCATTCCATCTCGTTACCTCCTCTCCTTACAAACACTTAACCTTTGTTAGTTTGTTCACCTTCTCTTCTCTTCTCTTCTCTTCTCTTCTCTTCTCTTCTCTTCTCTTCTCTTCTCTTCTCTTCTCTTCTCTTCTCTTCTCTTCTCTTCTCTTCTCTTCTCTTCTCTTCTCTTCTCTTCTCTTCTCTTCTCTTCTCTTCTCTTCTTTTCTATGTGTAAGGGAAGGTGTCAGCCTGTCAGGGCGTTCCACATGTTGGTGGCAGAATAACAGTGTAACAGTTGCCTACGACCCTGCAGGCTTATGGAAAGGCTAAACCGTAATTTAGATGCCATGTTATGTAGACAGATGCCAGATCATTGTTGACCTATAGCATCTTATAGTGTGTAGTGTATAGTTCAATGTACAGATTATTAATTTATTGATTTATTATGTGATATTATACTGCTATAGACTGATAATATGGTTATTGGTTTATCTATGATCCTAGATGACTCTTTCTATGCATTTAATGTATTACCTTGTGGTGTCCTTGCTTGTAAGTCTGCTAATTGCCTAATCCCAATTGTAAATGTAGAGTAGTAGAATGAGAATTGCCCCATGTTTGCAATTGTTCACTTTGGATAAGTAGTTTGTCAATTCATAGGTATGAGGGTATTGAGGCCATTAATGCCTCTTTGACTATCTTAAAAAACAATTAACAACAATTACAAACAATAACAATTAGCATATTTGCCACAGGCTATACTGTATGATATCTGTCGTACGTCCCAGTTGCGGTGCCCAAGTCTGCACATAGTTTGGGTGCACGCACAATAGGGGTGGAGCTATAGGACAAGACCCAAGACTTAGCCTAGGCGAGAGTGCCTTCATGGAATCATGGGTCTTGTCAAGGATCCACAAACTGAAACCTATTTGAAAGGATCATCCTCCAGGGGACCCATATAACATAAACAAACCAAGTACAGTTCAACTTAGATTCATGGTCTAAGTAATTAAGCTGAGGTGATATTGATGAATCCTAAATATTATAAAAGTATGCTGTGGTACCCCTGGACTTGCGAGTGCATGCCATGCACGCACGCACGCACGCACGCACAGACGCACGCACAGACGCACGCACGCACGCACACCCGTCCGGACGTCCGTCTGTCCATTTGTCTGTGAAAAGCTACTCTCGGGCACCATTTGACCATGGAGGCCCCAAAGTTGTTCACATTGCCCAGCTGATACAGCACCACCAGGAGGCCATATTTTACCTCACACGTTTTTTAACTGTGTATATGTTGATTTATTTTGTTGTATATTTTTATGTCTATACATGTTCTGATGAATTGACCCAGATTTTGTATTGACCTGTACTTTCGTTGAACTGTGCCCATTCTACAAACTGTTAATAACATTTGCAATCAATCAATCAATCAATCAATCAATCAATCAATCAATCAACTGTTTCATATTCCATTCTGATTGGCTGTGGTTGGCTTCCAAAGTTTTCTGGCAAGTGACCTGTTTTGAACAATATGCCACAAATACCATCTGATTTTCGTGGCACTTTGCAAGTAGCCTGCAGGCATTAGCCAGACTGATAGCGTGGATTCACTCACATGTTTCTCTAGTGCAGGGATTCACAACGTTTTTGGCTGGGGACTCCCGGAAATGCTTTGGCCATGTCTCGTGACCCCCGCCCTGCCCCCCCTCCCACCCCCAATACAAACTGACCGGAAAAATAACCTTAATTATAGAGAAAATACATCATAAATTAATACTGAAACCAGATATAATCATTAAGGAAAGTGTATGCATGTATTATGTGTACTACGGTATGTCAACTCCTAATTTCTATTTCCCAGCCATTCTGTTGCAAAAAAATAATAATAATAATAATAATTTGGGGACCACTCAAAATGATTTGGCGAACCCCCGAGGGGTCGCGACCCACGGGTTGAGAACCCTTGCTCTACGTCTGGACTTCGGCCAGTTAGGCAGCCTCTGGTCCATAGCTCTAATGCCGTTGCAATGCCGTTGCATTTAGAGCTATCTAAATGTCTTTAGCGTAAATAAAAATAACGTTTTTGCTTCTCACCAATACAAAGGCGGGTTGTGTCGTTAGAAAGCCTACTTTCCTTAGTGGAAGCACTTTGAGCCCCACTCTGAGGGGCGACTGTGGCTCAAGAGGTAGAGCAGGTCGTCCAATGATCCATGGGTCGGCGGTTCGAATCCCGGCTCCTCCTGTCTACATGTCGAAGTGTAAGGACACTTCGACAAGACACTGAACCCCAAATTGCTCCCGATGTGCTGGTTGGTACCATGCATGGCTTCCGCCGCCATCGGTGTATGAATGTGTGTGTGAATGGGTGAATGTAATGCACAATCTATGTAAAGCGCCTTGGATAAAGGCGCTATATAAATGCACCATTTACCATTTACCCCCACCACACATATAAAAGGTACTTTTTTTTGCCAGAAAGGGATTTTCTTTCACCGGAAAAAGAAAAATATTCTCTATGAGGGTTTTCTCTGGGCAATATCGGTAGAGGGCGCAGTGGAGTAAATAAAAGTATTTTTTTTCCCGGGGGAATAATAATCCCTTTTTGACCAAACGTACATTTTATACGTGTGGTGGGGGGACTCAAAGTGCTTCCACTATAAGGAAAGCAGGCTTTCTAATGACACAACCCGCCTTTGTATTGGTGAGAAGCAAAAACGTTATTTTTATTTACGCTAAAGACGAGAGGCTGGTCTGCATTTATGCGAGCCCCGGAAGTCATCGGTAACTCTAAATGCAACGGCATTAGAGCTATGGACCAGAGCTAGGCCAATCAGTGACTGCGTTTCAACTGCTGTCAGTACAATTTACAATTTAGGCATTTAGCAGACGCCTCATATACGCCCTGCCTATAGTCCAGACACGTGGAGCATCGTGTGAGTGAATCCACGTACGCTAATGCCAGGCTACTTTGCAAGCACATTCCCTGCAGTAGGCAAAGGAAGAAATGTTACCCAAAAATCTTCTAATCGGCCTCAAGGTGGTGCTATAACAGACCAATTCACATTTTGGCTCTAATAATTTTTTCTCTCCATTCCTTGGACCATGGCACAACTCTCCATTACAGCCATTTGTGCCAATTTTTTTCTTCAAATCAACACTTTTCGCTATGCTACTCCTACAGACTTTGTCCAATTAAGTCTCACCCGAATTGGTATACGCATGATCTCTGGTTTCATTTGATCAAGATGTTTTCAGATCATATCCATGCCTATGGCTGCCTTCTAATGTTTGCGGGCTCTGGGTTGGCAATCTGGCCTGGCGGACATAGGTGATCGTTATTTAACACAATCCTGCAGTTTTTTGTTCGTTGAGGGAATGCATGTCTAACTGCTCAGTTCATGAACAAACTGTATATAGAGAGAAGTTTCCAAATACATCAGTGGTTCATAGGATGTGAGTTGCTATTCTCAACTGGAACAATAATAAGAATAATAAGAATAATCCCATTTTCTTTTTCATTTCAAAAAATATATATACATTTAAAAAATAACTAGATAAAGTGCCCCTCTGCATGGCACAGGTCTCCACCAGGGCAGGTCAGGTTGTGGCCTCCTGGTGGCGCTATAATATGCCAATGTGAAAAGGGGGCTATTTCTTCTTATGCCTTTGGCATTTTGTTGCCAAAAATGGGTTTAGCAAAAATCCACCTGTTGGTGGCGCTATAACAGGCCAATGTGAAGCCTAGTAGCAAAGTCTGTGAAAGATTTCACGTAAATTGCACACTGCGTTCATGATTTGAGCTGTTCAGTGTCTTTCACACAAAGGACTCCTCCCTGCTAAGACATGGACGCTGCAGTCACAGCTGCAAAGGTTCAACATTTTAATCATCTTTGTTATCATTGGCAGTCGTGTAAGCTTTAATAATAGTAAAACAAATGTCACTCAACACTAGTTGTGTGTTGTGTTTTATATGGTTTTTTTGTACTTTATTTAACCAATTTTGACCTCAGATCAGATTCTAAAAATGTCTTCTACATCCTGACAGTTTTCTGAAAAAGCTATGTTTCTATGTCACTCGTTCTTCGATTTTTCAAAAAATAGGATGGAATATGAAATATCAGACAGATTCGTCTTGAACACATGACTATAGAGATAGTGTGTAACGATTTGCGGGATTTTTGGACAGAATCTGGAGGAGCAATATCAAAAGATGTGTTTTTCAAAAGTTGGCCTCCTGGTGGCGCTATAACAGACTGTTCTGGAAAATTTGGGGCAGAGGTTCATCGTTGGCATCCAGGGAGTGTGTGTGCAAAATTTGGCATCGACCGGGTTAACGGTGCCGGAGATTAGCTGGTAACAGACGGACGGACGGACGCACGCACGCACGCACGCACGCACGCACGCACGCACGCACGGACGGAGTGCAAAACATACTCTCTCCTCATGTCTTCAGCCTGGTGGAGACAAATGTATAACAAAAGGATATATTGTACAGATATACTGCTCAAACGGACAGACGGACACACAAAGATGTGCATATAGGAAGGGCTAGCGCCCCTCAAAATTAATAATAATATATAAGAAATTGTGGAAAATAGGCAATTTTCAAGCTTGCACGGTGTACTTGTAGATCTGCTATTTTCACTAGTTTGGATCCCGGGCAAACATCTAATCTCTCTTTTGACATATAAGGTGCACAGGTACACACACACACACACACACACACACACACACACACACACACACACACACACACACACACACACACACACACACACACACACACACACACACACACACACACACACAGTGAGTGAATGCTTATTCTCTGGGAAGTCTTTAATAAGGTGTTCTCCTCTGTCTCCGACACATTTTTTTTGTTCAATTTAGTTTTACAACGAACAATAAGACGACAACATCCTCTGTGTGTGTGTGCGTGCGTGCGTGCGTGCGTGCGTGCGTGCGTGCGTGCGTGCGTGCGGTAGGGGTCAGTAACATGTAACGCTATCAACCTAAAAACAATCAAAAACTGATTTACAAACATTAAAGATTTACAAACATTCAGCCATGAGACACATGGCGACGGAGACGGACAGACAGACTGTAGACAGACAGACAGGGACAGAGAGAGACGGATGGGGGGGGGGGGGAGACAGAGAGACAACGTTAGGGAGAGGGAGAGAGACGGACTAACAGACTGTACACAGACAGACAGGGACAGAGAGAGACGGATGGGGGGGGGACAGAGAGACAACGTTAGGGAGAGGGAGAGAGACGGACAAAGACAGACAGATTTTAAGGACAGGTTTCACAAATTAGATTGTCTCATTAAGTGTTGTTGTTGATGTTGTTTTTGTTGATGATGATGATGTATTCATGGCGACAGGACTGTGTGTTGAGGACACCTGCATGGCTCTGAGGAACAAACACAAAGTCAAAGGGATATTTCACGTTAAAAAAAAGAGTTATATCATTGTCAGGGCAGTATTATGCGTGTCTTAAGTACCAGGTCTTATTACTTAACTTAACTGGCTATTCTGAGCGGCCAAACAGCATTGACCACGCCTCCAGGTCTTAAGTTAAGTAATAAGACCTGGTACTTAAGACACACATAATACTGCCCTCAGGCTTTTGCACTAAAGACAGTGTTTTAAGTTGCTTGATTCAGTATTTAGATACTGTATGTTTTGAAAATGTGAAATTGTTTTGTGTGTGTGTGTGTGTGTGTGTGTGTGTGCGTGCATGCGTGCGTGCGTGCGTGTGTGCGTGCACGTGTATTTACCTGTTCAGTGTCTTTCACACTACGGACTCCTCCCTGCTAAGACATGGACGCGGTCACAGCTGCAAAGGTTCAACATTTTAATCATCTTTGTTATCATTGGCAGACGTGTGTCATCAAATTATTGTCTCAGGAATGTGACAAAGAAATAAAATAAAAAATAAAAATAAAAAACTCAAAATTGATTCAAGGCTTCATGGGGTGTTTAATTTAATTTTAATGTATAGAAAAAATAAATATCCCCATTTTGGGGGTGAACTACTGACATTGACACGTTGTGAGCTTGTAGACTGGCCATTTTAACTATTCAAAAATGTTTTGCAAAATAGTAAAAAAAAAGGCAAAGAAGTTTAGGGATAAGGGGTATAGCGGTGACGAAAATAGAGCCCAAAGTATACAAATGGCACTAAACGGGGTCCATTTGGTTCCATTGGTACACTAGTCTCACAGTTATGGGGGTCCTTGAAATGAAAACATTTAAGAACCACTGTACACTATATACTGTACAACAGAGCCTTGATTAGTATCATCGGTAACACCTGTGAAGAAAGTCGGAAGAGGGGATATAGGAAGGTAAAGGTCTCCACACACCGAGTGCGAATTTGGATTTTTAAGTCGGTTTTTCCGAAAAACGCGGCCGGTGTGCAACCACCTTAGGCCTGACGTCGAAATAAAAAAATCGTTCGCTCTGAAAGAATATATATTCAAAGATTTTTGCCGCATTTTTACGATTTTTAAAAAATAGCAGACCTACAAGCTCGTAGCGCGCCACTCGGTGGCGCACTATGAGCTTGTAGATCTGCTATTTTTCAATAGCTAAAGTATAACATAATGCTTAGTTAAAACACTAAAAGGGGTTCCCGTCCAGAATGGGTTAAGAACTATGCTGAATAAACACTGTATATACCGGCCAGTATTAAAAATACAATCAAATAAATATTTATAAAAATGCAGTCAACAAAACTTTGCTCAGCTGTAAATGAGAAACAATGAGAAAAGCTCTAACAAAAGCTTTTAGTTCATTAAAACCTGTATATGTCATATTTAGGGTAATTCTTCACATGAGAAACTTAAACAATAGAGGGTATGCGCGTGACATCATCATCATACCCGGAAGTTATGCGGGAACTCCTACTGAGTGGCAAAAAACTGCTTTCTGGCCTTGACAGCCCATACATCCAAACAGAAAAGTCCTATTTGATTGCATTAAATGACTTTAAACAACATTAAATTCACTTTGTCACTCACTTTGCCACTCGATTTGCCACTCGATCTGCCATTCACTTTATACATGCGCATACCCTCTATATATTTAGAACACTATAATCTCAGAAATGTAGCAACTTTAGAACTTGACCGTTTTAGAACTACAGTATGTTGTGGGAGGGGCTTTGTGTTGTGGGCGGGGCTTTACCTGCGCTGCTGTCTGTGGCGTCGTCTGTCGTGTCAGTCCCCACTGTAAACAGGAAATGACATCATCATCAACACACGCATACATTAATGTTGCATTCACGCGGAGAAGAAAGAAAGACACAAATGACGATGCAAAGATGCAGTCTACCATTCATTGTCAATGGAAGCCAGCGACATGATGATGCAAAGATGCAGTCTACCATTCATTGTCAATGGAAGCCAGCGACATGATGATGCAAAGATGCAGTCTACCATTCATTGTCAATGGAAGCCAGCGACATGACGATGCAAAGATGCAGTCTACCATTCATTGTCAATGGAAGCCAGCGACATGATGATGCAAAGATGCAGTCTACCATTCATTGTCAATGGAAGCCAGCTACATGATGATGCAAAGATGCAGTCTACCATTCATTGTCAATGGAAGCCAGCTACATGACGATGCAAAGACACCGTCCACCATTCATTGTCAATGGAAGCCAGCGACATGATGATGCAAAGATGCAGTCTACCATTCATTGTCAATGGAAGCCAGCGACATGATGATGCAAAGATGCAGTCTACCATTCATTGTCAATGGAAGCCAGCGACATGATGATGCAAAGATGCAGTCTACCATTCATTGTCAATGGAAGCCAGCGACATGATGATGCAAAGATGCAGTCTACCATTCATTGTCAATGGAAGCCAGCGACATGACGATGCAAAGACTCTGTCTACCATAATATTTTAGTATTTCAAAGTGTCCATGATGTCATGGACACTTGGCTCACGTCCTTCCTTGGACTACAATTCCCATGCTTTGGTGCACTGCTCTTCCTTGTGGATAGGGGGAAGGCTGTCCTTGTCCTGAGACAACACGTAGTCCAAGGACTGTCTAAAGAGGACGAGACGCGAAGACAACATGGAGTCGTACGGGCGACGCCATGTTGCTCACATGGTGCTCCATGGAAGGAAAGAAACATGCACAGTTGAGACCAGGAAGTTGGACATGACAAATCATAGATATGGCGCAAATGGCCCAGCAGATGGCGTGATGCCACTGACAGGAGATATGCTTGTACATATGTCACGTCCGACCAACATCACTGTCTGTGTGATGATTCATGCTGGGACTTACTTATCCATTTGCTGTTAAAACGTTAATATAAAAGGTAAAATCAGGGACTACAGATGTAAATTAGCTTATGGCTAACTCTGGCACATTTACATTGAAGTGAAAACTGAAATGTTGATTAATGAGCATTGTCCCTGTCAAATAAATAAATAAATAAAATAAATAAATAAAATGCAATGACGTGACATGATATGTACAAGCATATCTCCTGTCAGTGGCATCACGCCATTGGCTGGGCCATTTGCGCCATATCTATGATTTGTCATGTCCAACTTCCTGGTCTCAACTGCGCATGTTTCTTTCCTTCCATGGAGCACCATGTGAGCAACATGGCGTCGCCCGTACGGTCTTCGCGTCTCGTCCTCTTTAGACAGTCCTTGACGTAGTCCAGGAAGTAAGTAAGTGAGCCCAGTGTCCATGACATCATGGACACTTTGAAATACATGTTACACACATACAAACCCCATGCAGGAAAGTGTTTCTTGACTCCTGAATCATTCAAATAAGATCTGGTTGCAAAAGGGGTGAAGTGGCCCTTTTAAAGGACATAAAACAAATGATTAATCTGCCTTCATCAATGTATCGTCTCTGTCGGGTGGCAACCTCATCTCATTATGTCCAAAACTTTTACTTTTCAGGATTCAAATTCAAATATAGCGAAAGTAGCTCCGATCTACAAGCTCGAAATGCGTCAATTTGCTGTAGTAAGATCACGTAGGCCAGTAGGGTCATGTACTACTGCACTTTACTTAAATGTAAAGTAAAGAATGTTGAGGTATTATTGATAATGCAAATATTGAAAACTTAAGTTAGTTGCTGGCCAGGGCAGGGCAGGCAGCTAGCCAGCTATACGATCAATATCACATATATAAATACTGAAATGAGCAACGTAGGGAACCCCTTTTGGTGTTTTAACTAAGCATTATGTTATACTTTAGCTATTGAAAAATAGCAGATCTACAAGCTCATAGCGCGCCACCGAGTGGCGCGCTACGAGCTTGTAGGTCTGCTATTTTTGAAAAATCATGAAAATGCGGCACAAATCTTTGAATATATATTCTTTCAGAAGACTTTTCGACTTCAGGCCTAAATGGATTAAGTAAAGATCATGTGAGCAGGCTATACTTCTTCCGTCCCTTCCAAAAAACACAAAAGGTTATACCGTGGTGATATTGAGGTTAATTCTGCCCTGACCAAGCCCAGTATCATGCTGCGTTCACACTGGAACCACATGAGTTCCAGTCAGGTGTTGATCAACACGCCTGTTGTTTGATGAGCAGGAACAATATAAATGAAAATAGGACTGGGGACAAAAGGAAGACGAAACTGTCAGACGGAAAGAATGTGCGCGTGTGTGTGTGTGTGTGTGTGTGTGTGTGTGTGTGTGTGTGTGTGTGTGTGTGTGTGTGTGTGTGTGTGTGTGTGTGTGTGTGTGTGTGTGTGTGTGTCTTGTTTAGCGTTCCATTTAAATGACATTTCCTCATACCAACTGAAGAATGTTTTATCATCGTGTGTTTTGTTTGCGTGTCTCGAGTGTCCATGGAAACTGTATGGCTTTTAATTAAATTGAATGATTCCTCATACCAGGACATTGAGAATATTTTTCCATGCGTGCGTGCGTGTGCTATGCGTCCGTGCTTGTTTGGCCTTCCATTTAAATGACATTTCCTCATACCAACTGAAAAATGTTTTATCATTGTGTGTCGTGTGTGCGTCTTGAGTGTCCATGGGAACTGTATGGCTTTTAATTAAATTGAATGATTCCTCATACCAGGACATTGAGAATATTTTTCTGTGTGTGTGTGTGTGTGCGTGTGTGTGTGTGTGTGCGTGCGTGTGCGTGTGTGTGTGTGTGTGTGTGTGTGTGTGTGTGTGTGTGTACGTGGGCGTGTGGGGCGTGTGTGTCATGCATAGCTTCCTGCTGTGTTCCCACGACGTCTTTCTCAAAAGCCCTTTCTCAAAAGCCCTTCGTCAACCTTCCTGCTCACCCGGTCTTTAAATCATTCTACTTCCTGCTTAGTTGTCGCCAGGCAGGAATTCCACAGTAATCAGATATGGACTAGTAAAACCTAATTAATGTGCCGTCGCACGACACGCGTGCCAAGAACAGCACGCAGGCAGGTCGGCTATTCACGGCCGTGTTGAGTTGATTCAGCCTTTACAGCCGACTCTGACGACGCTCAACAGAGGTGAAGGTACACACAGGACTAATGGCATAGCGATGGCACATACTAGTGGGCTAATACCAATGTGTCGCAAATTATGCAATGCGGTGTGAGCTTGTAGATCTACATTTCAATCTACATTTTGAGTCCTACTAAGTGTGTCTTTTAGTTCTACTAGATCTCTTCTCCACTAGTCCCACTAGGGTAGGAAGGATTGTACAGTATGGGTGCATCAATGGCAGACTGCATGTCATGCAAGTCAATTCAATCTGTTATGTTCTGTGGAAGGAAAAAACAAGATCACATGATCCTTGCATTTATCCCCTTATACTGTTAAGGAGGTGTTAAATTCTAACGTGTGTGACACGTACCGGCCCTATAGACGCCTTATCAGACGACGTCACACTGATAAGCGCCAGCATGCGTGTGCAGGCCGGCAGCACATGAACCCCCCTCCCTCATAAGGTGCAATGGAAAAGTTCTAACTGCGCTCACGTGTAAAAATGCACCATCACACTTTCAGATGCCGTTTTTCTCCCAGTGGTGGAGGCAGAATGATTAGGATTTGTATTGTGATCTCTCGTTCTTGCAATTTATAATCCTTGGTTTCTGTTGTGTGTAAACAATAATGGCAATTCAAAGCAGCACCACACCTCCTGTCGCTGTCATAAGAACGCAGGGAGCGCTCATGATCACAGCAGCAGAGCCTGTTTGTGCACGAATGCACGCGCAGCTGCAGCCCATCAAAAGTATAATTTATGCTCCGTCCCTCGATGGTGTCGCGCACGTCGCAGACCTCTACGCTCACAACAGTCGCATCCGAGACGCGATGTGAGCTTGTATATATCAGCTGTTCTCTGCGTGCAATACTGCACAATGAAGTATAAACGCCTCCTAGGGTGCACCTCACTAGCCAACACACAAGAAGAGGTCGAATGAACTGAAACCAGCACACTCCAAAACAACAGGTTTGGAGATCTGTTGGGTATTGATTACATGAAACAGTCACCCGTGCGACCAGTCTCAATGTTTGTAAACTAATAATTGGTCTATATACCTAATTAATCGCTTGTGTTGTGCAACGGACATTCTAATGAAGACCGACACAAGGTGGACCATCTGACTCCTCCAGTCCAGATCGTGTATCGCAGAAACCTTGTATCTCCATATTTTAACTTATTTATTTCTATTCTTTTCTCGTAAATGAACGCCCTGCTTGGTCACACTAATACAGCAACACACAAAAGCATCGAAAGTAGCAGATGCGGGACATTTCGAGCTTGCCGATCCGCTGTATACTTTTGACTCCTGAAAAGTTAAAAAATGTTGGACATATTGGCGTTTCCACGTGACAGGGAACGATTATGAGCAGGGCTTTAATTAGTGTCGCAATACTGACCTTCGGCTTCGGCGGAGTTGGCCTGTCCTGCGTTGGGCTCCACCGCTGTGTCACCTTCTTCTGCTATCACTGCTGCGTCGTCACCAGTAGTATCGTCACTGGTACCGGTGCCGTCTCCGGTGCCGTCACCAGTATCATCACTGGTATCATCACCGGTATCATCACCTGTATCATCACTGGTATCGTCACCGGTATCGTCACCGGTATCGTCACCATCACTGTCGTCGGTCGCGTCATCAGTATCGTCGCTTGCAGCATCTGACGAATTACTGTCGTCTAAGTCGTCTGTCTCGCTGTCCTCCATACTATCTGTCTCACTGTCGCTGTCGCCTGTGTCACTGTCATCGTCAATGTCCTCTGGTTCTTCTAAGCTAACCTCGGCTTCGTTTGTGTCGTCACTGTCATTGTCCTCCGGTTCTTCTAAGCTAACCTCGGCTTCGTTTGTGTCGTCACTGTCATTGTCCTCCGGTTCTTCTAAGCTAACCTCGGCTTCGTTTGTGTTCATGTCGTCGTCGCTCATGTCGCTGTCGTCGCCGACTTCGCCGGTCTCGCTGCCCACATCGGCGCCCGTCATGAGGTCCTCGCCGTCGCCCTGCTCGTCACTGTCGTCTGTCTCATTGGTCTCCTGCAGGTCGCCTGGTTCCTCAGAGTCCTCTGGGTCGTCTGTCTCATTGGTCTCCTGCAAGTCGCCAGGCTCCTCGGAATCCTCGGCGTCCTCGGGCTCCTCGGAATCCTCGGCGTCCTCGGGCTCCTTGAGTTCCTCGGGTTCCTCGGAATCCTCGGTGCTGTCAGAAGCGTCGGGACCCTCATTACTGTCTGTCTCACTGTCATCAGCGTCCTCCTGTTCACTCGTCTCGCTGACGTCGTCGGCAGCGTCACTGTCGTCCTTCGCGTCGTCGTCTACGCTATCTGCATCGCTATCGTCGCTATTGACGCTATCTGTCTCACTGTCATCGCCCACCTCCTGCGCGTCGTCTGGCATCTCGCTGTCATCGCCCACCTCCTGCGCGTCGTCTGGCATCTCGCTGTCATTGTCCTCTTGCGTTTCGTCGGCGCTGTCGATGACGTCTGGACTGTCTTCGTCAGCGGGGCTACTGTCGTCCTTGTCGTCTGTGTCACTGTCGTCCATCTCACTCTCCTGGCTGTCTGTCTTCTCGTCTGACCCCATGTCCTCCTTCTCCTCCTCTGGACTTCCTGACTTTGACGCTTCCCCTGCCTCGTCTCCCTGGCTTTCGTCGGCATCGCTGTCGTCACTCTCGTTGGTCTGCTCTTCGCTCTCCTGGCTGCTCTGTTCCCCCTCATCGCTAACGTCGTCCAAGTCGTCGGCACTGTCTTTTTCTAGACTCTCCGCCTCCTCTTCGTCGTCGATTGCCTGCTCTATCTCTTCCTCGTCTGTCCCACTGTCTGTCCCACTGTCAACCGCCCCGCTGTCTGTCCCACTGTCAACTGTCACGCTGTCTATGCCGCTGTCTGTCTGTGGCGCTTCTGTCACACCTGAGGAGCAGAGAGACGTTGCATCAATTAATTGATATATTGCTGCCAATGTTCGATAAATAAAGATGCCTCTCAGAGCATTTTGTTTTCAAACCAATACATTTGATACGGTATAGTTAACACTTTACTTAACCCATTCTGGGAGGGAACCCCTTTTGGTGTTTTAAGCATTAGGTTATGCTTTAGCTATTGAAAAATAGCAGATCTACAAACTCATAGCGCGGAATGTGCCTGAAATCTTTGAATATATATTGTTACAGAGCAAGTTTTTTTTCTCAAATCTTTGCTACTGGGAGGGTCCCTGGAACAACATATTTTCAGATGGGGGTCGGCCACCAATGTCATATTTGGGGTCCTTGACATGAATATGTTGGAGAACGACGGTTTTTCAGAAAACTGTCATGATTTAGAGGACATTTTTTTTAATTTTGACGTCGGGCCTAAATGGGTTAAAGGTCCTGGTCTGTAAATGCATTGTAATCACATTTATAATGCAATATAATGTGCTTATAAGGCTTCATAACACACATTTCTAACCAATATTTGACAGACATTGAAAGACTCTGAAATCATGAGCATGGCGACAGGCCTGCCCTGAATACTTTGTTTGTCGCTGCCACTGTGATTGGCTGAATAGTGCGTTGATGTGCAGTTGGAGAGGTGTGTCAGTCTGTGATTGGCTGAATAGTGCGTTGATGTGCAGTTGGAGAGGTGTGTCAGTCTGTGATTGGCTGAATAGTGCGTTGATGTGCAGTTGGAGAGGTGTGTCAGTCTGTGATTGGCTGAATAGTGCGTTGATGTGCAGTTGGAGAGGTGTGTCAGTCTGTGATTGGCTGAATAGTGCGTTGATGTGCAGTTGGAGAGGTGTGTCAGTCTGTGCAGATTTAATTTGTTAAAATTAATTAAACGTTAATACACAAGTCCAACTAATCAGCTGCATCCGAAGTCACCAAGCCCTCTCTCTCTCTCTCTCTCTCTCTCTCTCTCAGCACACACACATGCACGCACGCACACGGCACGCACACACGCACAGACACACGTGCATGCGCGCACACACTTGCACACACGCACCTGGTTGTTCACCGGTGTCATCTGCAGGCCCTGAAAACCAGACATACATGTAAGATGAGCAGACAGACAGATACTTAGGGTGGAGTTTTTTTCTTTCAATCTTAGACAATTTTGAAATCTGATAGCATCATACACATGATAATCTTACAGGATAATCTTAGCAGATAATCTTAGCCAGGGCATCACACACTACAGGGTTCTATCCAGATTCTCCGGCTTGCTCGAACCCATGCAGCAATAATATAATGGCCTATAAATATGATATAATAAATAAAACATATCACGCCTTGCTCCACGATAGCATTATAATTAGTCTATTTGTATAGTCTATATTATTTTTATATTAACCCATTTTGACCTGAGATCAGATTCTAAAAATGTCTTCTACATCCTGACAGTTTTCTGAAAAAGCTATGTTTCTATGTCAGTCGTTCTTCGATTTTTCAAAAATAGCAGACCTACAAGTTCATAGCGCGGCACTCGGTGCCGCGCTATGAGCTTGTAGATCTGCTATTTTTCAATAGCTTAAGCATAACATAATGCTAACACCAAAAGGGGTTCCCGCCCCAAAATGGGTTAAATAAAGTATAAGACAACATTACAATACGTAATGTTGTCTTACGGGTCCCATTTGTACACTCCCAGAGTTACGGGGTCGGGGGTCCTTTGAGAAGGTTTGAGAACCACTGTACACTAAACACTAGTACACAGTTGGAACAGAGCCTTAATTAGTATCATTGATAACACCTGTGAAGAAGGTTGGAAGAGGCCCAGAAGTATGAAGAGTTATTTCCAAAATGGTCTTTGCATAGAGTCTATTGAAGTTTACAGATACACATAAAAGTAAGTAGCCTTGCCGAGCCATGAGGCCCATAGGGGCAGGAGCCTATCTCCTGTTTCTGTAGCGTGAGGCAGCTTGATGTACAAGTACACCCCCTGGACATGACGCTAGTATGTCGCAGGGATTTACCCCCAATCCAACCCTTGATGCTGAGTGTCAAGCAGGGAGCCACTGGGTCCCATTTTTAGAGTCTTTGGTATGACCCGGCCAGGGATTGAACCCCGACCTCCCAGTCTCAGGGCGGACACTCTAACCACAAGGCCACTGAGCTGGTACACAGATACACATGCACTCATTGCACTGTGCATATTCCATTCACAGTCTTTCCTGGCCTTTATGCCATTTCAGAATTCTGCTGTTATTTGTCAGTGACAAAATACCACAACAACTAAACTTATACAACTTTAGAATGTTCACTTTACTGCCTGCCACCAGTGTATCAAGCCCAGCAAAAAAATATATATACATCAGAATGCATTATAAAGTTTTACAAGACCTGGGGCCCGTTTATGACATTCTACCACAACACACAAACTGCATAGTGTGCCGTGCCTATGCCTCGGCCAACGCCAAACCACAACAGAAACTAGATCTGCTCTATGAAAAATCTGCTTTTTATTATCTTTTTTTTTTTTTGTAATTATGTATGCATGTATTTTTGTGTATATGTGTATATAGATATATTTATTGAATTGTTTTATTTCCTCCAGACTGTTTTTCCGACTATCCTTGTGGGGGGAGGGGTGGGATAGGGGATTGAGTTTTATTTTTATATTTTATATGTCTGTTTAATACTTGACCCTGGGCTTCTGTTACAAAAACCTGAATAAAAAGATTTTGAAAAGAAAGAATGCATTCATATTCATGATATGAATACATTCTGATGTATTTATCCACTCTTGAATAAATAAAATAAAAGTAAAATACATTTAAAAAACACTCTAGTGCTCTCTGTTTCCCATGCAAGAAATACATGGCTCTGTGCCAACTTGAGCGAATACCATTTTGGAAATAATAAGTGTACAAATGGAGCCATTTTTCGCCATAGTTTTAGTCACAAAATGAACAGGTAGGTAGGTAGGTAGGTAGGTAGGTAGGTAGGTAGGTATAGGTAGGTAGGTAAGTAGGTACAGTAGGTAGGTAGGTAGGTAGGTAAGTAGGTACAGTAGGTAGGTAGGTATTTAGTTACATTAGTGTCAAACCTGAATTTTCTCCTGCAGGGATGGCTGCAGCTGTAGTGCCTTCATCACGATCTAAATGAAAACAAAGTATAATTATTAACATTGTCAAAAACAACAGTGCAGGTTTATCAACATTTATTGGGAAGGTATTGATGTTCCGGTTTGAGGGGAAAGGAAGTTCTGGTTTGAGGGTTCCGGCCTGATGACTATACTTAAACAATGACTACAACATGACGTAACGATATCATCCGCTCCCGACCGGATCATAAACCCGAAAAGGCTACTGTACCGTAGATACCTACTGGTATAACCTGCAGGAATGCCTACCGTGCAGTAACCTACTGCTTGTTTTAAAAGTAAAGCATGGTGTGTGTAGTGTCTTACCAGCATTCAGGTGGTCTATTAGAGGTGCTTCTCTGACTGAAACACACACAGTGACAACTGTCAGTCTCCGTGGCAACGGTGAGCTAAATTGCAACACTGTAAATGGAACCCATTCATCCACTCTGACATTTTACAGTATGCACTGCACTATAAATGCATGCCCGACTGCTCCGTCCACGCATGTCCCTGATCTACCAAAAACATGTTTTTTAACACACACAAACTCCTGTTCAGAGGTCCCCCCAATATGTCCACAAATCAGTCCGAGACTGGCGAGACTTTAATAAATACATAACGTAATGTTTTCGATCGTAATGCTGCGTTCACACAGAGAGACGCAAAGATGCAAAGCTACACACAGTGTGAACAAGAAGGCACTGGAGCAGCTCAGACGATTTAGGCCCTTATATTATTATATCAGGGTGCAGGTAAAAAGCGACAACGTTTCGATGTGTCAATTACATCTTCGTCAGGTCATAGCCCGAGGGGGCAACACAGTAAGGCTTAAGTACACACATGGTGCAGGGGGCAGGCCCTTAGTTAACCAATGTCACACAGCCAGCAATCATTACTTCATACATATCTTTCACGTGGAACCTAACAGTGAGGAATTATCCAGATGAAAGTTAAAGTGCATTGGGACTATAAATATACAGACTATAAATACACAGGTGTAGGAAGGATAGTACAAAAATAGAACATATTCTATACACAGTGTATTTGTACTTCCAATGACAATGCATGGTAGACTGCATCGTTGCGTCTGCCCGTGTGAACGCAACAGGCAGCAATGCCCAAACCACACTCCTTGCAACTCCTTGCAACAAAACAGTTTTAAGGTCAACTCCTTGCAACAAAACAGTTTTAAGGCCAACTCCTTGCAACAAAACAGTTGTAAGGTGGTCAACTCCTTGCAACAAAACAGTTTTAAGGTCAACTCCTTGCAACTCAAGGAGTTGCATCGGTGTGGTAGCCTGATTGTCAGACTCTGAGAGCCTCCAGCTCTTGCGCTCAGTCGAGTGGGTGGGGTCTATGGGCTGGAAACCAGGCTATCGGTGTGGTTGACCTTAGAAACTTTACAAACATTCACCTTTGTTTTTAAAGGTATACTCTACAATGCTGTGTTATAAACCACATATTACCTGTCGTACAGGAAATAACAACTCTTCATAGAAATGCAGTAACTGGCAACTGCACCTATAGTCTATCTCTGTAATTTCCAGTCATTCTCAACGACACGAGCAATTAGCCACAGACACGCCCACAGACCACAGAATAAAATGCATGACCTATCCGAACTCCGCCCGGTTACACATGCTTTAAGGGATTGCATAACTGCATGCTTTTGAGTTATTGCATAAGTGCATACTGTGCTTGGTCATGCGGTATTTCCAGTTAGTACAGTAAATGTACATTATGTACCTCCACCACACACAGCACCTCCATACTAAGCACCAACCCCCACTCGACCAATCACAAGAAGGAGACTTGAAGGAGATTATGTATGACTACCCCCCCACCCCACACAACTTGGAAAGTCGTATTTTAAGGATTGTTTTGGATGCTTATATTTTGATGAATGTTAATTATACTATGCAAATGTTTGTTGGTTACTTGTTCAATACTAGTCCTTACCCGTTCTGAATATATGAACAGCAAATGATGTTCAGTGTGGGTACGGTAATCTAATAATTTAGCGATAATTTTGTGTCCCAGTATTAATCTGTGTCCAAACAGTGCATGCATGCATTTCACTGGTGAGCCGGAAGGCAGTATTCTGACTGACTGAACGACAGCGGACTGACAGACAGCGACCGAGCAAAATAGACAGCGGGCAGGCGATCGCTAAATTATTAGATAGATGCCAGTGCTTTTCGACTAATGTTAAGAATGTTATTCAGACAATATTCACCTTCACTCCCACTCCACCTAACTTAATTGCCCATTGGTACATTTTTACCATTGAGCTAATTAGAGCCTGGCCTGCTTGCTCATCTTGACCAATGGGTCAACCAATGATTGCATAAATGGTGCATTTTATATAGCGCCTTTATCCAAGGCGCTTTACATAGATTGTGCATTACATTCACACATTCACACACACATTCATACACCGATTGTGGCGGAAGCCATGCAAAGTACCAACCAGCACATCGGGAGCAATTTGGGGTTCAGTGTCTTGCCCAAGGACACTTTGACATGTAGCCAAATTGCATAAATGGTGCATTTTATATAGCGCCTTTATCCAAGGCGCTTTACATAGATTGTGCATTACATTCACACATTCACACACACATTCATACACCGATTGTGGCGGAAGCCATGCAAGGTACCAACCAGCACATCGGGAGCAATTTGGGGTTCAGTGTCTTGCCCAAGGACACTTTGACATGTAGCCAGGAGGAGCCGGGATTCGAACCACCGACACATGGATCATTGGACGACCTGCTCTACCTCTTGAGCCACAGTCGCCTGAGTTATATTGTATTAGCATCGCCTATAGCCTACTCCAGGGGTAGGCAACCATAGGCAAGTGTGTGAGAGAGGTTTTTCTTTAAAAATGTAATATTAAAAAATCTATCCTGCATTATAATTCTACATTTATTCAAACTCCTAACTCTGTGGAGGGACCGAGGGAGTCTGGGAGATATAGGTGGGTTTTTATTGCTAATGATCATTACATCCTGACGTGAAAGAAAATATATCTAAATAAGAAGAGAAATACAGGTTGTTATGAATATGGACAACTAAAATCTGGTGGAAATATAACATTTTGATAGATATGGTGTCATAATTAAACTTAACCCATTCTGGGCCTTTTGGTGTTAGCATTATGTTATGCTTTAGCTGTTGAAAAATAGCAGATCTACAAGCTCATAGCGCGCCACCGAGTGGCGCGCTATGCCTATGAGCTTGTAGGTCTGCTATTTTAGAAAAATCGAAGAACGACTGACATAGAAACATCTTTTTCAGAAAACTGTCAGGATGTAGAAGACATTTTAGAATCTGATCTCAAGTCAAAATGGGTTAATGTTGATATGGCATACTGACTATCAAGAAAATGAAAACATGGCACTTCATGTCAAATAGGTTGCCGACCACTGAACTCTACAGAAGAGAGTGAGTATTGTGTAATGGATCAAAGTTCAGCCTCTGGCTCTCTGATTTTCTGCGCTCATCCCTGGTACGTGTGTGTGTGTGCGTACGTGCGTCGTGTGTGCGTGCGTCGCGTGCGTTCAGAGACATATTGACAGCATGCATGTTTTTTAATGTTCCGAAACTTCCGACACATTTATATTCTGTATACTTCCTCCTCTTTGCTGAGCAGGAAGGAAGTTATTGTGACTGTCGTTAACTCACCATCATCAGAGGGAGGTTCTGAGAGAGAGAGAGAGAGGGAGAGAGGGGGAGAGAGAGAGGGAGAGACGGGGGGGAGAGAAGTAAATGATTAGAGACCCTTGTTGACAGTGGTTTTCAACCCATTTCATATCAATATCATATTATTTATTCTGCATTTGAGCCACGCTACAGACCACCATTTGATGAGATTTAGCCTTTCAGACCCAAACCTTTGAATAATGTGTTAAAATAATGTACCTTTTGAGAGTGTAAAATGAAACCAAATGGACCCTATTTTACACTCTCAAGAGTTAAAGATCTAAAGAAATGGTCCATTTGGTTACCAATTCTGCATCATTTAGCTGGGGACAGCTAAGGAAGTAAAAAGAAAAAGAAAAAAAGAAAAAGTAAAGTACAGCAGGAATAGTGTAGGAATAGTCTGTCCATTAGGGGGAGACAAACACCCATATTACAGCCTTTAACTATCTACACATGCACCATTGATTGATTGATTGATTGATTGATTGATTGATTGATTGATTGATTGATTGATTGATTGATTGAAATATTTATTTATTTAATATTCAGTACAATTCAAGCACAACTCAATACAAAGACTGTTAATTAACTGTGTGTGGACGACCCAATAAAGCATTACACTTGTTTACAAGAGGGTCCACCTTGTTCAATTCATCAAAGCATTTAGAGACGTACCTACGTACCATACCTACAGTATACATGTCAGTAACTGCACCATAACTACAACTACACCCATAGAGCGTCGCAGTCCCGCCCCCTACCAGGGCCCAGGAAATGATTCCCCGTTCATTTTCCTCATAGACATTTCAAAAAGTATTTATTTAAAGACCTTTTAAGCCTCGTACAAAGCCAACTCGAGTTGTGACAAAGCATGACAACAAACACATTTTTTCGGGCCGAACAAATAATTACAAAGAAGAAAAACAACAAAAAAAACTGTTGTAACCTGCCCTTTTTTTCTTCTTTCTAATTATTTGTTCGGCCCAAAAAATTGTGTTTGTTGCCATGATTTGTCACAACTCGAGTTGGCTTTGTACGAGGCTTAAAAGGTTTTTAAATAAATACTTTTTGAGGAAAATGAACGGGGAATAATTTCCTGGGCACTGGTAGGGGGCGGGACTGCGACGCTCTATAGCAGTAGAGATTCCGGACAAATATTTATTTAAAGCTTGGAACCAAGACAATGCAGGCTCCCTGGTGAATCATGATGACTATAAAACATTTGATTCTTTGTAAAAAAAAAACATTATATTCAATTATTGTATTCTCAACCTGGGGGTCAGGATGTGGGTGGGGGGGGGGGGGTCCCCAGATGATTTGCATAACATTGTTTTCCTCACTCAACAGTAAACAAACACATACATTGTGGGTGTAGGTACAGGGTATATCTGCACATTTCTAAAGCGACAATTTAAGAGCTTTTTTTAATTCCAACTTG
>NC_136796.1:4092773-4110273 GCF_951216825.1 Electrona antarctica
TGCCTGCCTGCCTGCCTGCCTGCCTGCCTGCCTGCCTGCCTGCCTGCCTGCCTGACTGTCTGTCTGTCTGTCTGTCTGTCTGTCTGTCTGTCTGTCTGACTGACTGACTGACTGACTGACTGACTGTCAATCAGTCTGTCTGTTCCTTGTTTACTTTCCTCTGCTTGAAGAGTAAGTGCCTGTCTGTCTGTCTGTCTGTCTGTCTGTCTGTCTGTCTGTCTGTCTGTCTGTCTGCCTGCCTGCCTGCCTGCCTTCCTGCCTGCCTGTCTGTCTGTCTGTCTGTCTGTCTGTCTGTCTGTCTGTCTGTCTGTCTGACTGACTGACTGACTGACTGACTGACTGACTGACTGACTGACTGACTGACTGACTGTCAATCAGTGGTCTGATAATCTGATTATGTTTTGTTCAAATTATACTCAACATTTGTTTTATTGTTTTAATGTGTAAAGGAAGCCAAGGATTCTGTTGATGTCACTCTGGTGTGACAATCAACTTGCAAGAGACTTAAAAAGTTCATGAGGCACTGATCTATATATATATATATATATATATATATATATATATATATATATATATATATATATAATCTATCTATACACACAGTACATTTTATATCAGTGTAGCTCAAACAATCTCTTCTTAGGTTATGCTTTGGAACATCAGCACCTACATAAAGATGTACAATATGTATGTGTACAATATACATCTATGTGTGTGTGTGTATACCTACCATGCCATGCCCCTAAACAAAATATTGAAACAATGATTATTAAAAATAAATCAGAAAACTCCTCCTCGTTTTGGCATCTGCCACTTGAATTGAGGTTAACTTGATTTATTGACATCAAGAAGGGCCTGTCAGCTCCCTCCATATATAGTAGGCAAACCCACAATGCAATGCTTTGTTTTCAAGAGTGCAGCACATTACAAAGTTATACATAATATGCAAACCTGAAAACCTACCACTTCCATACAGAATAATTTACCCCCACTATGTACCATTTCAAGTGTGGTTTGTCTTATATGTAATGCCAGCACTGCTATTAATTGTCATTCTTATTGTTTGTTTATTTATCTTGTCAAGCTTTTAAAAGTAGTTCTCAAGTCAAATAAGTGTGGGCACCCCTGCTGTATGGTAGTAATGGTACTGTCGCTGTCCGGCCATTATTATTATTATTTAATTAGGACTTGTCAGCTCAGGATTTCCCATTACCATTCATTACCCCATTACCATTCATTAAAAAGCTATTGCGTTTAGTTGGCTCTGCCCGTGTGATATCACAGACTACCTGTGATATCACAGACTACCTGCCCATGTGATATCACAGACTACCTGCCCGTGTGATATCACAGACTACCTGCCCATGTGATATCACAGACTACCTGCCCATGTGATATCACAGACTACCTGCCCATGTGATATCACAGACTACCTGCCCATGTGATATCACAGACTACCTGCCCATGTGATATCACAGACTACCTGCCCATGTGATATCACAGACTACCTGCCCGTGTGATATCACAGACTACCTGCCCGTGTGATATCACAGACTACCTGCCCGTGTGATATCACAGACTACCTGCCCATGTGATATCACAGACTACCTGCCCATGTGATATCACAGACTACCTGCCCGTGTGATATCACAGACTACCTGGGCACCAAGACACAGACTCTGGCTCTGCCCATGTGATATCACAGACTACCTGCCCATGTGATATCACAGACTACCTGCCCATGTGATATCACAGACTACCTGCCCATGTGATATCACAGACTACCTGCCCGTGTGATATCACAGACTACCTGCCCATGTGATATCACAGACTACCTGCCCATGTGATATCACAGACTACCTGCCCATGTGATATCACAGACTACCTGCCCATGTGATATCACAGACTACCTGCCCATGTGATATCACAGACTACCTGCCCATGTGATATCACAGACTACCTGCCCATGTGATATCACAGACTACCTGCCCATGTGATATCACAGACTACCTGCCCATGTGATATCACAGACTACCTGCCCGTGTGATATCACAGACTACCTGCCCATGTGATATCACAGACTACCTGCCCGTGTGATATCACAGACTACCTGCCCATGTGATATCACAGACTACCTGCCCATGTGATATCACAGACTACCTGCCCATGTGATATCACAGACTACCTGCCCATGTGATATCACAGACTACCTGCCCATGTGATATCACAGACTACCTGCCCATGTGATATCACAGACTACCTGCCCATGTGATATCACAGACTACCTGCCCATGTGATATCACAGACTACCTGGGCACCAAGACACAGACTCTGGCTCTGCCCATGTGATATCACAGACTACCTGCCCGTGTGATATCACAGACTACCTGCCCATGTGATATCACAGACTACCTGCCCATGTGATATCACAGACTACCTGCCCATGTGATATCACAGACTACCTGCCCATGTGATATCACAGACTACCTGCCCATGTGATATCACAGACTACCTGCCCATGTGATATCACAGACTACCTGCCCATGTGATATCACAGACTACCTGCCCATGTGATATCACAGACTACCTGGGCACCAAGACACAGACTCTGGCTCTGCCCATGTGATATCACAGACTACCTGTGATATCACAGACTACCTGCATGTGCACCAAGACACAGACTCTGATATCAACAACAACCCCCAAAGCAGCTACAGCATGAGATAAAATATAAAGTCAAGGGGCGACTGTGGCTCAAGAGGTAGAGCAGGTCGTCCAATGATCCATGGGTCGGTGGTTCGAATCCCGGCTCCTCCTGTCTACATGTCGAAGTGTCCTTGGGCAAGACACTGAACCCCAAATTGCTCCCGGTGTGCTGGTTGGTACCTTGCATGGCTTCCGCCGCAATCGGTGTATGAATGTGTGTGTGAATGGGTGAATGTAATGCACAATCTGCACAATGTAAAGCGCCTAATGCATAACAAACTGCAGGGGGTCCATGAAATGCAAACGTTTGAAAACCACTGGCCTAGTGTTGTTGTGATGACGTGTTAAAGTGTCTGTCTGTCTGTCTGTCTGTCTGTCTGTCTGTCTGACTCTCTTATTGTCAGTGATCTGACAGCTGATCAGGTGGCATGCAGGAAACAATCAAGAAAAACAAGAACTTTCCTGTAATATGAGAGAGAGAGAGAGAGAGAGAGAGAGAACTAAGGAAGGACTCTCTGACTTCTTGTAAGGAGCTCATCAGACTGGTTATGGTGGAATGCTGCGTGCTTCTGCTATAATTTGTTTTGTTCCTGTGAAAGACACGTACGCTCTTTCTCACACACACACCCACACACACCCACACACCCACACACACACACCCACACACACACACCCACACACACACACACACACACACACACACACACACACACACACACACACACACACACACACACACACTCTGACACGTGTAGTATATAACCAGTAAGACGCCCTGATGCTGCGTGCCTTGTTCCTGTGAAAGAAACACACGCACGCACACACACACACACACACACACACACACACACACACACACACACACACACACACACACACACACACACACACACACACACACACACACACACACACACTCGGCTGGGTGACAGCAGACTGCTGGGTGAGCGCTGGCGCTTTGGCATGGGGGGTCAGATCAACATATGGAATGAATTATGTACTGGCCATACATGGAGCGTGTCTTGAGTGAGTGTACAGGGTTTGATGAAGGCCCAGGTAGGGCCAGCAGGTCAGCTCCATATATGGATATCTAAGGGTTTGAGGTCAGATGTAGAGTTGCTGGCTGGCTCCATATATGCACATCTAGGTGATGATCCAGTCTTCTCCAGGGTTTGATGAGGTCAGTGTCGTGATCTTCATATATGGAGACGGCCATAAATGGAGACGGCCATATATTGAGCGTGTCACGAGCCGTGAGGGACTGACTGACGACCCTATAGGGTGGCGTGACGTACCACGAGCGTGTCACGAGGCATGATGGACTGCCGGCCATATATGGAGGCGTGACTGACGGAGCGATAGAGCGACGGATTTTTCAGGTCTTCATAGTAATCTGCCATCTGCGGTTGCAACAAGTGTACTTTCACTATAATTATAACAATAAAAAGAAAAAAAGCTATATGTGCAATATACACAATGAGCAATGAAATCATCACAAATGGGCTTGCCCATGTGGGTTTTTTTTTTTTCTTATGTTTTTTTTTGTGGCTTTCTCCTTTATTTTATATTTTTTTATGGAGGGACAGACAGTAGGCTGACAGGAAATGGGGAGAGAGATGGGGGGGAAGACATGCAGTAAAGGCTGTCGGGATCGGGAGTCGAACCCGCGGCACACTGCCAGACTGGATTACCAGCCAAGGTGCCTGGACCACTGAGCCATGGCCCAGGCCGCCCATGTGGGTTTTAATTAGATTCTACCAGGCCCTAGGTCAGCTCGAACCTGCTCATTTCTGTGTGGTTGACATGGCGTGGGTAGACAGGAGATGACATCAGTGTTTTTGGTTAGGCAGCGGCTGATTGGCTAAAGGGGTTGTCTGTCAATGCTGTAGTCCCCTAACCAGAGTCAGACTCCATTGGCATGTATGGAAATGCAATTTTTGTGACATGGCCCAAAAAAGGCCAAAAAATCGAGCAAATCATAACAATTATTTTCATCGAGAGATCTAAAGGTCAAAGGTCTTTTGTCGAATGAGTGTGAGCTTCAGTTCCTGAGGGATCCTCACGGCCCTCTAGTTTACAATATTGCCGAATTTCGTGAAAAATGATAGCTCAGAACTGCCAAAACTGCTAAAACGGTGGAATTTTTACGATAACAAAACAACTAATTACTTCAACATACACATCAGGCTGAACCAGCTCAGTGGCCTTGTGGTTAGAGTTTCCGCCCTGAGACTGGGAGGTCGGGGTTCAATCCCCGGCCGGGTCATACCAAAGACTCTAAAAATGGGACCCAGTGCCTCCCTGCTTGACACTCAGCATCAAGGGTTGGATTGGGGGTAAGTCCCTGCGACATACTAGCGTCATGTCCAGGGGGTGTACTTGTACATCAAGCTGCCTCACGCTACAGAAACAGGAGATAGGCTCCTGCCCTATGGGCCTCATGGCTCGGCAAGGCTACTTACTTACACATCAGGCTGAGACTCTGAGCTATACCTGCTACACCATGCAATGCCACACAATGCCCGGCAATGCCAAGCAATGCCAAGCAATGTCGAGTAATAGAGCACCGAAGTCTGACGTCAATATCGATAGAGGGCGCTAAGTCCACTGGTTCATGTACTTTTTTATTTGCATTGTAATCCCCAGGGATCTTAGATCGCCTCATATAAGAACTGTGTTTGAAAAATAAACAAATCACCGTGGCCGTTTCACTCATATGGATATGAAGAATCAACTGACTGAGAGAAAACGCTATTGTTACTGCTGCTGATAAAGTACAAATTTCCCTAGAAATAGTCTGTACGATAGCCGAGAGATGTCTTTCGTTTTGGCATGGCTTTGTAGTTTGCGGTGCATGTTGTAGGAAGAAGAGTGGCATCCAACTATTTGTGGCATCCAACTATTCGTGTTGTGGCGCTGAGACAGTGGCGTGCACAGACATTTAGAGGGGCAGGTGCTCAAGTTAAAAAAGGGCACCTTGTGCAGCGCGTGGAACCGGCCGGTTGCCTTAATCCATTTTGGGGCGGGAACCCCTTTTGGTGTTAGCATTATGTTATGCTTTAGCTATTGAAAATTGAATTTTTTTTCAAAAGGGCACATTGCCAAAAGGGCAGGGGGTGCTCTAGCACCCCCTAGTGTCTATCTGTGCACGCCACTGCGCTGAGATGTAGTGTGTGTGCATGTGAGCGGGTGGCTGGCCTATCACAGCTGTGTTTTGCTGCGTGGGGATTGGCATGTGAGCGGGCTAGCCAATAAGGGCCCTGTGTTGCGTGTGGAGATGTTGCACAGCAATCGGTGACCCCTACATTAAGCTGTGTCCTTCCCAACATGCAGTGCGGGGGCTATTGCGGGGCTAGGTGTTTGTTTTGGGGTACATTTATTAAATGTGGGTATTACACGCAAGTCTTTGCGTGGGTCAGGCGCGCACATTTGTGACCAGGTCTAGCAAAATGGTCCTCATCTCGCCTATAATGAAAAGGCAGAAAATCTAAAATAAACTTGATTTTTTTTTTTGTGATTTTCGTTTTTTTTTCATATTAACACAGCTAGAATGTTGAAGAAAGTTTTCATTCCAACAGATTATTGATTTGGGCAAATTAAATGTATACATTTACAAGTCAAAGTAGGCTAGCCAGCTCTAGGTGTTGAAATGTTGTGAACATTCAAAGGGGATTTTCTCAGCTTTGGGTAAAACGGCACAATAATTTTAAAATGGTCATATCTCCTTCAAATATTTTCCAATTTCATTGGATGATACATCATATGAAAGCTTACATTCTGTACTTTAATAATCTGTAAAAAACTGAAAAATTACTCTGGTCGAGATGAGGCCCTGTTTGCCAGACCCGGTCACATTTGTGCGGGATCGGAGGGTGTTTTTCCGCGAGGTCCCGGGAGGCTGGCCGTGCTCCGTGGCGTGTGGTCGTGTCCATGGAAGTCAGCAGCAGTGATGCTAAACAGCAATGCGGGCCCGAGCTAATGTGACGCGCAGGTTTTCATTTGTTAAGAGATGACTGACTGACTGTCGTATAACCATACAGAGCGACCCCCACGACTATTTCGCAGAGGACCACAATTCTATGAGAGACGATTTTAAGATGACCCAATGTTATTCTCTATAGAGAAAAAACGTCCATGAACCAGGGGATGAGCGAGTGACGTCTATGCCGGTCAATGCCAGGCGATACGAAGCAATGTTGAGCAATGCCATGCACTCATTTATTCATCTATTCTGGAGAACCATTTGACCAATCAACTTCAAACTTGATAAGTGTATAGGTGTTGTGAATTTCTGAGACCCTCGGAAGCACACAGAATAACTCTTCTTCCTACGTACTTCCGGGCCCCTTCCCTACTTCCTTCCAGGTGTTACTGATGATACTAATTAAGGCTCTGTTCCATTCAGTGTACAGCAAGGGGCCAGTGAGGCTATTCAACGTTGAAGCTCTCCTCCCTAGTGGTAGGAGGAGGGACTACAGGCGGACCCGTGGATTCATGACCGGGAAACCCCGTGCAGCTGGGCTTTAACATTGAGCGCTCGATTGCACTTCCGCATTTGACCACCAAAATTTGGTGGTCAAATGCGGAAGTAGACGTTCTGAGACGGTACTTCCGGCAGTCTTCCGGGTGCTTCAAAACGCCACTGAGCAACTTCCACTGACATGAATAGCTGGGGGGGCGGAGCTTCGCGCCAGTTCAGTCTCTATCCTTTTATATACTCTATGGTGTACAGTGGTTCTCAAACGTTTTAATTCCCAGGACCCCCATAACTCAGAGTGTACAAATGGATCCAAATGGAGCTACACACCCGTGACCACCAGTACAGAGCCATTTGGAACCAAGGACACTTTGAGACCCGTACTGGTGTAGCAGAGTGTTTTCAGTGAGCCAACATGCACAATAGCAGCACCCTCACTCTGTTTGACCATGAATGGAACAGAGCCTTAAAGGAGAATTCCATGCTAGAAGGCGTTCTTACCTTTCTTACCTTTCTTTGTAGTTGTTACATCCCCACCAAAGAGGTCCAGGTCCTTTTTGGCTATTTCCCCTACCATAATCCTTAAATGAATTGCATTGAATTGAATGGGAATTGAATGGGGCTATGGGGTGTTGTGCTAATTCGCTTATTTCCATCGAAATAAGTAGTAAAGTGTGCTGCTTGGGATATTATTTACATTATGAATAGAGGATATATACAAAAATATAATGATTTTGAGCGATGGAAATAAGCGAATTAGCACAACACCCCATAGCCCCATTCAATTCCCATTCAATTCATTTAAGGCTTATGGTAGGGGAAATAGCCAATAAGGAGGTTTTGCACCTGGACCTCTTTGGTGGGGACGTAACAACTACAAAGAAAGGTAAGAAAGCCTTCTAGCATGGAATTCTCCTTTAATTAGTAGGCTATCATCGGTAACACCTGTGAAGGAAGTAGGAAGAGTTATTCTGTGTGCTTAAAGGAGAGAACAAGATGACACATAGGCTGTAGTAGCAAAGTTTATTACAAAGTCTGACGTAAATATCGCTAGAGGGCGCTATTTCACGGGTTTGTGTTTTTTTAAATTTGTATTATAATCCCCATAGGGAGATTTTAGATCGCCTCATATAAGAACTTATACATATGAAGAATCAACTTACTGTGAGAAAATGATACAGACTATATGGAATATGAAATGATACAGAGACACCTACCCGGCAATATTGCTGAGACAGTATATTTTTGGATCACAGTGGAAAGTAACTACGTGATCCTAGCGTAGTTACGATCGTTAGTAACGATCGATCGATCGTAACGTAGTTACGTAGTTGCGATCCTACGTGATCATAGCGCGCCACCGAGTGGCGCGCTATGAGCTTGTAGATCTGCTATTTTTCAATAGCTAAAGCATAACATAATGCTAACACCAAAAGGGGTTCCCGCCCAAACTGCTCCGTATTCCTAGTGTTCAAAAAAACTAAATGTATAGCTGTTATTTGTTCCCACATGTTCGGATCTATTCCGTTAACAGAATATATACCTGATTGAGATATACATTGTTCAAAGAATGTGTGAAGATGTTATCAATAAGAGTAGCAGAAGGACTGGTCACTCTTGTTGGTCTGTAGATCACAGGATAGAGATAGAGTAGATGGTATTTAGGAAATCAGCAGTTGATGCATTGATTGCTTTTTTTTAATTTTTATTATTCCAACCAGTTCCTTTCCCCTCCATCAGATGCCCCAGCTGGCCAGGGGGAGGCAGTATAGAGACCATGATTACTGCATGCTTTTTGTGAGGATACAACCCTAGGGCAGTGGTTCCCAAAGTGTGGTCCGGGGACCCCCAGGGGTCCTTGAGGGAGTTCCAGGGGGTCCCCATGCATGGAATCAAATTGACCTTTATGGTTCTGTAACTCTGAGAGTGTATTTTTTTTTTACAATATGAATTGGGGGTCCCAGAGATAGAAATGCCATTAAGTGAGGGTCCGTAGACTAATATGAATGTCAAACTGGGGGTCCTTGAAATTAAACGGGCTGAGAATCACTGCTAGAGCCGTTCAAATCTTCCCTTATTATATGGGGGTACCTGGCATATCTTTTCAAATGGGCGTCCGCGGGCTGATTATTAGTGTCAATTTGGGGGTCCTTGACATGAAAAAGTTTGGCAACCACTGCCCTACAGGGACACGGGGAGAACATGCAAACTCCACACAGAAAGGCCCATTTGCCAAACCCACCTAGTAGGGGTGTAACGATACAGTGTCTGCATCGGAAAATTCATCAAAGTCATTGGCTGCTCACTCAGTGCTGCAGGAGTAAAGTACATTTACTCAAGGTAGGCCATACAAGTGCAAGGTACTGTATAGGTATGTATACAATGCACAGTACAATTATATTCTGAGGTACTTTTACTTTACTTTACATTTTTGTTGCTTCTACTCTCACTCACTCACTCAGTTACAGCATTTGAGCTTTAGTTACCTATATACAGTAGTCACATACAGCCGATATACAATGTGACGTGTTATGAGCTTGTAGATCTGCTATATTCAGAAAATATTGAATACTTTTACTTTGGTTCCCCAAGCGAATTTTTATGCTAAAACGTTTTTTTTTTTAGTGGTGTAAACCACTCCTACAACTGGCTTTGTTAGTTTACGTGTCTGTCCGTACCAAAAAAAATGAGCATGGTTGCTATGGTCACCCAGTTCACACGGGTGTGATTTCATTACGTCAGACCACAGCTGATCAGTCTATATAAGACCTTACACCACTCAGTTCACACAGGTGTGATTTTTTTTACCTTACACACACTCATTATATTCCACTGCCACCACATTTTAATTTTTTTGTAAGATATTTTTCTACCTTTATTGAGAGAGATGGATAGATGGCTGACAGGAAACGGTGAGAGAGACGGGGGGGTGGGGTGGGGTGGGTGACACGGAGCAAAGGCCGACAGGATCGGGAGTCGAACCCGCAGCACGCTGCCAGACTGGATTACCAGCCAAGGTGCCCAGACGGCTACAACAGCTGCCCGGGCCGCCACCGCACATTATTATTATTATTATTATAATTATTATTGTCTCCACCAGGCCGAAGGCATGGGGAGAGAGTATGTTTTGCACTCCGTCCGTGTGTGTGTCCGTCCTTCCTTCCGTCCTTCCGTCCGTCTGTGAACAGCTAATCTCCGGCACCGTTAACCCGGTCGATGCCAAACTTTGCACACATTTTCCAGAACGGCCTGTTATAGCGCCACCATGAGGCAGCTTTTCACATTTTTACCTAAAACTGCACCGATCTGCGTGAAATGTTGCATGCACACTCCCCAGAGGCCGAGGACAAACCTTTGACCTGCATTTTCCGCATCTGCCTTTTATAGCGCCACCAGGAGGCCGACTTTTGTAAAACACATTTTTTGATATTACTCCTCCAGATTCTGTTCAAAAATCTCACAAATCGTTACACAGTATCTCTATGGTCATGTGCTCAAGTTGGATCTGTCCCATATTTCATATTCCATCCTAATTGGTTATAATTGGCTTTCACAGTTTGCAAGATTGCCCCGTTTTGAACAAAAGCCTCAAATCATGAACGCAGCATGCAATTTACGTGAAATCTTTCACACATTTTCTTACTAGGCTGAGGAATATATCCCACCCTTTTCACATTGGCCTGTTATAGCGCCACCAACAGGTTGATTTTTGCAAAACACATTTTTGGAACAAAATGCCTCAAATCATCCAATTGCCATCAAAGGCGTATGAAGAAATGGCAAACGGTACACATGATCTCTGTAGTCATGTGATCAAGACGAGTCTGTTGGATTTCTCAGATTGTACACTGATTGGCTAAGATTGCCTTCCAAAGTTTTCAGGAGTGGCCCGTTTTGTACAAAATGCTGCACATGTCCTGCTCATCCAGAATTCTATCCTTAGAGATGCTATGAGTGATCTGGCTCTGCATTTCCTCAACAAAATGAAGAAAATTGTTGCAAAAACAAATAAAAAAAAACATCCTCCTAAACATTTTGCCAAACATCACACACACTCCTATCCTCCCGGAAGGGCACTTTTTCTAGTTTTATATATTTTTGAGTGGTGCAACCACTCCAAGGAACAGCAATGTCCGTGTTCAACCGTGTGTTCATGTTTGTGTGTTTTTGTGTGACGTTAATGAGCACCAGTACCAATGAGTACCACAAGTGGCGCTGTTGTGCCAGAAACAGAGAGAGAGAGATAGTGCTGCACTGTTGCCTGCTAATGAGAGAGAGAGAGGGGGGGGGGGGGATTTGCACCACTCAGTTCACACGGGTGTGATTTTTTATTATTATTATTATTATTATTATTGCAATTATTTATTATTTAGTTTCAATGGTGTCCTGAAATCGCCAGAGAACCAGAATTCGGCGCCTGAGGTCACTTCAGGATAGAGAGAGGGGGGGGGGGGGGGGGGGGGGGGAGGAAGGGGTGAGAGACAAACAGAGTGGTAAATCTTTCTAGACAACTTTCACACTTAAAGTTGTCTCCCTGTCTGCCTGGTTACACTGCTGTAACCAAGCGGGCCTGCTAGCTGACAAGATGCTAACAGGCAGACATACAGTGTCCCATTCAGCACGCACACACACACACACACACACACACACACACACACACACACACACACACACAAAGCAATTGTTGTTAGCATGTTCTGAACTGTATACTGATGTTTAAAAAACACACACTAACACATGTAGCCTACGCACGCACAAGTCTCACACACTGGGTCCACTGCACCGGTCTCTGTAGCAACACTGTTTAGACATACAAGTATGTCTGCTGTGGACTCTCTCTCTCTCTCTCTCTCTCTCTCTCACACGCACACATACATTTAAACCATTTATTTGTGTCCACATAAAGGAGAGCATGGAAGGACACATTTTATAATGCTGTAAGGTTTCACATTCAACAAAGTCACGGCACACACACGCACGCACACACACAGACACACGCACGCACACACACACACACACACACACACACACACACACACACACACACACACACACACACACACACACACCACATATTTGTTTGTTGTTCATTCATTCATTCATTCATTGAAGCAGGCAATACGTATGAGTCAAGGACAGGTTCTTATTTACAATCATGGCCTGGGTAAAGGCAAGGCCTCTTGAGGACAGCGAGGACGCACGCACACACAAACACACACACACACACACACACACACACACACACACGAGAGGGGGGGGCGGGGGGGTCTGTCTTATTTTGAATGTATAGGACATCTCAGAACTGAACTGTTTTAATTTAGACTGAATGAGGCTTATATGAACATTTTCAAGTGGCATTTCGTCCTCGGCCAAGTGGGAATGTGCGTGCAAAAAATTACATAATTTGCACGCTGCGTTCATGATTTGATTTCAAATCGGACAGATCTGTGTTGGTCACATGACTATAGAGATACTGTCTACCGACTTGTGTGATCGATCGATGTATGGATACATGGATACTCAAAATGGTAAACACTTATTTTTCTACTAATCATATTATAGGCTATCTCGGATGAATCCTTTTAGCAGACCTTGCATTGTACTGTACTTCCCTGTGCTTGTCCATGCAAACTGTTAAAGTATTCAATCAATCAAAATAATAATCAATCAAAACAGGTACTGCCGAGCTGAGTCCACATTTGTACATAATCAGGCACAAAAGGAACGCTATTCTTATGGCTATATATCTACAAATGTGCTGTGACCGTCAAACTTCCCAGCATTGAAGAGGAAGTCTTCTTACAAATGCCAACAAGTTTATGTAAATAGTTACCCAGCAGGTTTGGGAAAGTAAACGAGCAGGAAACAATTGAAAATTAATAAGCAACCTGTTCAGATGGGCTTAGTACTGAACACATTTCACATGGTTCATTTCCTGGGTGATTCCCCCACACGGGACGGTCCCATGCACTGATGCACCTGCATTAAGCAGGCAGTGGTGGCCTAAGGGTTAGAGGAGTGCTCTTGTTGCCGAAAGGTTGACGGTTCAATTCCCCCGACGGGCAGGACAAATCTGGGTCGGGAAGTGATTGGGTGATTGGGTGAGTGAAGTCATCACTCACCCAACACCGCTGAAGTGCCCTTGAGCAAGGCACTGAACCCCCAACTGCTCCAGTGGAGCTGCTTATAGTGGCCAGACTGTGGTTGTACTGGTCAGCTCCCAGGTTTTAATGTGTGTGTCTGTCTGTGTGTTTCTATGTGCAGGCCGTTGCTGAAAACTACTACCCTGGGTAAATAAAGGAGAAAAACAAAAAAATCACACCCATGTGAAGTGAGGGCGCTCTGTAAAACAAACATTGAGACAAAACAAACATTAAATTCTCTTTTTTGTCAATGGCATTTTTAAAACAAACATTGAACTAAAAACAAACATTAAACCGCGCCCCTCAATAACATGCATGCATTACACCAGGAACTATTTTACTGTATGCAATGCATTACTATGAAAACTTACAAAACCTGTCCGTCACTCAGTCCCGCCACCATATATGGCCATCAGTCCATAACGCCTCGTGACATCACGCCTCGCGACACGTCACACCTCGTGACATCACGCCTCGTGACACGTCAAAGCACCATATATGGTCGCCAGTCCATCACGCCTTGTGACACGCTCCATATATGGTCGTCTCCATATATGAAGATCACGACACTGACCTCATCAAACCCTGGATAGCCATACATGGAGAAGACTGGATCCTCACCTAGATCTGCATATTTGGAGCCGGCCAGCAACTCTACATCTGACCTCAAACCTCCAACCCTTAGATCTCCATATATGGAGCTGACCTGTTCTGACATTACATATGTTGATCCATCCCCACCCGTCCTTTCTCTTCGATGTATCCCTTTTGACTGACCTGTCCATTTAAACTCCAGACGGGCCCGCCCCAAAGTTATTAGTGCAGCCACGCCCGGCAGCCGGCGAAAACTGGAGTTCTCAAAAGGCCCGGAAATGAATGCCCGGCCCTATACCTGAGGCCTCATCAAACCCTGTACACTCAAGACACAGCCCCCGCTTCCACCCTTAGATCTCCATATGTTGATCTGACCTCATCAAACCCTGTACACTCAAGACACAGCCCCCGCTTCCACCCTTAGATCTCCATATGTGGAGCTGACCTGTTCTGACATTCCATATGTTGATCTGACCTCATCAAACCCTGTACACTCAAGACATGCTCCTTATATGGCCAGTACAGAATTCATTCCATGTTGATCTGACCCCCCCATGCCAAAGCGCCAGTGCTCGCCCAGCAGACTGCCATCACCCAGGCGGATGCGTGCACGCGACTTCTCGCCATCAGGGCGTCTTACTGGTAAATATCAAACCATTTAAAAGCAAACTGAATGTTTTCAGCTCTGTTCAATGTTTATTATCACAGACAACAGAATTTTCAACATTTATGCCACATTTAGTAAGAAGTAAACGGAAGAAACAGAAACATTCTTTGTTTCAACAACTTTCTCCCATAAATAAAAGTATTTATGGCGGAAATATTTGTTTTATTATTATTTTATTGATCACTTTGTCATCAGTGACATTCGGCTGATAATATCACGGTGACTTCATCACAGGCAGTCATATCTGCTGTTTAACACCTTGATCACTTCACAAAATGTTCAGGGCATCTTACTGGTAAACCAATACACTACACAAACCTATACAACTCAATTCAATTCAAAGCAGCTTTATTGGCATGGAAAAGATAAGTCTACCTTGCCAAAGCAAGTGTAAAATGCAAAAAAAACGAAAATGAAACATAAGAGTGTGCGTGCGTGCGTGCATGCGTGCGTGCGTGCGTGCGTGCGTGCGTGCGTGCGTGCGTGCGTGCGTGCGTGCGTGCGTGCACTCCACCTACCTGTTACTTGTCATAGTGGGATCATATCAGATCCCATGTAGGTGACACATGCCCATGGGCCATGACATATATCTAAATAGGAGAGCAGGTAGACAGAATATAACCACCAGACGTACCAAAATACTGAATTACAATTACACTACAGCACCTTTTGTCATATTAACAGAATGTAAATATGTAGATGCAGTATGGTAAATGTTGAATTTATATAGCACTTTTATCCAAAGCACTTTTTCATAGATTACATTCACACATTCATACAACGATGACAAAGGAAACTGCTCATCGGGAGCAATTAGGGGTTCAGCGTCTTGCTCAAGGACACTTTGACACTAACTCTGGGGGAGCCCACAGGGATCAAACTGGGAACCTTGCGGTTTTCCCATCCCTCTACCACTCTATCCCGATTGCACTATAAATGCACCATTTACCATTAAGTATAGAGGGTCTAAAGTCTAAGTGGTTAAATTGAAGTGCGTTGAATTCCAAATATTATGAAAGTATCAAGGCACCCCTGGACTTGCGCCAACTCCAAGGCACCCTATAGGTGCCACAGCACCCACTTTGAAATACCCCCTTTATATTGTATACGTTGTACTGTATTAACACATGCTCTACCGTACAGATTGGATTAAATTAAATCCATAAAAAAGTGAGACTATAAATAATTGATAATTGATTGCAAGTGCCCCTGCCCACCGGCTTTCCTCTGCTCGTCCTAGGTGTGTGTGTGTGTGTGTGTGTGTGTGTGTGTGCGTGTGCGTGTGCGTGCACGTGTGTGTATGCATGTAAAATTGCAACTTTGCAGTCAAGTATAGCAGGCACTCTTCACTTCAATGTCATTCAATTCAAGTGGATTTATATATAATTCAACTCATGACATGGCTATAGGCACCCTCTTTGTTTTGTGTGTCCTGTGTACAGGTACGGGAGGGGGGGGGGGGGGGTGGTGACGTGGCAACACCTAATACATCCACGTCCCGTCCCGGGTGATTGCCCTCACGGGACGGTCCCACACACAGCTGTTGTCTTCCTCTACGCCGGGTACTGGAGCCTGGGGGTGTGGCATGAGGGTGGAGGGGGCGTACGGTAGATGGCAACACATGAACCCACTGACATCACTATCATGTCTCAGGTCCTTCCTTAGCCTGCACTGTCCTCTAGCTCCTCTGTCTTAGACCCTTTTTTGTTTGTTTTTTACCCCCTTGTATTACAAAATTACGTTTTTTTGCCCAAGGAGTGTTTTTTGTGCAAAACTAATGCTTGCAATGGATTCAGAATCATGAATAATCCCTAGTTTATGTTAATTGCTACTTAAAGCATAATTAAAATTAGAAATTTTTGCCTTTAATAGGATGTTAATGGTACCCAACTTTCAACCCCTAAAATTACCATGATCCAACATTTATATAATTCACAATTTTTAATATTTGTATGTATTTTGTATTTTTTTTTGTATTTGTATTTAATATTTGGATGACCCTAACCATAAAAAACCTTGAATGATTACTATTGCAATTTATTTTAAGTCAAGACCAAGTAAGGGGGGGGGGGGGGGTCCGAGCCAAGACAGAGCCTCTCTGAAGGGTCGAGACCAAAGGGAGGCGAGACCGAGTCAAGAACGAGATCAGATTTTCATTTGTAATTTTCCTCATAATATGGGTATAATACAATTATGTCATTGCATGCATATAGTGGCGTGACTCGCAATGCCTCCCTGCTTGGCACTCAGAATCAATGGGTTGGATCGGGGGGTCAAATCAACTAATCAAATGATTCCCGAGCGCGGCACGGCTGCAGCTCACCGCTCCTTGGCTGCGCTCACCGCTCCTTGGCTGAGTCTGTAGTCGGTAGTGCTGTCGCCTCACAGGCTCACAGCTAGTAGGTTGATTCCTGCTGGGGACGTTGTGTGCACTGGGGGCGTGTTCTCTCCTCTGTGTCATCAGTGCCCATATACACGCAGTTTAGACACACCAACGGACCGACATGTGGTCGAACATGCGCTGCTCCCGTGCTTGCGGTTAGGTTTCTGGTTTAAGGACGTCAGTGTTTTGTACCATACTATTGTATGTATAAGTACAGAACAAAGAATGTTTGCTTTCGCCATCTTCGTTGAAGAAGAGTCTGGGTTATAGGTTTAGGGTTCTGAGGTATAGGTTGTGGGTCTAATGACTGTCGGACCAATAGTATATGTCTAAACTAAAGCCTGTACCCCCCCATACCCTATAGGTGGGGTTGGCGAAAGGGCGTTTCTGTGTGAGGACTGCATGTTCTCTCATGTCCCCTAGGGTAGGTGCCCTCACAAAAATAAACATGCAGTGATCCTGGTCTCTATACTGCCTCCCCCTGGTCAGCCAGGGCGCCTGATGGAGGGGAAAAGCAACTGGTTGGAATA
>NC_136796.1:4112773-4122773 GCF_951216825.1 Electrona antarctica
AGTCTGAGTGGCTCAGTGTCCTGATGACGGACTCATGCCATGCTTCAGTAGTCTGAGTGGCTCAGTGTCCTGATGACGGACTCATGCCATGCTTCAGTAGTCTGAGTGGCTCAGTGTCCTGATGACGGACTCATGCCATGCTTCAGTAGTCTGAGTGGCTCAGTGTCCTGATGACGGACTCATGCCATGCTTCAGTTGTCTGAGTGGCTCAGTGTCCTGAGGACGGACTCATGCCATGCTTCAGTTGTCTGAGTGGCTCAGTGTCCTGATGACGGACTCATGCCATGCTTCAGTGTCCTGATGACGGACTCATGCCATGCTTCAGTAGTCTGAGTGGCTCAGTGTCCTGATGACGGACTCATGCCATGCTTCAGTGTCCTGATGACGGACTCATGCCATGCTTCAGTAGTCTGAGTGGCTCAGTGTCCTGATGACGGACTCATGCCATGCTTCAGTAGTCTGAGTGGCTCAGTGTCCTGATGACGGACTCATGCCATGCTTCAGTAGTCTGAGTGGCGGCTGTCGGGAGGAAACTGTTCCTTATAGCAGTGGTTCCCAAGGTGGGCCCTGGGGACTCCCAGGGGTCATTGAGGGAGTTCCAGGGGGTATCCAGCTAAATTATAGTTTGGAACCAAATGGACCCTATTAGGGGTCAGTAACTCTGAGAGTGTACACATGCGTTTGTACAATCTGAGAGTTACATTAACATTGATTTTACAATATAAATTGGGGGTCCCAGAGATAGAAATGACATTAACGGGGGGTTCTTGACATGACAAAGTTTGGGAACCACATGCCTTATAGCCTGGTGGTGCTGATCTTGATACTGCCCCTTTGCCCTTCCGCACGCAGGCGTTGTGGGGGATTGAACAGTTTGTGCCTTGGGTGGTGTTTGCCCTTGATGCGCTGGGCTTTGGCTACGCAGCACTTCTTGTTCAGTCCCTGGAGCTCGGGGAGCTCGCCTCCGGCCGTAAGTGGGTGTTATGATAAAAACAAGCACAATATAATGAAGTCTAAAAAATAAAAATCTAAAATGTTGCCACAGACAAGACCAAGTCTTTGCCACAGACACGAACACATTGATGATCCCGGCCTGGGCAGAAGTAGCTGTGTGGTTGTTGCTACATCAAACTAATGGACGACGGTCTATGTACAGTAGGCAGGTACGTGCACAGGCTTTTAGCCAGGCTAGGCATCAGCCCCTGTCCTTTTAACTAACTGTAAAACTGCCCTTTTCAGACCACGAATGCAGCATTTACTATGGTGCAAGAAATGCAAATGCCCCTCCTTTCCATGCCATGGCGGAAGGCAGCAATCAGGAGAATGGCTTTTTTCCCCCCGAAGTCTCCTGAACTTGAACGCAGCATTTTGCATTGAACCAATTTGTCTAGAAATCCATGTCGTTACACCACATCTCCACTAGCTAAAGAGTGCTGGGTTGCGGCTCGAAAATAGCTGATCTGCAAGCTCTCAACGCGTCGCAGCGCGGCACGTTGAGAGCTTGTAGATCTGCTATTTTAGCTATTTTTGTCCAAAAGTGCCCTCTTACGGGATTAGAGCCCCTGCCTCTCCAACACTCTCTGCACGTCTCTGACAGTAGGCGTGTACAGTACAGTAGGCGTGTACAGTACAGTGTTACAGATTAGCTTTGTCCTTTTATTTGGAGAGTTTTAGTTCAAACAGTGGCAGGTGAAATAAACAGCTCTTTGTGCTAATTTTAGAAACACAGCTTGTCAAACTTGATTGTTTCTTTACATAACAGCTGACACAAAACAAAAGGTGTGTGTGTGTGTGTGTGTGTGTGTGTGTGTGTGTGTGTGTGTGTGTGTGTGTGTGTGTGTGTGTGTGTGTGTGTGTGTGTGTGTGTGTGTGTGCGCGTCCACACACGCATGTGTCTGTGTGTGAGCGTGCATGAGAGCATGCGTGCGTGCATGTGTGTAGTTATTGTTCTCATGTGCAGTGTTAGTATTAAGTAGTTATATGAATACTGTCTGTCTAAAATACCTTTGTTAAATGTATTAAAATGTGTTTTAATGTAATGCTATCAAATACTATTTAACAAAAATAAAATATTTGAATTAATGCACGTGTTGTGGGAAAAAAAGCTTTACATTAAATAATGACTGTTAACAGCTTGATTTAATTTGTTGCACAATACTACGTGCCACAATTATATCAAGCGCAGGCATCATTATTTAACTGAAATATGTAAGTGGTCCAGAGCTAAAAAATAAGGTTGAGAACCACTCATCTATTATCCCACGGTTACCCTTATTCCATTCTCTTACTTTACCCAACCTTCCATTAAACTCAGCTTAACTGATACACAGATTTAAGATATGTAGCTGGCAGAGTTAGTTCATTCAGTGTTATGCAAGACCCACATGTCATTGGCTGACGTGGCAATCAGCTGACCAATTGGGCGGGGTGTTTAAGCTCACCTAGACTGGATTCTTCCTGTTCCTTCCTCTGCATATGCATTCCTGGGTGTTGTTATGCACTGTTTGCTCCCTCCACCACCCCATCACCACCGGTGGCTCTGAAAGAATATATTCCGAATTTGCGCCACATTTTCACGATTTTTCAAAAATAGCAGATCTACAAGCTCGTAGCGTGGCACTCGGTGCCGCGCTACGAGCTTGTAGATCTGCTATTTTTGAACACCAAAAGGGGTTCCCCTCCTGAATAGGTTAAGTACATGTTGATAATACCTTAACCAATACTCAAGTACATTTTGAATTCTGGACTTTTACTTGTAATGGAGTATTTCTATATTGCAGTATTGATACTTTTACTTAAGTAAAACATTTGAGTACTTTTTTTCCACCACTTTATTTTACTATTTTGAGTAGTTCAAATCGCCAATCTACAAGCTCACAACGTGTTGATGCAGATCGGCTAGTTGAACAATATTAATATGCTTTTCAAAATAATGGCAAAGATGTTTAGAGATCAGGGGTTTAGCATTGACAACAGTATGTTGTATAGAGGGTATGCGCATGCTTAAAGTGAATGGCACATCGAGTGGCAAATCGAGTGGCAAATCAACAGGCAAAGTGAGTTTAACATTGTTTAATGTTGTTTAATTCAATCAGATAGGACTTTTCTGTGTGGATGTTTGGGCTGTCAAGGCCAGAAAGTAGTTTTTTGTTCCTGCATAACTTCCGGGTTTGATGATGATCAACGCGCATACCCTCTATATGTGCCAGCTGCAGGGATGCAGAGATCAGGGGTTTGGCACTGACAACAGTATAGGGCCCTATATGTGCCAGCTGCAGGGATGCAGAGATCAGGGGTTTAGCAGTGACAACAGTATAGGGCCCTATATGTGCCAGCTGCAGGGATGCAGAGATCAGGGGTTTGGCATTGACAACAGTATAGGGCCCTATATGTGCCAGCTGCAGGGATGCAGAGATCAGGGGTTTAGCATTGACAACAGTATAGGGCCCTATATGTGCCAGCTGCAGGGATGCAGAGATCAGGGGTTTAGCATTGACAACAGTATAGGGCCCTATATGTGCCAGCTGCAGGGATGCAGAGATCAGGGGTTTAGCATTGACAACAGTATAGGGCCCTATATGTACCAGCTGCAGGGATGCATGTCCTTCAATAGACTGATGAGAGATACAGTAGGCCAGGGGAAATGCAGTAAATAATACATATGATTGACCACTAGGGGGAGGTGAGGACCTGTATAAAGCAGAGATGTCCACACTTTTATTTCCCACACATTTATAGCAAGGGTCATACTTTATACTATAACATACCGGTATAGTTACTACTATGAAGGGTTACTTTATACTATAAACTGTGTACTATAGAATAAAGGGTTACTTTATATAAACTTGATGCTACCAGTAAGACGCCTGAGTGCGAGAAGCGAGCGAGCGTGCTGGCCATATATGGAGCGTATCTTGAGTGTACAGGATGTGATGAGGTCAGATCAAGATATGGAATGTCAGAACAGGGTGAAGACGTCAGACTGCTGGGCGAGTGCGGTCACTTTGGCATGGGATGAACTTTGACCAATAAATCACAATGAGCACTGGGCACCATATATGGGGGCTGATGTCACGTGATGTCACGATGACCTGGGGGCTTGCCTGGGGTCAGTGACGGGGATTGTTAGGTGTTATGTGTCAAAAAGGTGTCGAAACAAAAAATTATCTTCAGTCTCAACAAGTGACTGTATAATACAGGAACTCACTTTTCACACTACTAATGACAGCAGGAGTTTTACCAGGGTAAAATGTGACCAAAGCAAAAGCAAAATATAGAAGATTTGCAAGCTCAGTCAGTACACAAAATATATATATATTTTTTTTTCTTTCATTAAACCATTACTCGCTGCAATGACATGCCCAAAATAGGGAGGTTGGTTTCAAAGGGCTTAATGATTGTATGGTTGCAGAAAGAAGATCTATGAGAGCCAAATTTTAATCAGATTAATCTGCAAAAAACATTCAGAGTTGGAAGAAACATGAATAATATATCTGAATTTGTACATGTAAAGGGGTGGTGTCTCTGCACAGTGCATTGTTGTGGGATAGTGTGGGATGAAGGCGAAGGCATCGGCAGCACCATCTAGTGGACTGTTTTAACACAACAACAACAACCAAATTAACTATGTTTTTTAAGCGTCTATTATAATATATAGACAGTCTATATTTGAAATTACGCTGTTTCAACGTCTAATCTAGCCTAGACTGCTTTTATTTTATGTATTTATAATACATTAAATATAAATATAATGGCCGAAGGTGAGGTAACAATATTCTTCACCTCGCCAAAGCAGTATTAAACAAATTATGTTTAATACTGCTGTGGGTCAGGTTTAGGAAGTAGAACCTCTGCCCCAAATGTGTCAATTTGGCCTCAATGGACCCTTCGCTAAAACCCCACCCCAAAAGTGATTGTCCAATACCAATCCAAAATTCCAAATAGTTTAGCAATCTCTGCTAAGCTGGGCAAACTTCCGTCACCTCATAGCTGTCAATGTTATTTTTGCATGGCTGTCAATCAATCAATCAATCAATCAATCAATCAATCAATCGTTTGTATGACCTATAAGGTTCAGGAGTTTCCGGACAAAACGTGAAGCGGCCTGTTATAGCGCCACCATGAGGCCAATTTGACACATTTTGGGGCAGAGACTCTTCCTTAACTTACTGGGAATGAGCGTGCAAAGTTTCATGCTGATGGATTCTAGTGGTGGAATGTAACTAGCCTACATTTTCAAAAAGAAAAAAATATACATTTGAAAACTTCTGCATAATTGCGACCAGTTAACTATGAAACCTTGCGTTTTTGTCACGACACCTGTGACATGCTTTGATCTCGCCACAAAGCGGGTGCCATATGGATATGGTCTATAGTTCCAAACATTGCTCCTATATGGCTGGAACTATATCCCATTGAGATAGAATGAGCACCTCCGCATTCCATTGTTACAATGGGAGTCAATGCTAGTGTCGCCACTCTCTGGTGCCCAGGTCATCATGACATCAAGTGACAACAAACCCCATATATGGTGCCAAGGTCATTGTGACATCACGTGATATCATCAGGGATGGATATATAGTAAACCTGCTGCGACCTGCTGTCGCAGTTAAGCCCATATACAGTATATGGAGATCCCTGATGTCATCAATATTGGCCAGCAACTCATCTGACCTCAAACCCAACTCATCTGACCTCAAACCCAACTCATCTGACCTCAAACCCAACTCATCTGACCTCAAACCCAACTCATCTGACCTCAAACCTCAAACCCTTAGATCTCCATATATGGATGTATCATATATATATGGATATATGATATATTTCTTTGTCTAACTGAGACGAGGCAACATCCTGATGACCTTTCTCAGTTGAATGAGTCTATTCCTCCTGGGTTTGTTTGAACCTGTCAACCCCGTCTCACCGGCAGAGGAGGCAGTCTCGCGATATTACACCGCAAGACTTGGAAGGTCTGCAGCTGTCACCGTGCCAGTGTCTCGTTCATTCGAGTCCGTGGCTATACAACTAAATGGACCTACTCCAACTGTTTTAGTCAACATATACCGCCCACCCAAACCAAACAAGGATTTCACTGATGAATTCACTACATTTCTCACTCACATTTGTTCACTCTCATCAAATATAATTTTGGTAGGTGATGCAAATATTCATATGGACAATATTAATCATGCTCTCACTAAGGACTTCATTTCATGCCTGGACAGTTTTGGTCTCCATCAACACATTGATTTCCCTAAACACTCAAAAGGCCATATTCTGCTGCCCGTATCGTCACCAGAACCCCTGTCATCAGTCACATCACCCCTGTACTACACCGACTCCACTGGCTCCCCATAAAATACCGTATCGACTTCAAGATACTTCTCCATACATTCATAACCTCGCCCCCCCATACCTGTCTGACCTTGTCCACGTCAACATTCCCACCCGGTCTCTTAGGTCTGCCTCCTCCATCACTCTGAATGTTCTCCCAGCCCGTCTCTCCACCATGGGGTCAAGAGCCTTCAGCCGCTCATGCCTCTCACCTCTGGAACTCCCTCCCCCCTGATATTAGAAACATGGACTCTATCACCATATTCCAAACTCACCTCAAAACCCACCTGTTTAGGCAGGCCTATGGCTGACCTCTGTTGTCTTCTGCTGCAAGCTGTGCCTTAGTTTTGTTTTGTTTTTAACTGTGTTTTTGTATTAACAATTTTTTAACCTGTACGGCGACCTTGAGTGCCCTGAAAGGCGCCTTATACATAAAATGTATTATTATTATTATTATGTCAGAACATGTTCTGACATTCCATATGTTGATCATTCGCCATCCATCATTCCCCTTCGATGTCTCCCTTTTGACTTATACCAGTGTCCATTCAAACTCTAGACAGGCCTGCCCCAAAGTTATTAGTATAATATTATCCCCTCCCCATACAGCAGCAGCTGTGGGTGCGGTTTCAGTTCAGGTGGATCACCACATCACCACCCACCAGGCAAACTAGGCATACTTAATGAACTGGTTGGCGTGTCCACATAAAAACTACATTTTATGTATTATTTATATAGTAATAATAATATCTGATGATCATGTTTTAGGGTCGGAAATAAATCACGGCACTCCATCTTTAACTTGTAGACACTCAAAGAAAGGAAACCGAACTGGGTGTAACATTGCTTAGAGGAAAGTTTATTGAGAAACAATACAGGAAGAGTAACAAGTTTAATACACATTGTTGAATACTGGGTGTTTATTGGAACACTGTGTTGAGTTTATGGAATATAAATCACGTCTGATTCTAGAGAGTTGTGTCCTCCTCCGATCGCCGGCTGCCTGGAAAGGACGAGAGACATGCGGTCAGACACACAGAGAGAGAGAGAGAGAGAGAGAGAGAGACTTCTTTGTGTTGGTTCGGTCTGATGTCTGGTCAAATATAGATCACTGGTTCCAACGGACACATTTATATGGGTCTAAGAAATTCCAAAGATTTGAAAACAAATGTTTAAGAAGTAATACAAAAATTGCAGAGATCTGCTTTTTTCACTAGTTTGGGTCCCAGGCAAACATCTAGGCAGGTTTGGTCAGTTCATACAAGATTTCAAACGTTAGCCAGTGCATGGCTTTTGAAATGACGTCATATGGCAGCCAAGTCTATGGACTTTTAATATGTTTTTTTGTGGCTTTCGCCTTTATTTTATATTTGCACACTGCCAGACTGGATTACCAACCACGGTGCCTGGACCACTGAGCCATGGCCCAGGCAAAGTCTATGGACTTTTAATGTTCGTTTAGAGCTCTTTTAAGACTCCCAAACATGACTTTCCAGAGACCTCTTTCCCTGCCGAACCCGACTTTCCCGAGTTATGTTTTATTTGCCGATTTTGATAACTTTTAAGACATACAAGGTTCTCCACTGACACTTTGTGATACGTTACACGTTTGGATCACGTGACCGGAACAAAACAACTGACGCTCGCTTCTCACTCTCAGAGCTGCTGGGTAATGGAGTCCCAATGCAATCCTATGGACAATGGCGGCAGGCTGCAGGTGGTTCTGTCTCAGGTGCTTCTTGTTGTTGATCGTGATCGTGCTGGAATATTTTTTCGAAATTATGACATGCGATCGCAATCGGGTGATTCTTCAAAGGTTAGTGAAAAACACGGCAGGGATATCGATTACTTATCGATTACTTTGAGAGTCAATTTAACAGAACTCTAATGGCAGCCTTAGATCTATCATCCACTAATTAGGCCCGACGTTTGATTGAACAAGTCATGCATTTGCCAGACCGACCTGTGTCTGCATATACACATTGCTCTGTGTGTGTGTGTGTGTGCGTGCGTGCGTGTGCGCGTGCGCATGCGTGCCATAGTTATAAGTTCCCCCCACTCCAATGGAAGTTGCTCAGTGGCGTTTTGAAGGATCCGTAAGAACGACGAAGTCTTCCGGGTATAGTAACCCCTCGAGCGTCAATATGATTGGTAGTAAAGTAACCCCCTCGTGGTGTTCTTGTGGTACCTCTACGTCACAAATTCATTCATGAATTATTATTTTTTATATAATTTTTATCCCACGATTTTGCAACCCATTTTTTCACCCAGTGTCAATTATCTAATGTAATCACTTCCTCTGCCAACCTGGGGGGGAGCCGGACTGACCTCATGCTTCCTTCTATGCATGAGGAGTCCAAGCTTCATTCATGATTTTAACCATGGGCCCTGCAGCGGCGCGCTCTCCATTTTTGACCACTATACCGTCGGTAGCTTCAACGTTGGCCAGCCGTTCTGGGGGCTTGGTGCAACGTGTGTGACTGTGAGAGATGGGTCTCAGAGGTTAGATTGTGATTCTTGACCAAACAGCACCCCCTAGTGGTTAAAGTAGTGAAATAAACTGCCTGTCGGGATGATACTGTTAACAATGAGAGCTTAAAGCAGCACTATGTAACTTTCCTGTTCTATCCCGGATTTGGACCCGATTTGAGCAAGTGCCGACATTTTTACCATTGAGTCAATAGAGCCTGCCTGCTTGCTCAGAGGATAAATTGAATCTTGACCATCAGGTTAAAAGTCGTGTCAGATTCTATGTGTCTAGGCAAGGAACCCTGCAATTCCATCCGGCAGATTCGTCACATTCGGTGGCAAAATGCTCTACTGTAGCCGAGACTCTGGTGGAATACATTGGAGTCAATGGAGCTGAGTGGACAAGCATATGAACAAACTCTATATTTCTGAATGATTGAAACCATTGTAAAATAATCTCTACTGGAAAATTACCAGGTGTGTTGCTTTTCGATGTGTACACTGTGTCATTTTATAGAGGTATAGCATAAAGTACTGTAAGTTTCTGAACGTGGCAAATATCGCGAGACTGTCCACCATTTCCTGTCTGGCAACCAAATCTCGCAATATACCGCAGAGACAGAAACGATACCTGCCGCTGTTTAGATGCCTCAATATGATTATGTACTGTGCACATCGAAAAGCAAGCTTGTTTACAAGTTGCCCAGCCGGCTCCCATCCACTGCCATCTATTTCAATCGAACTTCCGGTGCGAGTTTTGCCACCGATGAGTGTCATGGCGCACCCCCCGGCACCCAGTCACGGGACTTCATGGCTCTTCCTTTCATAATGTTCCTTGTGTCTAGGTGAGACATGACCTTTGACACCATCTAAATGTCTCAATAGAAGAGCAGGGAGACCCAATACAACCACCCCAATAAGGGTTTTTCTCGGCCCCACCCTTCTCCCATTGTTTATATTGTGTTTAGGATCCAAGATGGCCGCAGCACCAGGAGGGGGTGGGGCGCAGGTGAGCGGGTGGGGTCGACATATGCCCCTTACTGGGCTGCATTCACAAATTCTAGACACCTGTCTTGCTTTTGTCTTGTGTCTGTGTGTTTAATGGCCGCTCCAATGCATTTCCAATGGAATATGGTTTGACCAAGCATTTTGTTTGATGGGGGGAGGGGGGGCAGAACACATCCATCAAAGATGTGGT
>NC_136796.1:4127773-4415273 GCF_951216825.1 Electrona antarctica
AGACTGTGTTGATTGGTTTCGATTGTACTCAATCAACATGCTGAACGTAGAAGCTTTGAATGCAGCAAAAGGAGTGGTTTTGCCCCAGACATGACTTTATTTCAAAGAATCCAAATGTCGAGAATGTGTCCCGGGGCTTTTACAGGACTGAGGTGGCAACAGTAACTGTCAAAGAATCGCACGCTGTACGCACAGACACTGTGGAGTGTTGCTATTAGACAGAGGTTGCTATTAGAATGATGTGTGTTGTGTGGAGAGGCTTCAGCACCATGGACAGCACCAGGGTCTCTGCCAGCTGATTGAAGAGTACTGTATGTGTGCCAGTTTAATAATAATGACACTCCTACTACCACTACTGCTACTACTACTACTACTACTACTACTACTACTGCTACTACTACTACTACTACTACTACTGCTGCTACTACTACTACTTCTACTACTACTACTACTACTACTACCACTACTGCTGCTACTACTACTACTACTACTGCTACTGCTACTGCTACTGCTACTACTACTACTACTACTACTACTACTCCTACTACCACTACTGCTGCTACTACCACTACTGCTGCTACTACTACTACTACTACTACTACTACTCCTACTACCACTACTGCTGCTACTACCACTACTGCTGCTACTACTACTACTACTACTACTGCTACTGCTACTACTACTACTACTACTACTACTACTACTCCTACTACCACTACTGCTGCTACTACCACTACTGCTGCTACTACTACTACTACTACTACTACTCCTACTACCACTACTGCTGCTACTACCACTACTGCTGCTACTACTACTACTACTACTCCTACTACCACTACTGCTGCTACTACCACTACTGCTGCTACTACTACTACTACTACTACTACTACTACTACCACCAACAACCACAAAATGACAACAACAATAATAACAATAACTAGAAAGGTGAAATTCTCGGAAATTGCAGTTGCCGTTGCACTGACGCAAGCAATTTGTCAATTAGGTTGCTTGTTCTGTCCTTTACAGGGTGTACCTTTTCATCTATTTCTTCATGTATATTCGTTCTTAATGTGGGAAGCCATTTGCACACTTGTAATTCTTGGGTTTATAGAGTGTACCAAAATCTCCTTGAGGGGGCGTCAACATAAATTATGTGTCACGTGGTAGCGGCCGCTATACTTGTTGGCTTGTCTGGTTTGTTTACATTGAGCGACTATCCGGTGTGTTTGTAGACGTTCTTTTATTAAACTGACCTCACAATGGTGCAGACTTGCTCAGTAAATAAGTGCCACAGCAGGTCACGTCGAGGGAATGAGCCAGAAAACGGAATTAGATTTTCAGCTTTCCAGCATGGAGACAGCATCAACGAACCCAGATTGACGAGTTTACAAAAAGACGTAGACTGGCTTGGATCTCGGCTGTACGGCGCACGGGCGCAGAGACATAACGTTCAACAAAGTATCTAAGCACAGCCGTGTTTGTTCACAACATTTGCCTTGTCTTTGTAATGTATTTGGGCCCGACGTTCCTTCTATCCATCCTATCCATTCTATCCACAGCTGAGGCTTTCTTCACCCTCCCAATGACTGATTGTGGGGGTTAGCAGAGATGGAGTACTTGTAGAGAGGCTGGGGAATTGGGAATTGGCTATACTAAATTGGGACTTGAAGGGGAGAAAATGTTTTTCTTTTTTCTTGAAGGGGCATGTTTTGCACAATAACAGTCTTTTCATTATGTCTGCCCACGATCTCTGTGATTCATACAGTAGGCTACGTTTGTTTACCTCAGTCACTGATACTAAAATCTGATGTTTTATTTTTTCTATGAACCTGTGACTTGACACCCATACTGTTATAAAACGGAAATAAAAAGATTTTGAAAAGAAAGAAAGTGCTGACAGCTGATCAGCCTTAAGGCTCTTTCAAACGGGAAGTGAGGAACGCAGGCATTGTTGCCTGGATCAACGACAGGTCTCCTCCAGGTCTGGATCAACGACAGGTCTCCTCCAGGTCTGCTGAAGAGGGGCGCGACAACGCAAGCGTAAAAAAAAAAAGCTAAACAAATTCCAGGTCTGGTGAGTCGCGGGCGTGTGCACGTAACGAGCACGCACGCAACACGTAAATACACTTGCGTTGTCGCACCGCGACTTCTCATTGAAAATGAACTATAGGCGCGTTATATCACTTAACGTTTGAAAGGCCCTTTAGAATAATTGAAGCTAACGGCTATATCCTCGTGGAATGGATAATTATGAGCAACACATTCCACAACAAATGCTGCGTTCATGAAAAATCTGCAGGTGTCTCTTACTCTCTTTGGAGAGCTCTAACACATTCCACTACTACATTTTTGTGTTATTTTAGGTCATGTAAGAGCTTATATGAAAGTAGTAAATACACAGAACATAAGTTCTGTCAGAGATGTACATTGTTGATTGTTTGCCATGCTTCGCCCTCTCCCCACTTTTACTGCTCACCTACTGCAATCACTGCATTGGCTGCTGGGGCTGAGACACCTACTGGGGCTAAGACAACTCACCTACTGCAATCACTGCATTGGCTGCTGGGGCTGAGCCACCTACTGGGGCTAAGACAACTCACCTACTGCAATCACTGCATTGGCTGCTGGGGCTGAGCCACCTACTGGGGCTGAGACAACTCACCTACTGCAATCACTGCATTGGCTGCTGGGGCTGAGACACCTACTGGGGCTAAGACAACTCACCTACTGCAATCACTGCATTGGCTGCTGGGGCTGAGACACCTACTGGGGCTGAGACAACTCACCTACTGCAATCACTGCATTGGCTGCTGGGGCTGAGACACCTACTGGGGCTAAGACAACTCACCTACTGCAATCACTGCATTGGCTGCTGGGGCTGAGACACCTACTGGGGCTAAGACAACTCACCTACTGCAATCACTGCATTGGCTGCTGGGGCTGAGACACCTACTGGGGCTGAGACAACTCACCTACTGCAATCACTGCATTGGCTGCTGGGGCTGAGACACCTACTGGGGCTAAGACAACTCACCTACTGCAATCACTGCATTGGCTGCTGGGGCTGAGACACCTACTGGGGCTAAGACAACTCACCTACTGCAATCACTGCACTGGCTGCTGGGGCTGAGACACCTACTGGGGCTAAGACAACTCACCTACTGCAATCACTGCATTGGCTGCTGGGGCTGAGACACCTACTGGGGCTAAGACAACTCACCTACTGCAATCACTGCATTGGCTGCTGGGGCTGAGCCACCTACTGGGGCTAAGACAACTCACCTACTGCAATCACTGCATTGGCTGCTGGGGCTGAGACACCTACTGGGGCTAAGACAACTCACCTACTGCAATCACTGCATTGGCTGCTGGGGCTGAGACACCTACTGGGGCTAAGACAACTCACCTACTGCAATCACTGCATTGGCTGCTGGGGCTGAGACACCTACTGGGGCTAAGACAACTCACCTACTGCAATCACTGCATTGGCTGCTGGGGCTGAGACAAAAGAGAGAAATTAACCCATTAAAACCGGGCAAAGCATCTGTGTCATTTTAGATTTTTACCCTTTGGCTATATATTAAAAAAGCAGATCTACAAGCTCACAGCGAGTCACTTCGTGCCACGGTGCAAGCTTGTGCATTTGCTATTTATTTATTTATTTGAAAAAGATATAAATAAATGGAAAGATCTTGAATGAATGACAGAGAATGAGTGAATACATGAATGAATGATAGTGTTATACTATATGAATACATGAATGAATGATAGTGTTTTACTGTAGACTCACCATTTGCTCCAGTTTCTATGCTGGTGCTACTGGTGTCTGGAATGGCATTGAGCTTGTAGATCAGCTATTGTAACTTTAGAAATGTGCAGATACCCTGTATAGTATAGTACACTTTACTGTACTGTATAGGCCTATGTTGTTGTTTTTTACTGTTAAGTGAGAAAACTTAAGCCCGAAATAAATTGGGGATGCCCTTGGTTGTGTGTACAACCAACCAGTACACATAAAATTACACACACAACTTCAGTATTAAAGCGTGTTTAGTAGCATGTTAATTGAAAAGCTTGACGGTGTCAGGATGCAGTTAGTAGAGCCCAGAGCCGTAGAGTAAGACAGAGTTACGACATTGAGGGGGCAGAAAACAGCCTGGTCACGTGGTTCATGTACTCGCGCGAGCCCATAGACTGCAATGCATTCCGTAAACTTCCGTTTGTCCCCCATTCAATAGAAGAGCCGCCATTGTACTGGACCCATGAAGTGAACGGAGTTGTCATAACTCTGTCTTACTCTATGGCTCTGGTGTTCAATCAAAGAAAGAAAGAAAGAAAGACAGACAGACAGACAGACAGACAGACAGACAGACAGACAGACAGACAGTCTCACCTATGGGTGCTGCTACTCCATAATCCTGTGGTCCATCTGAACACAGAAAAAAAAGACACTGTCCGTCATGTTCAAACCATAAACGTGTAATATGCAATGTGGCCAGTAGGTGGCAACCTTACCTAGAATATACAGTCAAATGTGAGCAAGTGTACACACAGACACCCTCCAATACTTACTACTCCATCCGATAATAAATCAGTGATTAACAATACAGATAAAATAAATCCAGACAAATCAATGGTTAATAATCTATACTGTAATAAATCAATGTGTACTAATATTTTAAGATATTGTTTATAATAAGTAAAATCTGGCTTGATTCTTACCAGGCTGGTCGGGAGAAACAGCGTTCATACTCTCTGTAGGAACAACACACACAGTCAGATTACATATCACACTGTAAAATTGCCAGAGGTGGAAAGTAATTAAGTAGGCATACATTTACTTAAGTACTGTACTCAAGTACAATTTTGAGGTATTTATTTTTTAACTTGAGTATTTCCAGTTGCCAATACTTTTACTTCTTCTCCACTACATCACAAAGGCAAATATTCTACTTCTACTCCATTACAATTATTTTAAAACTTTAGTTACTAGTTGCATTGTAGACTTTTCAGTGTGACTGCACCCTTGAAGACGGGGTGCCGTGATTGTCCCCCTAAAACATGATCATCGGGTGTTATGATTATACTAGGAGGAAGATTTTTTTTAAATGTACATAAAAGCGTTTAAATAATGTGTTTATGTGGCCACACCCACCAGTTCATTAAGTATACCTGGTTTTCACCTTAGCACCACCCACTTGAACTAAAGCCACGCCCACAGCTGTTGTTGTATGATAATAAGGGGGGGGGGGGGGGTGATTTTAGTGAGTACTAAAGCCGCAAGCGGTGCATTTTGATTGGGCCTTTTGACTCAAAGCCTTTAGCTTTCAGGAAGAAACCAAAAATACGCAGGGAAGACATATTTGTATATTTTAAATTAACCACACCTGGGGGTCTATTAGAATCTAATAATTAGATTAGAGTAATGTTAACTCCAGACACATACAAAACAGAAAAGGTACAACACCATGGAACCCCATCTTTAAGTTATTAAAATGATCAGGAGGGAACTCCCTACCTGTCGGAGCCTCATCAGACGTCGAGTCTTTATCTGGCACAGACAAAGACAATGGAAAACGTTTGTTGTCATTTAATTGCTGAACAAGACCACCACGACAGACAGACAGACAGACAGACAAGACGGCCTATGATATGTTGAATGTTCAATCAAACGCTAAACAAACGAGACACGTTTGTTTAGCGTATAATTATAATATTATTATTTATGACATTATTATGATACGATGTAACAATAATGTTCTCGGACAGACGGACAGAAAATCTAGTCCTATATATATTGTACTGCTCAGAACAAGCTTAGGGTCAACGAGTTATGGCCATTTGAAGTGTCACAACACTGACCAGTGCTTGTGAAGTTGTGACTAGTTTGTTGATTGGAGCAAGGGTGCACTTGTGTAGCCTGGCTAATAAGCCAGACTAATATCACACAACACTGTCGCAGGCAAAAAAACATTTGCCAACGGCTGATTCGGTCTGGTTTATTAACCAGGCTAGCACTTGTGGCCCCCTGAGGGCTCTTGACGTGGCCCCCGGGCCCAGGGACGTGCACACATCAAAGGGGGCTTCAGCCCCTGCCCTTTTACCCGTCTGTAAAACGCGCCCGTTCCAGACCACGGTTTACTATGGTGAAAGAAATGCAAATGCCACTCCTTTCCATGCCACATGCATGCCGGAAGGCAGCATTCAGGAGAATTGCTTTTTTTCCGAAGTCTCCTGAACTTGAACACAGCATTTTGCGTTGAACAAATTTGTTTAGAAATCCATGTCCATAATCCATAATTCAATATTATGCTATATGCCCAAAACTATACGACTGAATGTACTGACATTTTTCGTCAACAATATTAAAAACTAGACTAAATGAGAGGGACTTCCAATAGAGTAGATTTTTGTTTGGTTGGTGTTGCGCTCTGAAAATAGCAGATCTACAAGCTCACAATTTCAATATTGTGCATCTCCAATATTTATGGCTGTCATTTCTAGTCATTATTAATATTTATGGCTGTCATAGGTGATTATCAATATGAATATGTATTGATACAGTGAATGTTTACCTGTAGACACTGTCTGTATCGCTGCATCTGAAAACACAAACACAAATCATCTTATCATCATATCTATCCAATCATGTAATCAAATCGAATCAGCGCACGCAACACACACACGCGCACGCACGCACACACACACACACACACACACACACACACACACACACACACACACACACACACACACACAGCTCCACAATAAGCTCTGGAGGTTCAGTTTGATTTATCCTTGTCACAGATCAATCAATCAATCAATCAATCAATCATGTATTTACCATTGGTGTCCAGCTCTCCCTCCACCAACAGGACAGCAACAGAACACAGAATCACAATCCTGTCAATCAAGAATCAATCAATCAATTAATCAATCAGTACCGTCAGTGTAATGCAGTATAGGTCAGTGAGGGACATTAATTAAATCCATAAAGAAATAAAGCAATATATTTCTACATGTTTTACACAGTGTTACTTCACTGTTTCATTTTAGACATACAAGCATTATGAGTTAGGATTATTTGAATAGTGGAGACCGCCTGCTCCAATAGACATGCAGTGCATAGGCTACATTAGGAGGTGTGGTGGTTCGACCTCCCATGATTAGTCCGACCATTACTAACACTATCCCAAACCCTAACCCAACCCTAACCTCACAATAAGCCACAGGTGATGTCTTGTGTATATTTATATCTCACTGTGTAACTGCTGTGCGACTGCATGGTTTTCCATGTCAAAGTGTCCTTGAGCAAGACACTGAACCCCTAACGGCCCCTGATGAGCCAGTTGGTGCCTTGTATGGTTTACAGCGTTCGTGTGTGGAATGTCAAATAGATTTTAAAGCTATTCGGAGAAAGGCAGTCCATTTACAATTTAAATAACTGTCTGATTCAAATGAATTATTGTAAGTGAATTATAAGTAAGTGAAAGTATTGGAAATGGGAAATACTCAAGTAAAGTACAAATATCTCAAAATTGTACTTAAGTACAGTAGGCCTACAGTACTTAAGTAAATGTATTTAGTTACTTTCCACCACTGTTAATTGCCCATACCTTTGCGGACCCATTTTCAACTTATCGTCATATAATAGGTCCTCACTAATGTTCCAAGATGGCTCCATTTCTGTCCTCTCACTCTGTGCCTCAGTGTATAGGCCTGTGGACCGTTCACAAACCTGCCTACCAGTGACATCATCATTCAGTAGGCAGGCACGTTTGGTCATTTCAAACAAGACTTTAAAACCTTTTTTTCCCCCTTTTTGTTGATGGCTTCTATTTCAGCAGTGCTAACTTTACCGGAAGAGAAACGCTGCAGTTTCTATTAGCTTGTAATCCCCATCGATAATGTCGACATTGGTAGACATTTTGTCTTAACTTGAGACGCAGAGTAGACAGGAATGGGGACATCTTATGAGCATTAGAAAGATTCAATTATGTCCTTGATTATGGCAGTGGATGTCAAACCTTTTTCCATGGCAAGGACCCCAATTCCCAAATTGATATGTATTTGGCCCCATCTCAAAATATATTTTGTCAAAATGATTCCAAATGTTTCACCATTTTCAAGATGTTTAGCAGATCTACGAACTCACGACACATTGGCGCGTTGTGATAATAATAAAATATAGTGGTTAAACTGATTTTGATGCTGTATTACTCATTTACCCCCCCAAGGACCCCCCCTGGTGTTCCCCGGACCCCACTTTGAGAACCACTGCATTCCGGGATATAGAATTGGAATTCCCAGAGTCATATACCGTGGGTCAAGAGCCTGTTCCCGACTAGATGTAATATGTAATATGTCAAATTAAATTATTAATGCCATTAAAATATTAAAAACGGCAAAGAAAAACAGCAACGAAATTCAGCAGCAATGCATCATGGGTAGGGTAGGAAGTTACCCATCCCTTCAACAGAATGCATGTGTTTCATTAATCATTTGTTTTATGATGATCCATGTATGGTCCCACTTGTAAAACAAAGGGACCATACATCTGTCCATTTAATGTAATATTGGTATATTTTCTCTGAAACATGAACTGCTATAATTAACTTAAAGAATGTGGATAACAAATGCAAACGTGTTGACCTTTCTTTCTTTCTTTCTCTCTTTCTTTCTTTCTTTCTTTCGTACTTCCTCAAGAAAGTCTCTCCCCAAATGTGAAGCTTGGCTAGCTGATGACTTTTAGTTACACATCTCGTTAAACGTTACACGCCTCCAAAGTAAAAAAAAAAAAAAAAAAAAAAACATTTATCCAAAGTTAAACATCTCAAAAGGTAATAATATCTGAATGTAAACCTACATTTTTGCATCTCCACAGATAAGCATCTCCAAAGATAAACTTAAAACGTCTCCAGTCAGTTAAACACCTCTTAAAGTTTCAATGTATCCAATCAAACTTAAATGTCTCCAAAGATCAACGTCTCAAACTCAAATACATAAAATGAGAAGATTTCTTGTTTACAATTTAAAAGCCCACCAGAATTCACCACAAATAAATTAATACATAATAGTATTAACAAAAAAAGAGGAAATGTTTGTACATGCCTATATTTATTTTCCATTTTTTTAACCCGCCATTTGGCTACAATTTATCCAAACTGTATCTTCTATTAAACACAAGTAACAAACTATAATAATAATATAATCTTAACTGTTATTGTCACAGCAACATGTGTTTCGGTCACGGTGAAGAGGAGCAGCCTGCTATAGTGATAACGGTTGACTTACCTGGTAAGCATGGTAAATTAATATGAGGTCACTCTATGGCTCTTGATGACAGACAGAAAGACACACACGCACAAACACACAGACACACACACACACACACACACACAACTTAATGCTGGAGTATGGAGAGTAGAGACTAGAGTAGATTTACAGTGTATATATATATAAATACAGTACTGGATTAAATATGGCAGTTTTGTCCTCTCTCTCTCTCACGTCAGGTGGACACAATCACTTTTATAGCTGCTTAAATGCCACGGAGGGGCGGAGAGAGACTGGGGAGGGGGGGGGGGGGGGGGCATTGTGGCAGCATCTGTGAAAGAGACAGAAAGGAAGAAAAAAAGAAAGTACTTAAGTTTCAGGGTTGATTTCCTGTGTTGCCTAATGTACGTACGTCTGTGGAGGTAAAGAACAGAGGAATCCATTAGCCCAAATACGCACCATACAGCAATGCCCCTGACAGTTAGCCTAAATACTTTCCATACAGCAATGCCCCTGACAATTAGCCTAAATACTTTCATTACACTATGCCCCTGACAGTTAGCCTAAATACTGTCCAAACAGTAGCCTATACACATGACAATTAGCCTAAATACTGTCCAAACAGTAGCCTATACACATGACAATTAGCCTAAATACTTTCCATACACTATGCCCCTGACAATTAGCCTAAATACTGTCCATACAGTAGCCTATACACATGACAATTATCCTAAATACTTTCCAAACAGTAGCCTATACACATGACAATTATCCTAAATACTGTCCATACAGTAGCCTATACCTGATAATTAGCCTAAATACTGTCCATACAGTAGCCTATACCTGATAATTAGCCTAAATACTGTCCATACAGTAGCGTAGCCTATACCTGACAATTAGCCTAAATACTATCTAAACAGTAGCCTACACCTGACAATTAGCCTAAATACTTTCCATACAGTAGCCTATACACATGACAATTATCCTAAATACTGTCCAAACAGTAGCCTATACACATGACAATTAGCCTAAATACTGTCCAAACAGTAGCCTATACACATGACAATTAGCCTAAATACTGTCCATACAGTAGCCTATACCTGACAATTAGCCTAAATACTGTCCATACAGTAGCCTATACCTGACAATTAGCCTAAATACTGTCCATACAGTAGCCTACACCTGATAATTAGCCTAAATACTGTCCATACAGTAGCCTATACCTGACAATTAGCCTAAATACTGTCCATACAGTAGCCTATACCTGACAATTAGCCTAAATACTGTCCATACAGTAGCCTACACCTGACAATTAGCCTAAATACTATCTATACAGTAGCCTATACCTGACAATTAGCCTAAATACTATCTAAACAGTAGCCTATACCTGACAATTAGCCTAAATACTATCTATACAGTAGCCTACACCTGACAATTAGCCAAAATACTGTCCATACAGCATAGCCTATACCTGACAATTAGCCAAAATACTGTCCATACAGCATAGCCTATACACCTGACAATTAGCCTAAAAACTTTCCAAACAGTAGCCTATAGAGCGTTGCAGTCCCGTCCCCGACGTACTCGTTGCTTAAATAATAAAAGTGTTCATATGGCAGATGGTGTGCGGGTCATTGTGTACATTCAATATAACCCCTAAAACAATATACGGTATTGAATATAATCCCCCTCATTTTCGTAATTTTATTTTCTATGGAATAGCAATACGATGGAAACTGTATATGTACGAAAAGATACTTCACTACTTTTTCACCTTGTAAATCTGTGATGTGACAATAAAGCTGATTGTGATTCTATACCCAACCCCAGCACCTTTTGGAAGAACCAGACCCTGATAATAATAATAATCAAACCACATATCATTTCAATATAACTCTGAGGTCAGAGGAATCCTGACCCTGTTCTAGTAAGATTCTAATGGTTGTTCTTAATGGATGTTTGAACAAACTACTTCTAGTGTGAAGTAGTCCACTGTGGAAAGGCTTGTCCGAGACTTTGAAAGAAAGTACAAATCTATTCCAATTCAAAAAGAGGCTAAAACAGGCGCTATTGGTTCAACACAGGAGCAACTCAGGGCTCTGAGTCCTCTGCAGACTGCAGACTCACTCACAACCTTCCGCTGTAATCCGAAGACTCACCTCTTCAGACCCCACCTTAGCCCGTAGCACTTGACGACCTCGCAGGCTTATGCAAAGGCTACAATGTAATTTAGATAGCATGTTATACAGATGCCTGGCTTCGTATAGTTTATATAGTTTCAATGTAGAGATGTATTCTTTGATATTATACTGTTTAGACTGATGCTAGGTTATTGGTGCTGCTTATGGAACTCGGCTAAAGCCTCGTTGCTGCAGCAACGCTGTCGTGCCAATAATTACGGTAAAGAGGGTGTGCCCTAATTTGATTAGTTGATTTGACCCCCCAATCCAACTCATTGATGCTGAGTGCCAAGCAGGGAGGCAGTGGGTCCCATTTTTTTTACAGTCTTTGGTCTGACCCGGCCGGGGATCGAACCCCCGACCTCCCAGTTTCAGGCACTCTGTAACCACAAGGCCACTGTCTGGTCCTGTGACAATACCTGCCTGTGATGTGACAATACAGATGAGCAGTTAGGGCTTCAGTGTAGAGGTCTTCGGGAAAACCAGAGACCCGGAAATACCTGGGATCTGACCCGGACCCGGACAAATATGTAACCCTATAATGTTGACTTTAATTCCAACTCTTGGAATGTACCCCTTATCTTTTAACCTATAAGAACACACACAGGCGCGTGCGCGAGCGCACACACACACACACACACACACACACACACACACACACACACACACACACACACACACACACACACACACACACACACACACACACACACACACACACACAGAATGTATTGTGTTCGTCAGGTTGTTTCCATGGAAATTTCCCTTCAATGGGGGAATCCCCCCGCACATACACACACGCGCGCACGCACATGCAATGTGCAGTGCCAATCAGATCAGAACAGAAGCTCACAGCGTTGCTTTGTCTCTGTCTGCTGGCCTGAAACCGACAGCCTCATGCTGCTACAGTATGAGGTCATATCCTGTTACTATGAGGTCATATCCTGTTCCTTATGAGGTCATACGTTCAAATGCTGAACCTGGATGACATCATGCTTGTGTGAAGCCATCCAAAGGTGTCACAATGGAAGCAAACACTGCATGGAGCATTTTGAGTGTACATATATGGGCACATGTCTATGCATATATGCATTTTTGCAATAAGGGTGTCTGTCAATCAATCAATCAATCAATCAATCAATCAATCAATCAATCAATCAATCAGCCAACCAGCCAACCAACCAATGAACAGCAGTCTCATTGTCACTTGTAATAATTGTGATTGCTATTGTATTATACAACTATTAGAGGGATTCTTTTTAGTAATCAGGTAAAGAACTGAAGCCTCTCTCTGACCTGCCTTCTGGCTCCAACACAACACTTTTCCCTGCCGGTATTTTCTTTCCCGACTCACCTACCAGAACACTTTTAGCTCAGCCTCAGCAGGCCAGAATGTAGCTTCAGTTTCAGCCCAGAGAGAAGAGCCAGTTGTTTCACTACAGGCGTTTATTATAGCCTAAACCATTAAAACCGGTTAAGGGAGGGCAGTCGGTCGTGCTGTCGCCTCACAGCTAGAAGGTCGCTGGGGGTCGCTGGGGACGCTGTGGGCGCTGGGGGTGTGTTCTCTCCTCCACGTCATCAGTGCCCCATACCCTAGCTGGGGTTAGCAAAAGGGCCTTTCTGTGTGGAGTTTGCATGTTCTCCCTGTGTCTCCTATGGACCGATTCCGTAACGGGTCTCATGGTCGCAGCCTACGTATTTCCTGTAGGCGGAGACGACACATCTGCGGTTTCCCCGCACCAAGCTTCTGGTGGAAATGGAAAAGTGACTGATGTTAGTCTGCCTCAAACGTTACTCTTTTACCTGCTTTTTACTAAGCATTAAAGTATGAGGTATAAAGTACAGCAGCCTTGTGTTCCTAAAACAGAAATATTGGGTATTGGGTAAGACTGACATAACGTTATGTATCTTTCAGGACCTTTCACTGCTTTGTCTCAACCATTACTATATGGCTCTGGTCTCAGCCACCGCAGTAGATATTTTGACATTCCGTTTTGTTTTTTGTTTTTTTTAATGTTGCCACTACTGTTGGAGCAGCCATAAACTACACAGGTTCATCCCGATGTTCTGGGCATCTTTGTAATGTTAGTGTTAGTAAAAAGCAGGTAAAAGAGTAACGTTAGAGGCAGACTAACACAGATGCTCCCTCTGGTGTAGTGGGCATCTCTCACTCTATAGAGCACTTGTTCCCAAACCCTGGGTTCGGGGCCCATTCGTGGGCCTTGGTGCACGCATATCCGGTCTACATGTGTTTAATAGATTTGGAGAAGGCATATTATGAGAGTGTGCCCCGGGAGGTTCTGTATGGACCTTGTTGAGGGCCATTTAATCTCTGTACACCAAAAGCGATTGCTGCTTAGGTAGTAAGTCGGATTCTTTTCCGGTGGGGGTTGGCCTCCGCCAGGGCTGCGCCTTGTCACCTATCCTGTTATATTCATGGACAGGATCTCAAGGCGAAGTTGTGGCGGAGAGGGTATACGGCTCGGTGAGCTGCTAAGGGTTGCTTCATTGCTTTTTGCGGATGATGTGGTCCTGATGGCACCATCGGTCTGAGACCTTATCAGCTCTCACTGGATCAGTTCGCAGCTGGGATGAGGATCAGAATCTCCAAATCTGAGGCCATGGTTTTCAGCAGGAAACCAATTAGGGAATGAGACTTTGCGCCCCACGTGAAGGAGTTTAAGTATCTCGGGGTCTTGTTCACGAGTGAGTGGAGGACGGAGCAGGAGATCAGACGAAGAATCGGAGCAGCAGGAGCGGTATTGCAGTCGCTGTACGCCGGCGGTACCGCACTATAGCTGATCTACAAGCTTGTGAGCTTGTAGATCTGCTATCGTGACGAAAAGAGAGCTGATCCAGCTGGCAAAGCTGTCATGTCACACAATATGTTGATGATAAGTAGATCGAATTGTTTGTCAAATCTGCGATATTTCAGTGAATCTCTAAATTGAAATTAAACGAGAATAAGACAGAATCATCCCACACTATCAACCTCATTGACGGGATGTCATGCACGAAACTGCATGACATCAAATCTGTCTAAAATAGCACAACAATTAGTTCTGTTAGTGCAGTGGTCACTGGTTAGCAAACTCTTTTTTAATCTTGAGACCCAAAACTACTTCAAAAACATTTGTTTTATTATAATTAATGGATTCTTGCACTTTGTGTAAACGGTAATAGTGACCGTCTGTGTGTATTCCTGGTGTGTACTTTGCGTAAAAACAGTAGCTTTATTCATCCTGTCCATCCTGTAACTTGAACTCTGTTTATCGCACAGAACTGCACCCAATGGAAACCACTGGCTGTGTGTGTGTGTGTGTGTGTGTGTGTGTGTGTGTGTGTGTGTGTGTGTGTGTGTGTGTGTGTGTGTGTGTGTGTGTGTGTGTGTGTGTGTGTGTGTGTGTGTGTGTGTGTGTGTGTGTGTGTGTGTGTGTGTGTGTGTGTGTGTGTGTGTGTGTGTGTGCGTGCGTGTGTGTGTGTGTGCGTGCGAGTAACATTTCAAGTAGAGCTCACAGCCAATTTGGTTCCAAAACCACTTGCTGTTGTATTCTCATATACTGTTGTATTTCCAAACAGTAATACACGTTACTGTATATATTCTTATGATCTATCATTAAATATAATGAACTATGTGTACCATTTAATGTCAAATATCACCTTTAATGTTGCATTGAAGATATAGCCTACACAGTATTTTGTAATTTAGGTGTTACAGGCCTATTGATGGGAGAACATCTGACATCTTGTAGCTTCTGTGATGCCCTCTATCTATCTATCTATCTATCTATCTATCTATCTATCTATCTATCTATCTATCTATCTATCTATCTATCTATCTATCTATCTATCTATCTATCTATCTATCTATCTATCTATCTATAAAACCAATGCATTCTCAATTCCAAGGTGGCAAACGTGTGACGACTTTGGACGGATTTGAACCAATATGGTTAAATGTTTTCCCTTTGTTTTTGCCTCCGGGGACACCACCTCCTTTTGGTGTACAAACAGGAACTCAGTTTGGCCCCTTAGGCCACTTCCTCCCCGGGTGCTTCTGTATATTTCCCTTTAAAAATTAAAAATAAATGTAATTGTATCGTCAACTCGGGCTTATGCTTGATTCAATATTTTTTATTTCATTTTAGCTTCAAATACATGAAGCAAGCAACCGGTTACAGTGCCACCATGAGAAACTCGGATCGAGCTCGGTTCCTTCAGAAAATACAAAACTCACGGCACTACATCTATCTATAAATGCACTGTGTGTGTGTGTGTGTGTGTGTGTGTGTGTGTGTGTGTGTGTGTGTGTGTGTGTGTGTGTGTGTGTGTGTGTGTGTGTGTGTGTGGGCTAATGTCTGTGTGTGTTGTCCAGAATCGCCCCAAAAAGGCCTCTGGATAGGGCCCCTGCCCGGCGTCCATATATGGAGCTGGCCTGTTCTGACATCATTCTGCCGTCTGCAACTCTGCATACTGCATAGACAGCATGCCAGACAAAGAACTCCATATATGGGCATAAAAGGGACACAGACATAATATCTGGGTGGGGCATGCATTTCCAATGTGCATCGTTCCAAGTAGTCTTTAAAGGACCACTTCACCACTTTTCAACTTATCTTCCTATAATTAGTCCTAACTAATGTTCATGATAAAATACCACCATTCTTTCCTACTCAGTCTGTGTCTCATAGGAAGGCTGTGGGCAGTTCAGAAACCCGTCCACCAGTGACATCATCGATGGTGAATCCAAGCTAATAGAAACGGCAGGCTTTCTTTTCCTGAAAAGTTTCAATACAAAAGTTGAAGCCATCGTTCTCACGATAATAAAAATCTAAAGATATTTAAAACAATTCTTGTTTAAAAAAATATCTGCCTAATGATGATGTCACTGGTGGACGGGTGTCCGAACTGCCCAAAGCCCTCCTATGAGACACAGACTGAGTAGGAAAAAATTGTGGTGTTTTATCATGAACATTAGTGAGGACCAATTATATGAAGAGATGTTGAAAAGTGGTGAAGTGGTCCTTTAAGTCAATTTTGAATGCCAAACTTTACGGTAACAGACTATTTTTTGAGGGGCGCTAGCCCCTTCTATACACAGATTTTGTCCTCACACGTCTCAAGATTTGCCATTGACAATGAAAGGGGAATTCAGGTCAAATGTCCGCTAAATCTTGTCCCCACACGTCTCAATATTTGCCATTGACAATGAACGGAGAAATTACGTCAGAATTCCGCTAAATATGACTTAAATGAAACATCAAAACATTAAACGCCATTGACATTGAAGGGAAAACTTACGTCATATGTAAACGACCTAATCGGTTAACCAATCACATGTTGGTGGGAGTGCTTGGCCAATAAGAGACCACCTTATGTACCTTATGTAGCAATGTCGAATCCGGGCTCCCCCAGAGTTAGTGTCGAAGTGTCCTTGAGCAAGACACTGAACCCCTAACAGCTCCCGATGTGCTGGTTGGTGCCTTGCATAGTTTCCGGTGTATGAATGTGTGTGTGAATGGGAGAATGTAATGCACAATCTCTGTAAAGCGCCTTGGATAAAGGCGCTATATGAATGCACCATTTACCATTTTGGTCACAGACCTGGTCACGACGAGAGAGATCATTGTCACAAATAGCGTTAACCCAACGAATGTTTCAAGATGAGCGCCATGTCAATCCAATTCTAGTTTTGCGAGAGAAGCACCTGCATGTGCAATTTCAGTACACGTAAATATTGCTGATTGATTCCAACCCTACCAGCATTCCGCTTGGATGGAGGCAAGTCAGTCGGCAGCAGCGCTCAACACCTCTAGGCGCGGGCACTTGGCTGGCCGCGGACATTCACTACAGTTGAGGGCACGCGATAGGGCCGGGCACTCGCCTCTCTCCAACGCACCTCTCGGGGCTCGAGGACTATGCTTGCCTTCAAACCGTCGTCAGTTCCATTAACGAACAACGGGACGGTAACGTTTTTTTTTTCTAAGTTGATTTTCTTGTCATAATGAAGAGCTGTGACAATAATAAACATTCGGTATACAAACGGTGACTGAAGTGCTGAAGCATCACGCCAATCAACCGAGTACAACAACTAGACCAATGTTTATGTAACAGCGGTGTGTTTGTGCGTGCGTGCGTGCACACACACACACACACACACACACACACACACACACACACACACACACACACACACACACACAGAGAGAGCGGGAGGGAGTAGTTTATAATGGAGCAGGAGTTAGTTTTCGGTGTGTGAAAGGCCCTCTGTGTGCGCGGCTAAAAGGCAGCTCTCTCTTCATTAGGCTCCGTCTGACAGAGAGGCTCTGTCACACACAGGAGCTTTGAAAGATGGTAAGGTCAGATTTACATGTTTATAGAGGGCTGCAAATCCCCAATGATCCTATCTCTCTGTCTGTCTGTCTGTCTGTCTGTCTGTCTGTCTGTCTGTCTGTCTGTCTGTCTGTCGGTCTGTCTGTCTGTCTGTCTGTCTGTCTGTCTACAGACAATTTGAGACAAACACCAGCAAACTTTTAGCAGGTATATTTATCTCAGTTTTCTGGAAATGAGAGGAACTCCTCTCCTCTCCTCTCCTCTCCTCTCCTCTCCTCTCCTCTCCTCTCCTCTCCTCTCCTCTCACATTCTCTCTCCTCTCCCCTCAACCAAACCTAAAGCATCTTCTGGTTCTAATACACTTTCAAATAGTTTGCTGACAGTTGATTGAGTAAAAACTCAAATCATATTGATGTTAAAACATTTTGTTTCTGACCGTGGAAGATTAGGTAAATATGTAGGCTATAGGAGTTGAAATGCCACCTTGACGACAGTGTCCTGTGAGCCGCCACTTGGCACAACGCCAGGGCAGTGTTGATTTTGACTGAAAATTCATGTCATAATTATTATAGTCATCTAATTTTTTTTTTAGAGTTAGTCGACTAAATTTCACAAGATATTAGTCGACTAGGTTGTTCTTGTCTACAAAAGTGTATTTTGGCAGGCTTGATGCCATCGAAATGCGTGATTTTACACCACAGACCGTTGTGACCTTGTATCTGCTATTTGCAGAGCTGAACCCAACGACTTGTCTTTAGTTTCTACTGCAGATCTTTTATCCATCCTCATTTTGGTCTCGTTTTTATTTGTTGACAGAACTGTCAATACTTTTAATCATCATAGCTTATAGTTTTTATTTAGTTTACGTCACTGAAAAAAGTTATTCGACCAAAGAAATGTCCTCATAGTTTTAGTCGACAAAATCACCACTGGTCTGCCCCATGCGTGCGTGCCCGTGCCCGTGCGTGCGTGCGTGCCTGTGCCCGTGCGTGCGTGTGTGCGTGCGTGCGTGCCCGTGCCCGTGCGTGCGTGCGTGCCCGTGCGTGTGTGCGTGCGTGCGTGCGTGCGTGCACTTGTGTGTCCGCCTTTGCAGCTTTTGTCCAACGTAAGAAGGAGGGAGGGGGGAGGGGGGGGGGGGGGGGGGGGGGTCCACTGGGTTAGATGAATGTCAGGAACTTCCCGTAAAGATGCCAGCTCATTGTAAAAGCTGCATTTATAATTCACATGGGAAAACACATGGCTGCTATGGGAAGAACGGGGTAAGATGAGACATGTTTCATTTAAGTTGTCCTGGAAGCAAGAAAGACCAAATGAGAGAGCAGGAAATCTACTCTTATTTCAGGATGTCTTCAATTATGAGAAAGCATCTATATGACAAAAGGCTAATAAAGACATGACTTTATTTCAAACATAAACAAGCAAGAAAACAAAGAAACAAAGAAACAAACAAATAAGTGTCATTTTGAAAACTCCCATCTGCTTAGCAAAGTACAATTTACAATTTAGGCATTTAGCAGACGCTCTTAATCCAGAGCGATTTACAGTAAATACATAAAATAGTCATCATGAATCATATGTAAGCTAAACAAACAGTGGAATATCTATATAATGAAACTATATGCGTATACCGGTACACTATAGAGTGCTATGTCTACATAAAGTGCTGTTTAAGCTACATAAATTGAGCCTATTCATACACCTGTAGGTCATTGACATTGAGGCTATAGGGTAAGTGCTACGGCAAGTGCTATATGGGCTAAGATGGAGTCTGAAGATTGGGAGTGAGTCTGCAGTTCTGATTGCTATGGGAAGTGCATTCCATAGTTTTGGGGCCAGAAGGGAGAAGGGTTTGGGATGTGTAGATCATTCTCCCGAGTCCCGGCGTTTCAAAGTACAACAATGTGCAATGTGCAAACATTCATGAGGTAGGAGGAGGATATCAAATGGAACATAACCGCCCTAAAGAGTAAAGACTAATCATTTTGTGTATTCCTGCACTCTGCATCGAGTGATCTCGGTAGCTTATTAGAGATTCTGACTTTCAATTGTACATGGGTGGGTGACATGACATGCTGTCCTTTGCTGTCCTCAGTGTCAAACACGTATAAATAAAAAATATATTAGTCAAAAACCTTCTGAATATTGTGCAGAACATTATGCTTTATGTGAACGTACTCAAGATTAAAACATTTCATTCCTCATTTCTTCAGAATTCTTCAAAACCAAACATAGCAAAACTCATATGGTGCGAACTTGAATAAAACTAAGGAAAAGAATGCAAATATTCTTTAAAAAATTCCATAAATATAATATAGATGTTTGTGACTGACCCACATACATTTTGTGTTTTTGCTTTGGCAATGTAAACATAATTATGTTTTCTCATGCCAATAAAGCTCTTTGAGTGAGTGAGTGAGTGAGTGAGTGATTGATTGAATAACTTGTAAATCTGGTGAAGGCACATTCAGAACCGTGTCATCTTGCACCATCACATCTAAAATGTTCTGCGTGCGTACGAGCGTTCATGCGAGCGTGCGTGCGTGCTTTTGTGTGTTGTGTGTTTGTCAGCAGGCGTTAGCCTCGGGTTACCGCAGTGGATCGGTTTCATACACAGTTTTATCCCGTCTGGAATGTTCTGGAATGTCTTGTAAATCCCTGTGCTGATGGAGACCACTAGAACCAGACACTCTGTCATTAGCGCGGCTTGGAAACGGACCAGCCCATTATTGCTCTAGCCACTATTACCCTAGCGTTATTATTTACACGGCTCGTTTGAGGTGCTTGATTCGGATTGCCCAATCCCTGAAATCATCGGTCTGTTATTTACTGGACAATGACCGCTGAACTCGATAATGGACCGCTGCCTAATCAAAGGCTCAGAGGCAGCACCTGCGCATATCAATCTGCGCCACTTGGTTTTGTGCCATTTATGACCGTATACAACAACATGGCAGCCATGTAAACAAACACACAATGACATTTACAGTGGTGTAAAGTAATTAAGTACATTTACTTAAGTAGGCTACTGTACTCAAGTACAGTTTTGAGGTATTTGTACTATACTGGAGTACTTCTACTCCACTACATCTCAGAGGGAAATATTGTACTTTTACGCACACACTCACATGGGGCGGCAGTGGCTCAGGTGTAGAGTGGCCGCTAGTTCGATGCCCAGAGTTAGTGTCAATGTGTCCTTGAGCAAGACACTGAACCCCAAATTGTTGTCGATGTGCAGGTTGGTGCCTTGCATGGTTTCCTACGACATCGTGTGTGTGTGTGTGTGTGATTGGCTGAATGTAATGGGGGGGGGGGGGGGTCTGGGCTCTGATCGTAGGCAACCCCGGTTGTTACCTTCGTAAGCAAAAGTTTTCAACCTTTTTCATGTCAAGGTCCATTATTTATTCAGCATTTTCGCCACGGATCACCATTTCAGACCCAAAACTTTTAATATTTTGTTAACGTTGGATACGATTTTGTCCACAATTCCATGTATTGATGTGGTAACATAGCAGAGATATCAGGAAAACGTTGAAAACTGAAAAGGAGCCAGCTTAGGTGGTTCGGGCATCTGGGTAGGATGCCTCTCGGGCGTCTCCCTAGGGAGGTCCTCGACGCACGTCCGGGGCAGACCAAGGCGCAGTTGGAGGAAACACATCGACTCACTGGCCTTGGAACGTCTCGGGATCGCCCAGGAGGAAGTCACTAATGTTGCTCTGGAGAAGGAAGTCTGGAGCACTCTGGTGGAGCTGTTGCCTCCGCGACCCGACTACGGGTCGCGGAGGTCCATTTGGTTGCCAACTCTCCACCATTTAGCTGGGACCCCCAGGAGGCTGGAGCCCGCTCAGGGATCACTGGTTGTGGTCCCTGAACCACTGGGTGAGAACCAATGCACTACAAGACACAATTGCTCTGTCAAATTTGTACCCGAGTAAGAATTCTGGAGTAGGCTACTTGCTTTTAAAAATACTAAATGCATTTTCTTTTTGTATGCACTGCTGTACTAAAAATAACATATAAATAGCCTATACTGCTGAGAATAGCAGATCCACAAGCTCACAACACATCACAACACGTGGCAGCGGTGGCCGAACGGATTGCGGAGCGGTCTTGATACCGGAAGGTCGCCAGTTCGAATCAGCGGTCCGACACGTTAAAATTACCACCGCTGAAGTGCCCTTGAGCAAGGCATTGAACCACTACCATGAAATGTTCTATGAGCAAGGCCTGGCTGGAAACAAGTTCTTGAGCTTAGCCCAGATACCCTGGGTAAATATAGTAACTTTGCTTTGCAAGTAGATAAGTGGTTAATTCATAATGCATTTAGTTTTCCTTCTTAGAAAATGTAGTAGTAGGCTACTGGAGTCAAAAGTACAATATTTGTCTTTGAAATGTATTGGAGTAAAAGTCACAAGTACCCAAAAATAGTAAAACGTACAGAAAGTGATGTTTTTTGAGGGCCTCCCATTAATGTTTGTTTTTCCTTAAACAAACATTAAAAACACCATTGACATGCAGAGTTTAATGTTTGTTTTGTCTATTGTCTGATAGTCTATAGTCTTATAATTACGAAGGGCAGCGGTGGCGGAACGGTTTGCGGAGCGGTCTTGTTATCGGAAGGTCGCCAGTTCGAATCCCCGGACCGGCACGTTAAAATTACCACCGCTGAAGTGCCCTTGAGCAAGGCATTGAACCCCTACCATGAAATGTTCTATTCTTTACAAACATAGCAACAACTCTGGTTAACAAACTGCCCTCCCACTCTGGGCTCTTTGGTGTAGAGCACATTACAACCTTCTACAGAAACCTAGGTGTTTGTAAAGACGATTTTAAACTAGTTATGGTAACAACTGATGAGGTAATTAAGAAACTGAGTGCCCTCCAACCCCACAAGGCCACAGGCCATGACAACATTCCCTCCAAATTTCTCAGAGACTCAGCCATCTCTATAGCTCCAATCATCACCCACATAGTAAACCTCTCCATCAAACAGGGACAGGTCCCCCAAGATTTCAAACTGGCCAAAGTAACCCCCTTGCACAAGAAAGGGAGTAAATTAGACCCCGGCAACTACCGCCCTATTTCTATTCTTAGTTCCATCTCGAAAGTGATGGAAAAAATAGTCTATGAACAGGTTGAAAAGTATCTTGCCACTAATAAATTATTGTACGAGTTCCAATCTGGCTTCAGAACATCCCACTCCACTGACACATGCCTTCTCTATTTGAGCGACCACATCAAACAAGAGGTGGGCGCTGGCAAATACTGAGGCATGGTCATGCTGTACCTCCAAAAAGGTTTTTGACACCGTGAACCACTCCATACTGGTTAACAAGCTAAAAGCAATTGGTTTCGATAGCACATCAGTGAGCTGGATGCAATCCTACCTGGAGGGGAGAGAACAGATGGTGGAAGTGAACGGAACACTGTCCCCCCCCCCCTCCCAGTGAGCTGTGGCGTTCCACAAGGAAGCATACTAGGGCCTCTACTGTTCCTAATATATGTAAACGACATGACTTCAGCTTGTGACTGCAACTTGTTCCTGTTCGCAGATGACTCAGCACTGCTGGTCTCGGACAGGGACAAACTGCAGGTTGAAAATGCCCTCAGCTCTGAACTCGGTGGAATCTGCACCTGGCTCGCTGATAACAAACTATCTTTACACCTGGGAAAAACTGAATCCATTCTCTTTGGCTCTAATAGTAATCTCAGCAAGGCAAATGGCTTCTTGGTTAAAGTGGGTGACAATGTTATCACACGTAAAGATGAAATTACCTACCTAGGTTCCATCCTGGAGGCTAATCTTTCCGGTGATAAAATGGCCACCAACGTAATCAAAAAGGTCAACCATAGAACAAGATTCCTTTACAGGATCTCCTCACTGGTCAACAAAAACACCTTGAAGACCTTAACAGGAGCCCTTGTACAGGGTTTCTTTGACTATGCATGCACCTCCTGGTACCACAGCACCTCCAGACTTCCCAAAACAAACTGGTCAGGCTCCTACTTGACCTAGCCCCCCGAACCCACCTCACCCCTGCCCACTTCGACAGGCTGGAATGGCTTAGGGTCGACGACAGAGTACAGCATCTTGCAATGGGTCTGGTCCACAAGATTCGATACACCACCAAGATACCCATGTACCTGTCTAGATACTTCCTTCATGTTAATGAAGTCCACACACACAACACCAGAGGGAGTGCAACGAACCATGTACAACCCAGATTCGGCACAAACAAGGGACTAAATTATTTTCGCTCCTATGCCACCAAAATGTGGAACGCCCTACCAACTGTCATTAAGACATGCGAATCCCTTGACTCTTTCAAAACCGCTCTCAAAGGGCACCTACGGACGGCTGCAATTCGAAACTGGCCCCTGTAAAATCGGAATCCCTCAAACACGAACACAAGGACAACACAAGAGACGGTCACGGCCACACAGCCAACTCAAGGTACGGCCACGGAGCCGACTTGGGGACCCAACGCAGCTCCTCCAAGGAAAACAAACAAATTAACGGAGCTGAACGTGAATCCCCCCCACCGCCCACCCCTTTTTTTCCCCTCACTGTATATGTTTCTTTTCCCTTTTTACCTCCTTTATGATGAATTCCTGTTCTGTCTATAGAAGTGTCTATTTGTACGTCTCTAAATGTTTTGATGATTTGAACATGGTGGACCCTATTGGAAACAAGTGTAATGCTTAATTGGGTCGTCCACTCACAGTTAACAGCCTTTGTATTGAGTTTGTGCTTGAAATGTACTGTAATTCTGCAAACTGTTAATAAATTCTTCAATCAATCAATCAATCAATCAAGCAGGGTCTGGCTGTAAACAAGCATCTCGAGCTTAGTCCATTCACCCTGGGTAAACAAAGAACTTTGCTTTGCTTTTTACGTCATAAAATATGTATATATAGCGCCCCTCACTTCACACGGGTGTGATTTTTTTTAACCTAAGTAGGCTACATACAATATGCCAAGATTATATGCACACAAATGTATTCTTATTATTCTTTGTTTGCTCTTTGCACTCTTGATTTGATCACATTTTTGTTGTTATTATTAGCCTATCTACATCCTGCTGCATTTTCTGAAGGAAGCCAAACAAAAATACGTTTTTTTTAGACAGCACTTCTTAGACTTATATAGCATTTGAAACAGACTTATAGCATGTCATGTAGACAGCACAATAAGTGCATTGTATGTAGTCATAGCACTTCATAGTATATATGTACAGCATAGTATAGCATATATGTATAGTTTATATGTATAGTGTCATTATATAGATATGTTCTAGTTATAGTTTATATGTATAGTGTGTAAGTGTCATTATATAGATATGTTCTAGTCACGTTCTTAGCTTACGCATGTTTCGCGATAAATGCATTTTACATATGTGATGTATTCCCATGCTTTTTGTTCTTGCTTAATGTAAGTCGCTCTGGATTAAGAGCGTCTGCTAAATGCCTAAATTGTAAATTGTAAATTGTATGTTTTGCATAGGATGCAACCTTAGAGTATATACTCTAAGGATGCAACAATAAAAGTACAACCTTGACCTTGAAGTACAAACAGTCACAGTCAGTACAGTACTCAAGTCAATGTACTTTGGTTAATATGACTATTAAAGGCCTATTTATATTCATAGTTTGGATTTTCGGTGGTGAGGTGAATGAATAGGCCTTACTCTGTAGGACTTTATTATGTCCAGCCACCAGGTGGCAGTAATGCCACAGTAAGGACGGCAGGCAGGCTGCGCTGCCCTTAACGCCAAAGAAGATTGACCCGGATGTTGTTCCTTCCAGAACAACACGAAGCCGCGCGTACATGTGAGTGTTCACGTTCTGTTTATTGATTTACAACGACTTCATTAATGGGTGTAGCAATAACTGAATGTCGCGCGAAGGCTACAGAAGACCTTAACTCTTATTTAATGACCGCTAAACAGTTCAACGAGGGACAACAAAGCCATTGGAATGAATCCGCTGCGTTACGTTAGCTAGCACGTTAGCCTAATAGCCTCAACTGTTAGCTCAACTGAACTCCATTGAATGAGAATGCATTCAGATTTCAGAGAAATTGATTGAAAATGTTATTAACAGATTGCAGAATGGCTACAGTCCAAGGAAGGCACAGGCATAGCTCTGGTCCATAGCTCTAATGCCTTGTTGGTCCATAGCTCTAATGCCTTGTTCAGCTAATGGACCAAAGGGAGCTAAGGTCAATACAAAAACTGCTAAGAGGATAAAACCAGAAAAGCTCTTAAGTACTCGAAGTACTTACTATACAGAATGTTTCATTTCACAAGTTTTCAAATGTATAATATATTTAAAAAACAGAATAGCTTAACAAATGTCTGACATGTACGGTGTTATATAGGACTTAAAGGGATATTTCACATATTTCAGACTTTGGGTGATTTCATTGTCTACTCAGTCTTATGTAAACACTCCAGTCAGTTTTTAAGTTGCTTGATTCAGTATATTAATATTATTTTTTAGCCACCCGCCCCCTTCCTATACAAACCCATTGTAACTTCAAACTCAATTTTAACCATGACAGAAATCAGTACTCACTGCCAGTCCGAACCTCAACCAGGTTCCATTTGTACACTCACACCACTGGTCAGGTCTAAAGTGGTAACTCTATGATAACTCTATAGTCTCTCTATAACTCTATAACTCTCTAGTCGTTCTCAACCAGTGGTCCTTGAAGGGGTTCCTTCCCAGCTAAATGACGGAGAGTTGGTAACCAAATGAACCCTTATAGATCTTTAACTCTTGAGAGTGACGCTTAACGGGTCCATTTGCTCTCAATAGTTCAATTATTGTTAAAGTCTACACAGTTGGAGAATGTAGAAGAATGTTATTTTGATGAACGTTTGCCTGTTAACTTATCTGTCCTCTATGGTACCAACATCAATACAGCATGGAATTGTGGACAAAATACTATCCAACGATAACAAAATATTAACACTTTTTAAGTGGTAAGTGGTGCATTTATATAGCGCCTTTATCCAAGGCGCTTTACATAGATTGTGCATTACATTCACCCATTCACACACACATTCATACACCGACGGTAGCGGAAGCCGTGCAAGGCACCAACTAGCACATCGGGAGCAATTAAGGGTTCAGTGTCTTGCTCAAGGACACTTCGACACTAACTCTGGGGGAGCCCGGGTTCGAACTGGCAACCTTGCGGTTCCCATCCAGGCACTCTACCCCTGAGCCACCGCCGACCGAGAGGCTAAATTAAATGCTGGTCCGTGAATCAAATGCCAAATAAATAATGGGCCTTGATATGAAAAAGGTTGAAAAACCCACTGCTGTAGTTGCTAAAACTGAAAAATGTGCGAATATTTCATACATTCAGTTAGTTAAGTTTCTTCACCTCGATAGCAGGCACAAATGTTCTCAGAGGTAATTGGGGTTTACATGAAAGCTAAAAAAAACCCATCTTCACACCACAATGGTCTGAACCCTAGTGATGATGACCTTTGTGACCTCTGCTCTGATGACCTTTGACCTCCGCTCTGACCCCCAGAATGATGGAACCTCCAGCGACCACAGCAGAGGAGGAGAAAGGAGTGAAGAGGAAGACCAATGAAGATGAGGAGGAGTCGCCTACAACGAAACCTGTAAGTTTTCTTTGCCAGGACTATAGGTGCTGCCACACTATCGAAAGAGCTGCGCACGTTCTCGGCTGCGCGCAGCTTAAATTCCGAGTTTTTAGACAGCTTGTGGATGGAAAAGAAGCTCCACCTCCGGACTTTTTGCGCGACGGCCAGATTCCCGGAAACGCTCTCCTCCGCGCAAAAAGTCCGCGGAGGTGGAGCTTCTTTTCCATCCACCAGCTGTCTAAAAACTCAGAATTTAAGCTGCGCGCAGCTTAAGAAGTGCGCAGCTTAAGACCGTTTTGCGCTAAGGTGTGGAGACGGTGTATCAGAGTCAGAAGAAAATGTAACGTTTGGTTACCCAGCTGCCCAGCAGTTTTGTGTTCCATATGATTAACTCTCTCTCTCAATCACACACACACACTGTACTTTTCTCTCATTTATTTACTTGTCTGTCTGTGTGTCTTTCCGTCTGCCAGTATACAGGTCACAGTCAGAAAGTCGCCAGTCATTATAACAGCCTACAGGAGACAGGGTTGGCAGTTCGAAGCCACAGTCGAATCTTTCACATGAGAAACTTCAACAACTGGCTCAAGAGCATCCTGATTGGTGAGAACAGTACACTTTGCAAACATACACCAGAGTCTAGCACGTGTGGAGCATTATTGTCCAGGGTGTTTTACTAGGAAGGGAGAAGAGTCTAGGACGTGTGGATAGAACTGTCCAGGGGGTTTTACTAGGAAGGGAGAAGAGTCTGGGACGTGTGGATCGTTGTCCAGGGTGTTTTACTAGGAAGGGAGAAGAGTCTGGGACGTGTGGATCGTTGTCCAGGGGGTTTTACTAGGAAGGGAGAAGAGTCTGGGACGTGTGGATCGTTGTCCAGGGGGTTTTACTAGGAAGGGAGAAGAGTCTGGGACGTGTGGATCGTTGTCCAGGGGGTTTTACTAGGAAGGGAGAAGAGTCTGGGACGTGTGGATCGTTGTCCAGGGGGTTTTACTAGGAAGGGAGAAGAGTCTGGGACGTGTGGATCGTTGTCCAGGGGGTTTTACTAGGAAGGGAGAAGTGTCTGGGACCTGTGGATAGTTGTCCAGGGTGTTTTACTAGGAAGGGAGAAGAGTCTGGGACGTGTGGATAGTTGTCCAGGGGGTTTTACTAGGAAGGGAGAAGAGTCTGGGACGTGTGGATAGTTGTCCAGGGGGTTTTACTAGGAAGGGAGAAGAGTCTGGGACCTGTGGATAGTTGTCCAGGGTGTTTTACTAGGAAGGGAGAAGAGTCTGGGATGTGTGGATCGTTGTCCAGGGGGTTTTACTAGGAAGGGAGAAGAGTCTAGGACAGGGTTCCCCAATTAATTTTCCTCGAGGGCCATATTTTGACTAGGTTACCAGGCTGGGGGCCGAGTCCGCACGCGTGAGGTCGAGGTCTTGCCCTGAAAATTCATTTTCAGGGCAGGACCCCATTTGAAAAGGATGCCCAGTTTGACATGCATAGGCTACTGACCCCCATTTAATGCCATTTATATCTGGGACCCCCCCCAAAAAAAATAAAAAAATGTTTTTCTTTTTCTTTTTTCTTTTTTAATTCTTCCGCGGGCCGCAAGGGGGCGCTCCGCGGGCCGCAAATGGCCCGCGGGCCGCCTATTGGGGAACCCTGGTCTAGGACGTGTGGATAGTTGTCCAGGGGGTTTTACTAGGAAGGGAGAAGAGTCTGGGATGTGTGGATCGTTGTCCAGGGGGTTTTACTAGGAAGGGAGAAGAGTCTGGGACGTGTGGATAGTTGTCCAGGTGGTTTTACTAGGAAGGGAGAAGAGTCTGGGACGTGTGGATAGTTGTCCAGGTGGTTTTACTAGGAAGGGAGAAGAGTCTAGGACGTGTGGATAGTTGTCCAGGGGGTTTTACTAGGAAGGGAGAAGAGTCTAGGACGTGTGGATAGTTGTCCAGGTGGTTTTACTAGGAAGGGAGAAGAGTCTGGGACGTGTGGATAGTTGTCCAGGGGGTTTTACTAGGAAGGGAGAAGAGTCTGGGACGTGTGGATCGTTGTCCAGGGGGTTTTACTAGGAAGGGAGAAGAGTCTGTGACGTGTGGATCGTTGTCCAGGGTGTTTTACTAGGAAGGGAGAAGAGTCTGGGGGACGTGTGGATCGTTGTCCAGGGGGTTTTACTAGGAAGGGAGAAGACCAAGTACAGAGCCAGAGTTTATTTAATTATTAAGGGTTGGTTAAATGTCTAAGAAAGTAAGAATACGCATTAATCCAACATACACTGCTGTTAAACAAGTCAATGAAGCTACCGGTATCTATGAAAAATTAATTTAATCTGCATGCAATTGTATACAACATGTAAAGGGGGGTCCCTGCTTCATCTCTCTCTCTCACAGTAGAGGTAACACTGGTATGTCTGGATGTGGGAAAGGAGATTTGCTTACTGTACTGTTGTTGTATTGTAGGTAACATATTGGACCAAGTAAGGGAAAGCAGTACAGACAGAGTAGACATCTCTGTGCTGGACCTGGGATGTGGGAAAGGAGGTGATTTGCTCAAATGGAAGAAAGGGAACATCGCAAATCTAGTCTGTGCAGGTAAGATATGTACAGTGTATATTAAGTGTATAATACATTATGTTTGAAAATGTGTTGTTTGGTCAATTATTTCTCCATTGGCTAACAATGAATATCCATTATGCTGTTGGAAACCCTGTTATCTTCCCTTAAACCCATTAAGACCTGAGACCAATTTAAAAAATAATAACTTTCCTGAAAAAATATGTTTCTATATATGTAGTGTTCAAACCGTTTCATGCCAAGGACCCAATACTTACTGTCAATATTATACACAAATATTCACAATTTTCAAAAATAGCAGATCTACAAGCTCATAGTGACAATGGCTTGTATATCTGCTCTTTCTGAATAGCCAAAGTATAACGCATGGTTAAAGTGGTTTAAATCCGCACACCAGTTTGTAGAGCTCAGAGACTTAACTCTATTTTAAAGGCAACAAATATATGCAACATTTCGACCGACTACGTTAACTACTGTATATGACTTGTAGCCTTTTCTATGTTCCTTTCTCTACAAGAGAGGAGCTGTGTAGTACTGTCAATGTATGGTGTATCTATTGATGTATTATGTTATATGATTTTTAGACATCGCAGGGGTGTCGGTAGAACAATGTCGGAGTCGTTACGAGGACATGCAGAAGAAATGTTACCGTGGCGACCGGATGTTCGTCGCTGACTTCATCACTGCTGACTGCACCAAGGTATCTTTTTACTGCATTCTATTTCTACTGATGTAAATGTATTCTTTATATGTTCATCATGCTTCTTTTTATTCTGTATGTATGTATTGCACTGGAGCTGTTGGACATTAACCCATTTTGGGCGGGAACCCCTTTTGGTGTTAGCATTATGTTATGCTTTAGCTATTGAAAAATAGCAGATCTACAAGCTCATAGCGCGCCACCGAGTGGCGCGCTACGAGCTTGTAGGTCTGCTATTTTTGAAAAATCGAAGAACGACTGACATAGAAACATAGCTTTTTCAGAAAACTGTCAGGATGTAGAAGACATTTTTAGAATCTGATCTCAGGTCAAAATGGGTTAAAGTATCTGTCTGTCTGTCTGTCTCTCCAGGAGGTGTTGTCAGCCCGGTTTAAGGAGAAGAAGCTGCTGTTCGATGTGTGCAGTTGTCAGTTCGTGTGTCACTACTCGTTTGAGTCGTATCAGCAGGCAGACACCCTGCTGAAGAACGCCTGCGAGTCCCTGAAACCTGGAGGCTTCTTCATAGGAACAACAACCGACTCCTTCGAACTGGTGTAAGTTATAATACTAATAAAGTCCCTGAAACCTGGAGGCTTCTTCATAGGAACAACGACCGACTCCTTCGAACTGGTGTAAGTTATAATACTAATAAAGTCCCTGAAACCTGGAGGCTTCTTCATAGGAACAACCACCGACTCCTTCGAACTGGTGTAAGTTATAATAATAATAATGACGACGACATTAATCATAATTTGGTCCCCCGTCCGTGTGAGTCTGGTTTCACCTGTTTGTGAATTAAAGGTTTCTTGGTAACTAAATCGCTCTGGATTAAGAGCGTCTGCTAAATGCCTAAATTGTAACGCATCAACAACTTCTGATATTTTAATACTAGTCCATATCTAGCCAACAATATCATATCAATAATATGTCTATTTTTATATAGCTATTTGGAAATGACTTCAAATGTCTTACAATTCCTTATGTTGAGCACGTGCCTTTGTATACAGATTGTGTGTGTGTGTGTGTGTGTGTGTGTGTGTGTGTGTGTGTGTGTGTGTGTGTGTGTGTGTGTGTGTGTGTGTGTGTGTGTGTGTGTGTGTGTGTGTGTGTGTGTGTGTGTGTGTGTGTGTGTGTGTGTGTGTGTGTGTGTGTGTGTGTTATAATACACAGGTTTAATGTTTGTCTTTAGTTCAATGTTTGTTTTGTAAAAGCATTGACAACGAAGGGAAAATGTACTCATAATGTGTCATTTACATCATATTGTCTCTTTATTGTTAATGGCGTTAAATGTTTGTGTTTGCATCGTTTGTTTTACATCACCATTACATCACCTAATCAACATGAGTTAGACTTTCATATATTAGTGCCCCTCACTTCACACGGGTGTGATTTTTATCACACTAGCTGATGAAATCAAGTAAACCATTTGTTTCCCTCTGTCCTCTTTCTCTCATCACTTCACACGGGTGTGATTTTTATCACACTAGCTGATGAAATCAAGTAAACCATTTGTTTCCCTCTGTCCTCTTTCTCTTATCCCTTTCCCTCTCCCCTTCTCTCTGTTTGTCTTTCTGTCTCTCTCTCTCAGGAAGCGGTTGGAGTTGTCCGATGGCTTGTCGTTTGGTAACGAGGTGTACAGTGTTCGTTTTGACCAAAAGGGTCAGTATCCTCTGTTTGGATGTCAGTATAACTTCAACCTGGAGGGCGTGGTCGATGTGCCTGAGTTCCTGGTTTACTTTCCTCTGCTTGAAGAGTAAGTGCCTGTCTGTCTGTCTGTCTGTCTGTCTGTCTGTCTGTCTGTCTGTCTGTCTGTCTGTCTGTCTGTCTGTCTGTCTGTCTGTTTTGTGTATTTATCTTAACACTAAATGTAGTCTGAAGAAGACACTGTTTGACAAGGGCTGTGTGTGTGTGGTGTATATTCCAGGATTGCTAAACGCTATGGGATGAAGCTGCTGTTTAAATACAGATTCTCTGAGTTCTTTGAGGACAACATCAAGAACCAACAGAACCGAAACCTGCTGACAAGGATGATGGGCCTGGAGGTAACCACGACAACCACCCAGCAACCACTCACACAGTAGCCATAGCAACCACATGCAGAGTAACCAAGTATTGCAAGTTTTGCAACAATTTACAGTCCACACACGCTACACTGCTACTCAAGTGACTACTGGCCAATCCTCAATATTTAGCTGTGGAACTGAGTAACTAAATGTCATGCCACCACTCCTCCTACCCCAGTGCAGTTCAAATATGATTATTGTAGGTGGTCGTGGCCTGAAAAGGTGGAGAACCACTGCTCTACAAGATCATCTGAGGTGATTTTAGGTGGCATTGATGGGGCCTGTGACGTGCTAGTGTGAGCTTGTAGATCTGCTTTTTCTGAAGAGCCAACATATGGATAAAGTGGTTAAAATGATTGTGATGCTGTATTAACTACTTTTGCTGGGGATCCCCTGGGACCCCATTGTCTCTCCCTGTCTGTGTGTCTGTCTGTCTCTGTGTGTATGTCTGTGTCCGTCTGTCTGTCTAGTCCTATCCATGTGAAGGCAGCAGCACTCCAGCCACAGAGGCACCAGGGGAATACGACCACGCTGCCAAACACAAGGACTCTGGAGCGTCACTGCCTCTGGTACGCACACACACACACACACACACACACACACACAGAGCGCCTTTATCCAAGGCGCTTTACAGAGATTGTGCATTACATTCACCCATTCACACACACATTCACACACCAATGCCAGAGGAAACCATGCAAGGCACCAACCTGCACATCGGGAGCAATTAGGGGTTCAGAGTCTTGCTCAAGGACACTTCGACACTAACTCTGGGGGAACCTTGCGGTTCCCATCCGGTCGCTCTACCCCTGAGCCACTGCCGCCGGCTGATAAACGGCCCCATTGGTACAACTTACACTATAGTGTAGTAAACGGTTCATATTAGTTATGTTACCATACTGTAATAACATTAACATTTTGCATAACTGATGGATACAGCACAGGTGGTCATTTGGGACAACCTCAATCATGTAAAATTGACTATTTCATCCATTATGTTAACTAACTGTAAAGTATACATGATGTGAACATGCACGTTCCATCATTATCAGACTTAATTTCATTCCTTCAACTTCTTGTCGACGATCCAAAATTACTAGATGTATATATTGGCGTGTCCAAGGCTACTCGCTCTCGGTTGGGGGGGAAAGAAAAGTGAAATGAAATTGATACATTTTCATTGATCCTAAAATTCTGATTGTGTTATTTTTTTCTTTCTCTGCAGGGAACGTTGAGCAAGTCCGAGTGGGAGGCAACAAGTGAGTTGAATGTTTTACTCTGTTGTATTGGTGTTGCCACTAGTCATTTAATGCTTGATTTATGTTTGATTATTACTATTGGTAATTATATTCTGACTCGCAGGTAATAGCTAACCACATACACTTGGAAGTGATTCATTTTCATATAAACAAACAATAAGGTTTTTCTTTGGTCAACTATAAAATCTCGGTCTGCTCCTCTGAGCTGCACGCTAGTAGAAAAGATTAAGATCTAGATTCATTCCAATTCATTTTAGTTACTCTTTTTTTTTTTTTTTTTTTTTAATACATATTTTCATGGAAAAAATAATCGTGAGAATCGTGATCTCAGTTCTTGTGGAGGAAAATAGAGATTCACATTTGAGCAAGAATCGTGCAGCGCTAGTACTGTTTCTATTTGTGGTGTTCATCTCTGTGTCTTACAAAGCTCAGATGATGTCATAAAGCAATTAGCCACTAGAGGTCACAGTGTACAGTATTTTAGAATGGGTGTAGTGAGGCACCAGCAAAGTGCCTCCGACCCTCCCTACTTGACTCCCTTTCCAATTGTTTTCAACTTCTTTTGCAAAAGCAGAAGGAGGTTTGTTGGTGTCAGTTAGTGGTTTTAAATGTGTTGGCATGTACATTTAATGAGTTGTTTTTTCTTCGAGATCGAGACTATCAGCTATGAGATTACCTTTAGAAATAACGGTTTAATGAGAATCTATTAATTATTATGTAATCATATTGAAGTTTGTTTATGTTGTACATAATTATCTTTGAATATAAAACTAGTTTTATGTTGTTTACTGACACATAACTGGCAATTTGCTCTCTCTCTCTCTCTCTCTCTGTCTGTAGGTATATACCTGGTGTTTGCCTTCCAGAAGGTCTCCTGACTGCCAGATATAATGATACATGCAGACTGAATGGCACAATCCTGATTTACTGATAGAGTGAATGACAGGCACTGAATGAGTTGAGACACGTTTTGTACAAGGAAACATTGAGTTTTTATTTGAATATTTCTGTAAGTTTCATTAGAAAATGTAAAACCAGCTAAACACAGGATTTGTTTTTCTTCCCTTTTTCATGTTGTGAGTGACCTGTATTAAAAAAAAAAAGAAAAAAAACTATTGAAAGTAGGATCAAAAGTGCTTACAGTGTGGGTTTTGTAAATATTTAACTAATGCAGATGATCAAAAAGACTACATTAGATCCACACATGTACCTTGTTTCATTTTCTGAAAAGTACGTTTTAGACATAAATGTTTTTTCCACACTGATTGCTGGGTGATATTGTCATGAATAATGTGTGGTCTTGTGCTGAAAATAGTCCATCTACAAGCTAGGATTGGAAGTACAGAAGTGATGCATTGTGAGCTTGTAGATTGGCTATTTTTGCTGTGGTTTTTTTTGGAAACTTTTTGAAACATTTTATTGACAATCTTTTTGGTGTGCTTCACAGTGAGTACAGAGTTGGGAGTTAGTTCTGATTTTGTACATGTTTTAAAATGATTACCATCTCCGCCCTAGTCTCGCGTAGCCAGACAACTATTCCACAATCTCCGAATGCTATATAGAGTCTGGAGCTACACCTCCCAAAAGCCGAGAAAGGAAGCGTCATTGTCATTTCCGTTCACGGAAATATATGTTAAAACCTTTTAGATTTTAGAACTTACATTTCTGATAAGCAGCACGCTCTACAGGCTTCGATTATTTGTTTTGCCCTGGATACGTTTCAGTGTATGAGTGCTCCAAACTATATTATTCAGTTAGTATTCACTGAATTAATATTATCATTATGGCCCTGTATAAATATCAAGTGCGATGTAACACCTATGAGCATGTTCATTTACCATAAAGTCTGGGTTGGGTTGTCCAAAATTCTAAGGATATTTTCAGGCAGGAGGAATTAAATCGCAGAAGCATGGCAGGAGTAAGGAGTCTCCTGATACGTGTGTTTTGTCACTGGTCTGGTACAACCCAATCTGAGAACCCATCGTCAAAAAAAGAAGGAAAAACTCTTCCTTTGAATTTGCTTGACGCAAGTCGACAGTCTGTCTCGAGTGAGTCTATCTGGACTATAGTTCAAGATAGTCTCACTCGAGAACATGATGTTGTATACATCATAGTCTTGAGTGAGACTACCTGGACTACAACATCATCATCATAGTCTTGAGTGAGACTATCTGGACTACAACAGATCATCATAGTCTTGAGTGAGACTATCTGGACTACAACAGATCATCATAGTCTTGAGTGAGACTATCTGGACTACAGCATCATCATCATCATAGCAGCACATACGTGAAACCTCACTGCGACCTGGTCGGCCACAGCCAAGACGCAATGACAATCACTGCACCATTCGAGATGTCTATTAGAGTATAAATGTATGGTGTTATATGTACTTCATAAACGTAACTACCATTCTAGATATTATCTATGGTGTTGTCATACCTGAAAGTTATGTGTTCCCTATTTACATAACTTGACTTTGTCTACTGAGTGGCAAAATGAAAATAAAACGTTGCTATAAAACTGAGCCTGAAATGGTTGAGAACCTTGCTCTATAACAAATATGTGTGACCCTACATTTGGGCAAGGTTTTGGCCTGATCTGAGCCCCTTTGACTTCAGCAAATCAAATGGCCATTTCCTGGCCACAGAGTCTGATCAGACTAGCAATGTGCCCTGTGCCCATAATGTGGTTTGTGCTTTAACCATTCAGCTCTCAGTTCGCAGTTATAGAATAATGAAATAGCCTATGTAAACAGAGCTGTTTAAATAAATAAAAACATAGCCTATAGGCCAATATGAGCTATAGAATTATGCTTTTGCTGTCAGAAAATACATAGCCTGCAGCTATATATATATATAAAGATAAGGTAATAATTAAGATGTAGTATAATACAAATAATATGTTTAATAACTACTACTCTCTCGCTCTCTCTCTGTCTGTCTCTCTCTCACTCACACGCACGCACGCACGCACACACACACACACACACACACACACAGTCACACAGTCACAGAGAGAGTGAGCAGCTGTTCATCTCCAGGAGGGGAGAGCTAGGGAGAGAGAAGAAAGCAGAACAGAGCACAGATGGGATGCAAATGGCGACACACAGTGTGTTAGAAATAGAATACATCTCATAAATAACAGCGTTTCATCACATATTTAATTTAAACAACATCTCAACAAACAACCACAGTATAGTAACATGATGTACCGTTACTGCGTCACGTGACCAGGGTTTTTTTTTTTTAGCTTAGCTCTGTTGTTGTAATAGCCCAGGAAGCTAGCTAAGGTTAGCATGCTAACGCTGCTCTGCTAACGCAACGTTATTTTCCTTTTTTATTAGTTTGTTATTTTATTCGTGCACCACAGTCACATCATGGACGGTTTATGACGCTGCGTGTGCACGTTTGCGTGACGGTTGGTGTGTTGTTATTCGTGGCCGTTTGTTTTATTTGTAACGGGAAGCTATAGCCTAGCCACCGTTAGCCTGTTATTAGCCTTTGTCTTTTGTGAGGATGTTGTGAAGGTAAATACATCAATTTTTAACTGTTATGATAAGGACACCGACAGACTACTGTGGTAGATCACTGTGACACTACAGGATTACAACGATGACTGCTTGAATATCATTCCACATTTATCTTCTCTTGTTTTCTGAAAGAGTTGGATGTTTGTTTAACCAGTATTATAATAATAATAACCAGTATAATATACTGCTTACCAGTTCCATTACATACTGCTTAACCAGTATAATAATAATAATAATAATTAATAACCAGTAGAATATTCTGGTTAAACAGTTCATAACATACATGTTTGCTGGTTTATTGATTGTTAGAGGTGATCAGGTTTCAGAATATTGGATGAATCAGTTAATTTGTTTAATTTTATTAGATGAATCGGTTATCAAAGTGAATAGGCGAGTGATTGGTTAATTGGTAATTAGATGAATCGGTTATTGAGGTGAATAGACGAGTGATTGGTTAATTGGTAATTAGATGAATCGGTTATCGAGGTTGAATAGGCGAGTGGCTGGTTAACTGTTAATCAGATGAATCGGTTATCGAGGCGATTGGTTGGTTAATTATTCAATTAGATGCATCGGAAAGCGAGGTGATTGGCCGGTTAATGAGTAGAAAGGTGGTGGAGGTGGTTAGTTATGGCCTGGAGCGAGACCCTGTCACCATGGAGACCACTGCTCATCCTGCTGCTCTACATCACTGGTAAGATTATTATTATGGGATGTCGTATAATAAACAGTGGGTCGCCGACACATTATGGGTCCCCCTTTAAAAATTATATTATCTCAAAGCATAAAAAACATTCCCAAAAAGGAAAAACTTTTCATGAATTGATAAAATTCCATAAATTAGAACAAATGTTTAAGAAGTAGTGAAAATAGCCATACAGTTTTTGAGAACCACTAATTTAATTAGATCTATACATCTAGTGTTGTCTATAGACAAATTCAGAAACGGGTCTCATGGTCGCAGCTTACGTATTTATTTACGTGTGTGTGTTCTCTCTCTCAGGTCAGTCAGTTGGCTCTCAACATAATGACAATGTGTACGTGTCAGGACAAACTACCGGTGAGTTCATTGAGTCGCGGAATGATTTGTATTGTTATTTCAAAAGATTTTCTTCTTTTTAACCCATTTTGGGTGGGAACCCCTGTTGGTGTTTTAAGCATAATGTTATACTTTAGCTATTGAAAAATAGCAGATCTACAAGCTCGTAGCGCGCCACTGAGTGGCGCGCTACGAGCTTGTAGGTCTGCTATTTTTGAAAAATCGTTGAATATATATATTTCAGAGCGAACATTTTTAACTAAAATATTTGCTTCTGGGGGGGTCCCTGGAACTAAATATTTTGAGATGGGGGTCTGTGGCCCAATAGAGATAATTCTGGGGGTACTTGACATGAAAAAGGTTGAGCAGCACTGACATAGAAACATAGGTTTTTCAGAAAGATGTTTTTTTAATCAAACTCAGTCCAAAAGGGGTTAACCCATTTAGACCTGAGGCCGGTTCTAAGAACACCTGTTTCTGTGTGTGTGCGTGCAGGCTGTGGTCAGACTGTGCAGATGGTGTCCAACAGTGGCGTCATCACCAGTCCAGGATGGCCCTTCAAGTATCCTGATGGTGTCAACTGTTCCTGGAACATACGAGCGCCGCTAGGAGATGTTATCACCATCAGGTACACGTGCACTACACACATACATACCACACACACACACACACACACACACACACACACACACACACACACACACACACACACACACACACACACACACACGTCAGCAAGCAAGCACGGACGGCAGTTAGGGCTGTCACCATTACACATTCACATTTTATGTTGTTAATTGTGTTTTTGGCATTGGAAATTGGAACATTATGAATAGAAATTACATTTCTGTTTGCCTTTTTGGCATCGTATTTAAAATAAGTGCACAGGGCAGATAGGACACATGACTGAATTGTCCATTTTATTCAGTTGTCAGGACAACTCAATGGATGGAATATATATTTATTGAATATAAAATGAGCAATATATTATATTATGGTTTGGCGATGCATTGGATCCGCTTTTTAGGTACTCGGATCAAGCGCTTCAGATTTCAGATTTTCATTGAAGGGACAGCCCCTTGAGATGCACCATCTCATTTTCAAGAGGGACCCATACACAAACAAAATACAGAAAAGCATACTGTACACAAATACACAAAACATGCAGTACACGGATACAAACAGATATACAAATACATACATATATACACAAATAGCTTGCTCACCCTCTTCCACCTACACGACTAACCACCACATAATATACTATGGAGATTAGGTCACAGTGCAAATATTTCAGTGTCATAATTGGTTACAGTCAGGTTAGAAGCATAGACAAGTTGAGTCTAGATGTGAAAGTAAGGAGGTCCTGAAGCTACTAAATGATGAAATGGACCTAAGAGATAGAGGGAGGTTGTTCCAATCGAATGGGGCTTTGTAGCAGAAAGACCTCTGCCCAACCACATTGGAGATTTTGGGGATTTTAAAGTAAGGGTAGATGTCTTAGTGGATATGATGAGGTAGACTGAGTCAGGTACTGCTTCAAGTAAGCAGGGCACCTAAAATAAATGCATTTATAAATGAAGAGAAACCAGTGTAGTTGCCGTCTTGATTTAGGCTGCAGCCAATTCAGTCCCAACCATAGGGACTCCGAATCCCCCGTACCTAAACAGCAGATCCAAAACGACAGGTGGTAGCTGGGGTGGAGGAGGGTAGCAGCAAAAGTTTAAGCAGACAGCAGCGCAGCAGTATCAGTGTACAGCAGCAAGCAGGCAGGATGAGCAGTGCAAACCTCCAGTCTAAATAGCCGGTGTGAAGATGGAATGAGTGTGTGATTGGATGAAGTGAATCATGTGAATGAGAACGTGATGCTGAGGCGGCCCAATGAACGGCCGCTGGTAACTGCACTGAGTTTCCTGACTGAACTTGCTCTGTGCATGTCTGTGACAGGCGCGACGCTCATAAATCAGACCAGTCTGAACTGAGCGGTGCTGTAGTAGCTGTACTGTACTTGTGCTGTACATACTGTACTGTACAAGCTGTACTGTACAAGCTCTCCTCCCTGGCGTGCGTGCGTGCGTGCGTGTGTGCGTGCGTCAGTAACACTGACACTTAGGGGCGATTCACACTATGGTCCCGGGTTCGCACTCGGGACCACTTGGCAGATGTTGTGGTAGTGTGAATGATGCGTACCGTTCCCGGGAGCGGATCGCCCAAACGTCCCCGGGACCGCATGAGGGGCGGGTCTCTGGACTGTTGAAGTGTATTCAGATACAGATCGTTCCAATGTGAAGGCATGCGTGCCTAAAGAAGGAAGTGGACTGTTTTTTTTAGAACGTGACATGGTCTCTAGTCGACGAGCCAAGCGTCAACAAAAAAACCACACAGACACTGCACGACGCGTAACACCAGCGCATTTCTCAACGCCGCCCGTCTCCTGTTGAATCTGCGTATACGCGCAGCACCGCAGTACGCGCTGATCTTATTCTGCGGACTACATGTGGCTCTTGGGCTTTGCTTGGCATAGTTTCCAAAGTAAAACAAAATAATAATAATGCTAAAGTAGAATCCATAGCAAACTAATATCAAACACGACACTGGAGCACAGAACTGACTGACACAGTGAATAGCAGGCAGGCTGACAGTGAAGTAGTATAACGGCAAAGAGCGAAAGAGGCAATGCAATGCAGTGTGTCTGGATTTATTGGAGACAATGTCGCAGAGTTGATGGTCAGTGTCCGCCAGCCATCAAGCACACCGCCATCTGGAGGATTAAAGTGTGTTATGCAAGTGTACCCGGGTGCGCTGTTGAATCTCGGGCAATGTGAATCATGGCCATCGGGGACCAGGCAACCGTATTCGGAAACGGTTCCAATGAAACGGATTCAGTCCGTCTCAGTGTGAATTGCCTATCAATGGTCAACAAACACAATTTCCGTGCTTGGACACGTTACACATAGGGACATAGGGACACACATTGTTGTCTATAGGAGTGGTTAGCCACCACTCAAAATTAGCGGAAATAGTTGATCTACAAACGGGTGTTGTACGCTTGGTTCCATCCCGGGGCTCCCCCCTTTGTGACTGTCAAAGTGCCCTTGAGCCAAAGACACTGAAACCAAATGCAAATTTGCTGTCAAAAAAATCAACCCTCCGCTCCTCTCCTATTCTAGCTTCCAGGACTTTGAGCTGCAGACGTCCCATCGCTGCGGTTCGGACTGGCTGTCCGTCGGCAGCTATAAGAACCTGGATGCCTTCAGGGTGTGTGGCTCTTCTCTTCCCGCTCCGTTCATCTCCTCCCTGGACGTGTGGATCCAGTTCCACTCGGACCGTAGTCTGACCGCCAAAGGCTTCAGACTGGTCTACGTGACCGGTAAGACACTGCAAACCAAGTTACTGTCCCCGGCTTAACCACTTATATGGACGGATATAGAAATATCAATGTGCGATTTCTTCAGCTGGTCGGCTTAAAACATCAACATTACATTTTCATTTAATGAGGTTCAATTTAGCTTTATTCCATGAAGTCGACTATATTGCCTGTCTGTCTGTCTGTCTCAGGTAAACTGGGAGAATCCAGTTAAAACATCAACATTATATTTTCATTTAATGAGATTTAATTTAGCTTTATTCCATGAAGTCGACTATATTATCACTGTCTGTCTATATTAACTCTTGTCTGTCTGTCTGTCTGTCTGTCTGTCTGTCTGTCTGTCTGTCTGTTCTCTGTCTCCAGGTAAACTGGGAGAGTCCAGTTGTCTCTCAGACCAGTTCCATTGCTCCAGTGGGAAGTGCATTCCGTTGTCGTGGCGATGCAACTCTCAGGACGAGTGTGGGGACAACTCCGACGAGGAGCTGTGCGGCGACCTATCGCAGCCTGCCGCCGACGCCTTCCACCAATCGCAGCCGTCCGACGCCAACCTGGACCCATCGCAGCGCGCCGCTGCAGCCTTCGACCAGTCGCAGCCCTCGGCTGCCTTCTCCTTCCAGCCGTGCGCCTACAACCAGTTCCCCTGCCTGTCTCGCTACACCAGGCTGTACACCTGTCTGCCTGCCAGCCTCAAGTGTGATGGAAGCATAGACTGTCAGGTAAGACACATAGAGAGACAGACAGGCTGTTGACCTGTCTGCCTGCCAGCGTGAAGTGTGATAGAAGCATAGGTTCTCAAACCTTATGATTTCTGACAGTGTACAAATATCCAGTTGACCCTTCGCTGAGCCCCACCAAATCCACTCTGCCAGGCAAGCTGTGTCTTTGATCTCACCCATTGAGATTCATGTTAAATGACGGGATTTCTCCGTATAAATAATCGATCATTTCAGTAGCAAGAGCTTCAAAATGTCTTCTAAATTTAGTGAACCAGGCCTGCAGTTATGCTATGCACTGGACAAATGTACATGACATTATTTCAATAAACTAGAACTATGAGGAAATGTTAGAGGGAGAATCACTATCGAACACTATCAACTTTAACGACCGTCCCAGCAGGAGTTTTCATTCATGTAATGCACGGTGATTAGCATTATTGCCATCACCTGGGAGAGTCGTGTAACTTTCCAGACGTTAAGTTGTGTATGTGTTCAACAAACACAGCCATGCAAAATAACATTGACAGCTATGAGGTGACTGAAGCGTGCCCAGCTTAGCAACGGTTGCTTAACTATTTGAATTGGCATTGGATTATCGCTTTTGAGGTGATGTTTAGCGAAGGGTCCATTGAACGTTAAAGATCCCTGGAGCCCACTTTGAAAATCACTGAGCTAGAGAGAGAGACAGACAGACAGACAGACTGACTCACTGTATACCTGTCTGCCTGCATGTGATGGGAGCATAGCCTGTGAGGGAATACAGAGACAGACAGACATACAACCAAACAGGGAGACAGAGAGACGCTGTAAATTATGTTAATGTATGCTAATCAATTGCGATCCAGCCATGTGTCGTGTCATAATTAATGACTGTACCTTCAAAAAGATGCTGACTAAGCAAGGAGCGATCTCCCATTCCCTGAAGCGAGGCCCATCCATTGCGAGAATGGAAGTGCAGATTATTGCCTTCGGGTGGAGCAGCGGTGATGTACCTGCCCACCCACCGCGAAGCCTGGGGGGGGGGGGGGTTGAATCCACCGTGGTGCATCCGGCTTTATAGGACAGTGGTTGTCAAATATCATCTATATGTTTATGGCTCTAGCAGTGAATCTCAACCATTTTCATGGAATTTCTATCTCTGGGATCCCAATGTATATTGTAAAAACAATGTTAATTTAACAAATTACACAAATGGAACCATTTGTACACTTGAGTTATGGTTCCATTTGTTCCTATATTACACTATTATACACTCTCTGAGTTACAGACTCATACATTTGGTTCCATTTGCACACGCTCTGAGTTACAGACCCATAAGGGTCCATTTGGTTCCTAACTATCATTTAGCTGAACTAGATGAGTAAATTATGTCGGACTTTGGTGATTTGGCGCTACGAGCTTGTAGGTCTGCTATTTTTGAAAAATCGAAGAACGACTGACATAGAAACATAGCTTTTTCAGAAAACTGTCAGGATGTAGAAGACATTTTTAGAATCTGATCTCAGGTCAAAGCATGGAACCAAGCAATCCAGGCTCCTGGTGAATCATGACCATACAACATTTGATTTTGTGTCAAAGAAAAAGAAAAAGGATATTTATTAAATATCGTCGTTGTCCGGCAGAAACCAGCTGACTCCATTTTTATTTCTATTTTTTCCCCCCATAAATCAATGATATTGAACACCTTTTACGTCTGTCAGGGTTAAATAAAATCACACCCGTGTGAAGTGAAGGGCGCTCATGACGTAAATTCTCCATTCATTGTCAATGGGAATTTCATGTTTGTGTAAGATGAAAATCTACACTAATAGCTGAATATAGGAGGGGCCCCTCAAAAATATTGAACCAATGAAAAGTGAACTTGATACATAGAAATTAATTTATCGGAAATTCTGACTTCCAATTGTAACATCAATTTTGTTTTGATTGTATTGTTCTACTTTTTGCTTTGGCAAGGTAAACCTATGTTTTCTCATGCCAATAAAGCTCTTTGAATTGAATTTAATTGAGAAGTATTAAAATGTTGTTCTGACAATTCGGCTAACTCCTTTGGACCCTCAAACTGTCTGCTAAAGCAGCGAACTCCACCTCATCTCCCCTCTCATGCAAGTATCTGACAATATATAAAGTCACAATACCAACTGATTGATGAGGCAGTATTGCTTTGTTTTAAAAATATATGGTATTCTTCATTTCCTTGAAAAATTAACATTTTGGAGTTAGATGGTTTCTGCCAGACAGCAGAGATATAATCTAATTAACATATTAAAATATTTACAGTATACATTATTGGGATCTTAGACTGTGACCTTCTGTTTGTAAGACGTCTGTGATGATGCCATATTGATGTTGTGTTGTCCTGGCAACGTGTAGGACCTGGGCGACGAGATCGACTGTGACGTTCCTTCTTGCGGCGAGCGTCTGAAGAACTTCTACGGATCCTTCTCCTCTCCCAACTATCCCGACTTCTACCCACCGGGAAGCAACTGCACCTGGACGATCGACACCGGAGACCACAGGAAGGTACATACTGTAATGACCCTGACCTCTGAATGTGATGAGAGAGCTGATATCAGACTGGAGATTGAATACTTGCCATGGGGGCACGGTGGGCGCAGACGGTAGCGCTGTCGGTAGTGCTGTGGCCTCACAGCTAGAAGGTCCTGTGTTTGAGTCCCACTGGGGACGCTGTGGGCATGTTCTCTCCTCCGCGTCATCAGCGCCCATACTCTAGGTGGGGTAGGCGAAAGGACCTTTCTGTGTGGAGTTTGCATGTTTTCCCCTAGGGTAGGTACCGTCACCGTCTGTCAGTACAAAAAGAACTGTTCCCCCTTGTTGTCTCGGATTCTATTTCCCAGGTTGTGTTAATGATCAAAATTTGCTTTATTCTCATAAGAAAAGCATCACTGTATTGTATTGTACGTAAGTACAATTCTGAGGTATTTGTACTTTACTTGAGTCTGTCAATTGTTTTACTTCTACTCCACTACATTTCAGAGGCAAATTTTGTCCTTTTACTGACAATGATTTGAGAACTTTGGTTACTTTTTAGATTTTGATTATTATTACAAAACATACAGTAACCACTTCCGCCCTATACAAAGTTTGGCCATTTGAAAATAGCCTATCTACAAGCTCACAATGCGTCGAGATGTGAGCTTGTAGATCGGCTATTTTCAAAAGCTGTGTTTGTACTTTCTACTACAGTAGAGTACATTTTGAACTCCAGACTTTTACTTGCAACAAAGTAGTTCTACGTTGCAGCATTGATACTTTTACTTAAGTAAAACATGTAATTAACTTTTTTTCCCCACCCCTGTGTGTACTACTAGGTCATACTGCGGTTCATAGACTTCAAGCTGGACGGCACGGGCTACGGGGACTACGTCAAGGTGTACGACGGCCTGGACGCGTCTCCCCGCCGCCTGCTCCGAGTTCTGACCGCCTTCGACTCGCGAGCGCCGCTCAGCGTCATCTCCTCGGCGGGGCAGCTGACCATCCACTTCTACGCCGACAAGATCAACGCGGCGCGGGGGTTCAACGTCACCTACCAGGTACCCGTTGATTAACACAATCATTCCCGGGATACCTTCAAAATAGGAGCTCTGGGGTGCCGGAAAGACATGGCCGCTTTTACTCTTTACTCATTACTCATTGTGTGCGTCTGCACGTGTCGTTCAGGTGGACGGCTTCTGTCTGCCGTGGGAGATCCCGTGCGGGGGGAACTGGGGCTGCTACACGGAGCAGCAGCGCTGCGACGGCTACTGGCACTGCCCCAACGGCCGGGACGAGCTCAACTGCTCGTCCTGCCAGGAGGACGAGTTCCCCTGCTCCCGAAACGGAGCCTGCTACCCCCGCTCGGACCGCTGCAACTACCAGAACCGCTGTCCCAACGGCTCCGACGAGAAGAACTGCTTCTTCTGCCAGCCGGGAAACTTCCACTGCAAGGTGACGACTTACCCCTTTTGGTGTTTTAAACATTGTTATAATTTAGCTATTGAAAAATAGCAGATCTACAAGCTCATAGCGCGCCACCTAGTGGCGTGCTACGAGCTTGTAGGTCTGCTATTTTTGAAAAATCATAAAATGTGGCGCAACTCTGAATATATATATATATATTCTTTCAAAGTGAATGTTTGTAACTCAGATCTAAATGGGTTAATGTTTTAAGCTCAAGACCCAAAAGAGGGGACCCAAATTGGTGAAAATAGCAACGTCTACAAGCTCACAGTCACAACGTGGCGCGAAGCTTTTAGATTGCTATTTTCACTACGTTTTGTTGTTGTGTTTATTTAAGGAAATTATTAGATTATAGAAACATCTTGGAGTTGTTTTTAATTGATGACAAATTGTGAATTTTTTGTTTAAACCTTTTTCAATCTTTTGAAATAATATCTATCTATAAATGCACCAAGTCTCTGTTTGTCTGTACATCTGTCTGTGTGTGTAATCCACGAAACTCGAGAACAGTTCGCCCCACCGACTTCAAATTCGACAAATTCGACCCACAGTTGTCCATGAACCGCCCCAAAAAGGCCTCTGCCCGGGCTCTGGACAGGGCAGAGGGCACAGGGTGGCTGGCCTGTTCTGACATGATTCTGACGTCGGCATATATTCCATATTTGGGCATGCCTGACAAGAACTCCATATTTGGGCATAAAAGGGACACAGACATAATATCTGGGTGGGGAAAGCTTGCATTTCCTACTTGCATCGTTCCAAGTAGGCCTGTGCCCAACGGGCACCGCTGTAGAGGTCCCACGGGCACCGCTCTAGTATTTTTGAGTGGTGTAAACCACTCCTACAACTGGCTTTTTTGTGCAGAAAAAATGAGCATGGTTGCTATGTTCAAAATAATTTCTGACGTAATTAAATCACACCCGGGTGAACTGGATGACCGTAGCAACCATGCTCATTTTTTCTGCACAAAAAAAGCCAGTTGTGAAATCACATCCGGGTGTGATTTCATTACGTCAGATCAGAGCTGATCAGGCTATATAATACCTTACCTTATATAATACCTCACATCGGACAAAAACTCCAGCTGAATCAACTTCATGGTCACAAATCATCACATCAGAAGACGACCCTACCTAGCCAAAGATCTTTAAAGACGGTGGGAAGCCTAATAGACGTCAGACATTACGTCAGACCACAGCTGATCATGCTATATAAAACCTTACACCACTCAGTTCACACGGGTGTGATTTTTAAATGTAGTAAACAGAAAACAGCACGGTCACGGCCTGAAAAGGTTGAGAACTAGAAGGTGATCTATAGTCCCCAACGTCCACTGTACGGTATTGATTGATTGATTGATAAGTTAACAATATATGTATGTACAGTCAAAGGATGAGTTGTGGGCTCATTCCTCTTCTCTTCTCTGTCTTCAGAACAACCGCTGTGTGTTTGAGTCGTGGGTGTGTGACGCTCAGGACGACTGCGGTGACGGCAGTGACGAGGACAACTGTCCCGTCATCGTCCCCACCAGAGTGATCACGGCCGCGGTGATCGGAAGCCTCATCTGTGGCTTACTGCTGGTCATCGCTCTGGGCTGCACCTGCAAACTCTACTCCCTACGCATGTTCGAACGCAGGTACGATGACCTAAACCCATCTCATACCAGATTTAACCTAAACCCATTTCATACCAGCTTTAACCTAAACCCATCTCATACTAGCTTTAACCTAAACCCATACAATACTAGCTTTAACCTAAACATATCTATTGCTAGCTTTAATAACCTAAACCCATACCATACAATTCAATTCAAAGGAGCTTTGTTGGCATGAGAAAACATACGTTTACATGGCCAAAGTAAAGGTGGTTGCACACTGGATGCGTTTTTCGGATTTTTAGCAGCATTTTTCCGTCGGTTTTCCAAAAAACACATCCAGTGTGCAACCTTTAGTGTCAAAATATAAAAAATGGGGAAAGTATGTACAGTTCGAGGGGGTACAGCATTTTGTAAACAGAGCTATGTCACATTGCATCGGTATATACAGGGTATAAGGCTTTTTTGAAACAAGTAGTAGCATTCTTTTGTCACTTTGGGACAAATAGCATTTTTTCGCAAGACTATTTAAATAGTATACAAAGAAAACCTCAGATGTAAGATGTGTTTAACCCTCTCTGACCTATACTTACTTAAACTTAAACCCAACTAATGCTATCTTAAATCTAAACTTATACTAGCTTTAGACCTTAACTCAACCGTCCTAACCCCTAACCTGCAACATGGATGTCCACAGTATTACTGCAATGACGGGTCATCTAAATCTGTGATTGGACCCTGCTTAGCGGCTCCGCTTAATCTCTGGCCCTGTGACTGATGATTGGTTGTTTCAGGTCATTCGAGACCCAGCTGTCACGCGTGGAGGCGGAGTTACTGCGGCGAGAGGCCCCGCCTTCTTATGGTCAGCTGATCGCCCAGGGACTCATCCCGCCCGTAGAAGACTTCCCTGTGTGTTCTGGAAACCAGGTAAACACACACACACCCATAGATTAAAAAATAAAAATACAGATGCCTCATTGGTGGCTGCAGTTCGTTGGAGCGACCTGTCTGCAACGGGAGGAGGAAGTCAGGCGGAATCTTGAAGGAACACGCCTCTGATTGGCCCCTTCCGTTCTTCCGTTTTGCTTCCACAATATGCTTCGTAAGGAAGCAAGGCGTTTTGCATAAATCAGTGCTATTGAACACCATTTATCTGTTGTTTCAAAAATAGTGAACCAATGAAAAGTAGTAAAAGGCGCTTGGGACAAAACCCCCAACACCATTGGACCCTCAAACTGTCTAAAACTCCTCCCCCTCTCATGGAAGTGACAATTTATAAAGTCACAACACCAACTTTGATGAGGCAGTATTGCTTTGTTTTCAAAATATAACGTTTTCTTAATTTCCTGAAAAAAATATATTTTTTCATATCCTGAAAATGCTACTATTTTGACTACTGCTCACATAGCAGCAGTACGAGAGGTTTTAATGCTAAACGTTGTGTGTCCGTCCAGGCGTCCGTGTTGGAGAACCTGCGCCTGGCCGTTCGCTCTCAGCTGGGCTTCACCTCCCTCCGCCTCCCCTCGTCATCATCCTCCTCGTCCAGCCGCCGCGGCGGCGGTAACCTCTGGAGGCGTCTGTTCCGCCTGTCCCGCTCCCGCCGCTCGGGCTCCCTGGCGCTGGTCTCCTCGGGCGACCCGGAGGACGGCAGTGGCGCCGGAGTCACCACCACCACCGGGAGCGTCACCGGGAGCCGGCGCGGCCCGCTGCCGCTGGACTCCGACGACACGGACACCGAGAGCGACCGAGGAGGAGGAGGAGGGGCGAGGGACGGAGAGAGGGAGAGAGGAGGAGGAGGGGGTGGTGGGAGCGCAGCATCGTCGGTAGGGGGGGGACCAGTGGCGCCCCCGCTCCCCCAGAAAACGCCCCCGGCCGTGGCGGTGGAAGCCGCCATCGTCTCGGTGACGTCGACCGCCACCAGGGACCCGGCCGGGTCTTCTCCCGCCGTGGTGAACACGGTCGGACCGGCGGCGTCCCCCCGCGGTCCTGCCTCTGATGTCACCGTGGGCCACGCCTCCTCACAGCTCCACCACACAGCGGCGCCGGCCGGCGGCGGTGGTCAGCTGAGCTCAGCGCTGGGCCGGCTGGCCCGCAGCCTGGCCTGGGCTCGCTGCAGGCTGCGGCCCGTCCAGAACTACAACCACGTCCAGCAGAACACCAGCAGCCCGCTGCGCCACCTGGCGGACAGCGGCGGCGGCAGCGCATCGGCGGCGGCGGAGAGGAGAGCCAGCCGAGACGACGAAGACGACGTGGAGCTCCTCATCCCGCCGTCCGACTCCGACTCCGCCTCCTCCTCCTCTTCGGGGGGCGTTGCCGAGATCTGCCGGCCCTTGCTGCCTCGCCCCGCCTCCTCCTCCTCCTTAGGCCACACCCCCCAGCGGCATCATCACCACCAGCACCACCACCGCGGTAGCAACAGGGACGGGCCGTGCGAGCGCTGTGGGAAGGTCCACACGGCTCAGATCCCCGCCGAGTGTCTGGAGGCCGCCAGCAGCGATGACGAGCTGCTGCTGCTCTGCTAATTAAGACTGATTAAAAAAAAACTTAATTAACCCCACCTTTTATTAACTAACGAACTGAAACACACTGTGGTTCCCCCCCCGATGAATCAGAGCCCCCCCCCCCCCAGAGAGTGGAACCATGATGACGTCAAATACGGTTCCATCCCTCTGCAGTCGGTACGAAAAGCTAAAATCAACCTTTTTTCATTTCAAGGACCTGCAAGGGTCCATTCGGTTCCAGTTGTAAACTCGTAAGGATCCATTTGGTCACAGAGTTGGGAACCAGACGACCTAAAGAAAAAAAAAACACATTACAACAATCCCACAGGTTGAATGGAAAGACTGGCTTCTGTTCACTTGACTTGACGAGTTCTGTTGACTCAACTGGGCTCTGGTTCTGGCTTGTTTTCTGCAACTCTGGATGAACGATGGACAAAACTAACTTCGGTACGGCGACACAAACACGGTCACTTATTTCCCTGCTGGTCCGTCCTTTTAATTCCCCCCCCCCCCCCCCCCCCCCCCCTTGTAGCTGGGCTGGGGTGGGGCGGTACCATCAGTGACTGCGGCCCTTCCTCCCCAACGCGGTACGATCACCTTGTGTAACACGGTGACAATACAGTCATAAATGATGTCTCCCTGGGGACTGGTACGAACGAACACTGAACAACACAACAATGCATTTGGACCTGTTGACCCATTTTGACCACCAGAATTCTGACAGTTTTCTGAAAAACCTTATGTTTCTAATGTCAGTGGTTCTCTTCTCATAACTATTCCATGTCAAGAACCCCAGAAATGTAATTGCCCACCAAACACCATCTGAAAATATGTTTTTCCTGGGACCACGACAGCAGCAAAGCTTTGAGTTACACATTCGCTCTGAAAGAATATACATTCAAAGATATACGCCACATTTTCACAAATTTAAAAAAATAGCAGAAATGACGCAGAAATGACTCGTAGCACGGCACTGAGATTATAGATCTGCTATTTTTCAATAGCTAAAGCATAACATAATGCTTAAAACACCAAAAGGAATTCCCGCCCAAAATGGGTTAACTGGTACCGTTTCCTGGACCTGCCACTGGTCTATTGGTTACTAGGCCTGTCACGATTATTTTTTGCATTCAACATTGGAACTTTGCAATTTGTATTTCTGTTTAGGCTTTGTAATCACAAATTACATAGGGCAGAAATAACTTAAATATACAATAATCGCGGACAAAAAAAGGCAATAGTTGATCTACAACACGTCTATTTTTGAAAAAAAATGTTTGAAAATGTATGGAAATGTTTCAACATGGAAATGATTGACGATTATGCAAAAGTAATTATCTCAAATAATGATCCCTTCGCTAAGTCCTTCCCCAACCCTGTCCTTATCCAATATTGGCAAGAGAAGGATACATGGCAAGCTGTTCTTCTCACCCATTGAGACGCATGGTAAATGACGGGATTTCTCCATAAAAAAAAAAGAATCGATCGTTTCAGTAGCAAGAGCTTCTAAATGTATTTTAAATGTAGTCAACCAGGCCTGCAGTAGGCTATGCACTGGACAAATGTGCATGACATTTCCATTTCATTCAACTAGAAATGTAGGGTGAAACGGTATGCAACTCAATCAACTCACGACCGTTTACATGTAATGCATTGGAAGACTACGGTAATAATTAGTATTATTGCCATCATCTGGTTGGCTGAGTCGTGTAACTTTCCCCAAAGTTAAGCTGTGTATGTGTTCAACAACACTGCCATGCAAAATAATAATAGACGCTTTTTGGGGTGGGGTTTAGCGAAGGACAATTAGACGATGCTGTAATCATTGTGACAGGCCTGTTGCCTGGTCTGGTCTGTTGGTTCCTGCCTCTTTACTGAACCGTCCCTAATAATACTGGTCCTGGTCAACTAGTTGAGTGGTGGTCAGCTACTAGTCCAGTGGTTCTCAACCTTTTCAGGCGGGGACTCCCAAAATAATCATATTTGAACTGGGGACCCCCCCCTACCCACCCTGAGAAGCACTTGAGTTGAAGTATTACATTTAGTTTAATTTTGTATTTATTTATTTTTAATATGGTGAAAACAGCAGATCTACAAGCTCACAACGCCTTGCATTGCGAGGCGTTGAGCTTGTAGATCGCCTATTCCCCCCCCCCCCCCCCCCCCTCTTACTTATAGTATTTAACAATTTGACCAATGTTTCATCCAGTTTTTATAGTATATAGTTTGTCAATTGCTTTTGATGCAGTTAATGTTTTTTGTCTTTTCCTTTCTTTCTTTTTTGAGGTATTAAAAAGGTCTTTAATGGTCCTTAAATGGTCCCCCTGGGGGTCCCGACCCACAGGTTGAGAACCACTGAGCTAGTCCGTTGGTCTACTTAATCCGGTTCCCCTCTTCTTGGGATTTACAAACAAAATGTATTATCATGAATGAACCACTTAACTTAAGCCTGTTTTAATGGTGAAATTAGCCTTTTTAGCTATTTTCACCATTTCTTAAGGTTTATTTTTACATTTATGTATTATTCTGAAATTATTCTTCTGCATTCTTCTAATTTATTTTCTTTTCTTTTTTTTATTACAACCCCAGATTTTTTTTCAAGGTTTTTCCAAAATGTTCAAAAATAGCAGATGTACAAGCTCGCAGTGTGGCACGAAGTGATGCGCTGTGAGCTTGTATATCAGTTTTTGTTTCGTTTTTTTAGAACTACTGTTCTAAATCCTTAGCGTTTTCTGAAAAACGTATGTTGCTAATTTGCTATATATATATATATATATATATATATAGCTTAAATCTAAAATGACACCCGGTACTGGTGTTCACTGGACTACTAGTCAATAGTCCAGACCAGTAGACCACTGGTCTACTACTAGTTGCTCACTGGTCAACCGGTCCAGTGGTCTAGTAATCCAGACGTTCTATTTATTTGGTTTGTTCAATTTTTTGGTACTCGGATGAGCCTGGTGTGAGTGTGTATATTTATTACTATTATTATTATTGATATTAATTTCAGTAGCTGGTACCTGAGATGCATGTCCCAGTTGTCTTGTGCTCTATATTATTATTGTTATTGTTCTTATTTTTTTGTTAAGTGATGATGAAGGCGTTAAAAAACGCTGCCTGTTATAAAGTAAGGATGATGCAATGATGTCATCATGATAATGATGTTATCAACAGAATGTCACTGATGACAAAATGATCAATTGAAAAAAATAAATATATATATATACTTTTTATTTATGGGGGAAAGATGTTGAAACAAAAAAATTTTCTGTTTCTTCCGTTCACTTCTTAAAAAAAAAAAAAAAGGAACGAAAACTGTAAAGTAAATGTGGCATAAATGTTGAAAATTCTGTTGTCTGTGATAATAAACTTTGAACTGAGCTGAAAACATTCAGTTTGCTTTTAAATGGTCTGATATAATTACTAATAAGACGCCCTGAGGGCGAGAAGTCACGTGCACACATCCGCCTGGGTGACGGCAGACTGCTGGGCGAGCACTGGCGCTTTGGTATGGGGGGGCAGATCAACATGGAATGAATTCTGTACTGGCCATATATGGAGCGTGTCTTGAGTGTACAGCGTTTGATGAGGTCAGAGATCAGCATATGGAATGTCAGAACAGGTCAGCTCCATATATGGAGATCTAAGGGTGGAAGCGGGGGGCAGTGTACTGAGTGTACAGGGTTTGATGAGGGCCCATGTAGGGCTGAGCCTTAATTTCCGGGCTTGTTGAGAACTGTGGGGGGGCTGTGGGCGATTCTACACAAAGATGCCAAATGCCGCATCGGCCAGAAAGCCGATGTATATTACTGGTGTAAACATCGACTATCAAGTGTTAAGATATTTAATTTAAAGTATATTTAAAAAAATATATATATTTTTCAGTAGCACACACACACACACATTTCAATTTCTTTGAAACACACACACACACACACACACACACACACACACACACGCACACACAATGGTGCCTGAAACTTCTCTACAAGGCCAAAAAGTACCTTATGCAACGTGATTGGCATCCGCCGGAGCACGTTTACTGTAACACCAAGCAAGCGGAACGGTTGTTAGCCGGTTGTTAGTTGTGTTTATGTTGTTGTAGCTCCACTGCTTTATGTAGTTGTATTTAGTTTAAAGTCATAATGAATGAAGACTACACAAACATCACGCCTTCCAGGGAGGAATGCGTTTACACGAGTTGTTACTGGTACCCTAACAAAATAATCATATTTAACGTTTTAGTCTTGTTGTAGGGCCTATTAGCAAATGTAGCACTGAGGAGTTTACTGTGTAACTGTAGCTCTGGTCCATAGCCTTACTGCTTTGATTCTGCCCTGCAAGCAGTAAGTAAGGCTACGGACCAGAGCTAGTCAGTATAGCTGTAGTAACCTGTAACGTCAAATGCATGGTGTAGAACGGATTATATTCCATACAAATTCCACACTGTACAGACATACATACATCACTAGACTAGATGCAGACTAGATTTTAATCTTGACTTTTCTTCGAGATTTGCAGAAGCAGATCCAAGTTATTGATGTATAAATTATTATAATTATCAATAACTTGGATCTGCTTGTTAATGTTATACAGTATAATTATGTAATTGCCTTCTGCAATTCTTTCTTGCATATTTTGTTCAGACATTCTAGACTAGAGCTATAGTATGAGTGTTCTATTATTGTGTTGCTGCTGACTCAGTTATATAATACATGGAATATGGAGTATGGAATATCAGCCATTGCAGTGCTATTATGGAATACGTATTGTATGTGATGTGATATCAGCCATTCTAGAGCTAAGTAAATTACCAGGGGTGTAAAGTAACTAAGTAAATTTTTTTTCAAGTACTGTACTACAATTCTGTGGTACGTTTAGTCCATTAAACTTACTTCTAATCCACTACATCTCAGAGGCAAATATTGTACTTTTACTCTACTACATTTATTTGAAAACTTTAGTTACTTTGTAGATGAACACTTTTCAGCCATATATACATTTCGGACATTTTAAAACAGCCGATCTACAAGCTCACAATCGACGCATTGTGAGGTTGTAGATCTGCTATTTTCAAAAGATATTGAAGAGAAGAGATATTGAGAGATCTTTAAGCATTTGGAAACTTTAAATGGGAGATTCTGCACAAAGAGTACTTTTGCTTTTGGTACTTTAAGTACATTTTGAGGCCAATACTTTTGTACTTTTACTCAAGTAAATGTTTCATTCTGGACTTTTACTTGTACATGTCAGTATATTTATCGATACTTGTACGTGAAACATTTGAGTACTTTTTTCCACTATTGGTAAATACCCAAAGCTGTAGTAAATAAGATTGGGCGGCAGTGGCTCAGGGCTAGAGTGGCTGGTAGAACAGCCGGATAGTAGAAATGCTCCGATAATCGGCCAGCGATCGGTGATCGCTGGCCATATCGGCCGATATGTAATCGGCATTTACCCTATCTATGATCGGCAATTTACCGGATGGCAACCGCGAGGTTCCCAGTTCAATCCCGGGCTCCCCGGACCCCCAGAGTTAGTGAGAGTTAGTGAACCCCTAATTGCTCCTGATGAGCAGGTTGGAGCCTTGCATGGTTTCCTCCGCTGTGTGTGTGTGTGTGTGTGTGTTTTTGTGTGTGTTTTTCATTGTTTTTATATTTGGCAGCCTGGGCCATGTCCACAGGCTAGTGGTCAGAGGCTTGAGGATTATAGGGCTGTCCAAGTGTAAGGCAAAGCAGCTTGCAACATACTGTTCAATCTCCTCCATTATAGGCAGTCGGTCTATTTGGAGGAGAAGGTGCTTTTTGTACCCATGATTCACTTTCGGTGTCGGTAATATGACAGACTGAAGTGACCAATGTTGGCTGCGAAGTTCATGTGTTGTATATCCTGTACATTTAGGGCTTGTTTGGACTAAAGCACATGATGTTTCAAGTGCGTGGGATATCAGAAGCAACTGAAAATATTTGTGCCCTTGATAATGTATTTTATAAATGTGGACTCAAATAAAGAAATTGAAATGTGTGTGTGTGTGTGTGTGTGTGTGTGTGTGTGTGTGTGTGTGTGTGTGTGTGTGTGTGTGTGTGTGTGTGTGTGTGTGTGTGTGTGTGTGTGTGTGTGTGTGTGTGTGTGTGTGTGTGTGTGTGTGTGTGTGTGTGGGCGCGGGCGGGCGGGCGGGCGGGCGTGCAAGAAAATGTAATGCACAATCTATGTAAAGCGCCTTGGGTAAAGGTGCTATATAAATGCAACATTTACATGTACATATTCTGTATAATTGTCACGCAGTGAAGAAAACGTGTGGAAGTTGTGCGAGTTCATCAAGGCAGAGAAACCAGACATTTTGGGGGAAGTTCACGCAGTTTTCATCTCCAACGACAACAGAATGGTGGGTTTCATAATATTATCAGAAACACATAGACCTAGCGGCTAGCGCTGAAAGAATGTATACTAGAATACAATAATAATAATGTGTGTGTGTGTGTGCGTGCGTGCGCGTCTTTCAACAGATCCCTCTGTGGAAACAGAAGTCAGGCCATGGGGATCAGCCTGTAGTCTGGGTTGGTATCTCTCTCTCACACACACACACACACACACACACACACACACACACACACACACACACTACTACTACTGGTAGTTCTTATGACCTGGAAGTTGGTTGAATTAGGCTATCCAGCCGTGCTGAAATGAGCATGACGTCACACCTAGCCGTTAATAGAAGATTTGAGAACGGATTAATCACATTAGAAATATCATCAATTGGGCTGATTAGACAGAGTTTTGTCAGAGCAGCATCATTATTGGCTTAGATCGGCTATTTTTGTCTCCACCAGGCCGAAGGCATGGGGAGAGAGTATGTTTTGCACTCCGTCCGTCTGTCCGTGTGTCCGTCCGTCCGTCCGTCCGTCCGTGTGTCCGTCCGTGTGTCCGTCTGTGAACAGCTAATCTCTGGCACCGTTGGCTTGATCGCAGCCATACTCTGCACACACACTCCCTGAATGCCAGAGCTGAACCTCTGCCCCAAAGTTTTCACATTGGCCTGTTATAGCGCCACCAGGAGGCCGCTTTGTGCAAAACAAATGTTTTGACAGTACACCTACAGATTTTGTCCAAACATTACGCAAATTGGTACACAGTCTCTCTAGAGCCATTCAACGAAACCGGTCTTTCAGATTTTTCAGACTCCATCCTGATTGGCTAAGATTGGCTTCCAAAGTTCGCAGGAGTGCTCCGTTTCAAACAAAATGCTGCAAATCATGAACACATGGTGTGATTTCCGTGAAATTTTGCACGCACATTCCCACTAGGTCGAGGAACAAATGCCACTTGAATATTTTCAACTCAGCCTCATGGTGGCGCTATAACTGGTCGATTTGTGTTTTTACCTATAACTGCACCGATCTGTGTAAAACCATGTATGCACACTCCCTAGAGGCCAAGGAAAAACCTTTGCCTGGAATTTTTCACATCTGCTCTTTATAGCGCCACCAGGAGGCCGACATATGTAAAACACATTTTCTAATATTACTCCTTCAGATTTTATCCAAATTTCACGCAAATCGGTACACATGCTCTCCATAGTTATGTGATCATGTGATTTGTTTGATTTCTCATAATTATCCATCCTGATTGGCTACGATTGGCTTCTAAAGTTTTCAGGAGTAGCCCGTTTGGTTCAAATCGCCACAACTCCTCAACGCAGCGTCCGATTGCGGTGAAACTGTGCATGCCTATTCCCACTACTAGGCTGAGGAAGAAATGCCACTTGACAGTTTTCAAATCAGCCTCATGGTGGCGCTACAACAGGCCGCGTCTCACACACACACACACACACACACACACACACACACACACACACACACACACACACACACTTTATATTACTCCTAAACATTTTGCCAAACATCACACACAATCCTATCCTCCTGGTGGAGACCTGTGCCCAGAAGGGCACTTTTTCTAGTTTCGTCTGTTTTTATTTGTTGATGAAATTGTCAATATATATAAGTCTTTAGTCATCATAGCTTAGTTTTCATTTAGTTTTTGTCAGTGAAAACATTTAGTCGACAAACATTTTTTGTCATAGTCATAGTCGATGAAATCAGGTGGAAATGTTAATGTCTTTGCCGCTGCCGTGCTGAATAAAGACGAGTTGCTGCGAGCCACCTTGTTTTGTTTTTCCACGGTTTGCAGGACTACCATGTGATTCTCCTCCATGCCAGCAGGGGTCAGAGTTGGGTCTACGACCTGGACACGGAGCTGCCGTTCCCCTGCCCGCTGGCGCAGTACGCTAAACTGGCCTTCCGCTCTGAACGAGACCTCAAACCCTCCTACCACAGGTACCTTATTTACCCCATAGAATATAAACTAGACCTCAAACCCACCTATCACAGGTACCGTATTTATCCCATGGAATATAAACTAGACCTCAAACCCACCTATCACAGGTACCGTATTCATCCCATAGAATATAAACTAGACCTCAAACCCTCCTATCACAGGTACCGTATTCATCCCATAGAATATAAACTAGACCTCAAACCCACCTATCACAGGTACCGTATTCATCCCATAGAATATAAACTAGACCTCAAACCCACCTATCACAGGTACCGTATTCATCCCATAGAATATAAACTAGACCTCAAACCCACCTATCACAGGTACCGTATTCATCCCATAGAATATAAACTAGACCTCAAACCCACCTATCACAGGTACCGTATTCATCCCATAGAATATAAACTAGACCTCAAACCCTCCTATCACAGGTACCGTATTCATCCCATAGAATATAAACTAGACCTCAAACCCACCTATCACAGGTACCGTATTCATCCCATAGAATATAAACTAGACCTCAAACCCACCTATCACAGGTACCGTATTCATCCCATAGAATATAAACTAGACCTCAAACCCACCTATCACAGGTACCGTATTCATCCCATAGAATGTAAACTAGAGGGCGGTTTGCCCCCCCCCCCCCCCCCCCCCCAGCTTTCATTTCAATTAACACTTATTGTGCTAAGGACGTGTATACACGTCTTCTCAATTAAAACCGGGATGTGCCTTGGACGTGTAGACATGCACGTTTTTTAATGATATAAAACGGGATCGCTGTAATCCATTTTAATCATGTTTTGCGCATGCGCGCAGCCGTTCACTTCCTTGTTTACGGGCCGACAAATCTTGCCATTATCTCTGAATCTACGGCGCTGTCCATGGTTTTGATCAGAACACCGTTGTTATTGTTATGTCCTAATCATTTGCAATATTAACGCTTCTAGAGAGAGCTCAGACTTGACAGCGCGAGGTAGTAATGGAACATTATACTGTACCTCCCGGTTTTAGGGGGGAAATGGAAGGAGGGGCTTTTCAGAGTAAAATCTGCCTCATCTGCAGGGCACTCTAGCACCTTTATTCTAGTAGTATTGCATCCCAGGACCCCTGGATGGTGACATGATTGTATTCTAGTAGTATTGCATCCCAGGACCCCTGGATGGTGACATGATTGCATCCCAGGACCCCTGGATGGTGACATGATTGTATTCTAGTAGTATTGCATCCCAGGACCCCTGGATGGTGACATGATTGCATCCCAGGACCCCTGGATGGTGACATGATTGTATTCTAGTAGTATTGCATCCCAGGACCCCTGGATGGTGACATGATTGCATCCCAGGACCCCTGGATGGTGACATGATTGTATTCTAGTAGTATTGCATCCCAGGACCCCTGGATGGTGACATGATTGTATTCTAGTAGTATTGCATCCCAGGACCCCTGGATGGTGACATGATTGTATTCTAGTAGTATTGCATCCCAGGACCCCTGGATGGTGACATGATTGCATCCCAGGACCCCTGGATGGTGACATGATTGTATTCTAGTAGTATTGCATCCCAGGACCCCTGGATGGTGACATGATTGCATCCCAGGACCCCTGGATGGTGACATGATTGTATTCTAGTAGTATTGCGTCCCAGGACCCCTGGATGGTGACATGATTGTATTCTAGTAGTATTGCATCCCAGGACCCCTGGATGGTGACATGATTGTATTCTCGTAGTATTGCGTCCCAGGACCCCTGGATGGTGACATGATTGCGTCCCAGGACCCCTGGATGGTGACATGATTGCATCCCAGGACCCCTGGATGGTGACATGATTGCATCCCAGGACCCCTGGATGGTGACATGATTGCATCCCAGGACCCCTGGATGGTGACATGATTGCATCCCAGGACCCCTGGATGGTGACATGATTGCGTCCTTTCTCAATTTAGTGAGTCTAAGGATGCAGGATGCAGGCTATTTGCGTCACTGAATTGCTTCTTTTTCAAACAGGAAGTTCCGTGTCAACCCCGCTGACAGCTTCCTGTTGACGTTTGCGTCGGACCGCTCCCACATGAAGGACGATGAGGGGGCGTGGCGCATGCCCCCCCCTCCCTACCCCTGTTTACGCACACCAGGTACACGCACACACACACACACACACACACACACACACACACACACACACACACACACACACACACATGCAGTCACATTCTAATGCATACTTGTCAACTGGCGGCCCAGGCGGCACATGCAGCCTCCACCTTCACTTAATTTGGCCCGCAGGTCAATATTGGAATACGGATATATTATTGATTTCAGCTGTTACAATTCCAAACATCTAAAGAGATAAGTCTTAAAAAGACAAAAGAGTGGCCGCACACAATTCTAAACATGCCAACATGATAGTATTAACATTTTATAGTTTCTTTCTTTTTATATATATTTTATATTTGTATTTAAGTTCATAAAGTTAAAGTATACCTAAATGCAATTTAAATTGAATTACAATGTAACTTTTCAGGACTCCAATTAAAAAATAGCAAAACGTTATTCATGAAGTACAATAAAAAAACAAAAAAAGCAATAATGGCATCGTATTGGCTCGAAATGCGTCGCAGTTGTAGATCTGTTTTCGCTACATTTGTGTGAAATAGAATGACGAGGTAGGGCATTAATTACTCAATTTAAATTGAAATATGGAGATAAGAGGTTGCTGCCATGCAGACAGTATGCCGTATATGCAGTGTGGCGCTCTGGGGTGAGTGTGGAAATATAGTGGCCCAACGTTGGCTCTGCTCTAATGCTTCCATCACACGGTCTGCAAAGGAAGCTCTGAATTCCACCTGGGAGTAAAGTGGATGTGCGCCATAGAGTATAAAGAAGGATAGAGACTGATCTGGCGTGAAGTTCCGCCCCCTCCGCTATTCATGTCAGTGGAAGTTGCTCAGTGGCGTTTCGAAGCACCCGGAAGGACCGTCTCAAAACGTCTACTTCTGCATTGGACCACCACATTTTGGTGGTCCAATGCGGAAGTGCAACCGAGCGCTCAATGTTAAAGCCCAGCTGCACAGGGTTTCCCGGTCATGAATCCACGGGTCCGCCTGTAGTCCCTCCTCTTACCACTAGGGCCCAGTGCTTCAACGTTGAAGAGCCTCACTGGCCCCTTGATGTGCGCAGACGAAAATGAAAGCCTGGGTACCGACTACCGAGGCTAGTGGAATAGTTACTACGTGAGACTAATCTATCTATAAATGCACCAAGTCTCTGTACGTGTGTGTGTACTAAGGCTGTACCTTAGCCCTTTTTTTAGGACTCGAACTTTTGTTCTCACAGAACAAGGTGAGAAAGGTCAATCAACTCAGCTGCAGGCCAATCACCAAATTAAGAGATGCACGGGAGATGGGACAGCAGAACTAGGAGATATTTCTTTAAAAAAAATCATAACTTCTGACAGGAATGCACTAGAAACTTACTTTTTGTTTACATGCTCATATCGCATTCTCGCTGAGATATATTTTCGAGTTAATAAAAAAAAGGAAAAAAACAAATATTTTTTATTTAATAAAAAAAATAAAAATAAAAAAAACGAATGGTTCAAGCCCATTAATTAAGATTCGAGTGCCAACCCTAACGAGCAAACATTCGAACCTTGAATGTTTGGGGACAGCCTTGGTGTGTACCTGCACGTAACTCGAGAACCGTTCGCCCCACCGACTTCGCCCCACCGACTTCAGGCACTGCACAGGGAGTGCAGTGCCTGGTGTCGAGTCGGTCGGACCCACGTTTGTCCAGAACCGCCACAAAAGGCGTCTGCCGGCGAGTCGGTTCCATCGTTACCGACTCGGTGCTCTACAGCCGTGCACCGGTCTAGTTTAATGAAAGCAAAGGTTTAAGCCTCAATCTGTGATGTTTACAACTGGTTTGCTGTATGTAGAGAAAGGTAGGAACATTACTAGTTACTAGAGTGATGATACCAAAACATAACGTGTGTGTGTGTGTGTGTGTGTGTGTGTGTGTGTGTGTGTGTGTGTGTGTGTGTGTGTGCGTGTGCGTGTGCGTGTGCGTGTGCGTGTGCACGTGTGCGCGCGTTCCTCAGACTGCACAATGAATCTGGATGACTTCATCAGCATGGACTCCAACGTAGGATCTGGTCAAATATTCACCCTGTCGAACTTTATACAACATTACACACATACATAACACACACACACACACACACTCACACACACACACACACACACACTTGAAATGATTATTTATGTCCACATAATCAGAAGTACAGGAATACCTTGTACGAAGGACAAACACTGGAAGTGCACTCAGACAATAGGAGAACAACCAGTTACAAAGTGCAGAACATTGTTACATACAATACAGTCGTACTACCCTGAGGGAGGCATTTTGTTGCCTAAACGTTGGCCTTATAATAAAAGGTTTTGTTGCATCGTGACTACGAGCTGTCCGACCTCTCCTTCCTTTTTTTCAAGTCTGTCTCCCGTGGTCAGCACCTCCCCGCTGTTGGCGTGCGCTCCTACCTCTTTGTTTGTTCACATAGACGGTCCCCAAACGTTTTTGGCCGTGTGCAACCCCTGTTACCTCCCGACCTATAGCTGACGCACCCAACGCTATGTCTCGTTGCATTTGGCCGAGAATTATCAATTTCTTTTTATGATTATGGCAAATGATCACAGAATGTCAGTGCACTGAGAGACATGCAGCTGCTGTATACTCCCACAGCTGCTCTATACATCTCCTTACAACAGTGTTTTACTGGCTCTATACATTTCCTTACAACAGTGTTTTACTGCTCTATACATCTCCTTACAACAGTGTTTTACTTCTCTATACATCTCCTTGCAGCAGTGTTTTACTGACTCTATACATCTCCTTACAACAGTGTTTTACTGCTCTATACATCTCCTTACAACAGTGTTTTACTGCTCTATACATCTCCTTACAACAGTGTTTTACTGCTCTATACATCTCCTTACAACAGTGTTTTACTGGCTCTATACATTTCTTTACAACAGTGTTTTACTGCTCTATACATCTCCTTACAACAGTGTTTTACTGACTCTATACATCTCCTTACAACAGTGTTTTACTGACTCTATACATCTCCTTACAACAGTGTTTTACTGCTCTATACATCTCCTTACAACAGTGTTTTACTGGCTCTATACATTTCTTTACAACAGTGTTTTACTGCTCTATACATCTCCTTACAACAGTGTTTTACTGCTCTATACATCTCCTTACAACAGTGTTTTACTGCTCTATACATCTCCTTACAACAGTGTTTTACTGGCTCTATACATTTCTTTACAACAGTGTTTTACTGCTCTATACATCTCCTTACAACAGTGTTTTACTGACTCTATACATCTCCTTACAACAGTGTTTTACTGACTCTATACATCTCCTTACAACAGTGTTTTACTGCTCTATACATCTCCTTACAACAGTGTTTTACTGGCTCTATACATTTCTTTACAACAGTGTTTTACTGCTCTATACATCTCCTTACAACAGTGTTTTACTGACTCTATACATCTCCTTACAACAGTGTTTTACTGACTCTATACATCTCCTTACAACAGTGTTTTACTGCTCTATACATCTCCTTACAACAGTGTTTTACCGGATTTTACCGTTTAGTGTTAAATAACACCATAAAACCGCCATTACCCTTGTCATGCCACGCACCCCCTAGAGGGCGTTCGCGCAACACAATGGGTGCACGCACCACAGTTTGGGAACCCCTGAATTGTTGTCAGACACAGCAGACATAAATCATGGGTAAAGGAAACAACGCCTCCTCCAAATTGAGTGGCTTCCTATAATGGCTGATATTGAGCAGTTCCTCCTTGCTAACTGTTTGGCCCTGCTTTTGGCCCACCTAAAAAATTTAATCTGTAGCCTAGTTGTGAGATGGTCTGCGCTAGCTGTTGATATTTCAGCACTTTGGTTAGAAAGGCCTCCTCCATAGACATGACAGAACATGTCTGTTCTGTCATGTCTGTCAAAAACTGGTCAAATAAAATTAATATATTTGTGAAAATAGGCGATCTACAAGCTCACAGCGCCTTGCACCGTGAGGCGCAATTTCATTACATCTGCTATTTCTTTTTCACCAAATGTGGAACCGAGCAATTCCAAGTGCAACAGCTTTAAATGTCACATCACACGTGGATTTAAGTTCTCAGTCGTCACAACTGATTTCATTCTGATTCTAAACATGCTCTCAATTTCGGTTTGATGTGGATCAATCTAGCAATATGTTGAATCATCTTCCATAAAATCTGTAATAGTCTTGGTCGCATATCTCATATGAAAGCAGAGGTTAAAGCCTCAATCTGTGATTTCTTTGCAATATTAATAAAACACCGTCATTTTTTACATATTGTGTTTGTTTAGGAATCCGCGCTAGTGTGTGCGTGGCGGCTCCTTTCATGCTGTCTCACAAATAGCACATTTTGTCGTGAGATTTTAAGATAACGTAGGTGACCACCGAAACTGTGGTTTGTTTGGGTGAGCGGTGAGTCGCTTATCACTGTTGCGTGACGTCATGTTGTAGTTTTTGATGGTCACCTTATCACCTAAAACTGGAGCCTTAAAGTTTTAAGGCTCATTCATAGTCTGGATTTTCGGTGGTGAGGTGACCAACACTCCGGTGGTGAGGTGACCACCGGAGCTGAAATAACATTGAGTAAAAACAGAGAAGGGCTGGGGTGGTGTGGCGGTGGTTTGCTCTTCACCGCGGCTCAGTGACGTCATGTTGTAGTTCGGTGGTCACCTCACCACCGAAAATCCAGACTATGAATAGGCCTTAACTCCTACGTGGGTTGTGTAATGAAGGGTATAGCCTATGTTGCAAAATGCAACATTTGAGAGCTTGTAGATTTGATTGAGATTAGATAAAATAAGATCTGTACACATCATGTCTACATTGAAATGTTAACCTGTAATCTACACACCTAATCTGAATTTGTAGTCACACACACACACACACAAAAAAACATAACATACAATATTCACACACGTGTAGGTCGACATTTGTATTTGTATTGAATTATTTATTTCCTTCATCCTCTTCTCTTCCCTCCGCCAATCATATCGTCCCCAGAACGATTAAACCCCGCCCATCAGAGACACCGAAACTGGCCGGTCATCAGTAAAGGAAGTGATGTCAGGTGTAGCATTATATTGAAACATTAAAACATAAAACATAAAAACATCAAACACCAGGACTGATCATCAGTAACACCATGGCACAGCACACCAGCAAATCAGTAATGCTATTATTATAGGTGTCTATTTTCTACAGTGATATAATATAGAAAGTGATATATATATATTTTATGGATATATCATCTTCATTATATTCCTTTGTTCCTATTAATGAAAAATAAAGTAAGTGCATTTTGTTCACATTGTACTCAGTTTACGGATGAAGGCCGCAGCATTCCTGTAGAACCACCAGAGAGCAGCAGAGCGCTACTGACGAGACACTTTAAAATCCTTCACCATTCCTTCATCAGAATCATCCTTGTAACTATGAGAGCGTACACATGGAACCAAATGGACCCATAAGGGTACAAATGGCACCCTAAGGGTCCGTTTGGTTCCTATTAAGTAGCTGGGGACCCCCTGGAATCCCCTCAAGGACCTGTGCAGGGCCCCAGGACCCCACGTTGAAAACCGGCGCTTCCAGAGACTAGCAGCAGGCTCTGACTATTTTCGAGGGGCTCTAGCCCCTCCTATGTCCAGTTTTGAGGGTGTGTGTAAACACAAACATTGTCCTAACACAAACATTGATTGCCATTGATCATGAATGGCCAGTTTTGAGTGTTTGTGTAAACACAAATATTACGTAGGCTAAACACAGACATTGAAGACGAAAGTGAGGACGTGAATTGTGATTGGCCGGAATGAGATGATGTATGATGACAAGAGCGCCCCTCACTTCACACGACGGGTGTGATTTTTTGTTTTACACAATTCACATTCACAGTATCTATAGAACATTCTGACACTAAAATATATATATATTCCACACAAACCAGGAGAAAATGTAACGTGTTTTGGAGCTGTGTCTCTGTCTCTCTTCTGTCTGTTGAAAAATAAAGGAAAAACAGCGCCCTATTTTCCTTGACGTGAGTCAACAGTCTGTCTCGAGAGACTAGATACTGTAGTGTATACACAGAGCACGCGGGTGAACGCCCAAGTCATGTAAAAGAAAAGGAAAGACCCCGCCCAGTAAGGCAAAGCCCCGCCCAGTAGGGGAGGGGTTGGGGGAGGGGAAGCCTCTCCCCTATGGGGCGAGGCTTCCCTCCCCCATCCCCTCCCATATTTCTCGGAGATATACTGTAGCTGAGGGTTGAAACACAGACTATCCATCTTCAACGGGTCAGACAGACCAGCCTGCGGGTTGGAGGCTGGCTGGGTCTACTGGAAGCTCCAGACCTCGATGTCCTGCAGCACAAAGTCCTCCTTCTTGGACAGACTGGGGTTTCCGAAGGTCTTGCAGGGGTTGGAGCGTCCGTGGTACAGATCCCCGTCCAACCACAGGGCAGAGTCGCCTCTGCGGGAGAGAGACGGGCTGTTAGAGCACCGTGGTTAACTGTCTCAGTGCCACAGGACGCCTTTGGACGCCTCCCCTTTATCACTTAAGATTCCAGACAGTTTTCAGGTAGTAGAGGGCACAATAATGCTAGATAGCTCTGCCCTTGGAAACCAGTCAGTAGCTCAGTTCATAGCTAGACTGTTGTCTTAATTGTTTCAAGCACACCCTCAGTAAAAGGTACAGCAATAGACTTGGGCTTGAATTTGAGGCTTGTAAGTTTATTGTTTAATTACTTTTTTTGGAAACCTTATTTTTGAACTAAAAGAACGAAGAATAAATCTGCATCATTGCAATCTGTGGTTCGTCATTTCTGTTCACCTAGCCCTCATCAAAAGGACTCATTTACATATGGACATTAGACTGCGGTTGTGTGGCCACAACTGGCCTAGTACTTCCGTTTCCACTCTAAACTGACCTAAAAGAATGGCTGACCTTAAAATGTACTATAAGCATAGTGTAAACAGATGGTAGAATTGTAAACGGACATGAACATTAACAGACAGTACAGTAGGACAGTAGAGTGTGTCTCACCCTCCTCCTCCAAAGGTAAATGAGTCCATGTCTCCTTTCAGGAAAAACATGTTGTCTCCTGTCCACTTAAACACCTGGAACGCACGCACGCACACACACACACACACACACACACACACACACACACACACACACACACACACACACACAGTCTCAAAACTGATATAACTCATTTAACACAGAACTATAGTACACACAGGATACAAATTAAACAAACTGGAACACTATATAATTGAAGCTGTTAACACATTGAGAGCCCACGCAAAACTGCCCAAAATCACTTTCACCTAGAAAATCCATTCACATTTTTTATAATTCAGCTGACTGTGGAGACACATGCTGGAACTTTTTACTTTGAAATGTTTTATAGTTTCTGAGTTATTTAATTTAAACGCCAAATGCATTCTCAATGGCGAAAACACAAACTTTGGCACCACGTGTTAAAAAAAAAAAAAAAAAAGTGTTTTGATTTTTCTGATTTTTTTTTAATAAAACGTCCACAGACGTCTTGGGCTATGCACGTGCGGTAATACCCAGGACATCCACAGACGTTTTGGGCACAAAATGTGTTAAATGGATACTTTATGCTGATTGGCTGAAATGTTGCCACCCATCTATAGACCGATTCAGAAACTGAACTGTTTTAGGAACACAAGGCTGCTGTACTTTATACCTCATACTTTAAATGATTAGTATGAGGTATAAAGTACAGCAGCCTTGTGTTCCTAAAACACAAAGAAACACAAGGAAATACGTTGCCTGCGACCATGAGACCCGTTTCTGATAGAGCGCCGTAGTCCCGCCCCCTTCGAGGGCACCGGAAGAAAATTTCCCATACATTTTTCCATAGACGTTTCAAAAAATATTTATTTAAAGACCTTTACGCCTCAGACAAAGCCAACTCAGCTGGTGACAATACATTCATGACAATAAACTCATGTTTTGGGGCTGGACAAATAATTAGAAAGAAGAAAAAAGGGCAGAGTAACACTTTTTATATTTTTTTGTTTTTCTTCTTTCTCATTATTTGTGACCAGATTTGACTGAGAGACTGCCATCGCGCAAATTCCAGCTTTTCACCAGAGGAGATTTTTTTCTCCCAAAATGAGTTAATAGCACAGGCAGACTCTTCACATACTAGAGCATGTCTGAAATAAGTGTCAGAGCTAAAATCGACATGCACGACAATATGCACTAAATGCTTAAACATGTAGCTAGGTGTAATGTTAGAGACCACAGAAGTGAACCTTTCAAGCCTGTTTTCTCAACTCGCTGTTTTCTGCAAGACATTACTCTATAAGCAATATCTCCAAAACTGGTGGGTCAAACTGAACGACCAATATGTCAATTTGAAGCTATGAGAAAACGAAAATTAAAAAAATCCAATGGCAGTCCCTCAGTCAAATTTGGTCACATTTGTCCGGCCCAAACAATTGCGTTTATTGTCGTGAGTTGTCACCAGCCGGTTGGACCTGTAGGTCTACCTCACCTCAAACTCTTTACCAACTGACAGGACCTGTAGGTCTCACTCTTTACAACCTGACAGGACCTGTAGGTCTCACTCCTTTACAACCTGACAGGACCTGTAGGTCTCACTCTTTACAACCTGACAGGACCTGTAGGTCTCACTCCTTTACAACCTGACAGGACCTGTAGGTCTCACTCTTTACAACCTGACAGGACCTGTAGGTCTACCTCCACTGGGCGAAAAGAGCAAGAATCCCTAAATTCCGGTTTTAGGATTCTTCTAGAATACGGACATTTCTGATGCATATCCTGAGTTTTGTTGATATGTGGCATATTATGTAAAATATGAACTCAATATACACCCTGAAGACAATATATTGTACTAGGATATGAGCGTAATTTTATTTTTGTCATGTATCTGTTCCGAAAATGACCTGTTTGTCATGTATCTGTTCCGAAAATGACCTGAGGGCGAAAATAGCAAGAATCCCTAAATTCCGGTTTTAGGATTCTTCTAGAATACGGACATTTCTGATGCATATCCTGAGTTTTGTTGATATGCGGCATATTATGTAAAATATGAACTCAATATACACCCTGAAGACAATATATTGTACTAGGATATGAGAGTAATTTTATTTTTGTCATGTATCTGTTCCGAAAATGACCTGTTTGTCATGTATCTGTTCCGAAAATGACCTGAGGGCGAAAATAGCAAGAATCCCTAATTTCCGGTTTTAGGATTCTTCTAGAATACGGACATTTCTTATGCATATCCTGAGTTTGTTGATATGCGGCATATTATGTAAAATATGAACTCAATATACACCCTGAAGACAATATATTGTACTAGGATATGAGCGTAATTTTATTTTGGTCATGTATGTGTTCCGAAAATGACCTGAGGGCGAAAATAGCAAGAATCCCTAATTTCCGGTTTTAGGATTCTTCTAGAATACGGACATTTCTTATGCATATCCTGAGTTTGTTGATATGCGGCATATTATGTAAAATATGAACTCAATATACACCCTGAAGACAATATATTGTACTAGGATATGAGCGTAATTTTATTTTTGTCATGTATCTGTTCCGAAAATGACCTGAGGGCGAAAATAGCAAGAATCCCTAATTTACGGTTTTAGGATTCTTCTAGAATACGGACATTTCTTATGCATATCCTGAGTTTGTTGATATGCGGCATATTATGTAAAATATGAACTCAATATACACCCTGAAGACAATATATTGTACTAGGATATGAGCGTAATTTTATTTTTGTCATGTATCTGTTCCGAAAATGACCTGAGGGCGAAAATAGCAAGAATCCCTAATTTCCGGTTTTAGGATTCTTCTAGAATACGGACATTTCTTATGCATATCCTGAGTTTGTTGATATGCGGCATATTATGTAAAATATGAACTCAATATACACCCTGAAGACAATATATTGTACTAGGATATGAGCGTAATTTTATTTTTGTCATGTATGTGTTCCGAAAATGACCTGAGGGCGAAAATAGCAAGAATCCCTAATTTCCGGTTTTAGGATTCTTCTAGAATACGGACATTTCTTATGCATATCCTGAGTTTGTTGATATGCGGCATATTATGTAAAATATGAACTCAATATACACCCTGAAGACAATATATTGTACTAGGATATGAGCGTAATTTTATTTGTGTCATGTATGTGTTCCGAAGATGACCTGAGGGCGAAAATAGCAAGAATCCCTAATTTCCGGTTTTAGGATTCTTCTAGAATACGGACATTTCTTATGCATATCCTGAGTTTGTTGATATGCGGCATATTATGTAAAATATGAACTCAATATACACCCTGAAGACAATATATTGTACTAGGATATGAGCGTAATTTTATTTTGGTCATGTATGTGTTCCGAAAATGACCTGAGGGCGAAAATAGCAAGAATCCCTAATTTCCGGTTTTAGGATTCTTCTAGAATACGGACATTTCTTATGCATATCCTGAGTTTGTTGATATGCGGCATATTATGTAAAATATGAACTCAATATACACCCTGAAGACAATATATTGTACTAGGATATGAGCGTAATTTTATTTTGGTCATGTATGTGTTCCGAAAATGACCTGAGGGCGAAAATAGCAAGAATCCCTAATTTCCGGTTTTAGGATTCTTCTAGAATACGGACATTTCTTATGCATATCCTGAGTTTGTTGATATGCGGCATATTATGTAAAATATGAACTCAATATACACCCTGAAGACAATATATTGTACGAGGATATGAGCGTAATTTTATTTTTGTCATGTATCTGTTCCGAAAATGACCTGAGGGCGAAAATAGCAAGAATCCCTAATTTCCGGTTATAGGATTCTTCTAGAATACGGACATTTCTTATGCATATCCTGAGTTTGTTGATATGCGGCATATTATGTAAAATATGAACTCAATATACACCCTGAAGACAATATATTGTACTAGGATATGAGCGTAATTTTATTTTTGTCATGTATGTGTTCCGAAAATGACCTGAGGGCGAAAATAGCAAGAATCCCTAATTTCCGGTTTTAGGATTCTTCTAGAATACGGACATTTCTTATGCATATCCTGAGTTTGTTGATATGCGGCATATTATGTAAAATATGAACTCAATATACACCCTGAAGACAATATATTGTACTAGGATATGAGCGTAATTTTATTTTGGTCATGTATGTGTTCCGAAGATGACCTGAGGGCGAAAATAGCAAGAATCCCTAATTTCCGGTTTTAGGATTCTTCTAGAATACGGACATTTCTTATGCATATCCTGAGTTTGTTGATATGCGGCATATTATGTAAAATATGAACTCAATATACACCCTGAAGACAATATATTGTACTAGGATATGAGCGTAATTTTATTTTGGTCATGTATGTGTTCCGAAAATGACCTGAGGGCGAAAATAGCAAGAATCCCTAATTTCCGGTTTTAGGATTCTTCTAGAATACGGACATTTCTTATGCATATCCTGAGTTTGTTGATATGCGGCATATTATGTAAAATATGAACTCAATATACACCCTGAAGACAATATATTGTACTAGGATATGAGCGTAATTTTATTTTGGTCATGTATGTGTTCCGAAAATGACCTGAGGGCGAAAATAGCAAGAATCCCTAATTTCCGGTTTTAGGATTCTTCTAGAATACGGACATTTCTTATGCATATCCTGAGTTTGTTGATATGCGGCATATTATGTAAAATATGAACTCAATATACACCCTGAAGACAATATATTGTACGAGGATATGAGCGTAATTTTATTTTTGTCATGTATCTGTTCCGAAAATGACCTGAGGGCGAAAATAGCAAGAATCCCTAATTTCCGGTTATAGGATTCTTCTAGAATACGGACATTTCTTATGCATATCCTGAGTTTGTTGATATGCGGCATATTATGTAAAATATGAACTCAATATACACCCTGAAGACAATATATTGTACTAGGATATGAGCGTAATTTTATTTTGGTCATGTATGTGTTCCGAAAATGACCTGAGGGCGATAATAGCAAGAATCCCTAATTTCCGGTTTTAGGATTCTTCTAGAATACGGACATTTCTTATGCATATCCTGAGTTTGTTGATATGCATATTATGTAAAATATGAACTCAATATACACCCTGAAGACAATATATTGTACTAGGATATGAGCGTAGTTTTATTTTTGTCATGTATGTGTTCCGAAGATGACCTGAGGGCGAAAATAGCAAGAATCCCTAATTTCCGGTTTTAGGATTCTTCTAGAATACGGACATTTCTGATGCATATCCTGAGTTTGTTCTATTATGCACGATATAACCATTGGGCCTGTTTTGAGTGAGATATTTTACTGATATTGGTACTTGGTAGTTCATGAACATTGACATGTTGGATAAGTCACTGGATTTTCTGTAGAATACAGAGCTGATTGACCTGAGTTCTTTGATTTGCCAAATGTTATCAAATACAAACCCACTATACATCACAAGGACATACATCTCTGCTGTCAGGAAGAAACCACTGTTATTTCTTTCAGAAAATGAAGAAAACATTTTTTTTAAAACAAAGCAATACTGCCTTAGTTGGAATTTATATATTGCCACTTACTTGCATGAGAGGTGGTAGAGTTAGCTGTTTTAACAGACAGTTTGAGTTTCCAATTGAGTTAAGAGGTTTAGTTCAAAGCACCTTTTACGATTTCATTGTGTGTTAATAGCATTGATTTGAAACCTCCAAAATAGAGTTGGGTGGTACCTCCCGACAGTAACAATACTATAAGGATACCAGCAGCTACATCTTATTTTTGTCATGTGTTCCAAATAACACATTTCCACGATTTTTCAAAAACAAAAGGGGGATGGCACTCTATTGTGTAAAGGTTGTTGGGGGGGCATTCTGCCCAACAATTACATAGGTTAAACCAGGGGTTAAACTATGGTGCGTGCACCCCTTGTGGTTCCCAAAGTGGGGTCTGGGGACCCCCAGGGGTCCTTGAGGGAGTTCCGTGGGGTCCCCAGCTAAATGATAGTTTGGAACCAAATGGACCCTTATTGGTCTATAACTCTGAGTGTACAATTGGAACCATGTGTACACTCTCAATTAACATTGATTTTACAATATAAATTGGGGTCCCAGAGATGGAAATGCCATTAAATGGGGGGTCTGTTAGAGCCGTACATATCTTCTCTTATGGGAGTTCCTGACATATCTTTTCAAATGGGAGTCCGCGGGCTAATAAATGTCAATTTGGGGGTCCTTGACATGAAAACATTTGGGAACCACTGCTCTATGGGGTGCGTGACATGAAAAGGGTAATGGTGGATTTATGGTGATATTTAACACAAACAGCCAAATCTGCAACACTGTTGTAAGGATTAAGAGCGTCTGCTAAATGCCTAAATTGTAAATTGTAAATTGTAAGGAGATGTATAGAGCAGCTGCAGGAGTATACAGCAGATGGCATGTCTTTCAGTGCATTGGGTGCACAGACAGTACAGGGGGGTGCACAGGGGGTGCACGGACAAAAACATTTGTGTACCGTTAAACATATCTTGCTGAAGGTAGTGTTACCTTACCAACACATTAACAGATTCCTGTCTTGCTGTAGAAAATGCTACTTTGAAGTACAGCATGCACACTGGCTACTGTACGTGCCACGTAGGGTAAAACGGACGAAAGGAGTGTTCGTCGGAGAGAGACGAGAGAGAGTGCTAATAATAATTTAAACAGTAATTGACTAGAATGGTTATACATATGGAGATATTATTAACTGAAGTCACACACACACACACACACACACACACACACACACACACACACACACACACACACACACACACACACACACACACACACACACACACACACACACACACACACACACACACACACATTGTACAGTGCGAATGGGACAACATATAACCTATTTGTTTGATAATTACATTATGTATTGTGCCTGACTTGAATGAGCAATATATAATCGGGGACTCATGGGAGCCCATAATGCTCAGAGGCCTGAGGATTTAAACATCAAGGTTTCCCGAGTCCACCTCAGCCCCCCCATACATGCAGGCTTCTTCACCAACTGTAGAAGCTCTTCAACAGTTTGAAGGGGTTTACGGCACACAGGCATGACTTTAGTGACCTGTCAACCGGCCGGATACAGAATGTGTAGGGGTCTTAGTCATCCATGAGCATGCAGGGGACATATTTTAAAATATCTCCTTCTGACTGACTTCAATGAGCCATCAGGGACTGTGAACCAATAATGCTCTGAGCCCTGCTTGCCTAATCTGTACAGTAGGCTATGCGCATACAATTCGGCTGGCCGAGACGAACGAGAAAACATATAGGTCTCCTCCCAAACGGACACTCCTAAAGGTCAACAGTCACCCAAGACTTTGAAGCGACCTTTGGGCATTATAAATCGTTTAAATATTTTAAAAAAATCCTTTTTTTTCAGGCAGGACACATTTTTCATATTTGAAGGATGCCAAATCCGATGAAATGGGTCTCGTGTCTCTCCGACACTTCTAAGCGTCCACGATCAAGGAATAGACACGACATTCGGACTAAGCCGATTCAACATTTGCGGCCTTCTGTCCTTAAAATCAATAGTAAATTCCCAAAAAATCGTAGAGACAAACGGAAAAAAGATCTTCGATCGGCTGGCCGAGACGGACGAGAAAACATAGGTCTCCTCCCAAACGGACACTCCTAAAGGTCAACATTCACCCAAGAGGCTTTGAAGTGACCTTTTTGGCATTATAAATCCTTTAAATATTTAAAAAAAATCATTTTTTTTCAGGCAGGACACATTTTTCATATTTGAAGGATGCCAAATCCGATGAAATGGGTCTCGTGTCTCTCCGACACTTCTAAGCGTCCACGATCAAGGAATAGACACGACATTCGGACTAAGCCGATTCAACATTTGCGGCCTTCTGTCCTTAAAATCAATAGTAGATTCCCAAAAAATCGTAGAGACAAACGGAAAAAAGATCTTCGATCGGCTGGCCGAGACGAACGAGAAGACATAGGTCTCCTCCCAAACGGACACTCCTAAAGGCCAACATTCACCCAAGAGGCTTTGAAGCGACCTTTTTGGCATTATAAATCCTTTAAATATTAAAAAAAAAATCCTTTTTTTTCAGGCAGGACACATTTTTCATATTTGAAGGATGCCAAATCCGATGAAATGGGTCTCGTGTCTCTCCGACACTTCTAAGCGTCCACGATCAAGGAATAGACACGACATTGGGACTAAGCCGATTCAACATTTGCGGCCTTCTGTCCTTAAAATCAATAGTAAATTCCCAAAAAATCGTAGAGACAAACGGAAAAAAGATCTTCGATCGGCTGGCCGAGACGAACGAGAAGACATAGGACACTCCTAAAGGTCAACATTCACCCAAGAGGCTTTGAAGCGACCTTTTTGGCATTATAAATCCTTTAAATATTTTTAAAAAATCCTTTTTTTTCAGGCAGGACACATTTTTCATATTTGAAGGATGCCAAGGACCTTTTGTTGATCAGGCAAGTCTGACTGTGTGTGTGTGTGTGTGTGTGTGTGTGTGTGTGTGTGTGTGTGTGTGTGTGTGCGCTCGCGCGTGCGTGCGTGCGTGTGTGTGTGTGTGTGTGTGCGACTTCAGTTAATAATATCTCCATATGTATAACCATTCTAGTCAATTACTGTTTAAACAAAGCTGGTGAGAAATGATGACCAAAAGCTGACTAGAGTTGCTATATAGACAAATTTCAGAAAGGTCAGCTGGTGCAGCATTTAAGGGTTTCTATTAAAAAATAATAAAGAATGGCAAGTGAAAGGGTATTAGGAGGACTGTACTGGTCAAATGACGTGAACTGCACAGTTCCCTCGCCGTTTGTGGAGGGCAAAGCGGGAGGTCATGACACCATGACCCAAATGGCATTGAGGATTCACATGACTTCACTTGGCATTAATTCATCTTTCAACTGTGTTCCAGGACATTCTTCCCAAAACATTGCAGCTCATTTGTCTGTAGTTAGATCGACGTATGATCGACCACACAAAGTTGGAAGTGGACTACAAAATAATTCACAGGCACCTACAAAATGTGCATGGTGCCTGTCTGTGTTTTGGTAAATGGCACCATCATAATATAACATGCCAGTCTCCCACCTGCCCAGAGGGGTTTGATCTATCTATCTATCTATCTATCTATCTATCTATCTATCAGCGAGACAGACAGTGAGATAGACAGCGAGACAGAAAGACAGACAGACTGTCTGTCTGTCTGTCTGTCCTTTTTCAAGGACCCCCAGTTTGACATGCATATGCCACGTCAGACTTTCAGGTCCGTCATTGCCATCCCCAGTTCCTGCTTACTGATGTGAGGGTATAAATTCCAGGATGGTATCTTGCAACCTTACGGAGGGGGAAAGACCTTCTTTAATACTTGGTTGTCTATGCTAAATCTTTCCAATGTGTGTAGTAGCGGCACCCACACACATTATCACACATTTGAAAAGATTATGGATTTTACAATCACATACACACACACACACACACACACACACACACACACACACACACACACACACACACACAGACACACGCGCGCACCATGCTTGGCTCCAGGATTAAATGACTGAGGCCGGCAAATAAAAATGTCAATTGTCAAATGTCAATCTAATTTTTAAATTTAAACTATGAGGGTGCAGAATTTGCAACTGAGGGTGCCAGGCACCAGTTATTGGTCTCATAACTTTCATTTTTAATTTTACGTAGATCTATAAGGGTCCATTTGGTTTAACCAACTCTCCATCATTTAGCTGGGGGCCACCTGGAACCCCTATAAGGACCACTGGTGGTCCCCGAACAACTGGAACTCCCCAGAACCACTGCTGAGTGTAACCCACCTGATAATAACCATATAATTTAATATCAAACACAAAAAAACTGCTTGAAATAAGTTTTTTTTTTAAACTGCATCATACAGTCAATACAGACAACATACATTAATTGACAGGTTGTAAGAAAATAATCAGTTTAAGGCCCAAACAATCTGTATTATTATATTATATTGTGAATGAAAGTGAAAGAAATCAGGCATTCATCATTGTAGTTGCTGAAGAAACGTGACATAAGGAGTGTTAATGGAAAGCACTTAAAAGATGAACTACACATCCCACAATGCATTGCAGCTCTTCAGTTCACCCATAGTGCACCGCGTTTTTGAAAAGACGAAATCTGATTGGCTGTGACGTTTAGGCAGTGACGTGGCATGCAGCCATTGGCTCATGAAAGAGCACACGCTGTCCTTTGAACAGAGAGGAGCCACACACAGAAGACACACACAGAAGCTGTAGCATGGAATGGATATTACAGGTAATGCTAAGCTTTTATTTATTGGTTTGCAGCTACATTTGCACTTCATACTGTAGTGTTTTCAGCCTTTGTCAATGTTTGCCTTTGTCAATGTTTTCATGTCAAACCAAAAGTAGGCTATTTGGCTGCAGAGCCACGTTTGAAAAGACTTAAAATATGTTGCTTAATTAAAGGTAGTGTAGAGGATTTTCTTTGGTTGAAATAAGTGTCATAGCTCTATATTGTGATAATCATTGGTATAGTCTGTGTTTGTTCAGTAACAGTTTAAGTAGCTCTATATTGTGACAGTAATCATTGCTATAGAGTGTTTGTTCAGCAACAAGAATAAAATTGGTCCAATGGCTGGAGTTTGATATTCTCCCAACATGAAATCTATTACAAGAGTATATTTCAAGAATTCGGAAAGTATCCATATGGAGGATATCACCATATTCGGGCAAAGGATTCTTGGGTTTTTCGCTCAGTGGCTGTTTTCAATATAACTAATGGACTAATTAGCACTGCAGTTGTGCACATGATTATGTAACAGATTTTTGTATGCCAGATAGCACTATGAGAGCATTTCTGGCAATTTCATTGCTTTCAATTAAAAAGAGGAATGTACAGTATTGTTAGTGCAGTGGTTCTCAACCGGTCCGTCTGATTTTTTCGGGGTCCCCAGATGACAGTAATACAGTGACAATTTAAGGAAAGACTACATCAAAAGTAATCAAGAAACCATCATATAAACTGGTCAAACATGGGCCAAATAAAAAATAGCTGATCTACAAGCTCAATGCATGGAATTGTGAGCTTGTAGATCCGATAGTCACTTACTGTCTCCAGCACATTTTGTTTTAGCTTGTCTTTGAGGTACTACTGTATATAGCTGATATGTCCTATAGCCTGGTGCGTGTTAACATGTGCTTAGATAATGTAGAATTTGTTTTCGTGCATGAAATATTTTTGATAAAATTCAGGAATTCAGAGAAAAGCGGTTGGAAGGATCTCTGTGTCACTGCACACTTTGACACTGCACACTTTTGCCATGAGTTCTAAATGTACAGATGAGTTACATACAAGGACAGTACAGTAATTTGGAGTTACTTTAGATGCATACTGATAATAGGTCTAGTGGCGGTTTTGTATAGGGTTCTTTCTTGTGTGCTTCTGGAAGACCATATTGACATTTCAAAACCTATTTACATCACTGATGGTCGATAGGGAAGTGTAAAATAATCAAATTAACCTTTATATAGAGCACAGTTGCACTGGATTTCATAAATTTTACTCACCGCTGAGTATAATGTGAAGTTTAGGTGGAGTACAAAGCAGCAACATTGCCAACGCAGCATGCTGCAACCAAACACTGAATGCTGCCTTCAGTGACTGACACAGTGAGGGGAGTGGCAGTTCAGGAAGTGACATCATATTCTTTATACTGATCTGACTGACTGATCATTGACATGTTTGGTTACCATTTTTAACTGGGTTACCCCTCCGATTGCAAATATTATAGTAGTTAGTTAGTTTCTAATAGTATTTCATATTTTATCACCTTGTTTATTAGTGATTGCTTGAAAGTTTCCAGAGTGTCAACCAGTTGCTGATGATATTGTGACATCAAATGATGCACCATGAAAGCATAGGATTGGCACAAATCTTCCATGAGACCTTTTGTGTTATGGAAGGTATTGGATAGTGTCTTAACAGTTAAGGGGAGATATGGACAAAATCAAAATGGTACCACATTATGATGATTGTGGTGGTCATCTGGCCTAAGGCAACACATGGTGCGAGGGAAGGATAAAGTATAGAAAAGTAGGAAAAACAAGAAGAAAATAACTGAATGGCCTTTGTCAAGGTCAAATCTGTTGTGCAGTCAACTTGTTGGATTGGTGCTTCCAGTGGGAAAAAAATAAGGAGTTTCCAGTTATGGTGTCAAATAGAAATTATATATATAAAAAGTTATGTGAGTCTGTGACTGTTCTTTAGTGGAAAATGCAGTGATGAAAATGTTATAAGATGGTCTGTCATATCCCTTCATTCAGGCCAAGAAAAGCTATGGCATCCAATTTGAAAATTAAAAAAAAGTTTTCTCAAAACAAAGTTCTTGCAATGTTGTGGTCAGTTGAATGTGTTCAATTCCCTCTGCTCTTAGTAGCAGGTCATTATTGGCATGATCATCGCTGACAGGCCTGGTTATCCATGTTGTTATTGAAAGTGTGTTTGTGTTATATACTTATGCAGTCTTTGCGCCTGTGTTTTATGTAGCCAAAATACAAAACTGGTGTTGCCGTTAATACAATCTCCGTTGGTAGGTCTGGTTGGTGTCAGTGAATGTTTGAGAGTGTATGTAGGATATGTATCCCAGTAATTGCAGTGATCTGTAGTTGCCAATGAGTTTACAGACATGTATTCATGTTTTTCTTTTTTTTATGCTAAGGTTTTCTCAAAGGGATGTGTGTATGTGTGTGTATATGTGTGTGTGCGCCCATTTTTGCTTTTGAAAACTGGTGTAACTTTTCCTTAATTCCAGAAATGGCAGAAATAAAAGTTGGCTAAGGTCCTGCAGCTCCAACGCCCTGATTGGGTGTAGACCTTCATAGCACCATGGCACAACTTCCCAGAGGAACTGTTGCAGTCTTTGGACACCGGAGAAACATCAAATGGGAATTCAGGAAGATTGTGGTGAAATTATGAATGTGAGTTCCTGCTTAGGAAGAACTAAGCAGACTAAGCAACTAAGCAGAACTAAGCAGGAAGAACACAACTGTATGCAGCTGAACTTGTATTTCCCTCAACCTGAAATACAATACATTTATGTTGATGGTGATGAGCAGTTTTAAAATCTTAATGATGCTTGTTTTATTATTTTGTTAGTTTCTTATTCAGAGAGTCCTGTTTTCTGCAAAACGTCTACCCATCAGCGCTGGCATCAACCCTGGGGTTTCTGGAGAGGTGTGTATTTTTGTGTTTGCTTTAGCCTGCACTAAAAGAAAGTAGCACTGCCTAATCTAAATCTTTTCCATTAGAAGTTGCCTTAAATGAACATCTTCAATTAAAAATATATTTTTCTTTGTTTTATAATATATATATATATAATATATATATATATATATAATACTGTTTTTATTCTATTTCCGCAGGTGTCTGTTCTCCATCAACCCAGAGAAGGAGAGCACATCGTATCTATAGTTGTGAATCCTAGGTATACCTTGATTCACTCTCGGACCATGAGTAGTGAGATTGTTGATTATGGTAAGATTCATAGTGTCCACGCATGAATCTTACCGTGTCCACGCACGCACGCGGCGAGTGTGCGTGCGTGGACACACACACACACACAGTACTTAGATATACACACACACACACACACACACACAGTACTTAGATATACACACACACACACACACACACACAGTACTTAGATATACACACATTAATAATTTGAAATTCTATTTTATCAGGTCAACCCAGATGGTGGAGAAGACGACCAAAGACCAGGAACCTTTGAGTAACATGATCTTCGAATATGGGCTTTTAAAACAAGTAAGCTTAAACATTCAGTACGCATTTCATAGACACACATACACCACCCTCCAGTCTTTATTATTTTTTAATTGCTTTATATAATCTACATTAGTTTATTTTCTTTACATGGCTGTATTATAATCTAAAGATTTTCTTCATTGTCCTTGTGTGTCTGCAGATGCATGTTCTTGATCAACCCAGAGAAAGGCACTAAAGTGGAAAGCAAAACAAATCACGACTTGGTGTGAATCCTAGGGTGTCTACCATGATCCAGTTTCTTTCGGACCATGACTGGGGCGTGATCTTGAATATGGTAAGAATTTTGGCCACGCACGCACGTGTTATTCGGTGCATTATCCTGGTGGCTTTCTTTCACATGTCCTCTCGGTTATGAGGGAACACGCATGCGCTTAAGACACTACACCCCGAAGAGACCCAGCTATGACCTGTGGTCCTGCACTGCTACCTATTGACCAAGGTTATTGTGATTTTGTTGGAAAATGAAACACAGAACATAAACTTGTAATAATAACAGTAATTCAATCCTAACTTATTTATTTCCCCTCACATTTGTAGAGCGGTAACACAGCTCACCAGAAGGGTGGATGCCGTCAAGGAGTTGTCCAGCACCGTCAAGGAGAGCTTTTCAGGGGTGACAGAGGCTGGACAGGATGGAGGCATCCATCCTGCAAACGCCTCCTCCTGCCAGCCAAAAGATTCCCCAAGAGCTGTCTGTATGTACTTAATCTACCTATTTATCTTCAACAGAGCCCCCCCCCCCCCAACAGTACAACTCTAGAAACCCTTGTATAAATGTATGGCTGTGACCCTACCCAGTTCACTGTCTCTGCATTCTATGTATGTTTACCTTGCTTACTGTAAATCGCTCTTGATAAAGTGTGCTAAATGCCTAAATTGTAGATTAGTGTTGATTTGATACGGTTAAAAATAACAGATGGCACAATGACCAAATATTGACAAATGTAATATTGGTGTGATTTGTGTTATTTTTTTGTTAAATAGGTTGGTTTTCTATTCAAATGGTAATCATGTCTGTAGTGTTTGCTAAATAATAGGGGTCTCCCTGTCTCTATAGCTAGCTCGTCAGAGTACCCCCATTTAGTTTGACAGTTTACATTTTGTCTGCTAATTTCTATCACCATCCTTTTGAGATGCCTTAATATAATACATTTAGAGATCATAATGTGGTATTTGTGTTGTCATTCACTAGAAGCCTGTAACAGGGCTTTTGAAAGCCTCAAGACAACCACACGAATTGAGCTGGCCGGGACATTGGAGGATGTGAAGAGGAGGAAGGCTCTCACTAGCCGGAGGGATCGGGTGAGCTATTGACCTGCTCTTACTGACATGTGAAATGTCAGAACCTGATGTCTCCCTTTTGACTGATACCTGTCCATTTAAACTCTAGACGGGCCTGCCCCAAAGTTATTAGTGCAGCTGCGCCCGGCAACTAGAGTTCAACAGGCCTGAATTAAGGCCTATCAAACCCTGTACACAAGAGAATGTCCCCGCTACCACCCTTAGATCTCCATATATGGAGCTGACCTGTTCTGACATTCCATATGTTGATCTGACATCATCAAACACTGTACACTCAAGACATGCTCCTTATAGTCCGGCAGCCACGGTTATGGCTATGGGGTGGGAAATTTGGTATACTTTTTTTTTTATTGGCCTAAAATATTGTCTATATACTGCTGACCGGCTGTCACTATTGGGCAATTTTTTTTATAGGGGTTTCTTGTGACCCTACCATTAACATCCTATGGCAGGCAGAAATGTCAAAAATGATCTTTATGCTTTAAGTAGCATGTGACATGTCAAACTATGGGGTTTTCATGATTCTGAATCCATTCCAAGCATTAGTTTGAGGTCAGCACATTTTGGGCACATTTGGGCTAGTGGCTATGGCTGCTTTTAGCCCAAGGAGTTTTTTGTGCAAAACTAATGCTTGGAATGGATTCAGAATAATAAACCCCCTAGTTTGACATGTCGCATGCTACTTAAAGCAAAAGGAAAGTTTGACATTTTTGCATGCCATAGGATGTTAATTTTAAACTAAAGAAGCCTGTCGGCTGCCGGACTATTAGGCTATATGGCCAGTACAGAATTCATTCCTTGTTGATCTGACCCTTCCATGCCAAAGCGCCAGTGCTCACCCAGCAGTCTACCGTCAACAAGTGCACACATCCGCCTCTTAGGTGTCTTACTGGTTTATTTAAGCCAAGGGATATAACAGTGAGGTGGTCATTACAGAGAAATCTGCTGCAGGACATGAAGCAGAGGGGTCATACACAAAGGGGTAGAATGTTTGGAGATGTGTGTAGTTGCCAATGACATAATAGCGTTGTCCCAATTTCTTTCAGACTGAGTAAAAGTACTTAATTGTTAGTACTCGCCAATACCGAGTACCGATACGAGTACTTTTTATTTTCATTGAGTAACCACTTAATTTACCCCCTTTTTCTCCAATTTAATTTCATATGCCTACAACAGTTGGCGGGGTGTGGAGCCCAAGGACCCGCATGAGGGTTCATTCTGGACTCTTTACCCTGAGATCCCCCCCTGCTCCAGAGGGGTGTGGAGCCCAAGGAGACCCGCATGAGGGTTCAGTCTGGACTCTTTACCCTGAGACCCCCCCCCCCCTGCTCCAGAGGGGTGTGGAGCCCAGGGAGACCCGCATGAGGGTTCATTCTGGACTCTTTACCCTGAGATCCCCCCCTGCTCCAGAGGGGTGTGGAGCCCAAGGAGACCCGCATGAGGGTTCATTCTGGACTCTTTACCCTCAAACGTCTGTACATAAAAGAGGCCCTGGAGGGTGAAGCGGAAGGGACTGGAGGAGTGTGAGTGCGTGAGTGTGAGAGGCATGAATTCCGTTTGTGTCCGAGCATAGGCATGGTAACGCCCCGCCTGCAGTGTCGGTAGACCAATCACAGGCAGGCGGGGCGTTACCATGCCTCAGCCATGCCTATGCTCTGACACAAACGGAATTCACGCGTGTGAGAGTGGTTTCCCCTCATCTGCTCCTCACCCTGACTCCCGTCGTCTGTGCGCCATCCTGTGTGTTCTTGTTCTTGTCCTGTTCAGACAAACTGTGAGACCATGTCCTGGCTACAATACTTTGTTGTCAAGCTGCCTTTTTTTGTTTTAACATTTATCTAAATGTTTAAACCTTCATTGTATTGTTTCTAGAGTGACTTTTTCAACCTAGGTTCATGTTTTAGGTTATTAGAGAAAGTAAAAGATTAATGTAATTTTTTTTCCATTTGCTGCTCTTTTTCATTTTAGGGATTTTAGCTGACATGGGGCTAAATATGTATTTTTTCACATTTTTATAGCGATTTATTTTTTTATTATTTACTATAGTCTTACTAGACTCCAAGAAATTACATCTGGCCACAAAAGATCACAGGATCTACTGAATGTGTCAAACGTACATGACACACAGTGTGGCTTCCTCCCAGTAGGCTATACCTTCACATTCAGTAGATCCTGTGATCTTTTGTGGCCAGATATAATATCGTGGGGTCTAGTAGGACTATAGTAAATAATACAAAAATAAATCACTATCAAATTTTGTAAAAAAGTACCCCCATGCTCGAATGATTCAAAATGATTCCAGAATACACGTTGCCTGGTCCCCACTAGCCTTGATTCTGCCGCACCCGAGTACACTTCATTCAACTGTATTCAATGCTTTCACAATGCAGCGATCCGTATCCCAGTACACTTCATTCAACTGTATGCAATGCTTTCACATTGCAGTGATCCGTATCTGAGTACACTTCATTACAACTGTATTCAATGCTTTCACATTGCAGTGATCCGTATCTGAGTACTGTATTCAATGCTTTCACATTGCAGCAATCCGTATCTGAGTACACTTCATTCAACTGTATTCAATGCTTTCACATTGCAGTGATCCGTATCTTTTGGAGGCATGGCCCCTGTTTTGAGGTTGCTAAATAAATGTTTGTTTGCGCTGAAGTGATTTTTGTTTTGTAAATTGTTTTTAGCTTAATGTTTATATTCAAAGTAGGTAGCCTTTTTGGATGAGACATTTGGTGTAGAGGGGAAAAAAGAACTGGGCCTAGTATAAAGTTTTGGGTACACTGATCTGTCCTTGTATAGTGGGTCATCATGATATGGGCCATGAATGGTATACTGAAATATACAGGTCATATTCTGACAAGATACAACTGGTGTTTGGATTTAGGATATGACGACAGGTCATATTCTGACAAAAGATACAACTGGTGTTTGGATTTAGGATATGACGACAGGTCATATTCTGACAAAAGATACAACTGGTTTTAGGATTTAGGATATGACGAGAGGTCATATTCTGACAAAAGATACAACTGGTTTTAGGATTTAGGATATGAAGACAGGTCATATTCTGACAAAAGATACAACTGGTGTTTGGATTTAGGATATGACGACAGGTCATATTCTGACAAAAGATACAACTGGTTTTAGGATTTAGGATATGACGACAGGTCATATTCTGACAAAAGATACAACTGGTGTTTGGATTTAGGATATGACGACAGGTCATATTCTGACAAAAGATACAACTGGTGTTTGGATTTAGGATATGACGACAGGTCATATTCTGACAAAAGATACAACTGGTTTTAGGATTTAGGATATGACGACAGGTCATATTCTGACAAAAGATACAACTGGTGTTTGGATTTAGGATATGACGACAGGTCATATTCTGACAAAAGATACAACTGGTGTTTGGATTTAGGATATGACGACAGGTCATATTCTGACAAAAGATACAACTGGTTTTAGGACTTAGGATATGACGACAGGTCATATTCTGACAAAAGATACAACTGGTTTTAGGACTTAGGATATGACGACAGGTCATATTCTGACAAAAGATACAACTGGTGTTTGGATTTAGGATATGACGACAGGTCATATTCTGACAACAGATACAACTGGTTTTAGGACTTAGGATATGACGACAGGTCATATTCTGACAAAAGATACAACTGGTGTTTGGATTTAGGATATGACGACAGGTCATATTCTGACAACAGATACAACTGGTTTTAGGACTTAGGATATGACGACAGGTCATATTCTGACAAAAGATACAACTGGTGTTTGGATTTAGGATATGACGACAGGTCATATTCTGACAAAAGATACAACTGGTTTTAGGACTTAGGATATGACGACAGGTCATATTCTGACAAAAGATACAACTGGTTTTAGGACTTAGGATATGACGACAGGTCATATTCTGACAAAAGATACAACTGGTGTTTGGATTTAGGATATGACGACAGGTCATATTCTGACAACAGATACAACTGGTTTTAGGACTTAGGATATGACGACAGGTCATATTCTGACAAAAGATACAACTGGTGTTTGGATTTAGGATATGACGAAAGGTCATATTCTGACAAAAGATACAACTGGTGTTTGGATTTAGGATATGACGACAGGTCATATTCTGACAACAGATACAACTGGTTTTAGGACTTAGGATATGACGACAGGTCATATTCTGACAAAAGATACAACTGGGGTTAGGACTTAGGATATTCATAGTAGTCATATCTTGACATTGGATATGACATGTATCCTGGATAAAACTATCTCCATATTCTAGAAGAATAAAATTGGTCCCATTCTGGAGTTTTGATATTCTCCGAACATGAAATCCATTACGAGAGTATATGTCAAGAATCCGGAGAGTATCCATATGGATATCACCGTATTTGAATCATATCTGGTAATATTCGGGCAACGATTTCTAGGGATTCTTGGGTTTTTCGCCCAGTGCTCACCTCAAACTCAGGACAGAAGGTGAACAGGAAGGTCTCTCCAGTTCCATAGAAACTATCACTGACTTTCAGAGGCTCTGACGCCAGTGCTCCAAACACCTGAGAGAGAGACACACACACACACACACACACACACACACACACACACACACACACACACACACACACACACACACACACACACACACACACACACAATACATGTAAGCACATTGGAACAAGTTACAACTTCTATTGCATGTGTTTGTGGCTTTCACTGTGTCTGTCTCAGCTGTCAATCAGTGTCACCTGCACATCAATGCCACCTGTCCATCAGTGTCACCTGTCAATCAGTGTCCATCAGTGTCACCTGTCAATCAGTGTCCATCAGTGTCAACTGTCAATCAGTGTCACCTGTCAATCAGTGTCACCTGTCAATCAGTGTCACCTGTCAATCAGTGTCACCTGTCCATCAGTGTCACATGTCAATCAGTGTCACCTGTCAATCAGTGTCACCTGTCAATCAGTGTCACCTGTCCATCAGTGTCACCTGTCAATCAGTGTCACCTGTCAATCAGTGTCACCTGTCCATCAGTGTCACCTGTCAATCAGTGTCACCTGTCAATCAGTGTCACCTGTCAATCAGTGTCACCTGTCCATCAGTGTCACATGTCAATCAGTGTCACCTGTCAATCAATGTGACCTGCTAATCAACACAGTGTTACCCGTCTATCAATGTCATGCTGTGTTGACACATTGTGCTACCGAAGCTAAACGACCAAGCTTGGTACACTGCTGCTGAGTCACTGTTGAAATGTTGTTTCAAGCATTGGAGCTTCTTCTTCTTCTTAATCCGTGCAGCCACGTCCTCGTCTCTGGTCCTACAAGAAAGAGTCTGTCCTCTGAAGGAGATATATTCTATTCTATAGCCTTGCGTAGCGATGTGGGCAAAACATTGGCAGCTGAAGGCTGGCTACGTGAGGCTGCAGGGGACAGGTGGTGATTATATGACATGATGCAGCTGTCCGCTTCTTCATAGATAATTGGAAGCAGTCTGTATTGCTGGCATGGTAGATCTTCTCCCTTGATGCCGTATCTTATTGTTTTAGGTAGTTTTGGATGGTTTGGAGTGTGTGTGTGCGTACCTGTCCCTCAGTGTCTCAGCACCAACAGGACGGGGGTCTCCTGCGTGCGTGTGTGCGTGCGTGCGTGCGTGCGTGCGTGCGTGCGTGCGTGCGTGCGTACCTGTCCCTCAGTGTCCCTCAGCACCAGCAGGACGGGGGTCTCCTGTGTGTGTGCGTGCCGGCGTGCGTGTGTGCGTGCGTGCCTGTCCCTCAGCACCAGCAGGACAGGGGTCTCCTGCGTGCGTGCGTGCGTGCGTGCGTGCGTGCGTGCGTGCGTGCGTGCGCGTACCTGTCCCTCGGTGTCCCTCAGCACCAGCAGGACGGGGGTCTCCTGTGTGTGTGCGTGCCGGCGTGCGTGTGTGCGTGCGTGCGTGCCTGTCCCTCAGCACCACCAGGACAGGGGTCTCCTGCGTGCGTGCGTGCGTGTGCGTACCTGTCCCTCGGTGTCCCTCAGCACCAGCAGGACGGGGGTCTCCAGGGTCCTCATGGTTCGGTACAGCGTGTTGATGCTCATGCCGTGAGTGGCTGTGCTGAACGCCAGCGACCAGGGGTAGCCAATCGTACGCGGGGGGAGGTGTTTAGCCAGCTATAGGACAGGAAAGAGGCACCAATGCTATTTGTGCTACTTTTGTGTACTTTTGTGTACTTTTGTGACACTGTAGTATGACAAAGTAGGGCATTAATTTGCTAAAAAATATATACCCTATTGGCCTGAATATAAGTCTACGTCTTTTTCCAATAAGAAACGAGGTCGTATTATAATCAGGGACTATAGACTATTTGACATGTTCTTTTTCCACAAATGAGTCTTGAAAAATGGGGGTCGTCTTATAATCGGAGTCGTCTTATATTCGGGACAATATGGGTATATAAAAAGTTGAAATATGGATTATGGAGATATGTAACTTTGTTAAAATACAATATCTGATGTAATTGAATATCAAGGTGCTCAGCATGGTAGCGGGAAAGCTGAAAATAGCATTAGCAAGATGGGAAAGCATAAAAGAAGCAGAACGTTGATACGATTAAAAAGCACATGTGCTTACAATGTGCTCAATGTACTGGAGTAAAACAAGGCTTCTAGCTAAGGTTTGACAGACACAGTGAAATATGACAGCAGAGACATAAATATCTCCATGGCAACCATCAGCCTGACTGCAACACCTTGTAGGCTAAACAAAAATCACACCCGTGTGAACTGAGTGGTGTAAGGTTTTATATAGCATGATCAGCTGTGGTCTGACGTAATGTCTGACGTAATGAAATCACACCCGGATGTGATTTCACAACTGGCTTTTTTTGTGCAGAAAAAATGAGCATGGTTGCTACAGTCATCCAGTTCACCCGGGTGTGATTTAATTACGTCAGAAATTATTTTGAACATAGCAACCATGCTCATTTTTTTCTGCACACAAAAGCCAGTTGTAGGAGTGGTTTACACCACTCAAAAAAAGAACACTGGAATTAAAATATTGAAAACATCATCTGTAACCCATTAAAGGACCACTTTTCAACCAGGTCTTATTTGAATGATGTTTGGGAGACAAGAAACACTTTCCTGGGGTTTTTACGTGGGTAATATGTGTTTTTAGATATTTTAGTATTTCAAAGTGTCCATGGGCTCCATGATGTCATGGACACTTATTTCCTGGACTACAATTCCCATAATGCTTTAGTCCACTGCTCCTCCATATGGATAGGGGGAGGGCTGCCTTACTGAGACAACATGTAGTCCAGGAAATAAGTGAGCCCAGTGTCCATGACATCATGGAGCCCATGGACACTTTGAAATATTGAAATATCTAAAAACACATATTTCCCACATAAAAGCCCCCAGGAAAGTGTTTCTTGTCTCCCAAACATCATTAAAATAAGATCTCGTTGCAAAAGGGGTGAAGTGGCCCTTTAACACCAGGTCAGCATCCGTGTCATGAAGGCATTTTAACCTTCTATTTGGCACATTGCACGCACGCACGCGCACACACACACACACACACTGTGTGACCTTGTGCACGTGCTCCTGGGTCAGCAGGTTGCTGGTCTGGCTCAGAGTGGGCTCCACCTCTGTTCCACCTGAGGACAGCTCCTCTGCTGTACTGATCTGGAGAGAGAGAGAGAGAGAGACACAGACACACACAGACAGACAGACAGACAGACAGACAGACAGACAGACAGTTATTTTGGCCTGAATGGTTTGGGAACCCTTGTCTATAGGATTAGCCTAGGGCTCCGTGATACAATTCTGCTAACAGCTAAATCTGTCCTTACCACTGCCCTAAATATGTAGTGTTGTTGTTAGTAGGAATGTCATTGCATTTCCTTTTCCCATTTAATTCCATGTCTTTGTTTTCTTAACTTTTTTTTAGGTATTAAAAAATGTCTTAAAGATGTAGGGGTCTATTAAAGGGGTTATATGTGAGCAGGTATACCTGTAGTCTCTTGCAGAGCGATCGCAGGTCGTCACTCTTCAACGCATCAACCCTCCGCTGGTACTCTGCTTGAGATACAACCTACACATGCACGCACGCACGCACACGTACACACACACACACACACACACACACGTACACACACACACACAATGCCATTTACAGCTAAACTGTCATGAACTGTGTACTTGTATTGTGTAGTTGTGTTCCAAGTGTTTCCTGTCTGCTCCAATGTTTGCTACCTGCCTTGTCTCATCATTGCGTTTCACCTTCGGCCAATCGTGTGTTGATTGTAGTTATGTTGCACCTGTGTCTAGTATATTTAAACCTCCCTGTGTTCAGTGTTCCCTTCCCAGTGTATAGTCTGTTGTCACAGCGTGTCCTGCCATGTATGTCATTGAACCTGCCTGCCTGCTTGTGGTTCTGCATTTGGTCCAACAACACTTGTCTTAACATGACACAAACGTCCCCCTCCAGAATGTTTTATAGAGTTATTATGTACATTTAGATATAGATACAGATACAGACTAAAAACATCACAATAAAGACACCCTGAAATAAATATTGATAAAATATGCAAGGGATAATTGACAGCGCGTCGGTCGTTGTTTAGAAATAACCCCCTCACGCTTCGGCATTTAATCATCCTGTTGGGTGTCTATTGTGATTTTTGTCTCCACCAGCCAAAGGCATGGGGAGAGTGTGTGTGTGTGTGTGTGTGAGTGTGTGTGTGTGTGTGTGTGTGTGTGTGTGTGTGTGTGTGTGTGTGTGTGTGTGTGTGTGTCCACTCCCTGGATGCCAACGATGAACCTCTGCCCCAAATTTTCCAGAACGGCCTGTTATAGCGCCACCAGGAGGCAGCCTTTCACATTTGTACCGCACCGATCTGCGTGAAAGGTATGCACACTCCCTAGAAGCCAAGGAAAAACCTTTGACATGCAGTTTTCACATCTGCCTTTTATAGCGCCGCCGACTTTTGTAAAACACATTCTTTGATATTACTCCTCCATATTCTGTTACACTCGTTACACAGCATCTCTATAGTCATGTGCTCAAGACGGATCTGTCCGATATTTCATATTCCATCCTAATTGGCTAACATTGGCTTTCAAAGTTTGCAGGATTGGCCCGGTTTGAACAAAAAGCCTCAAATCATGAATGCAATGAAATTTACGTGAAATCTTTCACACTTTCCTACTAGGCTGAGGAATATATCCCACCCTTTTCACATTGGGCTGTTATAGCGCCACCAACAGGTGGAGTTTTGCAAAACACATTTTTGGAACAAAATGCCTCAAATCATCCAATTGCCATCAATGGCGTATGAAGAAATGGCACCCTCAATTGGCCTATTATAGCGCCAGCAGGAGGCCACAACCTGACCTGTGCATTTTTCATCTGTAGGCCTACCTATTGCACTTCTATGGTCTGTAACATTTACTGTTGTGCTCACTCTGGCGTCAGACTCAGATCTAAGCGATCGCATGTGCATGTGCTCCCTGTCAGTGCACACACACACACACACACACACACACACCTACCCCCTTTTTTAAACTAGCTCCTCGCCACTCGTCCTACACACTTCCACTTGGTTTGAGCATAGATATATAAATAATAGAGATGGCACCGGAATTCCCCTCCCATCCACTTGCATTGCGTCTCTATTATTTATATATCTATGCTCAAACCGAGTGGAAGTGTGTAGGGCGAGTGGTGAGGAGCTAGTTTCAAAAATGGCCTACACGTTATCTTACCTCCCAGTCCTTGGTGGAGATATCAGCGACAGGTGGTTGGTCAGAGCCAGGCTCCGACCCCCCCTTCCTCTTGACCACCAGGAAGCCACGCCCACTGCCCCTCCCCTCCCCCTCTCCGAGAAAAAACAACAGGATGTGATGTGATCTGACAGAGAGAGAGAGACAAACACATTTAATATGTGTGCGCGTGCGGATCTGTTCTCCACTAGTCCCTCCCTAACAGTTTATAATAGTCCAATAGTTTTGTGTGTGTGTTTGTTTGTTTTTGTGCGTGCGTGCGTGCGTGCGTACGTGCGTGCGTGCGTGCACCTTTGTCTCAGAACACAGAACCAATACTTGTGTTTGCTGTGCTCTCTCAGTGCGTACTGCTGCATGAGGCCCTGTCTCTGTGTGCGTGCGTGCTTGTGTGCGTTGCTTGCGTGCGTGCGTGCGTGCATACCTCTCTCGTGGAACACAGAACCAGTACTGGTGTTTGACTCTCTCTCTCAGTGCGTACTGCTGCATGGACGCGCGGGCCAGAGACACAAATGTCTTCTTCATCGGCTTCAGGACGCGCACGCACAGGAAGCGCATGTCTGAAGTCCCGCTCCGCTCGGCTGCCGCGCTGCACTGCACCACTACGACGGAAATAATACAAATAAACTTTAGATCAAAGTCGCCATGTATGCACGACTGATTTCAGTCATTTGGATTCCCTAGAAGTCAGCATGTCTTATATAGAAAAACAGGACTGTCACTTGGCCCTATAGCAAACATCTTTCAGTCGTGACATTTTATTTTGAATCCACGTAAACTCAATGAATGCACTGCACCGCTAAAATGTAAATAATAATAACAAACTCTATTAATGCAATGCACCGCTACAATGTAGCCGACTGCCACTTTGAGTGGCCAATCACATCCATCCATCCATCAATCTTCAACCGCTTATCCGTAGTCGGGTCGCGGGGGCAACAGCTCCACCAGAGTGCTCCAGACTTCCCTCTCCAGAGCAACATTAGTGACTTCCTCCTGGGGGATCCCGAGACGTTCCAAGGCCAGTTGGTCAATGTATTTCCTCCAACTGCACCTTGGTCTGCCCCGGGGTCTCCTCCCAGTGGGACGTGCGTCGAGGACCTCCCTAGGGAGACGCCCGAGAGGCATCCTAACCAGATGCCCGAACCACCTAAACTGGCTCCTTTCCAGGCGAAGGAGCAGCGGTTCTACTCCGAGTCTCTCTCGTGTAACTGAACTTCTCACCCTATCTCTAAGGGAGATGCCAGCCACCCGTCGAAGAAAACTCATTTCGGCCGCTTGTATTCTCGACCTTATTATTTCGGTCATGACCCACACTTCATGACCATAGGTGAGAGTATGAACAAGATTGCTTGGTAGACAGAGAGCATTGCCTTCTGGCTCAACTCTCTTTTCGTCACAACAGTGCGGTACAGCGACTGCAATAGTGCCTCTGCCGCTCCGATTCTCCGGCTGATCTCCTTCTCCGTCCTCCCCTCACTCGTGAACAAGACCCCGAGATACTTGAACTCCTTCACCTGGGGTAATGACTCATTCCCTACCCGGACTGCACAATCCACCGGTTTCCTGCTGAGAACCACAGCACGTCCTTACTCAAACGCGAAGGGCATTCGGCACTATAGCCTCCCAGAGACGTTTACCAGTACCTTCACTTCGTGCTTCCTCCTCAACTTGCTCCTCATTGGCCTTCCACAGCTTCCTCAGCTCGTCCATCTCCGATTGGTCATCCTCCTGAGATGGGGGCGGGGCCGGGGCATCCTGACAGTCTGATTGGTCGTCCTCCCGGGATGCCGGGGCTGACCTGGGGTCAGGTTCTGGACCTTCTCTCGCTGACCTATGGCGTCAGAACAACAAGCACTTTGTTTATTACTTAAGTAAAAGCACCCAATACCACAATGTAGAAATACTCTGTTACAAGTAAATGTCCTGCATTCAAAATGTACATGTGTAAAAAATAAAATACTAAAGTATTGGCATCAACATGTACTTAAAGTACCAACAGTAAAACCACGACTTCTAAGGTAGAATGTATGGATTTGCCCGCGAGAACATTTATGTTAAAAAAAATCACACCCGTGTGAACTGAGTGGTGTAAGGTTTTATATAGCATGATCAGCTGTGGTCTGACGTAATGTCTGACGTAATGAAATCACACAAAATATGTTAAGTAAAAAAAGCTATCATTTTTGATAAATGTATGTATCACACCCGGATGTGATTTCACAACTGGCTGTTTTTGCGCAGAGAAAATGACCACGGTTGCTACGGTCATCCAGTTCACCCGGGTGTGATTTAATTACGTCAGAAATTATTTTGAACATAGCAACCATGGTCATTTTTTTATGCACACAAAAGCCAGTTGTAGGAGTGGTTTACACCACTCAAAAACCACCACCTGACACTAACAATCTCAAGGTTCAAGTTCATGGTCAAGCTTTGATGTTATGATATCAGATGTGATATGTCAGATAGATGTAAGTAATCAACTGGGGAAGGTTCATAGTGACAATTTCCTATTCACCTATCATGTGGTAAAACATGAGAAAATGTGTGATAAATCACACCCGCGTGAACTGAGTGGTGTAAGGTCTTATATAGACTGATCAGCTGTGGTCTGACGTAATGTCTGACGTAATTAAATCACACCCATGTGAACTGGGTGACCATAGCAACCGTGCTCATTTTTTGGTACGAACAGACAGACAGACACGTAAACTAACAAAGCCAGTCGTAGGAGTGGTTTACACCACTCAACAAAGCCAGTCGTAGGAGTGGTTTACACCACTCAAAAAGCTACTCCTGTGGGTGAGGGTTATCGTATATTAATTTACTTATATTGACACTATAAACAATTTAATATAGGTATGGTTTTTCCCACTCATTTGATAATGAAATCTTGTCTGGCTCATGGACTAAGTCCCCCAGCAGGTGTGTGGTGTTTACATGTCTGACTAATTAAGTACCCAATCAATCACTCAATCACTCAATCAATAGGGGTTGCGTGTGGCATATATTTACTCTGTCAGGTCTTGTGGGTGTGTTTGTTTTGACTCGGAGCAGGACTGGGCGGGGCTAGCGCTGTCGTTGCTATGGGAAACACTTGGCGTGGGCAGGTCCAGGTTGCTATGGAGATGCACAGACAGTGTGTAGTTTAGTGTGTGTCATTGCAAACACACACACATACATGCACAGGCAAACCTTTTCGGTTCATTTACGGTTGTATCCGTTGCTTAGCAACCTAGAACCATTAATAGTTGGCGAAGAGTGCCATCCATCCATCCATCTTCAACCGCTTATCCATAGTCGGGTCGTGGGGGCAACAGCTCCACCAGAGAGCTCCAGAAGGGAGCTCTCCCCCTCCCCTCCCCAGAAGGGAGGGGAGGGGGAGACCCTCCCCAGAAGGGAGGGGAGGGGGAGACCCTCCCCAGAAGGGAGGGGATGGGAAGGCCTCCCCAGAAGGGAGGGGATGGGGAGGCCCTCCCCAGAAGGAAGGAGATGGGGAGGCCCTCCCCAGAAGGGAGGGGATGGGGAGGCCTCCCCAGAAGGGAGGGGATGGGGAGGCCCTCCCCAGAAGCCGTTGAAGGCTGATTTTACCCTTCTGCTCAGTCGACTAAAACATCATGATATTTATTTCAGATGAAAGTGTGACTAAAATTGTATTAAATTGTATTAAAAAAAGACTAAATCAAAATGTGCTGTATAAACTGTAACGAGCACTACTTCAAATGTCTTAAAGTCTAACAATAATTACTGTACCGAGATGTATACGCGTCTTGCTTTCTTTTATTAATTTATTTTTCTTTTCGTTCCTGGTGTTATAAATGGCTCACCTCGGCAGCTGCAGTCTGATCTGGGGGTCGGTGACCTCTGTGCACGCGCACGCCGACATCACTTCCTCCAGGGAACACATGACGCCAAACTCCTCGCATCCCATCTGCTGGACCAATCGGTCGGACCGATCCGGGTCGAACATCAAGAAGCTGGGAGTGACCAATAGCACCCCGCCGACCGTACCCTGAACACACACGCACGGCACGCAAATGCACACACGCACGCACGCACACGCACGCATGCACACACACAAGTACACCATGTGTGATGTACAGTAATATTATTGTTAGACTTTAAAACATTTGAAGTAGTGCCTGTTACAGTTTATACAGCACATTTTGATTTAGTCATATCCTTTTTTAATACAATTTAATACAATTTTAGTCACACTTTCATCTGAAATGTTTTAGTCTAGTTTTAGTTGACTAAATATCATGATGTTTTAGTCGACTGAATCTACAGTTGATTTAGACCACTGGTGTATTTATGCACATTGTTAGATTGCGACATTGTTACCTTCCCATCGGTGATGTATAGGCCTACCAGTCGTTCTCACACTTTTTCATGTCAAGGACCCCCAAAATGACACTCATTAGCCCACGGACCCCCATTAGAAGAGATATGCCAGGGACCCCCATTAGAAGAGATATGCCAGGGACCCCCATTAGAAGAGATATGCCAGGGACCCCCCTTAGAAGAGATATGCCAGGGACCCCCCTTAGAAGAGATATGCCAGGGACCCCCATTAGAAGAGATATGCCAGGGACCCCCCTTAGAAGAGATATGCCAGGGACCCCCATTAGAAGAGATATGCCAGGGACCCCCATTAGAAGAGATATCTCAGAGTTACAGACCCATAAGGGTCCATTTGGTTCCAAACTATCATTTAGCTGCATGGGGACCCGGCCCCTGGAGCTCCCACTCCCCACTTTGGGAACCAGTGATGTATACTAGAGTACAACGTTGTTACCTTGCCATCAGTGATGTACTTGCAGTCGACTTTCAGGAATTTCTCCGTTGGAACCTCGTCCTCCTCCGATGGGGACGGCACCAGTCTGGACAAGCGGGGGTGAGGGGACGACGCCACTCTGGTCAGACGGGGGTGTGGCTGCAGTCAGACACGCAGAAATCCAGGTGTGTTTGTCATTGTCCAGGCATACAGTATTTATACAAGCAAGCACAGCGTGTTCACAACTAGTGAGTTGTTCCTCCGATACCGATACTGGTATCAGTTACTCTGGCTGATAACACCCTCAAGTATTCGTATTCGGTACTCAGAACCGGCCCCGATACTTTGACCCCAGGTACCAAAACATCAAATTGACACTATAGGCTGAACGAATGCAACGGGAGCAAGTCTGACCCAACACTGCAGCAAATCGCCAAAAACAGCCGATCTACAAGCATAAATGACAACTGACAAGTGTAGATCAGAGATCCATCTGCATCTATGAGAAAAAGGGGGTAAAATAAGTGGTATCGGTACTCTGTATCGGCGAGTACTAAAAATGAAGTACAATTTAGGCATATCGGGACAACTATATTGGGCCCTTTCGCCAACCCCGCCTCGGGTATGGGCACCGATGACGCGGAGGAGAGGACACGCCGCCAGCGCCCACAGCGTCCCGAGCGGGAATCGAACCCAGGACCTTCTAGCTGTGAGGCGACAGCACTACCAACTGTGCCCCCAAAACCATGCATTTTTGAGGGGCTAGCGCCCTCCTATGCCCAGGTGACAAGACGTACAAGACGTATTGTGCCATTTTAGTGTGTAAGCTCACTTTACCTTGACCTGGTCAGGTTCGGGGGAGGGGGGTGAGGGGGGAGCTGCGCACACATATTCTGGATCTGGAACAAAGAGAATCTGCACACACACACACACACACACACACACACACACTTTATTATTAGTAGTAGTATTATTGTAGCGTGCGTGCGTGTGTACCGTACGTGTTACCTCCAGATCTGTGGTGGATCTAGAGGACAGCTTGTTCAGGGTCACCAGTGTGTGTGTGCGTGTGTGTGCGTGCGTGCGTGCGTGTATGCGTGTGCGTACGTACCTTCCCAGGCACCACAGATCTAGTGAACAGCTTGTTCCGGGTCACCAGTTCGTTGGGCGTGGTGTTGAACCTCAGGGCGATGCTGTTCAGCGTGTCGTTTGGCGCCACCTGGGGGTCAACGTGACAACGACAACTCTCAGCAGAGTCCTTTCAAAGCAGTGGTCGGCTAAGTATCGGCTAAGTTGTTATTTTAAAAAAAATTATCGGTATCGGCCAACAATTTCAATCAACAAACTATAAAACTGGTCAAGCATTGGCCAAATTGTCATAAGAAAGACGCAAACAGATAGCTGATCTACAAGCTCACAACGCTTCGCAATGCAAATTGTGTAGATGGTTCCCCCACAATATTTATCGAGTCAAACAAAATGTAATGCCTCAACTCCTACATTCCAAGTGCTTCTTATTTTGGCCTGAAAAGGTTGAGAACATAGTGGTATGGACTCACCAGAGTAATCTAGTAAGAGAGTGCAGGCGACACTGGCGTTGACTCCCATTGTAACAATGGAATGCGGACGTGCTCATTCTATCTCAATGGGATAGTTCCAATCTTTGGAACTATAGCCCATAGGCACCCGCTTTGTGGCGAGATCAAAGGGTATGGCTCTCTTACTATTCCACTCGGGGACTCACGCAGTGGTGGAAAAAGTACTCACATGTTTTACTTAACACTTGCCCAGAACGTCCCCACACATCTTTATAATTACACCCGTAGAAGGTCCAAGACGTCTTTAGATAATTTTTTAATGGTATATATATTTTTTTTTACAGCCCGGCGTTGCTAGTCAGCACCCTGTTCAGAGCTCCCGGACATGTTTTGCGCGTGCGCGCAGCCGTTCACTTCCTTGTTTACGGGCCGACAAAACTCAAATCTCTGAATCTACAACGCTCTCCTTGGTTTTGATCAGAATGTTCTGTCCTAATTTCTGACTTAACCAAACATCTCATTTGGAATATTAACGCTTATCAATGCGAGAGATCAGACTTATTAGCACGAGGTGTAGTAATGGAACATTATACCTCCCGGTTTTGGGGGGGGGATGGAAGGCAGGGCTTTTCAGAGTAAAATCTGCCTCATCTGCTGGGCACTCTAGCACCTTTTATTTTGAAAGATTCCGGGGCATAAAAAGTAAAGTAAAAGTATCAATTCTGTGATATAGAAATACTATGTTAGAAGTCCCGAATTAAAAATGCACTCGAGTAAAGGTACTAAAGTACTATTGGCATCAAAATGTGCTTTAAAGGGATAGTTCAGATTTTTTTAACTTAAGTTGTATGAAATACTTACCATTAATATAGTGGTTGCAACTGTATTCATTGATTGCCCGAGTCCTGTGGTGGGAGTTCTGCTCTGGTTTTGGTGAAATATCAAGTAGTTCTGGTCATTTTGTGGGGGGCACTGGGGGCCACGCAGTAAAAGTAAATTAATCCACAAAACTAACGTCATTTGTATTGTTGACCTATTTCTAAAATATTAGTGCAACTTCCGTTCTTTTTTTACCCCTCTATCACACAGAACTATGTTTTTTGTGTCCATATCACTACGCCCAAAAAATAGTTCCATGTGATAGAGGGGTCAAAGTTGAACGAAAGTCGCGCTAATATTTTAGAAATAGGTCAACAATACAAATTACGTTCGTTTTGTGGATACATTTACTTTTACTGCGTGGCCCCAGTGCCCCCCACAAAATGACCGGAACTACTTAATATTGACCAAAACCAGAGCAGAACTCCCACCATGGGACTCGGGCAATCAATTAATACAGTTGCAACCACTATATTAATGGCAAGTATTTCATACAACTTAAGTTCAAAAAATCGGAACTATCCCTTTAAGTACGAAAAGTAAAAGTATGCAGAATGTCCCATTTGAGTTTTCAAATGTATACAAATCTTTTGAAAATAGCAGATCTACAAGCTCACAATGTGTCGTAATGTGACGCATTGTGAGCTTGTAGATCTGCTATTTTCAAAAGGCCAAAGAATATACTGTAAGGCTGTAGTGGTTTTGTAATAATAAAAATATACAAAGTAACTAGTAACTAAAGTTTCCAAATCATTGTAGTAGAGTAAAAGTACAATATTTGCCTCTGAGATGTAGTGGAGTAAAAGCAAAAATGGTACATTAAGTACATTATTTGAGTACATTTACAGTATACTTATAGTTACTTAACACCATTGGCACTCACGTTGTACTCCATGGTCCCTTCCGGCCGCTGGAAGGGGATCCGTTTTCCATCTTTTCTCTCTTTCTGTCTGTCTGTCTCTCTGTCCGTCTCTTTCTCCACGTGAGTCCCCAAGCCCACGTCTGGCGAAAGCAAAGCACCGGACAAGATGTTACAGCCAGGGCAGACACATTCTCCACATTACCCTGAAACTATTGTGACAGCCCCCCTGGGAAGGGGTCATCGCCATGTTGGCTTGTTACAGCCAGGACACGTCCTCCTCCACATTACCCTGGAACTATTGAGACGGCCCCCTGGACAGGGGTCATCGCCATGTTGGCTTGTTACAGCCAGGACACGTCCTATTGTGACGGCCCCCTGGCCAGGGGTCATCACCATGTTGGCTTGTTACAGCCAGGACAGGTCCTCCTCCACATTACCCTGGAACTATTGTGATGGCCCCCTGGGCAGGGGTCATCACCATGTTGGCTTGTTACAGCCAGGACACGTCCTATTGTGACGGCCCCCTGGCCAGGGGTCATCACCATGTTGGCTTGTTACAGCCAGGACAGGTCCTCCTCCACATTACCCTGGAACTATTGTGATGGCCCCCTGGGCAGGGGTCATCACCATGTTGGCTTGTTACAGCCAGGACACGTCCTATTGTGACGGCCCCCTGGGCAGGGGTCATCACCATGTTGGCTTGTTACAGCCAGGACATGTCGTCCACATTGATTGATTGATTGATTGAAAAATGTATTAACAGTTTGCAGAATTACAGTACATTTCAAGCACAAACTCAATACAAAGGCTGTTAACTGTGAGTGGACGACCCAATTAAGCATTACACTTGTTTCCAATAGGGTCCACAATGTTCAATTCATCAAAAGCATTTAGAGACGTACAAATAGACACTTCTATATAGACAAAGGACAGAACAAGGAATTCATCATAAAGGAGGTAAAGGAGGTAAAGGAGGTACCCTGAAACTATTGTAACGGCCCCCTGGCCAGGGGTCATCACCATGTTGGCTTGTTACTGCCAGGACGTGTTGGCTTGTGGTGGACATTTTTGTCAACGTTCCATTTTTGTCACTGTGTGTGTGCGTGTGTGTGCACCTTTAACCATTCCATTGCCGTGCTGGATTGGAGGGTGGAGCCAGAGGTGATTAGTGGAAGGGGAGACACCTGGCCATTATTGTCTCTCCAAACACTATTTAAGAGACTCTCATAATAATGCTCCAGCTCTTCATTTCTCCACAGGACGCAGGAATTTGTTTGCGTTGGTTATTATAGATTCTGGGCAGAATGTTTCCCTGCCAATTTCAGTTAAACGTTAATTGAGTAATTCTTTACTTTTTCACAAGTATACAAATAAAACACTTCTCTTTAGATTGACCTCTGGTGTGGTTTCCACTTTTTTGTTGTGACCCTGCATGGAGCCAGGCCATAACACTAGAATCTCTCAAGAACAGATTCTGCGTCCTTCGAAAGCCTATACACGGGTTGTAAGTAAGTAAGTACATTTTATTTATAAAGCACTTTTCAAAACAAAGTTACAAAGTGCTGTACAGTGGACAACAAGGTAATAGAGCGTCGCAGTCCCGCCCCCTTTCATGATGACGCCAGGCCCAGGAAATATTTCCCAATGCCATTTTCCCCATAGACATTTCAAAAAGTATTTATTTAAAGACATTTTAAGCGTCGTACAAAGCCAACTCGAGTCGTGACAAATCATGACAACAAACACAATATTTTGGACCAAACAAATAATTACAAAGAAGAAAAACAACAAAAAAAGTGTTCTACTTTCTAATTCTTTGTTTGGCCCAAAACATTGTGTTTATTGTCATGATTTGTCACGACAAGAGTTGGCTTTGTCCGCGGCGTAAACGTCTTTAAATAAATACTTTCTGAAAAGTCTATGAGGAAAATGAACAGGATTTTCCGGGTCTCTCGAGGGGGCAGGACTGCGACGCTCTATAAACAATCAAATTAAAAACACAAGATTAATAACACGACAGGAAGAAAAGCAAACCATTGACCTGCACAAAGAGGTCAGGTAGACATTTCACAGTCCAATATACGATTTTTTTTTTTTTTAAGTTTTCAGCAAATTCTTAAAAATGTCAACAGACTCTGCATTCTTTATAGAAAAGGGGAGGGCATTCCACAGTGTGGGAGCAGCTACTGCGAATGCCCGGTCACCCTTAGCGCAAATAGCGCACTGAGTGCACTGTGCAATGCAAACTAATAGGCGAGTGCGCTCCGGTGCGGTATTTCCGAACGCGCCCACAGTTACCAGTTTAGTCGCAGGAATTTTCAAAGAGCCCTTGTGGGTTGTGCAAGGACGTGCTGTGATTGGCCAGTAGCCACTTTGAGTGGCAGTCGGGACAAACGCTCTCGCCAGAACATTATTTACTATTCTCTGCCTATCGGGTCGCAGCTCGAACGGCCCTGAGACGGCGGGCCTCTCCGTCGCGGTCTAAAACTATAGCGTCATTAAAGGTGGCCTTACACTAGCCGATAATCGGGCATTTTTTGACGCTCGGGGGGTGCCCGACCCAATCGATCTGCTCGGGGCGCGATCGGGATCGACCCGATCAACATCAAGCATGTTTGATATTTGCTCTGCCCCGCTCCGATTATCCTGTAGTGTGTGGTGCTATCAGATTTCAGATTGAAAAGAATCGGCTAGTGTAAGGCCACCTTTAGTCTAGTCTGCAGTTGTTGGAGGCGAGAGGCCGAGAGGCACTTCCGCGTTGGCCACAGGAGCGGGGTGTGGTTATAAGCACAACCCGATCTGGGGAGAGCAACAGACTTGAACTCATGCTTCCTTCATGCATGAGTGTCCAAGTTGCTCCTTTACACCTGACAGGGGGGAGTTTCCCTGGTTAGACTTGACAGAAAATTTGGATTTTGTTTTACTCATAGTCTTTTGAATACATTTTAATTTATAGTCACATTTTAGTCATCTGAAATATTTTAGCGTTAGTCTAGTTTTAGTTGACTAAATAGTCCTATCATTAGATTTTTGTTGACTAAATCTACAGTTGATTTAGTCGACTGAAATGCGGGGCCTTGATGCCGTCGCAATGACTGATTTTAGATCTGGTTGCATGCTGAATATATAGTCCATCTATACTGTACGAGCTGAAGCTCTCTCTCACACACACACACACACACACACACACACACACACACACACACACTTACCAATGGTGAAGGCCCTCTTGAACATCGCCCTCCGCCAGTTTCGGAGCTTCTGATTGGTGGAGTGGTTCTCCGGCTCTTCGGCTGGTGTCTCGACGACCACACTACGCGCTGTCGTGGTAACGGGCGAGGGAGGCATGATGCCGATCTCTACCGACATAGACCTCTCCTTTAACCTATAAACATGCACACACACGCGCATGTGGGCACACATGCATGCACACACAACGTTTGAAACTATACCAGGTAAACAATGAACCTAGCATCTGTCTAAACAAATGGACATTGTTATGTGTTTTGTGTTATGGACATTTGTGGTTAAGAGGGAAAAATGTACGAATCTGAACAACAAAAAACGAAAACAAGAGACCAACCGTATATTTGCATTTTAAACTAGCATCTATCAAAGAGGTGACTGCTAGGGTGTGATCCAGGGTGTTGTCCAGGGTGTTTTAGGGAAGGGAGAAGAGTCTAGGATGTGTGGAGTGTTGTCCAGGGTGTTTTAGGAAGGGAGAAGAGTCTAGGACGTGTGGAGCATTGTCCAGGGTGTTTTAGGGAAGGGAGAAGAGTCTAGGACGTGTGGAGCATTGTCCAGGGTGTTTTAGGGAAGGGAGAAGAGTCTAGGACGTGTGGAGCGTTGTCCAGGGTGTTTTAGGGAAGGGAGAAGAGTCTAGGATGTGTGGAGCATTGTCCAGGGTGTTTTAGGGAAGGGAGAAGAGTCTAGGATGTGTGGAGCGTTGTCCAGTGTGTTTTAGGGAAGGGAGAAGAGTCTAGGACGTGTGGAGTGTTGTCCAGGGTGTTTTAGGGAAGGGAGAAGAGTCTAGGATGTGTGGAGCGTTGTCCTGGGTGTTTTAGGGAAGGGAGAAGAGTCTAGGACGTGTGGAGCGTTGTCCAGGGTGTTTTAGGATAGGGAGAATGTTTTCCAGGGTGTCAGAGAAGTTTCAGACAGTTTCCTGTGTTTGCTTCATCAACATCAGTGTTACTGACCGTTTGTCACTGAACATCTTGCAGGGATTTGTGGGTAATGTGGTTCCTGTAGTTCTGTAGGCCAACAACTGCTAGACAGACAGACAGACAGACAGACAGACAGACAGACAGACAGACAGACAGAAATTCAAGGGAAACAGACAATATATTTTTCTTATTTGAAATATTTTGATATCGATAATAGCTAATGTAAAAAAGATGTATATTGGTCAAATGCTGTTCTCTGCTTGGATGCATTTCTTGAAAATCTAACCTCATCGCCTGAATATTGTCTCAAAACATCACGTTAAGACGACCTCATTGCTTGGTCTTTTTTGTTTTATTCTTTTCAAATGTATACAACTAGAATTTTGCGGGCCTTCGGCCCGCTCATCCTAGCGCCATGCGATACGCAAATGGGAAGAAGGCAATGGCAACCCATGATGTTTTAATTTATGCATTTGCTTGGAAAGCGCAAAGTTGCCAAGCTGGCTGAGTGACCTTGTTTGGTTTTGTGTATGAAAGCGAGCATGGCAAGGCGCAGGAACAGTATACTGTACTGTACTGTACTGTAAGTCTTTGTACTGTACTGTACTCATGTGTACTGTACTGTACTGTTCTCTGTACTGTTGTTATTAGTGTTGTGTTCTTATTTTTTCTTATTATGATTATTATTATTATTATTATTACATGGATGAATATTCTGATCAACTGTACTGTTGATATTATAGTTGTAAGGGTTAGGGTTAGGGCTCGACGCTTAGCATTTTTCCAAGTAGCACGCGTGCGACTAACGCCAGGGCTCCACCGGACGCGTTGCGTCTCCGTCGCGTGCGTCAAAAAACGCACCGGTTCAATTTTAATGCACGCGTCGCGTCTCCGTCAACGCAACGCAACGTGGGCAGTGGAGCCACCCTTCATTGATTAAAAAGGGAACATTCCCTGACGGTGACGGAGACGCGACGCTGACGCGCCCGGTGGAGCCCGGCCGTAAGTTGAAAAATCTAGTAGCACACAAATTATTTTAGGAGCACGATGAAAAGTTATCAAATAATGTGTTTGAGGGCCCTCCTATATACAGCTTTAGTCCCCACACGTCTCAATATTTGCCATTGACAATGAACGGAGAAATTAGGTCAAAATTCCGCTAAATATGACGTAAAATAAAATATGTTTTTATATATATGTATTTTTTTTTTTTTTTATATTTTACTAATATAAAACCTGGCAACCCGCACCCCGCGGTCATTTTCCGCTAACCTGAGCGGGGCTCCCTAGCCTGCTGGAGGGGCTCACATCATCCCATGCACCCTCGAGAGGAAAAAAAAGGGAAATAAATGCAGCCTTGAGCCTACCAATAATGTGGTCTTGTGGAGCTTGATCACCTCCTCCTCCTCCTTTCCCCAAATTGCCAATCCCAATAAATCCAAAAGTAGCCTAGTGTGAATACTTCCACAGCCTAATTACTAAAGGATAAACTATCAGTCTTCTCCTAAATCTGTCAATCTTTGTCAACTCAGCACGTGTTGACAACGCATTGTAAACAGAAGCTGTGTGTGTGTCACACCAAAAGTGGTGACCTATAGAATCCTGTACATAGAAGCATCATGCAATCGTCACCCCTACACAGCTGTCATTAATTAATGGTCTTGACTTGATTGCCTATGCGTTCAAGTTATATAGGGTGAAAACCGTGAAATGCACAGGCTCATCTTACATCGCTGCTGGCTGCCACTGCAGGCAACATGCACATTTCCAAGAAAGTTTCAGGGCACACTACTTTGTCTAACAATGTGGATTATAGTTTGCTGACTTTTCTGCTGGTCAATTTGAGATAAAATGTAAGGACTGGAAAGCTCTCTCTTTCTCCCTTTCTCTCTGTCTCCCTCCCTCGCTGGGGTGAAGACGTGTGTGCTCTCTCTCTCTCTCTCTCTCTCTCTCTCTCTCTCTCTCTCTCTGAGGTGAAGACGTGTGTGCTCTCTCTCGCTCTCTTCTCTCTCCTCCCTCTCTGGGGTGTGTGGGGGGGATTAGTTGCGCTGCCTTCGACAGTGCTATACTTCTCCAGCAGCGGTGCAGAACCGAGAGAGTGACACATTCTTTTGGATGTAAACTGCGCAACTTTTAGCTTTAAAGTTCGGATTCTGTAGTCGCACCGGTGCTACAAAGTGAATTGTACAACTCGCACGGTGATATTTTAAGTCGCAAATGCGAGTACCTAGTCGCACTGTCGAGCCCTGTGTAGTGTAGTGCCATTTGCGCTGCATCGCGAGGCGATCCAAAATCCCCCCCGCGCACGCACGCACACACACACACACACACACACACACACACACACTGTACGTAGCTGTTTGGTGTTGCAGCGCGCGCGTGTGCGTGTAGTGTTGGTGTTGTTGTTCTTATCCATATATGCGCGTCGGTTCGTTCCGCTTGTACCATGCCAGGTGTCGACGCGGTCGTGTTTGCATTATGTTAACTGTGTATGTATGTAATCGCAGCGCTGTCCATCCAAGTTAGAATCAGTGTGTGCGGTGTGTTGTTCTTCTTCGTCTACTTTTGGTATGTGTGTGTGGGTCACGTGGTGGGCTTTGAGCAAATGGGAGAGGGAATGTAGTGTTGCCAGGTCCGCGTATTGTACGCGAGTGGTAGTGTGTGTAAGTAGCGTGTTGAATGGCATTTTTTCTGTGCTTGTTTTCATAGACGTGGCAACAAATTAGGCGGGGGTGTCGGTGCTTGTGGCGTGTTTGTGTTTATTATTGATATTGTTTGCGAGTCTGGACGGGAGCCGGCTTTAGTGGCAGTGCAATGACAATTTGTACGCGGGTGGTGTTGAGTGTGGGCGTGCGGCGCGACATGAGGAGATAGCCGTGGATCGACGCGGAGGGTAAGTCTGTGACGTCTTAGTGTGTTGTTGCAGTGTGTGTTGCTCCTGCGTCGGCTTCGGCACCCAGCGTGTCAGTGACGTAGTAGCTGGTGACTTTGGGTCCCTTTTCCTCGGTTGGGTACACCTTTTCAAATGTATAATAGATAGGCTTGAATCCTTGACACAAATACCCATGTTTATATGATTCATAGATGCTTACATTTCTGTTATCTATTTTCTTTATATACAGTACTTTATTGTCCAATATTACTTCCTGTGTGTGTGTGTGTGTGTGTGTGTGTGTGTGTGTGTGTGTGTGTGTGTGTGTGTGTGTGTGTGTGTGTGTGTGTGTGTGTGTGTGTGTGTGTGTGTGTGTGTGTTCATATATTGTTTCCATTTTATTATTATCCTGTCTGTGTGTGAACTCCAGCAATTATAGCATTTGTCTATTTTTATTTGAATTGATGTTTGGCAACACATACTGTAGTGTCCAATTGTTTGTCTTATTGCTTTCTGTATGTCTCTGTCTATTCTTGTTCATGAAAAATGAATAAAATGTAAAGGTATATTCAGTGATTTCACTTAATTCAAATATAACTTGTTTTTTCTTATTTTCTGGATAATCCTCCCTACTAAAGTGTGCTGACCATATAAGGAGTTCCTTCCTGTCCCCAGTGAGCCCCTGGGGTCAAAAAACCCTAATTTCGGTTTGGGCTTTGGGTGGCAAAGCCTTCATCCAATCAGGATGAGAGGGGCCTTCCTCCAATCATGATCGAGTGGGGCGGGCATTGGTGCACGTGCTGTTGGTCTGTTGTACTTCCCCCACTGTAGAGCGTGTGCACATCTTGTTACCGGGTGGACCGGGTTTTTTTCCAAATCACCCAAATTACTGAATGCTCCTTTAAGTTGAAAAAAAAAAGACGACCTCATTGTGTTCACACACAAACCCTAAATACAGTTGCTATAGTGTAGATCAGGGGACTTCAAACAGGGGGTCCGTGACCTGACCTCTAAAGGGGTCCTCAGAGTTGGTTACAGGTTGCCCGCCAAATCTTTGTGGGATCGTATTATTATTATAATTTTTTTATATAATCATTGAACCCTATTCTGAGAGGAGAATTTGAAAGAAATAGCTGATCTACAAGCTCACAATGCCTCGCGCTGCGCACCATTGTGAGCTTGTAAATTGGCTATATTCGCCTATACGTGGTTTTGTTTGGTCGCATTTCTTACTCGGCCTAGAGGGAATGTGCGGTGTGTTGATGACGCCTGGGGACTCACAGGAGTGACAACATAATCCCTCGCCTTCGATCGCTCTGGCCTGGTTGGGATAATCAGCGTAACTCGATCTGTAAACATCGGCCACATGTATCTCGAGGTCAGACGGACAGACAGACAGACAGACGGGCGTTCAGCTGAATGAGACGGACAGACAGAATGTAGCATGATATCCCGCGGAGAAAACAACAACAGGGGGGGTGACATCACTTCCTGTATATTTTATAAACTGTAAGCAAAGACACTGCCTATGCCGAGTGGTGGAAGAAGAGTTTTAAATATTAAGCAGGCGTTAACCAGGTCAACCGACAACACTGCTGCTAGCTGCTAAACCATGTTGGTATTTATGTACTGACGTCAAGCGATGACGTTATTAAGGGGTAGGGTTATATACGTTTTTTTACTTCTCCCTACTCCTTTCCGAACATATAAAAGTAAAAAGAAAGAAAAATAATTATACTTGAAGCCAGTGAGGCTTGTTTTTGTTGTTGTTGTTTTTGTTTTGGGAATATTGTTTTATTTGTTCTATATTGCACTTATTTTAATTCTTTGACTTTTGTCTAATTTTATCATGTTCGGAATAAATTCATTCATTCATTCATTCATTCAAACATGCCTAACTCTGTGCTTTAGTCATAGATTCATATAGATAAACTTGACCTCTGGCTCTGTATTTGCTTGTGGTGCTCCCTGATGGGGGCAGGTTTATGCCACCATTGTAAAATGTGTTCAAAATTAAATGTATTATTATTGCGACCAAAGGTCGCAGTTAACTATGGAATTGTGCATTTCCCGTGTTGGTCGGGCATGTGACATCACGTGACATCATCAGGGATGGAGTTCCCTGATGTCATCAATATTAGGCCCATATTATCCCTGATGTAACTCTACATCTGACCTCAAACCCCAAACCCTTAGATCTCCATATATGGAGTTCTGACATTCCACATGTTGATGATCCTTCCCCATCCATCCTTCCTCTTCGATATCTCCCTTTTGACTGATACCTGTCTATTCAAGCTCTAGACGGGCCTGCCCCAAAGCTATTGGTGCAGCCGCGCCCGGCAGCCAGGGGAAAACTGGAGTTCTCAACAGGCCCGAAAATTAAGATCTTACCCCCCCATGCCAAAGCACCAGTGCTCGCCCAGCAGTCTGGTGTCACCCAGGCAGATATGTTGATCTGACCCCCCCATTCCAAAGCGCCAGCGCTCGCCCAGCAGTCTGCTGTCACCCAGAGTGATGTGTACACGCGACCTCGCACTTTATGGGGCGAGATCGCTTCTCGCCCTCAGGCGTCTTGGTTGTTATTATTATTATAATTAATAGTATTAGTATTATTATTGTTGTAGTAGTAGTAGTGTGTTGTTTCACTTTCTGTTGTAATTTCTTTGTTATTTTGGGTGCAACAATAGTACATTTTGCAACAATAGTACATTTTGAATCATGAATCTTGGTGAAGAGGACTTCAACATGTGACCTGACCTGATCTGCTCCTGGGTTGGTGCATAATGTATGATCCATTAGGACATAAATAGACTCATATACTGTACTGTAGGTATCATGTATGTTCATTCAGTTAACCCATTTTTCAGATTTCTGAAAAACCTGTATGCTTCTATGCCAGTGGTTCAAACTATTTCATGTCAAGAACCCACAGAATGATATGTACCCCCAGAAGCAAAGATTAGCTCAAGCTCATAGCGTGGCACCGCACTACAGCCTTGCGGTTACCATCCGGCCACTCTACCCCTGAGCCACCGCCGCAACTCTAAAATCTATCACAACTCTAAAATCCATTATTGGGCCTATTTTATGCATGCATGTGTAGCCGCCAGCCAAGATCCAACCCACAACAACCCTGCCAGTCGGGCTCAGCCCTATTGGCACGGTATGTTGCGAGTTGGTCTGGCGAGTGGGAGCCCCGGGTTCGAGCCCCGGGTTCAATCCCCGTTTCTGCGAAATGCTACAATCTGGCGTAGTCGGCAGGACGTGGAGCGTGATATCCTTGCGTGAGGGACATGAGGGACATCGTGTGCGGCGGTCCGCGGTGTGACGTGAGGAGCGCGAGGACGCGCTTCAAAGACTGGGGGGGGGGGGGGGGGGGGGGGTGATTGTAGCCCCCAGCCAAGACCCAGCCCACAACAGCCCTGCCAATCGGGCTCAGCCCTATTGGCACGGTAGGTTGCGTGTTGTTATGGCGAGTGGGGAGCAGTGAGCACCGGGTTCAATCCCTGCTTCCGTGTAATGCTACACATGCAACAAATTACATAGATTTGAAACTAAACTACATTTCAACCCTACTTTTATTTGCATATATGACTGGGGTCCCACAAGGCTCTATACTAGGTCCGCTACTTTTTCCATCTACTCCAAATCTGTTTGCCAAAATGAATTGTGTGTGTATGTGTGCGTGCGTGCATTCATGTGTGCGCGTGATTATTTACAGGCCCACACGTGTGTGTGTGTGTGTGTGTGTGTGTGTGTGTGTGTGTGTGTGTGTGTGTGTGTGTGTGAGTGTGTCTATTCTTTCCTGCCTTGATTGATTTGAGCTGGTTTGGGCTGTATAACATACAGCCCAAACCAGCACACAAGAAAAACAAAACAAAAAAAAACTGGCTAAAATGAACTCACCACTCTCATAAGGCCATGAGGTCAAAATGTTATGAGGTGGTCCTCTCTGTGGACAACTTGACGTGCCCTGGCCTCTAGCAGGTGTTTGGTCCAGGCCTGGTGGTCCAGGGATCAGTGTGGGGTCTGGTCTGAAGGTCCAGGTGTCCAGTTGGTCCAGGGACAGATGAGGCACGTGTCAACCCTATAACCCTCGGTCCAGGCTTATGGGTCACAACTTGAGGGAGACTGCAGGGCCGAGACGTCGTTGGATACAATTCATGCAGGCATTCAGCGGATGCTCTTTAGCCAGAGAGACTTACAGTACAGTAAAAAGCGAGGTCACTTTCTGCTTGCGTTTTGTTTGCTTGTTGGGAATCACGTTTGGAGCTTCTTCTTTTTTTAAGTTGATTTGCGTTAGCCCTTCTTTTAGTCTTCAGAGTCATCCATGTTGGCTCCGGGTCAGAAGGATAGACGACAACACAACGAAACACTCAAACATCCACTTCTTTTAAAATAAGTGTGTCCAATACACATGACATAATATAACCTCTTCTCTTCTCTTCTCTTCTCTTCTCTTCTCTTCTCTTCTCTTCTCTTCTCTTCTCTTCTCTTCTCTTCTCTTCTCTTCTCTTCTCTTCTCTTCTCTTCTCTTCTCTTCTCTCTCACTGTGTGTGTGTGTGTGTGTGTGTGTGTGTGTGTGTGTGTGTGTGTGTGTGGGGTGCGTACATGCGTTTGTGTGCGTGTGTGTGTTATTTAGATGAATGGATGTCTGCTTGTTAAATCATTCAGTGTCCTTCTGCCTGCAAGATCACATGACACACACACACACACACACACACACACACACACACACACCTGCTGCTCGTTCACAACTTGACCTACTGATGAAAACAGATGCACAACATACAGTACAACACAGTGTTACATCTATTTCCAACTATTTTATGGCCACTAAAGTGGTGTATGAGTTTATTGTTAATGTGTTTTGATTTATTGTCCTGGTTATTGTAAATGTGAAGTGTTTGTATGTTTGGATTAATTAATGAACTGGTTTAAATACTGCATGAGGTATTAATCAGTCAGATTAGTTGGTTGCACCCACAGATTTAAAACCCTGAGGTTTCACCCACAGATTTAAAACCCTGAGGCTTAAATGCCTCAGATTCAGTGATCTATTGATACCAAGGCACCTACCTCATTTATTGCTTATTGTTTGTCACGTTTGTGCGCATTGTTTTCTTAAGGGACCATGAAGCCAGGTCCGAATAGGGGGCTTGAGTGCCTCAGTGCATGATATATTTTTTCTATGCTGGCCTAACTTTTTGAACCTTTTCACCTTGAACCTTGAATGATCTCTAAGGCGGGACGTCTGAGACTCTCAAGTATTCTTCTGCGTGTCTCTTTCTCGGAGCATTCACTCTCCTCAACCAGTATTTTGGCCTGCTCCAGCCAGAGGTCTAGGCCTTCTTCTCCTGTTGGAGTGGGACTGACTCCGGAGAATGTCCTCAGACGTCTATAACCATGGCTGTCTGTCGGTTTACTGGTTCTGCGCCATACATCACCCACTGCACGTATAATGGACTCAGTGTTGCTGGGCCCCGGTACACTGGGGGTGCATAGTTGTTGGATATCATCCATTGTTTTCCCCTCGTCCTGGAGAAGTTTGTTTAACTTCTCTGTGAACTCATCTGGGCTGCCTGTAGCTTCTATGTAGTGCACCGTACCCCAGGTGCTCCCACCCGCTATTGGCGTAATCTCTGGGGGAAGTTTGGTGGGGTCTATCTCTTCACGGCACTCACATAGCACCATTAGGGATCTGAGTTGTGAACGAAACATTTTGCCCCTCACTTTGACTTTGCCCAAGGCTTTGACAGTCTCTACTGTTTCTTCCATATCAGCTATTTGAGTGTCCTCTGGCACGCCATATATTAAGAGGGCATGTTTTACATCTAATAGCTCTCCCCTGCACCAATCAACTAAATCTGACTGTGTTGGACTGCTCGTTTGGTTTGCCATACTTGCAACGTGCTAAAACTAAATTATCACAAAGTGTTTAGGTTATGAAATTATTCACTAACTAAAATTGTTCTTTTACTTGTCACTTAACTCAATTAATGTTGGTAATCATCTCAGCAGTGCCTCCAATGTGTAACACCCATCCCAGGTAGCTATGAGGTTTCTTGTGTAGTAGTACTCTGGGTGGGGCCTGAGTTCGTTTTAATGAACTGGCGCGACTACCTGTAGTCTAACTTATTACCTTTTTAACTCTGTACTTATGTAATTTTAATTCAGTTGACTGTGCCTCTAAATAAAGTTAGAGAATATAATTACCTTATACACCCTTAAGTATGCTTTTAAACTTCTTACTTGCTTTTAACTACTTTTTTAAACAAGCATTAACCAACATGAATTATATCATTACCATACATGAATTGTTTCATTACCGAACATGAATTATCTGTGAGTTATGACACAACAAGATCACGTCTTAGGCACTGAATGTGTTTTAAATACCTAGCATAGACAGGGGTATTTATTAACACCAAAAACAACGAATGTTCTCAATGCAGTATGACATAAAACAAAATAAAAAGGATTCAGAATGTGAATAATTGCAGAATGGTAAACAACAGATCACATACAGTTATGGGCTCCACTCGCACACTCACACACACACACCTGACTTTGCAACTTAAAGTTCTTTAGTGACCCTAACTGAACGCTCGTTGCAGGCCTGAGTCGTGGCTTGGGTGCGTTGTGGCCTACAAACTGTAGTGGCCGCTTCACGTGCTCATGTACAGTACTCACAAGTCCAGGGATATGTTAGAGGGGGAATGGTGAGGGTTAGCTGCGTGATGGGGGCAATGCAGCACAGGGAACAGCAGCGATGAAACACTCCAGGAGAACAAACTCCAGAAGAAACACTCAGGAAGAAGAAACAGTAGAGACAGCCACTCTTCAGCAGGGCAGTGTGTTCCAATGGAACTGTGATGCTCACAATTGCCAGTGTCCTGAAGCAAGATCCGAGACGATGGGCTATAGCCCATCGTCTCGGAGTTGTTTTCGTCTTTTTTTCAAATCCTCGTTTTTCATCATTTTTGACCATGGGCTATAGCCCATATCGGACGGCATACTATAGCATGCCGCTTTTCATCATTTTTGAGGATTAGAAAAAAAGACGAAAATGACTCCCATACTATAGCATGCCGTTTTCCATCATTTTTGAGTTTTTCATAATTTTTGACCATGGGCTATAGCCCATATCGGAAGGCATACTAAATGCACGCCGTTTATCTACATTTCCGAGGATTTGAAAAAATGATGAAAATCACTCCGAGACCATGGGCTGTAGCCCATGGTCTCGAACGGCATACTATAGCATGCTGTTTTCCATCATTTTTGAGGATTTGAAAAAAAGACGAAAATGACTCCGAGACCATGGGCTATAGCCCATGGTCTCGGAGTGATTTTCGTCTTTTTTAAAATCCTAGTTTTTCATCATTTTTGACCATGGGCTATAGCCCATATCGGACGGCATACTATAGCATGCCGTTTTCCATCATTTTTGAGGATTTAAAAAAAAGACGAAAATGACTCCGAGACGATGGGCTATAGCCCATGGTCTCGGAGTGATTTTCGTCTTTTTTTCAAATCCTCGTTTTTCATTTTTGACCATGGGCTATAGCCCATATCGGACGGCATACTATATAGCATGCCGCTTTTCATCATTTTTGAGGATTAGAAAAAAAGACGAAAATGACTCCCATACTATAGCATGCCGTTTTCCATCATTTTTGAGGATTTGAAAAAAAGACGAAAATCACTCCCAAACGCAGAAATTAAATAAAAATAGTAAAACATGTGACCTATTCAACACACAGAGGTGAATGGATGTATATATTCCCCACAAAGGCATCTTTCAGCATCCATGTGTGTTTGTATCGGGTTGCCGTCGTTACCCAATATTCACGTGAAGGTCACTGTGTAGCCGTGTGGAACTCCATATTTGGGCAAGACTGACGTCATGTTTGATGAGGTCAGATTTCAGTCAGCTTGACATAAAAGCTGATTACACAGAGTGTCAGGAGCATTAGTCCGGTCATGAGCATTAGTCCGGTCAAGAGATAGAGAGAAGGTAAGTGCTGTTGAGATGAAGAGGATTCAACAATATGCAGTGGACTTGACTCTGGACCCTGATACAGCACATCCCCGCCTCAACCTGTATGACGATGGAATACAAGTGATTCATGGAAACATATGGAAGAATGTCCCAAACAACAAAGAGAGATTCAATCCATGTATCTTTGTCTTAGGAAAGCAAAGCTTCTCCTCAGGAAGGTTTTACTATGAGGTTCTGGTTGGAGGGAAGACTGAATGGCTTCTTGGAGTCGCCAGAGAGTCCATCAAAAGGAAGGGAGGCTTCAAACTGACCCCCAACAACGGTCTCTGGACTATAGGGTTCGTGAATGGAAAGTACCGGGTTAATTCTGACCCTCCTGTCCTCCCTGTAAGAGAGGAGCTCCAGAAAGTGGGAGTGTTTGTGGATTATGAGGAGGGTCTGGTCTCCTTTTATGACGTGGAGGCCAGAGTTCACCTCCACTCTTACACTGGCTGCACCTTCACTGAGAAACTATATCCATTATTTTGTCCTGGGTTTAATTATGATGGTAGAAACTCTGTTCCTCTGATTATTTCTCCTGTCAACATGGACGCTGATCATCTTGGTGAGGACGAAGGGAACATGTATCCAAATATGTGAGGACGAACCCCAAAACGCTACAGACTGCGTTATACCTGCAACGTTTTAGACCTGAGGACGATTCTACAAATGCCTTCTAAAGAAAAACCCATATTTCAATATCAGTGTAAATACAACAAAATGAGCAGGGTACTTCAGGGAATTGAACCCTGTCCCGGTAAACCAAAGATGCCAACACCAGTGCCTTCGTTTTTGTTTTGTTGTCATTTACAGGCCCAGTGCCTCCCCAGTGTCCCCCCAGACCGGAGTGACGGCTGCACTAATAACTTTGGGGCGGGCCCGTCTAGAGTTTGAATGGACAGGTACAGTATCAGTCAAAAGGGAGACATCAAAGAGGAAGGACGGGTTGGGAAGGACCAACATATGGAATGTCAGAACAGGTCAGCTCCATATATGGAGATGGAGGCGTGATGTCACGAGGTGTGATCACATACCTCCGTGACACACGGAAATGCAGGTTTTCATAGTAAATTCGACCTATTGTCGCAAAAAGCAGGTCTTGGACCGAGAGATGATTCATGTGAGAGATGTTGCTGTGTTCGTGCTATTCCTGAGGGGTTTAAAGTCAATCATTCTAAAGTAATGCCTCAGAGAAGTGTACATATTTGATTTCACAAGGTGGAGCTCCTTGTAGACACAACAGTAGACACACCTGAGGCGATATGGACCCTAATGTGGTGAGACGTGATCATATCAATGGTGGAAAGTAACTAAGTACTTTTACTTAAGTACTGTACTTAAGTACAATTTTGATGCATTTGTACTTTACTTGAGTATTTCTAATTTCCAGTACTTTTATTTCTACTCCACTACATCTCAGAGCAATTTTTTTTACTTTTACTCCACTACAATTATTTGAAAACTTTAGTTACTAGTTACTTTATAGATTTTAATTTTGATTTAGAAAACATACCACCACTTGAACCCCATACATTACGGACATTTTGAACTTGAACTGAAATGACACATTCTGCACAATGAATACTTTTACTTTTAGTACTTTAAGTACATTATGATGCTGATACTCTTGTACTTTTACTCAAGTACATTTTCAGTTCCGTACTTTTACTTGTAACAAAGTAGTTCTAAAGTGCAGTATTGGTACTTTTACTTAAGTAAAAACAATTGAGTACTTTTCCCACCACTAGATCATATACAGCTCCTTCTCAAAAAAGTAGAATCAAAAAGTTAATTTTCTTCCTTCCTATACAAAAATTGAAACTTTCATATAAGATAAGATAAGATCTTTATTGTCACTGTATGAGACATACAATGAAAATTCCGTTTAGTGCATCATAACACACAGCAGTATCAACCGAGAGAGATAACAAAAGGACAAAGAAAGAAACACTGATGGGGCAACTCTTCATGGCATAAAACTGTTAGTCCGTCATAGTCCAAGGGGCCAGTGAGGCTATTCAACGTTGAAGCTCTGGGCCCTAGTGGTAGGAGGAGGGACTACAGGCGGACCCGTGGATTCATGACCGGGAAACCCCGTGCAGCTCACCCTGGGCAAGACCTATGCTGAAAAGACTATCAGCGGAAGTTGCGGGATTTTAGCGGAAGTATCGCCCAAGGAAATGACGTTGATGCTTTACAAATAAAGTTTACATTCTCCGCGAATGAAACAAGTGTTGTGATTGGTCGGGAAAATATCGTATCCGGGGGATATACATCTGACGGATGTTCCGGAGGATACGTCCGCCGATAGCTTCTCTGCCTTAGGTTGTGACCAGGCTCTTCTTTTCGCAGAAAAGTAAGCCTGGGACCGAGGCTACGTGCAGCTGGGCTTTAACATTGAGCGCTCGGTTGCACTTCCGCATTTGACCACCAGAATTTGGTGGTCAAATGCGGAAGTAGACGTTCTGAGACGGTAGTCTTCCGGGTGCTTCAAAACGCCACTGAGCAACTTCCACTGACATGAATAGCTGGGGGGGCGGAGCTTCGCGCCAGTTCAGTCTATCCTTTTATATACTCTATGGTCATAGTCCATGCAGTCCAGTCAAGTCATCTCAATCCATTAATAAGAGCACTATAATGCACCGTTACAAATAGTAAAATACACCAATAAAATAATAAGTAGATAAAATAAGTGGAACCACACAATCACAAGATTAAATAGACGGAACAGAGTTCAAAGTTCATTTGCAAATTCATCATCTATAGGGGGGGGGACCACGGGGGATTATCAGTGGCGTGCACAGATAGACACTAGGGGGTGCTAGAGCACCACCTGCCCTTGTCCGCTGGACAGCAATGTGCCCTTTTGGGGAAAAAATAAAATAAATGTACAGTGTACAGTATGTGGACCATGGTGACATTGATCAATTCTTGATAAAAAAAAAAGCTTCTAAAATATTTTTTATACCCCAAAATCTATAAATCTCACACTATTAAGGCAACCGGCCGGTTCCACGCGCTGCACAAGCCACTGGGGATTATACTATATACTATTGCACTTGCCCATGCGGTCTATATTGCACTTGCCAGTTAGGACAGAGTCATATTCATATGCAAGTGTGTGTACGTGTGCGTGTATGTGAACTGAGCAGTGTTTTCACTGTGTACGTGTGTGCGTGCGCGTATTGTTTTCACAGCCTTTGGGAAAAAGCTGTTGGACAGCCTGTTGTCAATGCATATGCATATATTCTCAATGCATTGTGCATGAAGTGAAGTATTTAAAACTTTTTTTTAAAAAGCTGTAATCCTGGGCACTACTTTCCCTCTGCCAACTTGGGGGGAGCCCCGAACTGAGCTGCATGCAGGCCACTTCTTATCATTTGACAGGGGGGTGTGGAAGTAACACTTTATTCCAACCAGTTCCTTTCCCCTCCATCAGGTGTCCCGGCTGACCAGGGGGAGACAGTATAGAGACCAGGATTACTGCATGTTTTTTGTGAGGGTACCTACCCTAGGGGTCCGGGGGACATGAGGAGAACTGGGGACGCGGAGGAGAGAACACGCCCACAGCGTCCCCGACGGGAATCTAACCCGGGATCTTTTAGCTGTGAGGCGACAGCACTATACTGACTGTGCCATCCGTGCCAACATTGATTTTGAACAAGTGGTTCTCAAAAAATAGCAGATATACAAGCTCTTACACCAGCTTGTACATTTAAATTTACATTTTTGAACATAAGAAAAAAGAGAAAATCTTTGAATTTATTTTAAGACAAATCTTCCCCTCTTGCGGGTGTCCCTGGCACAAAACATTCTCATATGGGTGTCCTCGCGCATGAAACAGTTTGACAACTCCTGAATTAGAAGTCATTTGTAGAATGGGCCTCTATGAAAGGAATAGAATGCACCCGCACACTGTATATTTTCTCAGTACAAGCGTACAGTACGTTTCGGTCCCTCCGGACCTTCTTCAGGCATGAATTCGGTCCTCTACATTAGAGAGTCTACATGTGTGTCCCTCACATTGTCACTCGACATTGGGCGCCCACAGGCACCCCTTGGGCGGTGCATGTAAAACATTATTCTTTACAATGCTCAAACATTGGTGCATGCTGACGGTTTGAGCTCAAACAGTGTTATATAAGCGGGACTATATATAAGATCATGGTTTGAAGCAGGACGTATACATCGACTGTTCAGCTTTGACCCGTCAACATGGCCAGCCTCCGACTCCTGTGTGTCCTCATTGGTGAGTATATGGACTCTTCAAAGCCTAGACGAATTCAGACACGGGTCTCATGGTCGCAGCAAACGTATTTCCTGTAGGCGGAGACGACATATCTGCTGTGTAAACTCGCAGGTCTTCTACATTCAATGTAGTAGAAGACCTGCAAGTTTACACCGCAGATATGACACAAAGAAATCTCTATTTTAGTTTTAGTCCTAGTCTCTTGAAGTTTGAGTTTGAGTCACATTTTAGTCACCTATAATGTTTTAGTGTTTAGTCTAGTTTTAGTCGACTAAATATCATAAGATTTTTGTCGACTAGTCGACTAAAATGTATTTTGGTAATGGCTGATTTTACACTTGCTGAAAATAGCAGATCTACAAGCTCACTTGTAGATCTGCTATTTTCAGCATGCAACCAAGTGTAAAATGTATTATACTGGATCTCTTGTCCACTATAGTCCCTTCCTAACATTTTAGTCTAGTTTGTATTTGTTGACTAAATTGTCAGTATATTTAGTCTTAGTTTTTAGTCATCATAGCTTAGTTTTCATTTAGTTTCCATTTAGTTTTCGCCAGTGGAAAAAGGTAGTCGACGAACATTTTGCGTCAGTTTTAGTCGACGAAATCAACACTGCTAACGCCAAATCAAATGTGTTCACATCTGACCCAAGTCTCCTGAAGACGCGTGTTTGAAGCCTGTACTGGACCGCAGCCTCCAGACATAAAAACGGATGATTTGTAGGCTACTACTGATCTGGTGTTAAATTCGGTGACTAAAAACTATGATGGAAAATGTTGTTTGACTGCCTTTTTTCACTGACGAAAACTAAATGAAAACACGCTGACTAAAACTATGACTATATGAATGTTATCGGACAATTTCGTCAAACAAATAAAAGCTATAGACTAAAATGTTATAGGGAGGGACTAGTGGGGATCAGAGATCCAGTAAAACTATATTACTATATTATTTTATGCTTGGTTGTGTGCGGTTGTTGCACTACGAGAATAGCCGATCCACCAGCTGTGAGCATGCTTGTGTATTATTTATTTGACACATCATTGTGTTGTGTTTTTCAGTGCTGGCTGCTGTGTGCTGGGAGGCTAACGCGAGCGGTGAGTACACAAATTGATTTTATATACAGGTTTAATGTTTGTTTTTAGTTCAATGTTTGTTTTAAAAACGCCATTGACAATGAAGGGAACATTTACGTCATCTTGTCCCTAACACTAACATTAAATGCCATTAGCAGTAAAGATAATTTAATGTTTGTTTTGTCACCGTTTGTTTTACATCACCATTACATCACCTAATCATATATAGCAACATGAGTTAGACTTTAATATATTAGCGCCCCTCACTTCACACGGGTGTGATTTTTTAATTTACATTTAATATATTTAATTTAGCCGTAATTAGAAAACAAGGACATTGACATATTTAATATCAATATGTCAGTTTTATATTGAATTAGAAAATTGTCTATTCTGGTAAAGGAATTCAGAGATATAACTGTGTGTGTGTGTGTGTGTGTGTGTGTGTGTGTGTGTGTGTGTGTGTGTGTGTGTGTGTGTGTGTGTGTGTGTGTGTGTGTGTGTGTGTGTGTGTGTGTGTGTGTGTGTGTGTGTGTGTGTGTGTGTGTGCATCCAACAGTTAAAACGGTCTGTCGTGGGAAAACCTTCCAGTACCAATGTCGTAAGTTGGAATTCTACCGTGTCGTTTTGAAGCTATAAGACAACTGACTAATAATTAATAAATGGCCCTTCTTGATCAGTAGGATCATTTTACAGGCTGTCAAACAAATTGATTTAAAAGGTTGTTTCACAGTTCAATTTTACCACTCTGTCTTTCGTAGTACGAAAGACACATGTAGACTCTGGACTATACCTGAACATTTCTGACGCAATTCCGTTCAGAAACGGAAAATAAATAGACAGTCTTCCGATGAGAGGCCCAAACGGATATAGAGCCAAATGTTTGTTCTGTAAAATATGTTCCTTTGTGGACAGGATTCCTCTGAAATATGTAACGCAGGCCAGGGGTGTGCAACTTTGACGATGGAGAGGGCCACTGTTCCACACTCACTCCAGAGAGCCACATTGCATTCTGTCGTAGCAAAAATAGCAGATCTACAAGCTCAAAACGTGTCGCACTGCGACGCGTTTTGAGCTTGTAGATCCGCTATTTTTGCTATATTTGAATTGAAATCCTGAATTTATATTATTATTTTTTTCTATTTTTGAATTGGAATGCTGAAAAGTAACCTTTTTATTTAATTTCAAAAGCATTTAGTTACTGTATATGTTAACATTATGAACTAAATACAAATAGGCCTACATTGGACATCAAAAAAGACAATAACATTTTAATACTAGTCATTAAGCTACATATATAGACAGAAGTAAGTCATTAAAGAGGGTCATTTTTGCATGTTTGGAATTGTAACAGCTGAAATCAATAATATATCAGTCTTTCAATGTTAAAGGTATATTCAGTGATTTGACTTAATTCAAATATCACTTATTTTTTCTTTTTTTCTGGATAATCCTCCCTACTATAGAGTGTGCTGACCATATAAGGAGTTCCTCCCTGTCCCCAGTTAACCCCTGGGGTAAAAAAAAACCCTAGTTTCAGTTTTGGTGGCGGGTGGAAAAGCCTTCATCCAATCAGGATTAGAGGGGCCTTCCTCCAATCATGATCACTGTAGAGCGTGCATGTGCACATTTTGTTACCGGGGCGGAATGGGTGGTTTTCCAAATGACCCAAATCACTGAATGCTCCTTTAACCTGAGGGCCGCACTATAAGTGAGGGTGGGGGCCGCATGTGGTCCCCGGACCTCCAGTTGCCCATGTATGCTCTGAAGTACAGTATGTAACGTGTTTGATGTTTAATGGTATGTTGTTGTTTTTTGTTCACTCGCTGGTTCTTCTTCTCTGCAGCCTCCGGAGCGCACTGGAAAATTGGAAAAGTTACATATAAACAGGGAAGACATTACAAATACTACAGCATTAAGACTAGCTGTGTGCGTAACATTATCAGAGCACTTAAAAAGACGTAAGAATGCACACACACACACACACACACACACACACACACACACACACACACACACACACACACACACACACACACACACACACACACACACGCACAACACACACACCGGATATGTTTTGTGAGCTTTTCTCTCCTTCCTGTCAGGTGTAACGGGAGAAGGACCTGTCACGTCTCCGCAAAGTCTGTGGCTCGCAAGAGCGGATGCAAAGTGAACAGGGCTTTCTGCCTGCGGGTCAACATGTCATGCCACAAATAATGATGCAGCCCATGTAGAGGTACGGCACGCGCACACACACACACACACACACAGAGATGAGAGAGAGAGATGCTTCAAATGCTATAGGCCTACATATGTTTCAAATAAGTTGCAACAGGTGTTTTTTTTTAATCAAAAATGCGTTAATAGCACAGGCAAACTTTTCACATACTAGAGCATGTCTGAAATAAGTTTCAGAGCTGAAATCGACATGTAAATATGAAATAAATGGTTAAACATGTAGCTAGGTGTAATGTTAGAGACCACAGAAGTGAACCTTTCAAGCCTGTTTTCTCAACTCGCTGTTTTCTGCAAGACATTACTCTATAAGCCACATCTCCAAAACTGGTGGGTCAAACTGAACAACCAATATGTCAATTTGAAGCTATGATTCCCCGCTTCCATATGACATGAAAAAACGAAAATTCAAAAAGATCCAATGGCAGTCCCTCAGTCAAATTTAGTCACAAATTAATTAGTTTGATGCCAATCAGACTGTTCAGACATTTAATTGAAACACCTGTGACGGTCCCTAACATGGCAGTAGACTACATTTGAAACTCATGAGTAGCATTTAGCTAGTACTGCCCGTGCATGGACATTCACATGTGCTTGTGCTCTTCTTCCACACAGCTAAGTCCTTGATGAAGACACTGGGAGGAGGAACTTAACCGTCTCCAATCCTGCTATCATCATTGTTGTCATAAATAATGCAATGCAATGTTTCTTCATCGTTTGCTTAATCGAGGCCTATCTATGAGCCTCAAATAAAAGTCATGGCATGAAACCTGTAGAAACCCCATTCAAACCTACTTAGGTTCATATTACGGTGGACATGTTTGCCTGAAAAGGAATCTTTGAAATGTTTTGTAGTTTCTGAGTTTCCTCAAAAATGATGAAAAATGGCATGCTATAGAATGCCGTCTGAGGACATGGGCTGAACTTGAACCCACGGCTCTCTGAGAATCTCCTCAGCTTTCCATCTCTTTCAAGTTCTCTTCTGGATGTTATTCTCCAAAACATGCTGCAGAGTGAAAGTAGGAGGAACTCAGCTGGATTTGAACTCACAACCTCTGGCTCACATGGACGTCATCTTAAGAAGGGTGCCACTGAGCTCTCAGTTATTTTCTGGTTGTAAGTTGTTCTTCTTGGTGTCACTTTTCAAATGGGGCCTTGGGATCATGTACAGAGCATTTGAATGGTGCTGTGCATCAAAGGTGTCTTTAGTGCTTTTAAGTGTTATCATGGATGTTAATCAGATAATACAGAGGAGAAACCATGACAGGACACAGACAGCCTCCCCATTGGTGGATGTGATCCTGGCAGCCAGCCCAGGTGTGTTCTGGTCCTGTTGATTGAGCTGAGAAGGACCTATAAACCTTCAAGGTTTATACGTCATGCTCTGCTCAATCAACAGGACCAACACACACTTGTTACTTTTCTTCCAGTTTATTATACTCGTCGTCACGCTACTAGTCCTACATACTTACACCTAGAAACCCCATTCAAACCTACTTAGGTTCATATTACGGTGGACATGTTTGCCTGAAAAGGAATCTTTGAAATGTTTTGTAGTTTCTGAGTTATTTTCGTCTTTTTTTCAAATCCTCAAAAATGATGAAAAACGGCATGCTATAGTATGCCGTCTGAGATGGGATATAGCCCATGGTCCGAAATTATGAAAAACAGGGATTTGAAAAAAAGACGAAAATCACTCCGAGACCATGGGCTATAGTCCATTGTCTCGAGTGATTTTCGTCTTTTTTTTTAACCTCAAAAATGATGAAAAACGGCCTGCTATAGTATGCCGTCCGAGGCCATGGGCTATAGCCCATGGTCTCGGAGTGATTTTCGTCTTTTTTTCAAATCCTCAAAAATGATGAAAAATGGCATGCTATAGTATGCCATCTGAGATGGGCTAGAGCCCATGGTCAAAAATGATGAAAATCGAGGATTTGAAAAAAAGACGGAAATCACTCCGAGACCATGGGCTATAGTCCATTGTCTTGAGTGATTTTCGTCTTTTTTTTTTATCCTCAAAAATGATGAAAAACGGCATGCTATAGTATGCCGTCTGAGATGGGCTACAGCCCATGGTCAAAAATGATGAAAAACGAGGATTTGAAAAAAAGACGAAAATCACTCCGAGACCATGGGCTATAGTCCATTGTCTCGAGTGATTTTCGTCTTTTTTTCAAATCCTCAAAAATTATGAAAAACGGCGTGCTATGTCCCAAAGTGCCCTCTTACGGGATTTCAGCCCCTGCCCATCTAACACTCTCTGCACGTCCCTGTTCCCCAATGACTGCAGTGAATGAATGAATGCATGAATGTCTCTGTACAGTGGGGGCTGTAGTGTAGACACACACACACACACACACACACACCCAAAACACCAGAGGGAGTTCAACAGACCCATGATCAAAAATGATGAAAAAAAAAGGATTTGAAAAAAAGACGAAAATCACTCCGAGACCATGGGCATAGTCCATTGTCTCGAGTGATTTTCGTCTTTTTTTTTTATCCTAAAAAATCATGAAAAATGGCATGCTATAGTATGCCGTCTGAGGCCATGGGCTGAACTTGAACCCACGACCTGTGGCTCACATAGACAGCAGCTTATCACAGAGTGCCACCATGCTCTCTGAGAATCTCCTCAGCTTTCCATCTCTTTCCAGTTCTCTTCTGGATGTTATTCTCCAAAACATGCTGCAGAGTGAAAGTAGGAGGAACTCAGCTGGATTTGAACTCACAACCTCTGGCTCACATGGACGTCATCTTAAGAAGGGTGCCACTGAGCTCTCAGTTATTTTCTGGTTGTAAGTTGTTCTTCTTGGTGTCACTTTTGAAATGGGGCCTTGGGATCATGTACAGAGCATTTGAATGGTGCTGTGCATCAAAGTTGTCTTTAGTGCTTTTAAGTGTTATCATGGATGTTAATCAGATAATACAGAGGAGAAACCATGACAGGACACAGACAGCCTCCCCATTGGTGGATGTGATCCTGGCAGCCAGCCCAGGTGTGTTCTGGTCCTGTTGTTTGAGCTGAGAAGGACCTATAAACCTTCAAGGTTTATACGTCATGCTCTGCTCAATCAACAGGACCAGAACACACACTCGTTACTTTTCTTCCAGTTTATTATACTCGTCGTCACGCTACTAGTCCTACATACTTACACCTAGAAACCCCATTCAAACCTACTTACGTTCATATTACGGTGGACATTTTGTGGACATTGATTTTCGTCTTTTTTTTAATCCTCAAAAATGATGAAAAACGGCATGCTATAGTATGCCGTCTGAGATGGGCTACAGCCCATGGTCAAAAATGATGAAAAACGAGGATTTGAAAAAAAGACGAAAATCACTCCGAGACCATGGGCTATATAGTCCATTGTCTCGAGTGATTTTCGTCTTTTTTTCAAATCCTCAAAAATGATGAAAAACGGCGTGCTATGTCCCAAAGTGCCCTCTTACGGGATTTCAGCCCCTGCCCATCTAACACTCTCTGCACGTCCCTGTTCCCCAATGACTGCAGTGAATGAATGAATGCATGAATGTCTCTGTACAGTGGGGGCTGTAGTGTAGACACACACACACCCAAAACAGCTTTCCATCTCTTTCCAGTTCTCTTCTGGATGTTATTCTCCAAAACATGCTGCAGAGTGAAAGTAGGAGGAACTCAGCTGGATTTGAACTCACAACCTCTGGCTCACATGGACATCATCATAAGAAGGGTGCCACTGAGCTCTCAGTGATTTTCTGGTTGTAAGTTGTTCTTCTTGGTGTCACTTTTCAAATGGGGCCTTGGGATCATGTACAGAGCATTTGAATGGTGCTGTGCATCAAAGGTGTCTTTAGTGCTTTTAAGTGTTATCGTGGATGTTAATCAGATAATACAGAGGAGAAACCATGACAGGACACAGACAGCCTCCCCATTGGTGGATGTGATCCTGGCAGCCAGCCCAGGTGTGTTCTGGTCCTGTTGATTGAGCTGAGAAGGACCTATGAACCTTCAAGGTTTAGAGGTCCTGCTCTGCTCAATCAACAGGACCAGAACACACACTCGTTAATTTTATTCCAGTTTATTATACTCGTCGTCACGCTACTAGTCCTACATACTTACACCTAGAAACCCCATTCAAACCTACTTAGGTTTATATTACGGTGGACATTTTGTGGACATTGATTTTCGTCTTTTTTTTCAAATCCTCAAAAATGATGAAAAACAGCATGCTATAGTATGCCGTCTGAGATGGGCTACAGCCCATGGTCAAAAATGATGAAAAACAGGGATTTGAAAAAAAGACGAAAATCACTCCGAGACCATGGGCTATAGTCCATTGTCTCGAGTGATTTTCGTCTTTTTTTGAAATCCTCAAAAACGATGAAAAACGGCGTGCTATAGTATGCCGTCTGAGATGGGCTACAGCCCATGGTCAGAAATGATGAAAAACAGGGATTTGAAAAAAAGACGAAAATCACTCCGAGACCATGGGCTATAGTCCATTGTCTCGAGTGATTTTCGTCTTTTTTTAAATCCTCAAAAATGATGAAAAACGGCGTGCTATAGTATGCCGTCTGAGATGGGATACAGCCCATGGTCAAAAATGATGAAAAACGGGGAATTGAAAAAAAGACGAAAATCACTCCGAGACCATGGGCTATAGTCCATTGTCTCGAGTGATTTTCGTCTTTTTTTCAAATCCTCAAAAATGATGAAAAACGGCGTGCTATAGTATGCCGTCTGAGATGGGATATATCCCATGGTCAGAAATGATGAAAAACGGGGATTTGAAAAAAAGACGAAAATCACTCCGAGACCATGGGCTATAGTCCATTGTCTCGAGTGATTTTCGTCTTTTTTTTAATCCTCAAAAATGATGAAAAACGGCATGCTATAGTATGCCGTCTGAGATGGGCTACAGCCCATGGTCAAAAATGATGAAAAACGAGGATTTGAAAAAAAGACGAAAATCACTCCGAGACCATGGGCTATATAGTCCATTGTCTCGAGTGATTTTCGTCTTTTTTTCAAATCCTCAAAAATGATGAAAAACGGCGTGCTATGTCCCAAAGTGCTTTCTTACGGGATTTCAGCCCCTGCCCATCTAACACTCTCTGCACGTCCCTGTTCCCCAATGACTGCAGTGAATGCATGAATGCATGAATGTCTCTGTACAGTGGGGGCTGTAGTGTAGACACACACACACACCCAAAACACCAGAGGGAGTTCAACAGACCCATGGTCAAAAATGATGAAAAAACAAGGATTTGAAAAAAAGACGAAAATCACTCCGAGACCATGGGCTATAGTCCATTGTCTCTAGTGATTTTCGTCTTTTTTTTTTATCCTCAAAAATGATGAAAAACGGCATGCTATAGTATGCCGTCCGAGGCCATGGGCTAGTCTCGAGTGATTTTCGTCTTTTTTTCAAATCCTCAAAAATGAGGACATGGGCTGAACTTGAACCCACGGCCTGTGGCTCACATAGACAGCAGCTTATCACAGAGTGCCACCATGCTCTCTGAGAATCTCCTCAGCTTTCCATCTCTTTCCAGTTCTCTTCTGGATGTTATTCTCCAAAACATGCTACAGAGTGAAAGTAGGAGGAACTCAGCTGGATTTGAACTCACAACCTCTGGCTCACATGGACGTCATCTTAAGAAGGGTGCCACTGAGCTCTCAGTTATTTTCTGGTTGTAAGTTGTTCTTCTTGGTGTCACTTTTGAAATGGGGCCTTGGGATCATGTACAGAGCATTTGAATGGTGCTGTGCATCAAAGTTGTCTTTAGTGCTTTTAAGTGTTATCATGGATGTTAATCAGATTGTTGTGTATGTGGCCTATGAACACAACTAATAAGGAAATAAAACACTGGAGAAGGGAGCTCAGGTTTATAGTACTTTACTGGTCAAAGCCAGAACTGACATACATCAATCAAGGGTATAATACAATGCAGCTGCGCAGGACCTAAGAGCACCTAGCACAAGGCAGTGGTCTGCCACATAAAGTAGTCCCTGGATAAGCAATACACTACACTCCTCCCCCCTTAATTTACTAGTACCACAACACAAAAGGCACACAGAAGATACAATGTTTCTTTTTTTTTTTTACAATCGTTTTCACTTATAAGTCAAGCTTATGTGGAGGTCGTCTCTGCCTCTGTGGGAAACGTCTGCCCTGAGACGTTTGTTCGGGGGAATTAGGTTTTTGGTTGGGAGAATGGGTTGTGAGGTTGGGGGAATGTGTCTCTACAGGTTCAGGTGGTTCATTAGCACAGGCAACCACGTCCGCTGTAGGCGAGGCCGTTGGGCACACAACCGGGGCGTCCACTCTCATCGTAGGCGAGCATGGGTCAGGTGTTGAGTTTCCCACCTGAGCATCCAGGATTTGGTCTACATGACGTCTCCACACATCCTGTCCCACTTCTACCCTATACATCAGTGGTCCCTTTATGGCAGAGATTGTGCCCGGCTGCCACTTGTCGGTCCGGTAATCACGCACAAGGACCGATTGTCCCACACTGAAGCTTCGTGTTGGCCTGGCATTCACACCTTTGAACTGTCTGTTTTCCACATCTCGCCGCACATCCGGTTTGAGAAAATCCATACGAGATCTCAGGCGCCTGTTCAGGAACATCATTGCCGGAGTGTGGTTAGTGGTGGCATGCACAGCATTGCGATAGGCAAGAAGGAAGTTATCCATCTTGTGTTGTAGTGGCCGTTTGTCGTGGTCCATTGCCTTCATGGCTTTCTTGAACGTCTGCACAAATCTTTCTGCCAAGCCATTGGTGGATGGATGGTAAGGAGCAGACGTAAAGTGCTTGATTCCATTGCTCTTCACAAAACTTCGGAATTCCTCAGAGACAAATTGTCTTCCATTATCTGTACAGATTTGTTCCGGAATCCCGTTCCTGGCAAACATGGTTCTCAGAACTGCAATGGTCTTGTCTGATGTAGTAGTTTTCATTTTGATTACCTCTGGCCACTTGGAATGTGCATCAACAGCTATTAAGAACATAGAGTCCATGAATGGCCCAGCAAAGTCAATATGTACTCGTTGCCATGGTGATGAGGGCCACTCCCATGGGTGGAGAGGGGCTTGTGGTGGTGCGTTCTGAACCTTTTGACATCCAGAGCAGTGTTTGCTCAAATCCTCGATCTGTTTATCAATTCCTGGCCACCACACATAAGCACGGGCAAGGCTTTTCATCTTCACCGTACCCAGGTGCCCATTGTGCAGTTCCTCCAGCACTCTGGTGCGCAGCTTGGGAGGAATCACGACTCGTGAACCACACATTAGGGTTCCCCGACACACTGACAGCTGCTCTTTCCTTGCAGAGAAGGCCGGATACAATGTGTTGTCACACGCCGGCCACCCCCTAACCGTGATATCATACACCCTTGACAACACGGGGTCATTGCGTGTTTCTCTTTCAATGAGGCTGTTTGTGACTGGCAATTGTTCAACTATTGTCGCATGAAACACCTCTGCTGAATCCAATTTTGCGGTTGTTTCCGTAGTTGGCAGTGGCAAACGCGACAAACCATCCGCGTTGCCATGCTGCTTGGTCCCCTTGTGGTCAATCTCGTACATGTGACCACCTAAGAAAAGAGACCATCTCTGGAGCCTCTGCGCCGACATCACTGGAACACCCTTCCTTGGGTGAAAAATCGACAAGAGAGGCTTATGATCGGTCAACAGAGTGAACTTGTGGCCATACAAGTAGTGATTAAACTTCTTGACCCCCCACACAAGGCTCAAGGCCTCCCTATCAATCTGCGCATAGTTGCGTTCAGCTGAAGTCAGTGTTCTGGAGGCAAAAGCTATTGGTCTTTCAGAGCCATCTGGAAACTTGTGTGATAGCACGGCTCCGATCCCATGAGGGGAGGCATCACAGGCCAGTCGGATTGGTACAGATGGATTAAAGTGCGTAAGCACCTCCTCCGAAGTTATGAGCCTTTTTGACTCTTGGAACACCCCCTCACAGCTGTCAGTCCACTCCCATTGTGTTCCCGTCTGCAACAGTGCATGTAGAGGGTGTAGGACCGTGGAAAGATTAGGCAAAAACTTGTGGTAGTAGTTTACTAACCCAAGATAGGCACGTAACTGAGACACATTTTCAGGGGGTGGAGCTTTAAGAACTGCCTCTATCTTGTCTTGAGACATGTGCAAGCCATTCTTGTTGATAACATGTCCACAGTATGAGATTTCCTCTTTGAAAAACTCACATTTCTGTTGATTAGCTCGGAGCCCATATTCTCGTAATTTGGTGAGCACTTGTTCAAGGTTAGAAAGATGTTCGTCGTCATCTTTGCCAGTAATAATGATGTCATCTAGGTAACACTGGGTCCCTGGAATCCCCTGTAGGACCTGATCCATCGCTCTCTGCCAGATTGCAGGAGCTGACGCAATACCAAACACCATCCTGTTGTACTGATACAGCCCTTTGTGTGTGTTGATGGTCAGGTATTGTTTGGATGCCTCATCAACTTCCATTTGGAGGTAAGCCTGAGCCAAGTCTATCTTTGAGAAACGTTCTCCTCCAGACAGTGAAGCAAATATGTCCTCAATGCGAGGTAGAGGATACTGTACTGTGCGGAGAACTGGGTTAACAGTTACTTTAAAGTCTCCACATATGCGCACCTTGCAGAGATTTCCTGGCTTTGTATCAGAGGTTTTCTTCACCACTGGAACGATAGGCGTGGCCCATTCACTCCACTCCACCTTTGACAGGACTCCAGTCTGCTCCAGATTTTCCAGCTCCGTTTCCACTGCAGGGCGGATGGCATATGGCACTGGTCTGGCTCTGTGAAATTTAGGACATGCACCTTCCTCAATTTCAATCTTTGCATTTATGCCCTTAAGTGTACCAATTCCCTTTGCAAACACTTCCTCAGAGCCCACTAATATCTGTGACAGTCTCTCAGGTGTGGCTTTATTTCCCCCCTTTCCTGACACAAATAAAGCTTTGATGGTGTTCCAATCCAGCTGAATTTTTCTGAGCCATTCCCGTCCCAGCAATGGTGGACCTCCATTCTTCAGAACATAGAGGTTCAATTGCTGTGATTTGTCTCTGTAGGTCACTGCCACTTTAATTTTCCCTTTTGGACGCACTTTCTGTCCTGTGTATGTCTTGAGCAGCAGTTTTGTTTGTTTCAGTGGTATGTGTGAAAACAGTCGTTTGTAGTCTTTTACAGAGATCACTGTTAACGCAGAGCCTGTGTCCAATTCCATTTTCAGTCTCACGCCTGCCACCTGTGGAGTGATCCATATTACTCGTCGATCATCTGTTTCTTTGACACTGTGGAGTTGTAGGCAAGACAAGTCACTGGCACTGCTGTCTGAGGCATTTCCATCAGAACTGCTCTCTTTCATTTTGTGTACCTTTTTGTATTTTCCTTTTTGGGGTCTCTTGTTTTTCTGTATTTTGTCTTTTTGTTGTTGTTTACTGGCCCTGCAAACTCTGGCGATGTGGCCCTGTTTGCCACAATTGTTGCAATCTTTGTCTTTAAACCAACAGTCATCCGGGTCATGTGATGTGTTTCCACAACGGTAGCATTTCTTTCCCTCATTTCTGTTCAGAGACATTTTATTTGTGGCATATTCCAGAGATTTCTGTTGTATCTCTGAGGCATCACGTGCTGCAGTTTCCATTGATACAGCAACGTCCAGGGCCTTCTGAAATGTAAGATCCCTTTCACATAGGAGCCTCTTCTGTGTGGATCCACAGTGCATGCCACACACCAGCCTGTCCCTCAATGCATCTGATAAGCCATTTCCAAATTGGCAATGTTCTGATAATTTGCGTAATTCAGCACAAAATTCAGAAATGCTTTCACCTTTGCTCTGATTTCGTTTGATAAATTTAAATCTTTCAGCTATGACCAGTGGTCTGGGGTTCAAATGCTGTTTCAAAGTCTCTACAATTTCCGCAAACGTTTTGTCAGCTGGCTTTTCAGGGGTTAACAAGCTCCGTAGCAGCCCATATGTCTTGGCTCCCATTACACTGAGTAACACACTGGCTGTCTTGGCAGCAGCAATGTCGTTAGCAGTACAATATAACTCCACTCTTTCAATATACGTTGCCCAGTCTTCAGCACCACTGTCAAATTCTGTCATAGTTCCAATCATTGCCATCTTTTTTTTGTAAATCACTCACGTGTCCTTGTTTTGTTTTGTTTATGTCCAAGCAGGCTGTGCAATCTGCGCACACACACCCTTTTCTCCGTGTCCACTTTAAACTTCACTCAAAGTCACTCGTTTTCCTTTCTCCAAACTCCAAAGCTGGCATTGCAAACGTCCTTCAATAACGCACTGCAGGTTCTTAATTCTCGTCGCCAATTTGTTGTGTATGTGGCCTATGAACACAACTAATAAGGAAATAAAACACTGGAGAAGGGAGCTCAGGTTTATAGTACTTTACTGGTCAAAGCCAGAACTGACATACATCAATCAAGGGTATAATACAATGCAGCTGCGCAGGACCTAAGAGCACCTAGCACAAGGCAGTGGTCTGCCACATAAAGTAGTCCCTGGATAAGCAATACACTACACAGATAATACAGAGGAGAAACCATGACAGGACACAGACAGCCTCCCCATTGGTGGATGTGATCCTGGCAGCCAGCCCAGGTGTGTTCTGGTCCTGTTGTTTGAGCTGAGAAGGACCTATAAACCTTCAAGGTTTATACGTCATGCTCTGCTCAATCAACAGGACCAGAACACACACTCGTTACTTTTCTTCCAGTTTATTATACTCGTCGTCACGCTACTAGTCCTACATACTTACACCTAGAAAACCCATTCAAACCTACTTACGTTCATATTACGGTGGACATTTTGTGGACATTGATTTTCGTCTTTTTTTCAAATCCTCAAAAATGATGAAAAACAGCATGCTATAGTATGCCGTCTGAGATGGGCTACAGCCCATGGTCAAAAATGATGAAAAACGAGGATTTGAAAAAAAGACGAAAATCACTCCGAGACCATGGGCTATAGTCCATTGTCTCGAGTGATTTTCGTCTTTTTTTTAATCCTCAAAAATGATGAAAAACGGCATGCTATAGTATGCCGTCTGAGATGGGCTACAGCCCATGTTAAAAAATGATGAAAAACGAGGATTTGAAAAAAAGACGAAAATCACTCCGAGACCATGGGCTATAGTCCATTGTCTCGAGTGATTTTCGTCTTTTTTTTAATCCTCAAAAATGATGAGAAACGGCATGCTATAGTATGCCGTCTGAGATGGGCTACAGCCCATGGTCAAAAATGATGAAAAACGAGGACTTGAAAAAAAGACGAAAATCACTCCGAGACCATAGTCCATTGTCTCGAGTGATTTTCGTCTTTTTTTCAAATCCTCAAAAATTATGAAAAATGGCGTGCTATGTCCCAAAGTGCCCTCTTACGGGGTTTCAGCCCCTGCCCATCTAACACTCTCTGCACGTCCCTGTTCCCCAATGACTGCAGTGAATGAATGAATGCATGAATGTCTCTGTACAGTGGGGGCTGTAGTGTAGACACACACACCCAAAACACCAGAGGGAGTTCAACAGACCCATGGTCAAAAATGATGAAAAAACAAGGATTTGAAAAAAAGACGAAAATCACTCCGAGACCATGGGCTATAGTCCTTTGTCTCGAGTGATTTTCGTCTTTTTTTTTTATCCTCAAAAATGATGAAAAACGGCATGCTATAGTATGCCGTCCGAGGCCATGGGCTATAGCCCATGGTCTCGAGTGATTTTCGTCTTTTTTTCAAATCCTCAAAAATGATGAAAAACGGCGTGCTATAGTAGGCTATGCCGTCTGAGATGGGTTACAGCCCATGGTCAAAAATGATGAAAAACGGGGATTTGAAAAAAAGACGAAAATCACTCCGAGACCATGGGCTATAGTCCATTGTCTCGAGTGATTTTCGTCTTTTTTTTTAATCCTAAAAAATGATGAAAAACGGCATGCTATAGTATGCCGTCCGAGGCCATGGGCTATAGCCCATGGTCTCGGAGTGATTTTCGTCTTTTTTTCAAATCCTCAAAAATGGCATGCTATAGTATGCCGTCTGAGGCCATGGGCTGAACTTGAACCCACGACCTGTGGCTCACATAAACAGCAGCGTATCACAGAGTGCCACCATACTCTCTGAGAATCTCCTCAGCTTTCCATCTCTTTCCAGTTCTCTTCTGGATGTTATTCTCCAAAACATGCTGCAGAGTGAAAGTAGGAGGAACTCAGCTGGATTTGAACTCACAACCTCTGGCTCACATGGACATCATCATAAGAAGGGTGCCACTGAGCTCTCAGTGATTTTCTGGTCGTAAGTTGTTCTTCTTGGTGTCACTTTTCAAATGGGGCCTTGGGATCATGTACAGAGCATTTGAATGGTGCTGTGCATCAAAGGTGTCTTTAGTGCTTTTAAGTGTTATCGTGGATGTTAATCAGATAATACAGAGGAGAAACCATGACAGGACACAGACAGCCTCCCCATTGGTGGATGTGATCCTGGCAGCCAGCCCAGGTGTGTTCTGGTCCTGTTGATTGAGCTGAGAAGGACCTATGAACCTTCAAGGTTTAGAGGTCCTGCTCTGCTCAATCAACAGGACCAGAACACACACTCGTTAATTTTATTCCAGTTTATTATACTCGTCGTCACGCTACTAGTCCTACATACTTACACCTAGAAACCCCATTCAAACCTACTTAGGTTCATATTACGGTGGACATTTTGTGGACATTGATTTTCGTCTTTTTTTTCAAATCCTCAAAAATGATGAAAAACAGCATGCTATAGTATGCCGTCTGAGATGGGCTACAGCCCATGGTCAAAAATGATGAAAAACGGGGATTTGAAAAAAAGACGAAAATCACTCCGAGACCATGGGCTATAGTCCATTGTCTCGAGTGATTTTCATCTTTTTTTGAAATCCTCAAAAACGATGAAAAACGGCGTGCTATAGTATGCCGTCTGAGATGGGATATAGCCCATGGTCAGAAATGATGAAAAACAGGGCTTTGAAAAAAAGACGAAAATCACTCCGAGACCATGGGCTATAGTCCATTGTCTCGAGTGATTTTCGTCTTTTTTTTTATCCTAAAAAATGATGAAAAACGGCATGCCGTCTGAGATGGGATACAGCCCATGGTCAAAAATGATGAAAAACGGGGAATTGAAAAAAAGACGAAAATCACTCCGAGACCATGGGCTATAGTCCATTGTCTCGAGTGATTTTCGTCTTTTTTTTCATCCTCAAAAATGATGAAAAACGGCGTGCTATAGTATGCCGTCTGAGATGGGTTACAGCCCATGGTCAAAAATGATGAAAAACGGGGATTTGAAAAAAAGACGAAAATCACTCCGAGACCATAGGCTATAGTCCATTGTCTCGAGTGATTTTCTTTTTTTTTTTTATCCTAAAAAATTATGAAAAACGGCATGCTATAGTATGCCGTCCGAGGCCATGGGCTATAGCCCATGGTCTCGGAGTGATTTTCGTCTTTTTTTCAAATCCTCAAAAATGGCATGCTATAGTATGCCGTCTGAGGCCATGGGCTGAACTTGAACCCACGACCTGTGGCTCACATAGACAGCAGCGTATCACAGAGTGCCACCATACTCTCTGAGAATCTCCTCAGCTTTCCATCTCTTTCCAGTTCTCTTCTGGATGTTATTCTCCAAAACATGCTGCAGAGTGAAAGTAGGAGGAACTCAGCTGGATTTGAACTCACAACCTCTGGCTCACATGGACATCATCATAAGAAGGGTGCCACTGAGCTCTCAGTGATTTTCTGGTTGTAAGTTGTTCTTCTTGGTGTCACTTTTCAAATGGGGCCTTGGGATCATGTACAGAGCATTTGAATGGTGCTGTGCATCAAAGGTGTCTTTAGTGCTTTTAAGTGTTATCGTGGATGTTAATCAGATAATACAGAGGAGAAACCATGACAGGACACAGACAGCCTCCCCATTGGTGGATGTGATCCTGGCAGCCAGCCCAGGTGTGTTCTGGTCCTGTTGTTTGAGCTGAGAAGGACCTATAAACCTTCAAGGTTTATACGTCATGCTCTGCTCAATCAACAGGACCAGAACACACACTCGTTACTTTTATTCCAGTTTATTATACTCGTCGTCACGCTACTAGTCCTACATACTTACACCTAGAAAACCCATTCAAACCTACTTACGTTCATATTACGGTGGACATTTTGTGGACATTGATTTTCGTCTTTTTTTCAAATCCTCAAAAATGATGAAAAACAGCATGCTATAGTATGCCGTCTGAGATGGGCTACAGCCCATGGTCAAAAATGATGAAAAACGGGGATTTGAAAAAAAGACGAAAATCACTCCGAGACCATGGGCTATAGTCCATTGTCTCGAGTGATTTTCGTCTTTTTTTGAAATCCTCAAAAACGATGAAAAACGGCGTGCTATAGTATGCCGTCTGAGATGGGATATAGCCCATGGTCAGAAATGATGAAAAACAGGGCTTTGAAAAAAAGACGAAAATCACTCCGAGACCATGGGCTATAGTCCATTGTCTCGAGTGATTTTCGTCTTTTTTTTTTATCCTAAAAAATGATGAAAAACGGCATGCTATAGTATGCCGTCCGAGGCCATGGGCTATAGTCCAATGTCTCGAGTGATTTTCGTCTTTTTTTGAAATCCTCAAAAATGATGAAAAACGGCGTGCTATAGTATGCCGTCTGAGATGGGATATAGCCCATGGTCAGAAATGATGAAAAACAGGGATTTGAAAAAAAGACGAAAATCACTCCGAGACCATGGGCTATAGTCCATTGTCTCGAGTAATTTTCGTCTTTTTTTCAAATCCTCAAAAATGATGAAAAACAGCATGCTATAGTATGCCGTCTGAGATGGGCTACAGCCCATGGTCAAAAATGATGAAAAACGGGGATTTGAAAAAAAGACGAAAATCACTCCGAGACCATGGGCTATAGTCCATTGTCTCGAGTGATTTTCGTCTTTTTTTTCATCCTCAAAAATGATGAAAAACGGCGTGCTATAGTATGCCGTCTGAGATGGGATACAGCCCATGGTCAAAAATGATGAAAAACGGGGAATTGAAAAAAAGACGAAAATCACTCCGAGACCATGGGCTATAGTCCATTGTCTCGAGTGATTTTCGTCTTTTTTTTCATCCTCAAAAATGATGAAAAACGGCGTGCTATAGTATGCCGTCTGAGATGGGTTACAGCCCATGGTCAAAAATGATGAAAAACGGGGATTTGAAAAAAAGACGAAAATCACTCCGAGACCATAGGCTATAGTCCATTGTCTCGAGTGATTTTCGTCTTTTTTACAAATCCTCAAAAATGATGAAAAACAGCATGCTATAGTATGCCATCTGAGATGGGCTAGAGCCCATGGTCAAAAATGATGAAAAACGGGGATTTGAAAAAAAGACGAAAATCACTCCGAGACCATGGGCTATAGTCCATTGTCTCGAGTGATTTTCGTCTTTTTTTGAAATCCTCAAAAATGATGAAAAACTGCGTGCTATAGTATGCCGTCTGAGATGGGATATAGCCCATGGTCAGAAATGATGAAAAACGGGGATTTGAAAAAAAGACGAAAATCACTCCGAGACCATGGGCTATAGTCCATTGTCTCGAGTGATTTTCTTCTTTTTTTTTTATCCTAAAAAATGATGAAAAACGGCATGCTATAGTATGCCGTCCGAGGCCATGGGCTATAGCCCATGGTCTCGGAGTGATTTTCGTCTTTTTTTCAAATCCTCAAAAATGGCATGCTATAGTATGCCGTCTGAGGCCATGGGCTGAACTTGAACCCACGACCTGTGGCTCACATAAACAGCAGCGTATCACAGAGTGCCACCATACTCTCTGAGAATCTCCTCAGCTTTCCATCTCTTTCCAGTTCTCTTCTGGATGTTATTCTCCAAAACATGCTGCAGAGTGAAAGTAGGAGGAACTCAGCTGGATTTGAACTCACAACCTCTGGCTCACATGGACATCATCATAAGAAGGGTGCCACTGAGCTCTCAGTGATTTTCTGGTCGTAAGTTGTTCTTCTTGGTGTCACTTTTCAAATGGGGCCTTGGGATCATGTACAGAGCATTTGAATGGTGCTGTGCATCAAAGGTGTCTTTAGTGCTTTTAAGTGTTATCGTGGATGTTAATCAGATAATACAGAGGAGAAACCATGACAGGACACAGACAGCCTCCCCATTGGTGGATGTGATCCTGGCAGCCAGCCCAGGTGTGTTCTGGTCCTGTTGATTGAGCTGAGAAGGACCTATGAACCTTCAAGGTTTAGAGGTCCTGCTCTGCTCAATCAACAGGACCAGAACACACACTCGTTAATTTTATTCCAGTTTATTATACTCGTCGTCACGCTACTAGTCCTACATACTTACACCTAGAAACCCCATTCAAACCTACTTAGGTTCATATTACGGTGGACATTTTGTGGACATTGATTTTCGTCTTTTTTTTCAAATCCCCAAAAATGATGAAAAACAGCATGCTATAGTATGCCGTCTGAGATGGGCTACAGCCCATGGTCAAAAATGATGAAAAACGGGGATTTGAAAAAAAGACGAAAATCACTCCGAGACCATGGGCTATATAGTCCATTGTCTCGAGTGATTTTCATCTTTTTTTGAAATCCTCAAAAACGATGAAAAACGGCGTGCTATAGTATGCCGTCTGAGATGGGATATAGCCCATGGTCAGAAATGATGAAAAACAGGGCTTTGAAAAAAAGACGAAAATCACTCCGAGACCATGGGCTATAGTCCATTGTCTCGAGTGATTTTCGTCTTTTTTTTTATCCTAAAAAATGATGAAAAACGGCATGCTATAGTATGCCGTCCGAGGCCATGGGCTATAGTCCAATGTCTCGAGTGATTTTCGTCTTTTTTTGAAATCCTCAAAAATGATGAAAAACGGCGTGCTATAGTATGCCGTCTGAGATGGGATATAGCCCATGGTCAGAAATGATGAAAAACAGGGATTTGAAAAAAAGACGAAAATCACTCCGAGACCATGGGCTATAGTCCATTGTCTCGAGTCATTTTCGTCTTTTTTTCAAATCCTCAAAAATGATGAAAAACAGCATGCTATAGTATGCCGTCTGAGATGGGCTACAGCCCATGGTCAAAAATGATGAAAAACGGGGATTTGAAAAAAAGACGAAAATCACTCCGAGACCATGGGCTATAGTCCATTGTCTCGAGTGATTTTCGTCTTTTTTTTTATCCTCAAAAATGATGAAAAACGGCGTGCTATAGTATGCCGTCTGAGATGGGATACAGCCCATGGTCAAAAATGATGAAAAACGGGGATTTGAAAAAAAGACGAAAATCACTCCGAGACCATGGGCTATAGTCCATTGTCTCGAGTGATTTTCTTTTTTTTTTTTATCCTAAAAAATTATGAAAAACGGCATGCTATAGTATGCCGTCCGAGGCCATGGGCTATAGCCCATGGTCTCGGAGTGATTTTCGTCTTTTTTTCAAATCCTCAAAAATGGCATGCTATAGTATGCCGTCTGAGGCCATGGGCTGAACTTGAACCCACGACCTGTGGCTCACATAGACAGCAGCGTATCACAGAGTGCCACCATACTCTCTGAGAATCTCCTCAGCTTTCCATCTCTTTCCAGTTCTCTTCTGGATGTTATTCTCCAAAACATGCTGCAGAGTGAAAGTAGGAGGAACTCAGCTGGATTTGAACTCACAACCTCTGGCTCACATGGACATCATCATAAGAAGGGTGCCACTGAGCTCTCAGTGATTTTCTGGTTGTAAGTTGTTCTTCTTGGTGTCACTTTTCAAATGGGGCCTTGGGATCATGTACAGAGCATTTGAATGGTGCTGTGCATCAAAGGTGTCTTTAGTGCTTTTAAGTGTTATCGTGGATGTTAATCAGATAATACAGAGGAGAAACCATGACAGGACACAGACAGCCTCCCCATTGGTGGATGTGATCCTGGCAGCCAGCCCAGGTGTGTTCTGGTCCTGTTGTTTGAGCTGAGAAGGACCTATAAACCTTCAAGGTTTATACGTCATGCTCTGCTCAATCAACAGGACCAGAACACACACTCGTTACTTTTCTTCCAGTTTATTATACTCGTCGTCACGCTACTAGTCCTACATACTTACACCTAGAAAACCCATTCAAACCTACTTACGTTCATATTACGGTGGACATTTTGTGGACATTGATTTTCGTCTTTTTTTAAAATCCTCAAAAATGATGAAAAACAGCATGCTATAGTATGCCGTCTGAGATGGGCTACAGCCCATGGTCAAAAATGATGAAAAACGAGGATTTGAAAAAAAGACGAAAATCACTCCGAGACCATGGGCTATAGTCCATTGTCTCGAGTGATTTTCGTCTTTTTTTTAATCCTCAAAAATGATGAAAAACGGCATGCTATAGTATGCCGTCTGAGATGGGCTACAGCCCATGTTAAAAAATGATGAAAAACGAGGATTTGAAAAAAAGACGAAAATCACTCCGAGACCATGGGCTATAGTCCATTGTCTCGAGTGATTTTCGTCTTTTTTTTAATCCTCAAAAATGATGAGAAACGGCGTGCTATAGTATGCCGTCTGAGATGGGCTACAGCCCATGGTCAAAAATGATGAAAAACGAGGACTAGAAAAAAAGACGAAAATCACTCCGAGACCATAGTCCATTGTCTCGAGTGATTTTCATCTTTTTTTCAAATCCTCAAAAATTTTGAAAAATGGAGTGCTATGTCCCAAAGTGCCCTCTTACGGGGTTTCAGCCCCTGCCCATCTAACACTCTCTGCACGTCCCTGTTCCCCAATGACTGCAGTGAATGAATGAATGCATGAATGTCTCTGTACAGTGGGGGCTGTAGTGTAGACACACACACACACCCAAAACACCAGAGGGAGTTCAACAGACCCATGGTCAAAAATGATGAAAAAACAAGGATTTGAAAAAAAGACGAAAATCACTCCGAGACCATGGGCTATAGTCCTTTGTCTCGAGTGATTTTCGTCTTTTTTTTCTTATCCTCAAAAATGATGAAAAACGGCATGCTAAAGTATGCCGTCCGAGGCCATGGGCTATAGCCCATGGTCTCGAGTGATTTTCGTCTTTTTTTCAAATCCTCAAAAATGATGAAAAACGGCGTGCTATAGTATGCCGTCTGAGATGGGTTACAGCCCATGGTCAAAAATGATGAAAAACGGGGATTTGAAAAAAAGACGAAAATCACTCCGAGACCATGGGCTATAGTCCATTGTCTCGAGTGATTTTCGTCTTTTTTTCAAATCCTCAAAAATGATGAAAAACAGCATGCTATAGTATGCCGTCTGAGATGGGCTACAGCCCATGGTCAAAAATGATGAAAAACGGGGATTTGAAAAAAAGACGAAAATCACTCCGAGACCATGGGCTATAGTCCATTGTCTCGAGTGATTTTCGTCTTTTTTTGAAATCCTCAAAAACGATGAAAAACGGCGTGCTATAGTATGCCGTCTGAGATGGGATATAGCCCATGGTCAGAAATGATGAAAAACAGGGCTTTGAAAAAAAGACGAAAATCACTCCGAGACCATGGGCTATAGTCCATTGTCTCGAGTGATTTTCGTCTTTTTTTTTTATCCTAAAAAATGATGAAAAACGGCATGCTATAGTATGCCGTCCGAGGCCATGGGCTATAGTCCAATGTCTCGAGTGATTTTCGTCTTTTTTTGAAATCCTCAAAAATGATGAAAAACGGCGTGCTATAGTATGCCGTCTGAGATGGGATATAGCCCATGGTCAGAAATGATGAAAAACAGGGATTTGAAAAAAAGACGAAAATCACTCCGAGACCATGGGCTATAGTCCATTGTCTCGAGTCATTTTCGTCTGTTTTTCAAATCCTCAAAAATGATGAAAAACAGCATGCTATAGTATGCCGTCTGAGATGGGCTACAGCCCATGGTCAAAAATGATGAAAAACGGGGATTTGAAAAAAAGACGAAAATCACTCCGAGACCATGGGCTATAGTCCATTGTCTCGAGTGATTTTCGTCTTTTTTTTCATCCTCAAAAATGATGAAAAACGGCGTGCTATAGTATGCCGTCTGAGATGGGATACAGCCCATGGTCAAAAATGATGAAAAACGGGGAATTGAAAAAAAGACGAAAATCACTCCGAGACCATGGGCTATAGTCCATTGTCTCGAGTGATTTTCGTCTTTTTTTTCATCCTCAAAAATGATGAAAAACGGCGTGCTATAGTATGCCGTCTGAGATGGGTTACAGCCCATGGTCAAAAATGATGAAAAACGGGGATTTGAAAAAAAGACGAAAATCACTCCGAGACCATAGGCTATAGTCCATTGTCTCGAGTGATTTTCGTCTTTTTTACAAATCCTCAAAAATGATGAAAAACAGCATGCTATAGTATGCCGTCTGAGATGGGCTACAGCCCATGGTCAAAAATGATGAAAAACGGGGATTTGAAAAAAAGACGAAAATCACTCCGAGACCATGGGCTATAGTCCATTGTCTCGAGTGATTTTCGTCTTTTTTTAAATCCTCAAAAATGATGAAAAACGGCGTGCTATAGTATGCCGTCTGAGATGGGATACAGCCCATGGTCAGAAATGATAAAAAAACGGGGATTTGAAAAAAAGACGAAAATCACTCCGAGACCATGGGCTATAGTCCATTGTCTCGAGTGATTTTCGTCTTTTTTTAAATCCTCAAAAATGATGAAAAACGGCGTGCTATAGTATGCCGTCTGAGATGGGATACAGCCCATGGTCAGAAATGATAAAAAAACGGGGATTTGAAAAAAAGACGAAAATCACTCCGAGACCATGGGCTATAGTCCATTGTCTCGAGTGATTTTCGTATTTTTTTGAAATCCTCAAAAATGATGAAAAACGGCGTGCTATAGTATGCCGTCTGAGATGGGATATAGCCCATGGTCAGAAATGATGAAAAACGGGGATTTGAAAAAAAGACGAAAATCACTCCGAGACCATGGGCTATAGTCCATTGTCTCGAGTGATTTTCTTTTTTTTTTTTATCCTAAAAAATGATGAAAAACGGCATGCTATAGTATGCCGTCCGAGGACACAGACAGCCTCCCCATTGGTGGATGTGATCCTGGCAGCCAGCCCAGGTGTGTTCTGGTCCTGTTGATTGAGCTGAGAAGGACCTATGAACCTTCAAGGTTTAGAGGTCCTGCTCTGCTCAATCAACAGGACCAGAACACACACTCGTTAATTTTATTCCAGTTTATTATACTCGTCGTCACGCTACTAGTCCTACATACTTACACCTAGAAACCCCATTCAAACCTACTTAGGTTCATATTACGGTGGACATTTTGTGGACATTGATTTTCGTCTTTTTTTTCAAATCCTCAAAAATGATGAAAAACAGCATGCTATAGTATGCCGTCTGAGATGGGCTACAGCCCATGGTCAAAAATGATGAAAAACAGGGATTTGAAAAAAAGACGAAAATCACTCCGAGACCATGGGCTATAGTCCATTGTCTCGAGTGATTTTCGTCTTTTTTTGAAATCCTCAAAAACGATGAAAATCGGCGTGCTATAGTATGCCGTCTGAGATGGGCTACAGCCCATGGTCAGAAATGATGAAAAACAGGGATTTGAAAAAAATACGAAAATCACTCCGAGACCATGGGCTATAGTCCATTGTCTCGAGTGATTTTCGTCTTTTTTTCAAATCCTCAAAAATTATGAAAAACGGCGTGCTATAGTATGCCGTCTGAGATGGGATATATCCCATGGTCAGAAATGATGAAAAACGGGGAATTGAAAAAAAGACGAAAATCACTCCGAGACCATGGGCTATAGTCCATTGTCTCGAGTGATTTTCGTCTTTTTTTTAAATCCTCAAAAATGATGAAAAACGGCGTGCTATAGTATGCCGTCTGAGATGGGATATAGCCCATGGTCAGAAATGATGAAAAACGGGGATTTGAAAAAAAGACGAAAATCACTCCGAGACCATGGGCTATAGTCCATTGTCTCGAGTGATTTTCGTCTTTTTTTCAAATCCTCAAAAATGATGAAAAACAGCATGCTATATTATGCCGTCTGAGATGGGCTACAGCCCATGGTCAAAAATGATGAAAAACGGGGATTTGAAAAAAAGACGAAAATCACTCCGAGACCATGGGCTATAGTCCATTGTCTCGAGTGATTTTCGTCTTTTTTTTAAATCCTCAAAAATGATGAAAAACGGCGTGCTATAGTATGCCGTCTGAGATGGGATACAGCCCATGGTCAAAAATGATGAAAAACGGGGAATTGAAAAAAAGACGAAAATCACTCCGAGACCATGGGCTATAGTCCATTGTCTCGAGTGATTTTCGTCTTTTTTTAAAATCCTCAAAAATGATGAAAAACGGCGTGCTATAGTATGCCGTCTGAGATGGGATATAGCCCATGGTCAGAAATGATGAAAAACGGGGATTTGAAAAAAAGACGAAAATCACTCCGAGACCATGGGCTATAGTCCATTGTCTCGAGTGATTTTCGTCTTTTTTTCAAATCCTCAAAAATGATGAAAAACAGCATGCTATAGTATGCCGTCTGAGATGGGCTACAGCCCATGGTCAAAAATGATGAAAAACAGGGATTTGAAAAAAAGACGAAAATCACTCCGAGACCATGGGCTATAGTCCATTGTCTTGAGTGATTTTCGTCTTTTTTTTAAATCCTCAAAAATGATGAAAAACGGCGTGCTATAGTATGCCGTCTGAGATGGGATACAGCCCATGGTCAGAAATGATAAAAAACAGGGATTTGAAAAAAAGACGAAAATCACTCCGAGACCATGGGCTATAGTCCATTGTCTCGAGTGATTTTCGTCTTTTTTTTTATCCTAAAAAATGATGAAAAACGGCATGCTATAGTATGCCGTCCGAGGCCATGGGCTATAGTCCATTGTCTCGAGTGATTTTCTTCTTTTTTTCAAATCCTCAAAAATGATGAAAAACAGCATGCTATAGTATGCCGTCTGAGATGGGCTACAGCCCATGGTCAAAAATGATGAAAAACGGGGATTTGAAAAAAAGACGAAAATCACTCCGAGACCATGGGCTATAGTCCATTGTCTCGAGTGATTTTCGTCTTTTTTTTAAATCCTCAAAAATGATGAAAAACGGCGTGCTATAGTATGCCGTCTGAGATGGGATATAGCCCATGGTCAGAAATGATGAAAAACGGGGATTTGAAAAAAAGACGAAAATCACTCCGAGACCATGGGCTATAGTCCATTGTCTCGAGTGATTTTCTTTTTTTTTTTTATCCTAAAAAATGATGAAAAACGGCATGCTATAGTATGCCGTCCGAGGCCATGGGCTATAGCCCATGGTCTCGGAGTGATTTTCGTCTTTTTTTCAAATCCTCAAAAATGGCATGCTATAGTATGCCGTCTGAGGCCATGGGCTGAACTTGAACCCACGACCTGTGGCTCACATAGACAGCAGCGTATCACAGAGTGCCACCATACTCTCTGAGAATCTCCTCAGGTTTCCATCTCTTTCCAGTTCTCTTCTGGATGTTATTCTCCAAAACATGCTGCAGAGTGAAAGTAGGAGGAACTCAGCTGGATTTGAACTCACAACCTCTGGCTCACATGGACATCATCATAAGAAGGGTGCCACTGAGCTCTCAGTGATTTTCTGGTTGTAAGTTGTTCTTCTTGGTGTCACTTTTCAAATGGGGCCTTGGGATCATGTACAGAGCATTTGAATGGTGCTGTGCATCAAAGGTGTCTTTAGTGCTTTTAAGTGTTATCGTGGATGTTAATCAGATAATACAAAGGAGAAACCATGACAGGACACAGACAGCCTCCCCATTGGTGGATGTGATCCTGGCAGCCAGCCCAGGTGTGTTCTGGTCCTGTTGATTGAGCTGAGAAGGACCTATGAACCTTCAAGGTTTAGAGGTCCTGCTCTGCTCAATCAACAGGACCAGACTGAGAACACACACTCGTTAATTTTATTCCAGTTTATTATACTCGTCGTCACGCTACTAGTCCTACATACTTACACCTAGAAACCCCATTCAAACCTACTTAGGTTCATATTACGGTGGACATTTTGTGGACATTGATTTTCGTATTTTTTTTCAAATCCTCAGAAATGATGAAAAACAGCATGCTATAGTATGCCGTCTGAGATGGGCTACAGCCCATGGTCAAAAATGATGAAAAACAGGGATTTGAAAAAAAGACGAAAATCACTCCGAGACCATGGGCTATAGTCCATTGTCTCGAGTGATTTTCGTCTTTTTTTGAAATCCTCAAAAACGATGAAAAACGGCGTGCTATAGTATGCCGTCTGAGATGGGCTACAGCCCATGGTCAGAAATGATGAAAAACAGGGATTTGAAAAAAAGACGAAAATCACTCCGAGACCATGGGCTATAGTCCATTGTCTCGAGTGATTTTCGTCTTTTTTTCAAATCCTCAAAAATGATGAAAAACGGCGTGCTATAGTATGCCGTCTGAGATGGGATATATCCCATGGTCAGAAATGATGAAAAACGGGGATTTGAAAAAAAGACGAAAATCACTCCGAGACCATGGGCTATAGTCCATTGTCTCGAGTGATTTTCGTCTTTTTTTCAAATCCTCAAAAATGATGAAAAACAGCATGCTATAGTATGCCGTCTGAGATGGGCTACAGCCCATGGTCAAAAATGATGAAAAACGGGGATTTGAAAACAAGACGAAAATCACTCCGAGACCATGGGCTATAGTCCATTGTCTCGAGTGATTTTCGTCTTTTTTTTAAATCCTCAAAAATGATGAAAAACGGCGTGCTATAGTATGCCGTCTGAGATGGGATACAGCCCATGGTCAAAAATGATGAAAAACGGGGATTTGAAAAAAAGACGAAAATCACTCCGAGACCATGGGCTATAGTCCATTGTCTCGAGTGATTTTCGTCTTTTTTTTAAATCCTCAAAAATGATGAAAAACGGCGTGCTATAGTATGCCGTCTGAGATGGGATATAGCCCATGGTCAGAAATGATGAAAAACGGGGATTTGAAAAAAAGACGAAAATCACTCCGAGACCATGGGCTATAGTCCATTGTCTCGAGTGATTTTCGTCTTTTTTTCAAATCCTCAAAAATGATGAAAAACAGCATGCTATAGTATGCCGTCTGAGATGGGCTACAGCCCATGGTCAAAAATGATTAAAAACAGGGATTTGAAAAAAAGACGAAAATCACTCCGAGACCATGGGCTATAGTCCATTGTCTCGAGTGATTTTCGTCTTTTTTTTAAATCCTCAAAAATGATGAAAAACGGCGTGCTATAGTATGCCGTCTGAGATGGGATACAGCCCATGGTCAGAAATGATGAAAAACGGGGATTTGAAAAAAAGACGAAAATCACTCCGAGACCATGGGCTATAGTCCATTGTCTCGAGTGATTTTCGTCTTTTTTTCAAATCCTCAAAAATGATGAAAAACAGCATGCTATATTATGCCATCTGAGATGGGCTACAGCCCATGGTCAAAAATGATGAAAAACGGGGATTTGAAAAAAAGACGAAAATCACTCCGAGACCATGGGCTATAGTCCATTGTCTCGAGTGATTTTCGTCTTTTTTTTAAATCCTCAAAAATGATGAAAAACGGCGTGCTATAGTATGCCGTCTGAAATGGGATACAGCCCATGGTAAAAAATGATGAAAAACGGGGAATTGAAAAAAAGACGAAAATCACTCCGAGACCATGGGCTATAGTCCATTGTCTCGAGTGATTTTCGTCTTTTTTTAAAATCCTCAAAAATGATGAAAAACGGCGTGCTATAGTATGCCGTCTGAGATGGGATATAGCCCATGGTCAGAAATGATGAAAAACGGGGATTTGAAAAAAAGACGAAAATCACTCCGAGACCATGGGCTATAGTCCATTGTCTCGAGTGATTTTCGTCTTTTTTTCAAATCCTCAAAAATGATGAAAAACAGCCTGCTATAGTATGCCGTCTGAGATGGGCTACAGCCCATGGTCAAAAATGATGAAAAACAGGGATTTGAAAAAAAGACGAAAATCACTCCGAGACCATGGGCTATAGTCCATTGTCTTGAGTGATTTTCGTCTTTTTTTTAAATCCTCAAAAATGATGAAAAAAGGCGTGCTATAGTATGCCGTCTGAGATGGGATACAGCCCATGGTCAGAAATGATAAAAAACAGGGATTTGAAAAAAAGACGAAAATCACTCCGAGACCATGGGCTATAGTCCATTGTCTCGAGTGATTTTCGTCTTTTTTTTTTATCCTAAAAAATGATGAAAAACGGCATGCTATAGTATGCCGTCCGAGGCCATGGGCTATAGTCCATTGTCTCGAGTGATTTTCTTTTTTTTTTTTATCCTAAAAAATGATGAAAAACGGCATGCTATAGTATGCCGTCTGAGATGGGATATAGCCCATGGTCAGAAATGATGAAAAACGGGGATTTGAAAAAAAGACGAAAATCACTCTGAGACCATGGGCTATAGTCCATTGTCTCGAGTGATTTTCTTTTTTTTTTTAATCCTAAAAAATGATGAAAAACGGCATGCTATAGTATGCCGTCCGAGGCCATGGGCTATAGCCCATGGTCTCGGAGTGATTTTCGTCTTTTTTTCAAATCCTCAAAAATGGCATGCTATAGTATGCCGTCTGAGGCCATGGGCTGAACTTGAACCCACGACCTGTGGCTCACATAGACAGCAGCTTATCACAGAGTGCCACCATACTCTCTGAGAATCTCCTCAGCTTTCCATCTCTTTCCAGTTCTCTTCTGGATGTTATTCTCCAAAACATGCTGCAGAGTGAAAGTAGGAGGAACTCAGCTGGATTTGAACTCACAACCTCTGGCTCACATGGACATCATCTTAAGAAGGGTGCCACTGAGCTCTCAGTGATTTTCTGGTTGTAAGTTGTTCTTCTTGGTGTCACTTTTCAAATGGGGCCTTGGGATCATGTACAGAGCATTTGAATGGTGCTGTGCATCAAAGGTGTCTTTAGTGCTTTTAAGTGTTATCGTGGATGTTAATCAGATAATACAGAGGAGAAACCATGACAGGACACAGACAGCCTCCCCATTGGTGGATGTGATCCTGGCGCCAGCCCAGCTGTGTTCTGTTCCTGTTGATTGAGCTGAGAAGGACCTATGAACCTTCAAGGTTTAGAGGTCCTGCTCTGCTCAATCAACAGGACCAGAACACACACTCGTTACTTTTATTCCAGTTTATTATACTCGTCGTCACGCTACTAGTCCTACATACTTACACCTAGAAACCCCATTCAAACCTACTTAGGTTCATATTACGGTGGACATTTTGTGGACATTGATTTTCTTCTTTTTTTTCAAATCCTCAAAAATGATGAAAAACAGCATGCTATAGTATGCCGTCTGAGATGAGCTACAGCCCATGGTCAAAAATGATGAAAAACGGGGATTTGAAAAAAAGACGAAAATCACTCCGAGACCATGGGCTATAGTCCATTGTCTCGAGTGATTTTCGTCTTTTTTTCAAATCCTCAAAAATGATGAAAAACAGCATGCTATAGTATGCCGTCTGAGATGGGCTACAGCCCATGGTCAAAAATGATAAAAAACGAGGATTTGAAAAAAAGACGAAAATCACTCCGAGACCATGGGCTATAGTCCATTGTCTCGAGGGATTTTCGTCTTTTTTTTTTATCCTCAAAAATGATGAAAAACTGCGTGCTATAGTATGCCGTCTGAGATGGGTTACAGCCCATGGTCAAAAATGATGAAAAACGGGGATTTGAAAAAAAGACGAAAATCACTCCGAGACCATGGGCTATAGTCCATTGTCTCGAGTGATTTTCGTCTTTTTTTTAAATCCTCAAAAATGATGAAAAACGGCGTGCTATAGTATGCCGTCTGAGATGGGATACAGCCCATGGTCAAAAATGATGAAAAACGGGGAATTGAAAAAAAGACGTAAATCACTCCGAGACCATGGGCTATAGTCCATTGTCTCGAGTGATTTTCGTCTTTTTTTTCATCTTCAAAAATGATGAAAAACGGCGTGCTATAGTATGCCGTCTGAGATGGGTCACAGCCCATGGTCAAAAATGATGAAAAACAGGGATTTGAAAAAAAGACGAAAATCACTCCGAGACCATGGGCTATAGTCCATTGTCTCGAGTGATTTTCGTCTTTTTTTTTTATCCTAAAAAATGATGAAAAACGGCATGCTATAGTATGCCGTCCGAGGCCATGGGCTATAGTCCAATGTCTCGAGTGATTTTCGTCTTTTTTTGAAATACTCAAACTGATGAAAAACGGCGTGCTATAGTATGCCGTCTGAGATGGGATATAGCCCATGGTCAGAAATGATGAAAAACAGGGATTTGAAAAAAAGACGAAAATCACTCCGAGACCATGGGCTATAGTCCATTGTCTCGAGTGATTTTCGTCTTTTTTTCAAATCCTCAAAAATGATGAAAAACAGCATGCTATAGTATGCCGTCTGAGATGGGCTACAGCCCATGGTCAAAAATGATGAAAAACGGGGATTTGAAAAAAAGACGAAAATCACTCCGAGACCATGGGCTATAGTCCATTGTCTCGAGTGATTTTCGTCTTTTTTTTAAATCCTCAAAAATGATGAAAAACGGCGTGCTATAGTATGCCGTCTGAGATGGGATATAGCCCATGGTCAGAAATGATGAAAAACGGGGATTTGAAAAAAAGACGAAAATCACTCCGAGACCATGGGCTATAGTCCATTGTCTCGAGTGATTTTCGTCTTTTTTTCAAATCCTCAAAAATGATGAAAAACAGCATGCTATAGTATGCCGTCTGAGATGGGCTACAGCCCATGGTCAAAAATGATTAAAAACAGGGATTTGAAAAAAAGACGAAAATCACTCCGAGACCATGGGCTATAGTCCATTGTCTCGAGTGATTTTCGTCTTTTTTTTAAATCCTCAAAAATGATGAAAAACGGCGTGCTATAGTATGCCGTCTGAGATGGGATACAGCCCATGGTCAGAAATGATGAAAAACGGGGATTTGAAAAAAAGACGAAAATCACTCCGAGACCATGGGCTATAGTCCATTGTCTCGAGTGATTTTCGTCTTTTTTTCAAATCCTCAAAAATGATGAAAAACAGCATGCTATATTATGCCATCTGAGATGGGCTACAGCCCATGGTCAAAAATGATGAAAAACGGGGATTTGAAAAAAAGACGAAAATCACTCCGAGACCATGGGCTATAGTCCATTGTCTCGAGTGATTTTCGTCTTTTTTTTAAATCCTCAAAAATGATGAAAAACGGCGTGCTATAGTATGCCGTCTGAAATGGGATACAGCCCATGGTCAAAAATGATGAAAAACGGGGAATTGAAAAAAAGACGAAAATCACTCCGAGACCATGGGCTATAGTCCATTGTCTCGAGTGATTTTCGTCTTTTTTTAAAATCCTCAAAAATGATGAAAAACGGCGTGCTATAGTATGCCGTCTGAGATGGGATATAGCCCATGGTCAGAAATGATGAAAAACGGGGATTTGAAAAAAAGACGAAAATCACTCCGAGACCATGGGCTATAGTCCATTGTCTCGAGTGATTTTCGTCTTTTTTTCAAATCCTCAAAAATGATGAAAAACAGCCTGCTATAGTATGCCGTCTGAGATGGGCTACAGCCCATGGTCAAAAATGATGAAAAACAGGGATTTGAAAAAAAGACGAAAATCACTCCGAGACCATGGGCTATAGTCCATTGTCTTGAGTGATTTTCGTCTTTTTTTTAAATCCTCAAAAATGATGAAAAAAGGCGTGCTATAGTATGCCGTCTGAGATGGGATACAGCCCATGGTCAGAAATGATAAAAAACAGGGATTTGAAAAAAAGACGAAAATCACTCCGAGACCATGGGCTATAGTCCATTGTCTCGAGTGATTTTCGTCTTTTTTTTTTATCCTAAAAAATGATGAAAAACGGCATGCTATAGTATGCCGTCCGAGGCCATGGGCTATACTCCATTGTCTCGAGTGATTTTCTTTTTTTTTTTTATCCTAAAAAATGATGAAAAACGGCATGCTATAGTATGCCGTCTGAGATGGGATATAGCCCATGGTCAGAAATGATGAAAAACGGGGATTTGAAAAAAAGACGAAAATCACTCTGAGACCATGGGCTATAGTCCATTGTCTCGAGTGATTTTCTTTTTTTTTTTTATCCTAAAAAATGATGAAAAACGGCATGCTATAGTATGCCGTCCGAGGCCATGGGCTATAGCCCATGGTCTCGGAGTGATTTTCGTCTTTTTTTCAAATCCTCAAAAATGGCATGCTATAGTATGCCGTCTGAGGCCATGGGCTGAACTTGAACCCACGACCTGTGGCTCACATAGACAGCAGCTTATCACAGAGTGCCACCATACTCTCTGAGAATCTCCTCAGCTTTCCATCTCTTTCCAGTTCTCTTCTGGATGTTATTCTCCAAAACATGCTGCAGAGTGAAAGTAGGAGGAACTCAGCTGGATTTGAACTCACAACCTCTGGCTCACATGGACATCATCTTAAGAAGGGTGCCACTGAGCTCTCAGTGATTTTCTGGTTGTAAGTTGTTCTTCTTGGTGTCACTTTTCAAATGGGGCCTTGGGATCATGTACAGAGCATTTGAATGGTGCTGTGCATCAAAGGTGTCTTTAGTGCTTTTAAGTGTTATCGTGGATGTTAATCAGATAATACAGAGGAGAAACCATGACAGGACACAGGCAGCCTCCCCATTGGTGGATGTGATCCTGGCGCCAGCCCAGCTGTGTTCTGTTCCTGTTGATTGAGCTGAGAAGGACCTATGAACCTTCAAGGTTTAGAGGTCCTGCTCTGCTCAATCAACAGGACCAGAACACACACTCGTTACTTTTATTCCAGTTTATTATACTCGTCGTCACGCTACTAGTCCTACATACTTACACCTAGAAACCCCATTCAAACCTACTTAGGTTCATATTACGGTGGACATTTTGTGGACATTGATTTTCTTCTTTTTTTTCAAATCCTCAAAAATGATGAAAAACAGCATGCTATAGTATGCCGTCTGAGATGAGCTACAGCCCATGGTCAAAAATGATGAAAAGCGGGGATTTGAAAAAAAGACGAAAATCACTCCGAGACCATGGGCTATAGTCCATTGTCTCGAGTGATTTTCGTCTTTTTTTCAAATCCTCAAAAATGATGAAAAACAGCATGCTATAGTATGCCGTCTGAGATGGGCTACAGCCCATGGTCAAAAATGATAAAAAACGAGGATTTGAAAAAAAGACGAAAATCACTCCGAGACCATGGGCTATAGTCCATTGTCTCGAGGGATTTTCGTCTTTTTTTTTTATCCTCAAAAATGATGAAAAACTGCGTGCTATAGTATGCCGTCTGAGATGGGTTACAGCCCATGGTCAAAAATGATGAAAAACGGGGATTTGAAAAAAAGACGAAAATCACTCCGAGACCATGGGCTATAGTCCATTGTCTCGAGTGATTTTCGTCTTTTTTTTAAATCCTCAAAAATGATGAAAAACGGCGTGCTATAGTATGCCGTCTGAGATGGGATACAGTCCATGGTCAAAAATGATGAAAAACGGGGAATTGAAAAAAAGACGTAAATCACTCCGAGACCATGGGCTATAGTCCATTGTCTCGAGTGATTTTCGTCTTTTTTTTCATCTTCAAAAATGATGAAAAACGGCGTGCTATAGTATGCCGTCTGAGATGGGTCACAGCCCATGGTCAAAAATGATGAAAAACAGGGATTTGAAAAAAAGACGAAAATCACTCCGAGACCATGGGCTATAGTCCATTGTCTCGAGTGATTTTCGTCTTTTTTTTTTATCCTAAAAAATGATGAAAAACGGCATGCTATAGTATGCCGTCCGAGGCCATGGGCTATAGTCCAATGTCTCGAGTGATTTTCGTCTTTTTTTGAAATACTCAAAAATGATGAAAAACGGCGTGCTATAGTATGCCGTCTGAGATGGGATATAGCCCATGGTCAGAAATGATGAAAAACAGGGATTTGAAAAAAAGACGAAAATCACTCCGAGACCATGGGCTATAGTCCATTGTCTCGAGTGATTTTCGTCTTTTTTTCAAATCCTCAAAAATGATGAAAAACAGCATGCTATAGTATGCCGTCTGAGATGGGCTACAGCCCATGGTCAAAAATGATGAAAAACGGGGATTTGAAAAAAATACGAAAATCACTCCGAGACCATGGGCTATAGTCCATTGTCTCGAGTGATTTTCGTGTTTTTTTTCATCCTCAAAAATGATGAAAAACGGCGTGCTATAGTATGCCGTCTGAGATGGGTTATAGCCCATGGTCAAAAATGATGAAAAACAGGGATTTGAAAAAAAGACGAAAATCACTCCGAGACCATGGGCTATAGTCCATTGTCTCGAGTGATTTTCGTCTTTTTTTCAAATCCTCAAAAATGATGAAAAACAGCATGCTATAGTATGCCGTCTGAGATGGGCTACAGCCCATGGTCAAAAATGATGAAAAACGGGGATTTGAAAAAAAGACGAAAATCACTCCGAGACCATGGGCTATAAGTCCATTGTCTCGAGTGATTTTCGTCTTTTTTTTAAATCCTCAAAAATGATGAAAAACGGCGTGCTATAGTATGCCGTCTGAGATGGGATACAGCCCATGGTCAAAAATGATGAAAAACGGGGAATTGAAAAAAAGACGAAAATCACTCCGAGACCATGGGCTATAGTCCATTGTCTCGAGTGATTTTCGTCTTTTTTTTCATCCTCAAAAATGATGAAAAACGGCGTGCTATAGTATGCCGTCTGAGATGGGTTACAGCCCATGGTCAAAAATGATGAAAAACGGGGATTTGAAAAAAAGACGAAAATCACTTCGAGACCATGGGCTATAGTCAATTGTCTCGAGTGATTTTCGTCTTTTTTTGAAATCCTCAAAAATGATGAAAAACGGCGTGCTATAGTATGCCGTCTGAGATGGGACATAGCCCATGGTCAGAAATGATGAAAAACAGGGATTTGAAAAAAAGACGAAATTGTCTCGAGTGATTTTTTTTTTTTTTTATCCTAAAAAATGATGAAAAACGGCATGCTATAGTATGCCGTCCGAGGCCATGGGCTATAGCCCATGGTCTCGGAGTGATTTTCGTCTTTTTTTCAAATCCTCAAAAACGGCATGGTATAGTATGCCGTCTGAGGCCATGGGCTGAACTTGAACCCACGACCTGTGGCTCACATAGACAGCAGCGTATCACAGAGTGCCACCATACTCTCTGAGAATCTCCTCAGCTTTCCATCTCTTTCCAGTTCTCTTCTGGATGTTATTCTCCAAAACATGCTGCAGAGTGAAAGTAGGAGGAACTCAGCTGGATTTGAACTCACAACCTCTGGCTCACATGGACATCATCATAAGAAGGGTGCCACTGAGCTCTCAGTGATTTTCTGGTTGTAAGTTGTTCTTCTTGGTGTCACTTTTCAAATGGGGCCTTGGGATCATGTACAGAGCATTTGAATGGTGCTGTGCATCAAAGGTGTCTTTAGTGCTTTTAAGTGTTATCGTGGATGTTAATCAGATAATACAGAGGAGAAACCATGACAGGACACAGACAGCCTCCCCATTGGTGGATGTGATCCTGGCAGCCAGCCCAGGTGTGTTCTGGGCCTGTTGATTGAGCTGAGAAGGACCTATGAACCTTCAAGGTTTAGAGGTCCTGCTCTGCTCAATCAACAGGACCAGAACACACACTCGTTACTTTTATTCCAGTTTATTATACTCGTCGTCACGCTACTAGTCCTACATACTTACACCTAGAAACCCCATTCAAACCTACTGAGGTTCATATTACGGTGGACATTTTGTGGACATTGATTTTCGTCTTTTTTTTCAAATCCTCAAAAAGGATGAAAAACAGCATGCTATAGTATGCCGTCTGAGATGGGCTACAGCCCATGGTCAAAAATGATGAAAAACGGAGATTTGAAAAAAAGACGAAAATCACTCCGAGACCATGGGCTATAGTCCATTGTCTCGAGTGATTTTCGTCTTTTTTTCAAATCCTCAAAAATGATGAAAAACGGCGTGCTATAGTATGCCGTCTGAGTTGGGATATAGCCCATGGTCAGAAATGATGATAAACAGGGATTTGAAAAAAAGACGAAAATCACTCCGAGACCATGGGCTATAGTCCATTGTCTCGAGTTATTTTCGTCTTTTTTTCAAATCCTCAAAAATGATGAAAAACAGCATGCTATAGTTTGCCGTCTGAGATGGGCTACAGCCCATGGTCAAAAATGATGAAAAACGGGGATTTGAAAAAAAGACGAAAATCACTCCGAGACCATGGGCTATAGTCCATTGTCTCGAGTGATTTTCTTTTTTTTTTTTATCCTAAAAAATGATGAAAAACGGCATGGTATAGTATGCCGTCCGAGGCCATGGGCTATAGCCCATGGTCTCGGAGTGATTTTCGTCTTTTTTTCAAATCCTCAAAAACGGCATGCTATAGTATGCCGTCTGAGATGGGATATAGCCCATGCTCAGAAATGATGAAAAACGGGGATTTGAAAAAATGACGAAAATCACTCCGAGACCATGGGCTATAGTCCATTGTCTTGAGTGATTTTCTTTTTTTTTTAATCCTAAAAAATGATGAAAAACGGCATGCTATAGTATGCCGTCCGAGGCCATGGGCTATAGCCCATGGTCTCGGAGTGATTTTCGTCTTTTTTTCAAATCCTCAAAAATGGCATGCTATAGTATGCCGTCTGAGGCCATGGGCTGAACTTGAACCCACGACCTGTGGCTCACATAGACAGCAGCGTATCACAGAGTGCCACCATACTCTCTGAGAATCTCCTCAGCTTTCCATCTCTTTCCAGTTCTCTTCTGGATGTTATTCTCCAAAACATGCTGCAGAGTGAAAGTAGGAGGAACTCAGCTGGATTTGAACTCACAACCTCTGGCTCACATGGACATCATCATAAGAAGGGTGCCACTGAGCTCTCAGTGATTTTCTGGTTGTAAGTTGTTCTTCTTGGTGTCACTTTTCAAATGGGGCCTTGGGATCATGTACAGAGCATTTGAATGGTGCTGTGCATCAAAGGTGTCTTTAGTGCTTTTAAGTGTTATCGTGGATGTTAATCAGATAATACAGAGGAGAAACCATGACAGGACACAGACAGCCTCCCCATTGGTGGATGTGATCCTGGCAGCCAGCCCAGGTGTGTTCTGGTCCTGTTGATTGAGCTGAGAAGGACCTATGAACCTTCAAGGTTTAGAGGTCCTGCTCTGCTCAATCAACAGGACCAGAACACACACTCGTTACTTTTATTCCAGTTTATTATACTCGTCGTCACGCTACTAGTCCTACATACTTACACCTAGAAACCCCATTCAAACCTACTTAGGTTCATATTACGGTGGACATTTTGTGGACATTGATTTTCGTCTTTTTTTTTCAAATCCTCAAAAATGATGAAAAACAGCATGCTATAGTATGCCATCTGAGATGGGCTACAGCCCATGGTCAAAAATGATGAAAAACGGGGATTTGAAAAAAAGACGAAAATCACTCCGAGACCATGGGCTATAGTCCATTGTCTCGAGTGATTTTCGTCTTTTTTTCAAATCCTCAAAAATGAAGAAAAACAGCATGCTATAGTATGCCGTCTGAGATGGGCTACAGCCCATGGTCAAAAATGATGAAAAACGGGGATTTGAAAAAAAGACGAAAATCACTCCGAGACCATGGGCTATAGTCCATTGTCTCGAGTGATTTTCGTCTTTTTTAAAAATCCTCAAAAATGATGAAAAACGGCGTGCTATAGTATGCCGTCTGAGATGGGATATAGCCCATGGTCAGAAATGATGAAAAACGGGGATTTGAAATAAAGACGAAAATCACTCCGAGACCATGGGCTATAGTCCATTGTCTCGAGTGATTTTCGTCTTTTTTTCAAATCCTCAAAAATGATGAAAAACGGCGTGCTATAGTATGCCGTCTGAGATGGGATACAGCCCATGGTCAGAAATGATAAAAAACGGGAATTTGAAAAAAAGACGAAAATCACCCCGAGACCATGGGCTATAGTCCATTGTCTCGAGTGATTTTCGTCTTTTTTTTAAATCCTCAAAAACGATTAAAAACGGCGTGCTATAGTATGCCGTCTGAGATGGGATATAGCCCATGGTCAGAAATGATGAAAAACAGGGATTTGAAAAAAAGACGAAAATCACTCCGAGACCATGGGCTATAGTCCATTGTCTCGAGTGATTTTCGTCTTTTTTTTTTATCCTAAAAAATGATGAAAAACGGCATGCTATAGTATGCCGTCCGAGGCCATGGGCTATAGCCCATGGTCTCGGAGTGATTTTCGTCTTTTTTTCAAATCCTCAAAAATGGCATGCTATAGTATGCCGTCTGAGGCCATGGGCTGAACTTGAACCCACGACCTGTGGCTCACATAGACAGCAGCGTATCACAGAGTGCCACCATACTCTCTGAGAATCTCCTCAGCTTTCCATCTCTTTCCAGTTCTCTTCTGGATGTTATTCTCCAAAACATGCTGCAGAGTGAAAGTAGGAGGAACTCAGCTGGATTTGAACTCACAACCTCTGGCTCACATGGACATCATCATAAGAAGGGTGCCACTGAGCTCTCAGTGATTTTCTGGTTGTAAGTTGTTCTTCTTGGTGTCACTTTTCAAATGGGGCCTTGGGATCATGTACAGAGCATTTGAATGGTGCTGTGCATCAAAGGTGTCTTTAGTGCTTTTAAGTGTTATCGTGGATGTTAATCAGATAATACAGAGGAGAAACCACGACAGGACACAGACAGCCTCCCCATTGGTGGATGTGATCCTTGCAGCCAGCCCAGGTGTGTTCTGGTCCTGTTGATTGAGCTGAGAAGGACCTATGAACCTTCAAGGTTTAGAGGTCCTGCTCTGCTCAATCAACAGGACCAGAACACACACTCGTTACTTTTATTCCAGTTTATTATACTCGTCGTCACGCTACTAGTCCTACATACTTACACCTAGAAACCCCATTCAAACCTACTTAGGTTCATATTACGGTGGACATTTTGTGGACATTGATTTTCGTCTTTTTTTTCAAATCCTCAAAAATGATGAAAAACAGCATGCTATAGTATGCCGTCTGAGATGGGCTACAGGCAGCCCATGGTCAAAAATGATGAAAAACGGGGATTTGAAAAAAAGACGAAAATCACTCCGAGACCATGGGCTATAGTCCATTGTCTCGAGTGATTTTCGTCTTTTTTTGAAATCCTCAAAAACGATGAAAAACGGCGTGCTATAGTATGCCGTCTGAGATGGGATATAGCCCATGGTCAGAAATGATGAAAAACGGGGATTTGAAAAAAAGACGAAAATCACTCCGAGACCATGGGCTATAGTCCATTGTCTCGAGTGATTTTCGTCTTTTTTTGAAATCCTCAAAAATGATGAAAAACGGCGTGCTATAGTATGCCGTCTGAGATGGGATATAGCCCATGGTCAGAAATGATGAAAAACGGGGATTTGAAAAAAAGACGAAAATCACTCCGAGACCATAGTCCATTGTCTCGAGTGATTTTCTTCTTTTTTTTTTATCCTAAAAAATGATGAAAAACGGCATGCTATAGTATGCCGTCCGAGGCCATGGGCTATAGCCCATGGTCTCGGAGTGATTTTCGTCTTTTTTTCAAATCCTCAAAAATGGCATGCTATAGTATGCCGTCTGAGGCCATGGGCTGAACTTGAACCCACGACCTGTGGCTCACATAGACAGCAGCGTATCACAGAGTGCCACCATACTCTCTGAGAATCTCCTCAGCTTTCCATCTCTTTCCAGTTCTCTTCTGGATGTTATTCTCCAAAACATGCTGCAGAGTGAAAGTAGGAGGAACTCAGCTGGATTTGAACTCACAACCTCTGGCTCACATGGACATCCACTGAGCTCTCAGTGATTTTCTGGTTGTAAGTTGTTCTTCTTGGTGTCACTTTTCAAATGGGGCCTTGGGATCATGTACAGAGCATTTGAATGGTGCTGTGCATCAAAGGTGTCTTTAGTGCTTTTAAGTGTTATCGTGGATGTTAATCAGATAATACAGAGGAGAAACCATGACAGGACACAGACAGCCTCCCCATTGGTGGATGTGATCCTTGCAGCCAGCCCAGGTGTGTTCTGGTCCTGTTGATTGAGCTGAGAAGGACCTATGAACCTTCAAGGTTTAGAGGTCCTGCTCTGCTCAATCAACAGGACCAGAACACACACTCGTTACTTTTATTCCAGTTTATTATACTCGTCGTCACGCTACTAGTCCTACATACTTACACCTAGAAACCCCATTCAAACCTACTTAGGTTCATATTACGGTGGACATTTTGTGGGCATTGATTTTCGTCTTTTTTTTAAATCCTCAAAAATGATGAAAAACGGCGTGCTATAGTATGCCGTCTGAGATGGGATATAGCCCATGGTCAGAAATGATGAAAAACGGGGATTTGAAAAAAAGACGAAAATCACTCCGAGACCATGGGCTATAGTCCATTGTCTCGAGTGATTTTCGTCTTTTTTTTAAATCCTCAAAAATGATGAAAAACGGCGTGCTATAGTATGCCGTCTGAGATGGGATACAGCCCATGGTCAAAAATGATAAAAAACGGGGATTTGAAAAAAAGACGAAAATCACTCCGAGACCATGGGCTATAGTCCATTGTCTCGAGTGATTTTCGTCTTTTTTTTCATCCTCAAAAATGATGAAAAACTGCGTGCTATAGTATGCCGTCTGAGATGGGTTACAGCCCATGGTCAAAAATGATGAAAAACGGGGATTTGAAAAAAAGACGAAAATCACTCCGAGACCATGGGCTATAGTCCATTGTCTCGAGTGATTTTCGTCTTTTTTTGAAATCCTCAAAAATTATGAAAAACGGCGTGCTATAGTATGCCGTCTGAGATGGGATATAGCCCATGGTCAAAAATGATGAAAAATGGGGATTTGAAAAAAAGACGAAAATCACTCCGAGACCATGGGCTATAGTCCATTGTCTCGAGTGATTTTCGTCTTTTTTTTTTATCCTAAAAAATGATGAAAAACGGCATGCTATAGTATGCCGTCCGAGGCCATGGGCTATAGTCCAATGTCTCGAGTGATTTTCGTCTTTTTTTGAAATCCTCAAAAATGATGAAAAACGGCGTGCTATAGTATGCCGTCTGAGATGGGATATAGCCCATGGTCAGAAATGATGAAAAACAGGGATTTGAAAAAAAAGACAAAAATCACTCCGAGACCATGGGCTATAGTCCATTGTCTCGAGTAATTTTCGTATTTTTTTCAAATCCTCAAAAATGATGAAAAACAGCATGCTATAGTATGCCGTCTGAGATGGGCTACAGCCCATGGTCAAAAATGATGAAAAACGGGGATTTGAAAAAAAGACGAAAATCACTCCGAGACCATAGTCCATTGTCTCGAGTGATTTTCGTCTTTTTTTTAAATCCTCAAAAATGATGAAAAACGGCGTGCTATAGTATGCCGTCTGAGATGGGATACAGCCCATGGTCAAAAATGATAAAAAACGGGGATTTGAAAAAAAGACGAAAATCACTCCGAGACCATGGGCTATAGTCCATTGTCTCGAGTGATTTTCGTCTTTTTTTTCATCCTCAAAAATGATGAAAAACTGCGTGCTATAGTATGCCGTCTGAGATGGGTTACAGCCCATGGTCAAAAATGATGAAAAACGGGGATTTGAAAAAAAGACGAAAATCACTCCGACACCATGGGCTATAGTCCATTGTCTCGAGTGATTTTCTTCTTTTTTTTTTATCCTAAAAAATGATGAAAAACGGCATGCTATAGTATGCCGTCCGGTCTCGGAGCCCATGGTATAGCCCATGGTCTCGGAGTGATTTTCGTCTTTTTTTCAAATCCTCAAAAATGGCATGCTATAGTATGCCGTCTGAGGCCATGGGCTGAACTTGAACCCACGACCTGTGGCTCACATAGACAGCAGCTTATCACAGAGTGCCACCATACTCTCTGAGAATCTCCTCAGCTTTCCATCTCTTTCCAGTTCTCTTCTGGATGTTATTCTCCAAAACATGCTGCAGAGTGAAAGTAGGAGGAACTCAGCTGGATTTGAACTCACAACCTCTGGCTCACATGGACATCATCTTAAGAAGGGTGCCACTGAGCTCTCAGTGATTTTCTGGTTGTAAGTTGTTCTTCTTGGTGTCACTTTTCAAATGGGGCCTTGGGATCATGTACAGAGCATTTGAATGGTGCTGTGCATCAAAGGTGTCTTTAGTGCTTTTAAGTGTTATCGTGGATGTTAATCAGATAATACAGAGGAGAAACCATGACAGGACACAGACAGCCTCCCCAAAAAAAATACGAAAATCACTCCGAGACCATGGGCTATAGTCCATTGTCTCGTGTGATTTTCGTCTTTTTTTCAAATCCTCAAAAATGATGAAAAACAGCATGCTATAGTATGCCGTCTGAGATGGGCTACAGCCCATGGTCAAAAATGATAAAAAACGAGGATTTGAAAAAAAGACGAAAATCACTCCGAGACCATGGGCTATAGTCCATTGTCTCGAGGGATTTTCGTCTTTTTTTTTTATCCTCAAAAATGATGAAAAACTGCGTGCTATAGTATGCCGTCTGAGATGGGTTACAGCCCATGGTCAAAAATGATGAAAAACGGGGATTTGAAAAAAAGACGAAAATCACTCCGAGACCATTGTCTCGAGTGATTTTCTTCTTTTTTTTAATCCTAAAAAATGATGAAAAACGGCATGCTATAGTATGCCGTCCGAGGCCATGGGCTATAGCCCATGGTCTCGGAGTGATTTTCGTCTTTTTTTCAAATCCTCAAAAATGGCATGCTATAGTATGCCGTCTGAGGCCATGGGCTGAACTTGAACCCACGACCTGTGGCTCACATAGACAGCAGCTTATCACAGAGTGCCACCATACTCTCTGAGAATCTCCTCAGCTTTCCATCTCTTTCCAGTTCTCTTCTGGATGTTATTCTCCAAAACATGCTGCAGAGTGAAAGTAGGAGGAACTCAGCTGGATTTGAACTCACAACCTCTGGCTCACATGGACATCATCTTAAGAAGGGTGCCACTGAGCTCTCAGTGATTTTCTGGTTGTAAGTTGTTCTTCTTGGTGTCACTTTTCAAATGGGGCCTTGGGATCATGTACAGAGCATTTGAATGGTGCTGTGCATCAAAGGTGTCTTTAGTGCTTTTAAGTGTTATCGTGGATGTTAATCAGATAATACAGAGGAGAAACCATGACAGGACACAGACAGCCTCCCCATTGGTGGATGTGATCCTTGCAGCCAGCCCAGGTGTGTTCTGGTCCTGTTGATTGAGCTGAGAAGGACCTATGAACCTTCAAGGTTTAGAGGTCCTGCTCTGCTCAATCAACAGGACCAGAACACACACTCGTTACTTTTATTCCAGTTTATTATACTCGTCGTCACGCTACTAGTCCTACATACTTACACCTAGAAACCCCATTCAAACCTACTTAGGTTCATATTACGGTGGACATTTTGTGGACATTGATTTTCGTCTTTTTTTTTCAAATCCTCAAAAATGATGAAAAACAGCATGCTATAGTATGCCGTCTGAGATGGGCTACAGCCCATGGTCAAAAATGATGAAAAACGGGGATTTGAAAAAAAGACGAAAATCACTCCGAGACCATGGGCTATAGTCCATTGTCTCGAGTGATTTTCGTCTTTTTTTGAAATCCTCAAAAACGATGAAAAACGGCGTGCTATAGTATGCCGTCTGAGATGGGATATAGCCCATGGTCAGAAATGATGAAAAACAGGGATTTGAAAAAAAGACGAAAATCACTCCGAGACCATGGGCTATAGTCCATTGTCTCGAGTGATTTTCGTCTTTTTTTTTTATCCTAAAAAATGATGAAAAACGGCATGCTATAGTATGCCGTCCGAGGCCATGGGCTATAGCCCATGGTCTCGGAGTGATTTTCGTCTTTTTTTCAAATCCTCAAAAATGGCATGCTATAGTATGCCGTCTGAGGCCATGGGCTGAACTTGAACCCACGACCTGTGGCTCACATAGACAGCAGCGTATCACAGAGTGCCACCATACTCTCTGAGAATCTCCTCAGCTTTCCATCTCTTTCCAGTTCTCTTCTGGATGTTATTCTCCAAAACATGCTGCAGAGTGAAAGTAGGAGGAACTCAGCTGGATTTGAACTCACAACCTCTGGCTCACATGGACGTCATCTTAAGAAGGGTGCCACTGAGCTCTCAGTTATTTTCTGGTTGTAAGTTGTTCTTCTTGGTGTCACTTTTCAAATGGGGCCTTGGGATCATGTACAGAGCATTTGAATGGTGCTGTGCATCAAAGGTGTCTTTAGTGCTTTTAAGTGTTATCGTGGATGTTAATCAGATAATACAGAGGAGAAACCATGACAGGACACAGACAGCCTCCCCATTGGTGGATGTGATCCTGGCAGCCAGCCCAGGTGTGTTCTGGTCCTGTTGATTGAGCTGAGAAGGACCTATGAACCTTCAAGGTTTAGAGGTCCTGCTCTGCTCAATCAACAGGACCAGAACACACACTCGTTACTTTTATTCCAGTTTATTATACTCGTCGTCACGCTACTAGTCCTACATACTTACACCTAGAAACCCCATTCAAACCTACTTAGGTTCATATTACGGTGGACATTTTGTGGACATTGATTTTCGTCTTTTTTTTCAAATCCTCAAAAATGATGAAAAACAGCATGCTATAGTATGCCGTCTGAGATGGGCTACAGCCCATGGTCAAAAATGATGAAAAACGGGGATTTGAAAAAAAGACGAAAATCACTCCGAGACCATGGGCTATAGTCCATTGTCTCGAGTGATTTTCGTCTTTTTTTTTTATCCTAAAAAATGATGAAAAACGGCATGCTATAGTATGCCGTCCGAGGCCATGGGCTATAGACCAATGTCTCGAGTGATTTTCGTCTTTTTTTTAAATCCTCAAAAATGATGAAAAACGGCGTGCTATAGTATGCCGTCTGAGATGGGATATAGCCCATGGTCAGAAATGATGAAAAACGGGGATTTGAAAAAAAGACGAAAATCACTCCGAGACCATGGGCTATAGTCCATTGTCTCGAGTGATTTTCGTATTTTTTTTAAATCCTCAAAAATGATGAAAAACGGCATGCTATAGTATGCCGTCCGAGACCATGGGCTATAGCCCATGGTCTCGGAGTGATTTTCGTCTTTTTTTCAAATCCTCCAAAATGGCATGCTATAGTATGCCGTCTGAGGCCATGGGCTGAACTTGAACCCACGACCTGTGGCTCACATAGACAGCAGCTTATCACAGAGTGCCACCATACTCTCTGAGAATCTCCTCAGCTTTCCATCTCTTTCCAGTTCTCTTCTGGATGTTATTCTCCAAAACATGCTGCAGAGTGAAAGTAGGAGGAACTCAGCTGGATTTGAACTCACAACCTCTGGCTCACATGGACATCATCATAAGAAGGGTGCCACTGAGCTCTCAGTGATTTTCTGGTTGTAAGTTGTTCTTCTTGGTGTCACTTTTCAAATGGGGCCTTGGGATCATGTAAAGAGCATTTGAATGGTGCTGTGCATCAAAGGTGTCTTTAGTGCTTTTAAGTGTTATCGTGGATGTTAATCAGATAATACAGAGGAGAAACCATGACAGGACACAGACAGCCTCCCCATTGGTGGATGTGATCCTGGCGCCAGCCCAGCTGTGTTCTGTTCCTGTTGATTGAGCTGAGAAGGACCTATGAACCTTCAAGGTTTAGAGGTCCTGCTCTGCTCAATCAACAGGACCAGAACACACACTCGTTACTTTTATTCCAGTTTATTATACTCGTCGTCACGCTACTAGTCCTACATACTTACACCTAGAAACCCCATTCAAACCTACTTAGGTTCATATTACGGTGGACATTTTGTGGACATTGATTTTCGTCTTTTTTTTTAAATCCTCAAAAATGATGAAAAACAGCATGCTATAGTATGCCGTCTGAGATGGGCTACAGCCCATGGTCAAAAATGATGAAAAACGGGGATTTGAAAAAAAGACGAAAATCACTCCGAGACCATGGGCTATAGTCCATTGTCTCGAGTGATTTTCGTCTTTTTTTTTTATCCTAAAAAATGATGAAAAACGGCATGCTATAGTATGCCGTCCGAGGCCATGGGCTATAGACCAATGTCTCGAGTGATTTTCGTCTTTTTTTTAAATCCTCAAAAATGATGAAAAACGGCGTGCTATAGTATGCCGTCTGAGATGGGATATAGCCCATGGTCAGAAATGATGAAAAACGGGGATTTGAAAAAAAGACGAAAATCACTCCGAGACCATGGGCTATAGTCCATTGTCTCGAGTGATTTTCGTCTTTTTTTTAAATCCTCAAAAATGATGAAAAACGGCGTGCTATAGTATGCCGTCTGAGATGGGATACAGCCCATGGTCAAAAATGATAAAAAACGGGGATTTGAAAAAAAGACGAAAATCACTCCGAGACCATGGGCTATAGTCCATTGTCTCGAGTGATTTTCGTCTTTTTTTTCATCCTCAAAAATGATGAAAAACTGCGTGCTATAGTATGCCGTCTGAGATGGGTTACAGCCCATGGTCAAAAATGATGAAAAACGGGGATTTGAAAAAAAGACGAAAATCACTCCGAGACCATGGGCTATAGTCCATTGTCTCGAGTGATTTTCGTCTTTTTTTGAAATCCTCAAAAATTATGAAAAACGGCGTGCTATAGTATGCCGTCTGAGATGGGATATAGCCCATGGTCAAAAATGATGAAAAATGGGGATTTGAAAAAAAGACGAAAATCACTCCGAGACCATGGGCTATAGTCCATTGTCTCGAGTGATTTTCGTCTTTTTTTTTTATCCTAAAAAATGATGAAAAACGGCATGCTATAGTATGCCGTCCGAGGCCATGGGCTATAGTCCAATGTCTCGAGTGATTTTCGTCTTTTTTTGAAATCCTCAAAAATGATGAAAAACGGCGTGCTATAGTATGCCGTCTGAGATGGGATATAGCCCATGGTCAGAAATGATGAAAAACAGGGATTTGAAAAAAAAGACAAAAATCACTCCGAGACCATGGGCTATAGTCCATTGTCTCGAGTAATTTTCGTATTTTTTTCAAATCCTCAAAAATGATGAAAAACAGCATGCTATAGTATGCCGTCTGAGATGGGCTACAGCCCATGGTCAAAAATGATGAAAAACGGGGATTTGAAAAAAAGACGAAAATCACTCCGAGACCATAGTCCATTGTCTCGAGTGATTTTCGTCTTTTTTTTAAATCCTCAAAAATGATGAAAAACGGCGTGCTATAGTATGCCGTCTGAGATGGGATACAGCCCATGGTCAAAAATGATAAAAAACGGGGATTTGAAAAAAAGACGAAAATCACTCCGAGACCATGGGCTATAGTCCATTGTCTCGAGTGATTTTCTTTTTTTTTCATCCTCAAAAATGATGAAAAACTGCGTGCTATAGTATGCCGTCTGAGATGGGTTACAGCCCATGGTCAAAAATGATGAAAAACGGGGATTTGAAAAAAAGACGAAAATCACTCCGACACCATGGGCTATAGTCCATTGTCTCGAGTGATTTTCTTCTTTTTTTTATCCTAAAAAATGATGAAAAACGGCATGCTATAGTATGCCGTCCGAGGCCATGGGCTATAGCCCATGGTCTCGGAGTGATTTTCGTCTTTTTTTCAAATCCTCCAAAATGGCATGCTATAGTATGCCGTCTGAGGCCATGGGCTGAACTTGAACCCACGACCTGTGGCTCACATAGACAGCAGCTTATCACAGAGTGCCACCATACTCTCTGAGAATCTCCTCAGCTTTCCATCTCTTTCCAGTTCTCTTCTGGATGTTATTCTCCAAAACATGCTGCAGAGTGAAAGTAGGAGGAACTCAGCTGGATTTGAACTCACAACCTCTGGCTCACATGGACATCATCTTAAGAAGGGTGCCACTGAGCTCTCAGTGATTTTCTGGTTGTAAGTTGTTCTTCTTGGTGTCACTTTTCAAATGGGGCCTTGGGATCATGTACAGAGCATTTGAATGGTGCTGTGCATCAAAGGTGTCTTTAGTGCTTTTAAGTGTTATCGTGGATGTTAATCAGATAATACAGAGGAGAAACCATGACAGGACACAGACAGCCTCCCCATTGGTGGATGTGATCCTGGCGCCAGCCCAGCTGTGTTCTGTTCCTGTTGATTGAGCTGAGAAGGACCTATGAACCTTCAAGGTTTAGAGGTCCTGCTCTGCTCAATCAACAGGACCAGAACACACACTCGTTACTTTTATTCCAGTTTATTATACTCGTCGTCACGCTACTAGTCCTACATACTTACACCTAGAAACCCCATTCAAACCTACTTAGGTTCATATTACGGTGGACATTTTGTGGACATTGATTTTCTTCTTTTTTTTCAAATCCTCAAAAATGATGAAAAACAGCATGCTATAGTATGCCGTCTGAGATGAGCTACAGCCCATGGTCAAAAATGATGAAAAACGGGGATTTGAAAAAAATACGAAAATCACTCCGAGACCATGGGCTATAGTCCATTGTCTCGAGTGATTTTCGTCTTTTTTTCAAATCCTCAAAAATGATGAAAAACAGCATGCTATAGTATGCCGTCTGAGATGGGCTACAGCCCATGGTCAAAAATGATAAAAAAACGAGGATTTGAAAAAAAGACGAAAATCACTCCGAGACCATGGGCTATAGTCCATTGTCTCGAGGGATTTTCGTCTTTTTTTTTTATCCTCAAAAATGATGAAAAACTGCGTGCTATAGTATGCCGTCTGAGATGGGTTACAGCCCATGGTCAAAAATGATGAAAAACGGGGATTTGAAAAAAAGACGAAAATCACTCCGAGACCATGGGCTATAGTCCATTGTCTCGAGTGATTTTCTTCTTTTTTTTAATCCTAAAAAATGATGAAAAACGGCATGCTATAGTATGCCGTCCGAGGCCATGGGCTATAGTCCATTGTCTCGAGGGATTTTCGTCTCTTTTTTTTTATCCTCAAAAATGATGAAAAACAGCGTGCTATAGTATGCCGTCTGAGATGGGATACAGCCCATGGTCAAAAATGATGAAAAACGGGGATTTGAAAAAAAGACGAAAATCACTCCGAGACCATGGGCTATAGTCCATTGTCTCGAGTGATTTTCGTCTTTTTTTGAAATCCTCAAAAACGATGAAAAACGGCGTGCTATAGTATGCCGTCTGAGATGGGATATAGCCCATGGTCAGAAATGATGAAAAACAGGGATTTGAAAAAAAGACGAAAATCACTCCGAGACCATGGGCTATAGTCCATTGTCTCGAGTGATTTTCGTCTTCTTTTTTTATCCTAAAAAATGATGAAAAACGGCATGCTATAGTATGCCGTCCGAGGCCATGGGCTGAACTTGAACCCACGACCTGTGGCTCACATAGACAGCAGCTTATCACAGAGTGCCACCATGCTCTCTGAGAATCTCCTCAGCTTTCCATCTCTTTCCAGTTCTCTTCTGGATGTTATTCTCCAAAACATGCTGCAGAGTGAAAGTAGGAGGAACTCAGCTGGATTTGAACTCACAACCTCTGGCTCACATGGACATCATCTTAAGAAGGGTGCCACTGAGCTCTCAGTGATTTTCTGGTTGTAAGTTGTTCTTCTTCGTGTCACTTTTCAAATGGGGCCTTGGGATCATGTACAGAGCATTTGAATGGTGCTGTGCATCAAAGGTGTCTTTAGTGCTTTTAAGTGTTATCGTGGATGTTAATCAGATAATACAGAGGAGAAACCATGACAGGACACAGACAGCCTCCCCATTGGAGGATGTGATCCTGGCAGCCAGCCCAGGTGTGTTCTGGTCCTTTTGATTGAGCTGAGAAGGACCTATGAACCTTCAAGGTTTAGAGGTCCTGCTCTGCTCAATCAACAGGACCAGAACACACACTCGTTACTTTTATTCCAGTTTATTATACTAGTCGTCACGCTACTAGTCCTACATACTTACACCTAGAAACCCCATTCAAACCTACTTAGGTTCATATTACGGTGGACATTTTGTGGACATTGATTTTCGTCTTTTTTTTTCAAATCCTCAAAAATGATGAAAAACAGCATGCTATAGTATGCCGTCTGAGATGGGCTACAGCCCATGGTCAAAAATGATGAAAAACGAGGATTTGAAAAAAAGACGAAAATCACTCCGACACCATGGGCTATAGTCCATTGTCTCGAGTGATTTTCGTCTTTTTTTCAAATCCTCAAAATCGATGAAAAATGGCGTGCTATGTCCCAAAGTGCCCTCTTACGGGCTTTCAGCCCCTGCCCCTCTAACACTCTCTGCACGTCCCTGTTCCCCAATGACTGCAGTGAATGAATGAATGCATGAATGTCTCTGTACAGTGGGGGCTGTAGTGTAGCCACTAGCCACACACACACACAAAACACCAGAGGGAGTTCAACAGACCACTTGCAACCCAGATTCGGCACAAACATTAAGGGTCTAAATTCCTTTCTCTCCTATGCCACCGAAATGCCCTACCAACGGTCATTAAGACTCTCAAAGGGCAACTAAAATCTGAATCCCCCCCACCCCTTTCCCCCCTCACTGTATGTGTTTTTTCCCCCTTTGAAATGAAATGAAATGATAACTATATTTACCCAGGGTATCTGGGCTAAGCTCAAGAACTTGTTTCCAGCCAGGCCCTGCTCATAGAACACATTTCATCGTAGTGGTTCAATGCCTTGTTCAAGGGCACTTCAGCAGTGGTAATTTTTAACGTGTCGGACGGCTGATTCGAACTAGGAACCTTCCGGTATCAAGACCGCGCCGCTATCCGTTCGGCCACCGCTGCCACATGACAGTGGCAGACTTTTACCTCCTCTATGATGATTTCCTGTTTTTGGCTTTATAGAAGTGTATATTTGTATACGTCTCTAAATGTTATGATGAATTGAACATGGTGGACCCTATTGTAAACAAGTGTATAATGCTTCATGGTGTCGTTCACAGATAACAGTTTTGTATTGAGTTGTGCTTGAAATGTGCTGTAATTCTCCAATCTGCGCGCGCACGCACACACACACACACACACACACACACACACACACACACACACACACACACACACACACACACACACACACACACACACACACACACACACACACACACACACAATTTCGGGTGTGACAGTACAGTACAGTAGAGGGACCCCCTGGGGACCTCCACACAGTAACTGTCATTTCTCGACCGTTTTGGACACGGGGCGGATCGCCGGAACCAGGCCGGCACCCTGGGTGCGTTCCTGTGGGTCTGGAAGTTCCGGGGGCCCCCGGGGACCCCCACACGGAGCACCAGCACCACTCAGTTCACACGGGTGAGATATTTTTTTTTAATGCACATTGTACTAGAGAAATTGCAGTCAATTAATAAAAAGGGGTTCTCTGTCCTGATTGGATGAAATTGGTATCCCGGAAATATACAGTAGTTTCCGTTTACTGGAGAGCTGGAGAGACCACGACAGCCTGCCATTGAACAAACACTCTACCAATGCAATGATTGCTGTCAGAATAAAAAGCTTTAAACTTAGTTTTTTTTTTTACAGAAAAGGTTACCCGTTTCTAAGCAGCAACATCTGAAATGTTTTACTTTAAGTCTAATGTAATCGACTAAATATTGTAAGAAATTACAATTGGTGTAGGCTAATCACTTCATCACTGGTTCCTTTCCAGCAGGGATCGATTCTGACTCCATGATGACCCCTGGTGGCCACAACCTCAAACAACACAGAGCCAGAACCAAACTACACATTCACGGAATATGCACACAACTCCCTGTCTGTTCATATTGATAGGAAACAGGAAAGTAAACCAAACACTTTAACACAAGTTATATTAATGTTTTATATAATGAATGGTTGTTTGGATAGCACAGTGTGCAGGACTTACAGAAAAGATCATTTGGAATAGGCTGAGGATAAAAAAGAATAGCTGTCCCAATGTCAAATCCTGGCTTGTTTCTTGAAACAATTTTTTTTACATGATGTAATCGGCCACATGATGTCTTTAGTGCCTAAACAAACATCAAGACTTGGCTGACAAAACGAATGACGTCATAAGTGCTCTAAACTAAACAAACGTAAGACGTAATCTTCAAAAGCCATCTATTGGGGATACCGGCACGCCCCTCAAAAACCAATGAAAGAATGTCATCCACTTAAAGGGGAATTTCTCCCTAAAACTTTTTTTTACAAAAGTAAGTTGATAATTATGTATATTGACCAAAAACAATTAAAAAAATATAAATAAAGATATAGGGGGAGCTGGGGCTGCAGCTGGAGATGAAGCTGGGGCTGGAGGTGTCTAACGCTAGAACTCCTATTCAATCGCGCAGTTGTTTTTTTGTTCACATCTGTTCTAGATGATGTGACAGCAACACTCCATGCATTGTTGACACTGCATTCTTCCTGGTCTATGTGAGCTGGTGTTAGACCCCCCAGCAGCATCTCCAGCTCCAGCCCTATAGCTCCCCTATATCTTTTTTTTTTTTTTATCAACTTACTTTTGTAAAAAAAAAAGGTTTAGGGAGAAATTCCCCTTTAAGTTGATTCTGATTCAACAGCCAGTCAGTATTATGGACAGTGGTTCCCAGTCTTTATAGCTTGAGACATGCATTTTATGTCTGCATATATATTATAAGTACAGTTGGGTGCCACCGATATTGTCCCTTATCATTTGACCCATTTAGGCCTGACCTCAACATTTTTAAAAATCCTTCTAAATCCTTCAGTTTTCTGAAATAAATATTTTCACGATTTTTCAAAAATAGCAGATCTACAAGCTCGTAGCGCGCCACCGAGTGGCGCGCTACGAGCTTGTAGATCTGCTATTTTTCAATAGCTAAATTATAACAATGTTTAAAACACCAAAAGGGGTTCCCGCCCCAAAATGGGTTAACTGTCCTTTTGCGCAGATCACGCAAACCTCAGCAAAAAGAAAAGGACAATATCAATGGCCTCCAACTGTAGTGCTCATGTGGCCTATAGTCGCTATCTATTTGGCTCGTTTTCACAGACCTGGATGCTTATTTCTCTTGCAAAATCTGCCAACACTTCTTTGCATCACCTCAGGTGTGTGGGTTTATGTCAAGGAGCTCCACCTTGTGATATCAAATATGTACAGTTCTCTGTAGCATGACTGTACTGTATTGACTCCATTAATGTCCCCCTCAGGAATATCATGAACACAGCAACATCTCTCACATGAATCATCTCTCGGTGCAAGACCATGCAGACCAGAGAGGCTACAATACAGTATTTTTTTTTAAGATATTCTTTTGCGGCTTACGCCTTTTATTGGTTTTTGAAGGGACAGACAGTAGGCTGACAGGAAACGGGAGAGAGATGGGGGAAGACATGCAGTAAAGGCCGTGTCGGGCTCGGGAGTCGAACCCGCGGCACACTGCGACTGGATTACCAGTCGGGTGCCCAGACGGTTACGCCACCGCCTGGGCCTACAATACAGTATTAACTGAAGTTCATACTGTATTGTATGCCTCCAGACTCTGGAACATTCACCAAGTACTACAGAGACCCAAACTAGAGCAATGATCCGTATCTTTCAGCTCATGTGTTTATTGAAAAGCTTTGTGGTGCGACGTGCAGCTTTTGTGTCTCAGTCGGTAATACAGTATGTGTTCCAAAACATACAGTAATAGCATGTTGTTCTCACTGTACATAAACATGAGGTAAATTAAACCCTCAAACAGAATATGGTTCCTGTCAGGGACACAAATCTCGCATTCTCCATATTTCAACTTCTGTGTTTTCAGAAATGAATGTCCTGCTTCGTCATACAAGAGTGCCGTACACGAGCAGTGAAAATAGTCGATATATCGGCTATTTTCACAACTTTAAAATGTTTTTTAAAATAAAGCACACAGTACACCATGCACACGCAGTCACGAACACAATACATGTTTTTAAAGCAACACAATACGGCCTCATCAAAGTTGGTATGGTTGAATGTGTCCTTATAGTCCGGCAGCCGACAGGCTTCTTTTGTTTAAAGGTATATTCAGTGATTTCGCTTCATTCAAATATCACTTATTTTTGAGTGGTGTAAACCACTCCTACAACTGGCTTTGTTGTGCAGAAAAAATGAGCATGGTTGCTATGTTCACCCTGTTCACCCGGGTGTGATTTCATTACGTCAACTGGCTTTGTTAGTCTGTGCAGAAAAAATGAGCATGGTTGCTATGTTCACCCTGTTCACCCGGGTGTGATTTCATTACGTCAGACATGATTTCATTACGTCAGACAGGCTATCTAAGACCTTACACCACTCAGTTCACACAGGTGTGATTTTTTTTTAATGTTTTGGATAATCCTCCCTACTATAGAGTGTGCTGACCATATAAGGAGTTCCTCCCTGTCCCCAGTGAGCCCCTGGGGTCAAAAAACCCTAGTTTCAGTTTTGGTGGCGGATGGCAAAGCCTTCATCCAATCAGGATGAAAGGGGCCTTCCTCCAATCATGTGTGGGGGCGGGCCTTGGTGCACATGCTGTTGCACTTCCCCCCACTGTAGAGCGTGTGCATGTGCACATTTTGTTACCGGGCGGACTGGATGGTTTTCCAAATCACCCAAATCACTGAATGCTCCTTTAAAGTGGGAAATTTGGTATATAGTCTTTTTTATTGGTCTAAAATATTGTCTATTATACATACATGAATCCACTTACTGACCGGCTGTCAGTATTGAGCAATTGTTTTTGTGACCCTACCATTAACATCCTATGGCAGGCAAAATTCTCAAAAATGTCAAACTCCATTCCAAGCATTAGTTTTGCACAACAAACACTCCTTGGGCTAAAAGCTTTTATGTGTGCAATATGTGGTTTTAGATATTTTAGATTTTAGCAGTGAGCCCAGGGTGCACTGTTCCTCCTTGTGGATAGGGAGAGGGCTGTCTTACTGAGACAACATGTAGTCCAGGAAGTAAGTGAGCCCAGTGTCCATGACATCAGAGACACTGGGCTCACTGCTAAAATCTAAAACCACATATTACACACATAAAAACCCCCAGGAAAGTGTTCTAAATCTTCTAATAGTCATTAACATATATTTTTTTGCAAAAAGGGTGAAGTGTCCCTTTAATGGTAGGGTCACAAGAAACCCCTATAAAACAAATTGCTCAATACCGACAGCCGGTCAGCAAATGGATTCATGAATGTATGTATATAGACAATATTTTAGGCCAATAAAAAAAAGACTATATTATACCCAATTTCCCACTCGTCCACCTCGGCTGCCGGACTATCATCACATTAACCAAATACAGCTCGGGTGGAGTTGGGAGGTTTTGGACTAGTGCTGTGGAGATAGCGTCGTTCTGCCCATCATCGATTAGAAGGACGAAGTCAGGCAAAAATAAATAAATGAAAATTAGTTGTGGAGTTAGGAGGTTTGTTCCGACAGTTTGAGGATCCAATGGAGTTAGGAGGTTTAGTCAGAAGCACCTTTTAATACTTTCCATTGGTTCACTACATTTGTTAAATATAGTGAATATAGCTCCCGACAGCTGATGATATGAAAGCGTGATCATCAATGTTGTTGTTACTATAGTAACAATGAAAGCCACTCCTGAAGCTGCGTTCAGACCTGAATATCTGTCCGGAGGAAACCTCATAACTCCACAATGTTCATTTATCAGGAAATGAAAAATATACGTTTTTTTAAGGAAATGAAAAAAGCCTTATATATTTTTTAAACGATGCAATACTGCCTCATCAAAGTTGGTGTTGTGACTTTAGATCAATTACTTGCATGAGACGGAGAGAGGTGGTGAAGTTAGTTCCTTTAGCAGACAGTTTGAGGGTCCAATGGAGTTAAGAGGTTTTCTCCAATGCGTTTCTTTACTACTTTCCATTGGTTCAATATTTTCGAAACAACACACAGACGTAAAAACCTCAAAAATGTAGTTATGAGGTTTCCTCCGGACAGCAACGATTTATTATATATATATATATATATATATATATATATATATATATATATATATATATATATATATATATATATATATATTCGCTCAGTTCGCCCCGTTTGTCCAAGTCGCGCCGCGCCCATTCGCGCAACTTCTCGTCTTTGCATTGACTTTGTATTTAATCGCGCTCCCTCTAACCATCCAAGTCTGAACGCACCTTAATCAGTCAGACATAAGAGACAACAGTCTTGTACGTGGCCAGGACAACAGACACCTTAATCAGTCAGACATAAGAGACAACAGTCTTGTACGTGGCCAGGACAACAGACATGCACATGTGTCTGTTCTATCCGTCCGTTACAGAGATCTTCTCCTCTTCTTTCCTCCTCTCCTCCTCCTCCTCCTCTGTCCTTCTCTCCTCCTTCTCTTTCCTCATCTCCTCCTCCTCTTTCTTCATCTCCTCCTCCTCCCGGCAGTCTGCCTCCTTCAGTTTCTCCGCCACGTCGTCTGGAATCTTCACCTCCATCAGGTTCTCCATCCCTTCTTCTGGTTCATCTCCTATCAACACCTGGAGGAGGAGAGGAGAGGAGAGGAGAGGAGAGGAGATCAGGAGGAGAATAAGAGATGCATTTTTATATACGATAAATGGTAAAATGGTGCATTTACCTCAGGTCTAAATGAGTTAATAACACCATGCTGCTGACAGCCTAGCCTGGCATGGCCAGACTAATATCACTGTGTAATTAGTCAGGAATCTGTGTGGAACCTGCATTTCCTTTTTTTTGGCTTTATTGATAGTTACAGTGAAGACAGACAGGAAAGAGGGAGGAAGAGACAGGGAGAGACACACATGCAAAGGTCGTCATGAACGAGACTCAAACACGCAAGACGCTGTCAGGCCAGAGCCTGTATGTGGCATGCGCCCGGCCAGCGGGCGCCCCAGAACCTGCATTTCCAAGGGATTTTCACACTGGGCCTGATTGGTGCCCCACAACTTCAGGGACGGCGACATCAAATCACAGCCGAAACCCCGAATTTGTCTAGTTTCCAGGATAGTGACAGCCATAGATATTATAATAAATAGATGCCTCATTTGCCGCTGCAGTTCATTGGAGCAACGTGTATCCCAATGAAGGCGGAAGTGCAGTGCTGAAGGCTTTTTTTTTTTTTTTTAACAAATCTTTATAACAGTCATGACAATATACATTACAATACAATACAAAACAAGACAAACAAACAAACACAAACAACAAAGTTATTAACAATACAACATCAGAGCCAGGGGGATTAGATTACTAACAGAAAACATTAAAGAGTGAACACAAAGCAACAGTTCTCCGCAGCTTTCTTATTTAGAAGTGCTGAAGGCATTTGCTGAAGGCGACTGCGTCGCTGCCCAAGTGACGTCACTCATGCGACTCCTCTATGTCTCTCGCTGTCACTCAAGTGACTACAGGCCAATCACAGCGCGTCTTTTCCGGGACTTATGTTACGCACGCGGAAGCTTGACAAGCTTCCGCCTTGCTTCCGCTAATGCTTCCGCCTTCAATTGGTGACACGCGCCTCAGAGCCGGAAAGGGCGTCTATGTATATATGTCTATGGTGACAGCCCCCATCTATGACGTGAAAGGACATTAAGTTGTGTGGTTCGTTGTGACTGGTCCATCTTTGCGGGACACAGATACAGACCAATCCTGTTCTAGGTGCCAGACTGTTCCAAGAACACATTGTAAAACAATTCACACACACACACACACACACACACACACACACACACACACACACACACACACACACACACACACACACACACACACACACACACACACACACACACACACACACACACACACACACACACACACACACACACACACACACACACACACACACACACACACACACACACACACACACACACACACACACACACACACACACACACACAGTTTGTACCTGGATGAGTTTCTCACAGACGGCTCCGATTCGAGGCTCTTTCTCCCATCGATGGAACTCTCTCATGATTGGATAAACCTTCTTATTCTGCAGTAGTTGACGGCCGGCCTTGGTCGCTGTCAACTGGACACACAATAGGGATAAGGACAATAAGGACCCGGAAGAACGACGAGGTCTTCCGGGTATAGTATAGTATTTTTTTTTCCTTTCACCATGGCCCGTAGCACTTGCCCTAGCCTAGCCCCTTAGATAGCACTTTATCTAGACTTAGATAGTATTTTAAACAGACTTATAGGTTGTTACGTAGACAGCACTAGAATTGCATTTTATGTAGTCATAGCACTTTATAGTACACATGTATAATATATAATATAGTATAGTATGTATAGTTTACATAGATACTCCACTGCTACTTTCTTAGATTACGCATGATTCATGATAACTACTTTTTATATATGTGATGTATGCCATGCTTTTGTTATTGCTTAATGTAAGTCGCTCTGGATTAAGAGCGTCTGCTAAATGCCTAAATTGTAAATTGTACCTCTACGTTACGTCCTACGTCACAATTCATTCATAAATCTAACCTGGGCGCTAAGCGCTTTGTAGATCTGATATATTTGAATAGCCAAAGCCGAAATCTAATGGTTTGTAGGATTCATTTGTGACTAATCTTGGTTAATTTGACTACGACTAATTATGGTTAGTGAGTAATCTACACGTGTATTATAGTGTGTGTGTGTGTGTGTGTGTGTTTACCAGTAATAATGTTTCCAGTATCATCTTTCTGATATCAGGGTCTGGTTCTCTCTTTTTGTCTTCAGACAAATACTGTAGATCTACTGGTAACCCTGCAGACAGACAGACAGACAGACAGACATAAGTCTACACTCTACAGTATATGTTATAATAAAGAAAAGCATGTGCGTGCCTGCCTATGCGCACGCAGCCACGCACGCATGCATTATGACTCTCGCTCTCTGGCCTTGGGCTGAGACCTTCCCCTAAAACACCCCGGACACCGCTCCACACGTCCTAGACTCTTCTCCCTTCCCCTAAAACACCCTGGACAACGCTCCACACGTCCTAGACTCTTCTCCCTTCCCCTAAAATACCCTGGACAACACTCCACACGTCCTCCTAGACTCTCCTCCCTTCTCTAAAACACCCTGGACAACGCTCCACACATCCTAGACTCTTCTCCCTTCTCTAAAACACCCTGGACAACACTCCACATGTCCTAGACTCTTCTCCCTTCCCCTAAAACACCCTGGACAACGCTTAACACGTCCTAGACTCTTCTCCCTTCTCTAAAACACCCTGGACAACGCTCCACACGTCCTAGACTCTTCTCCCTTCTCTAAAACACCCTGGACAACGATCCACACGTCCTAGACTCTTCTCCCTTCTCTAAAACATCCTGGACAACGTTCCACATGTCTTAGACTCTTCTCCCTTCTCTAAAACACCCTGGACAACGCTGCACACGTCCTAGACTCTTCTCCCTTCTCTAAAACACCCTGGACAACACTCCACACATCCTAGACTCTTCTCCCTTCCCCTAAAACACCCTGGACAACGCTCCACACGTCCTAGACTCTTCTCCCTTCTCTAAAACACCCTGGACAACGCTCCACACGTCCTAGACTATTCTCCATTCTCTAAAACACCCTGGACAACGCTCCACACATCCTAGACTCTTCTCCCTTCCCCTAAAACACCCTGGACAACGCTCCACACGTCCTAGACTCTTCTCCCTTCTCTAAAACACCCTGGACAACGATCCACACGTCCTAGACTCTTCTCCCTTCTCTAATACACCCTGAACAGCGCTCCACACGTCCTAGACTCTTCTCCCTTCTCTAAAACACCCTGGACAACGCTCCACACGTCCTAGACTCTTCTCCCTTCTCTAAAACACCCTGGACAACGCTCCACACGTCCTAGACTCTTCTCCATTCTCTAAAACACCCTGGACAACGCTCCACACATCCTAGACTCTTCTCCCTTCCCCTAAAACACCTTGGACAACGCTTAACACGTCCTAGACTCTTCTCCCTTCTCTAAAACACCCTGGACTCCGCTGAATCGTCTATAGCCAGCGCTGAGATGGTATGTAGGAGGTGGTATTTAATGACCGTGGTCATAAAAGCTTCACACACACCAGTGTTGTTTTTGGCAGCAAGTTTTGATTTTAGTTTTAGTCATAGTCTCTTGAATAGTTTATTTACTTTGTCACATTTTTGTCACCTGGAATGTCTAGTCTAGTTTTAGTCGACTAAATCTACAGTTGATTTAGTCGAACAAAATGTATTTTGGCGGGCCTTGATGCCATCGTAACAACAGCCGATCTACAAGCTCACAACGCGTCACGTTGTAAAATGACTTATAGTGGATCTCCTGTCCACTAGACCCTTCCTAACATTTTAGTCTAGTTTTTATTTGTTGATGAAATTGTCAGTATATTTAGTCTTAGTTTTAGTCACCGTAGCTTAGTTTTCATTTAGTTTTCATTTAGTTAGTCGACGAAAATCAACACTCAACAATCAACACTCAACGACACACACGCACGCACGCACACACACCTTCATTCTCTTCGTCTGTCAGTTCTTCAGGGCCGGCCAACGGGAGCAGGAGGAATGGTAGGATGTCCACTGCGTCGCTCAGCAGCCACTCATGGTGGGCTGGACACATAATGACATGATGATAATTATGTAACACATACATAAATACATGATTAAATTTACTTCATACTAGTGTGTGTGTGTGAGTCTCACTGTGGTCAAAGCAGCAGTTGCGCAGAGATCCAACGACTCCTCCTCTTCTTACGGTTGACGTCTCATACTGAGTGTAAGGCAACAACCTCTGAATCACACACCTAACGCACGAGCACACGCATGTACGCACACACACAGACACACAGACACACACACACACACACACACACACACACACACACACACAATGGATGGGATAATTATTACAGCGGTTGTGTAATGCATCATCTTAAAAGTGTATTTGACATTAGCCAGTTATTATTAAACAAGAAAATGACCAGTCATAACTGCCAGGTGCAACAAGCTCTTGTAGCGAGTTGCCGTTTTCGCTCGTTTCCGACGTTCTTTTGTTGGCAACTTCACTCACTGTTTTGTTATGGCTTTCCTGTAGTTCCAGTTAGCTCATAGCATTAGCTGCTACATTGTGGTGTTCAGAGTATGGGATTTTATGCCGTTCAGACTCCCATTGGCTTAGGAGGCAGCCAATGGGACCCTAGGTTGCTAGTAAAGTCGCTAGGAGGCAGCCAATCACGACTAGCTATATGACTTTATAGCGCGTCTGCCAGGTGGAAACCTCATATGTCCGCACGTCGCACGCACACACGCACGCACGCACGCACGCACGCACAGCAGCCCCCGCCCCCTACCTGTCCCTGTCCAATAGGAAGTGTCTGGCTTCAGGAAGTTGTGTGAGATTGGACAGCAGAGGACCCAGGTAGTGCAGAGACGCCATCTTGTTGAAATCTTTAGTGCAGAAGATCTCCACCAGCTTAGGCAATCCCATGGTTGCTTCTTCTTCCAACAGCTGAAAAACAAAACCCCAGTTTAACCAATCCCATCGCCTCTTCTTACATCACCCGTAAACCAACGTGCAGCAGATGACAGTTACTGTGTGAGAAGAAGGAGGTTCTACTAGGGATGCCACCGATTAATCAATGTTTCGAATAATCGTGGCAATCGTCTCCAAAATTGTATTTTTTTATTTTTTCACTCAAAAAGTAACTATGAGGACTGAGAAGGCTGTACAAGATCTCCACAAAGGTTTACTCATCAAAACTTATAAAATAAAATAACTAAAATATATACTAGTTTAGTAGTAGTATGACTAGTTTAGTAGTAGTATGACTAGTTTAGTAGTAGTATGACTAGTTTAGTAGTGTATGATTAGTTTAGTAGTAGTATGACTAGTTTAGTAGTAGTATGACTAGTTTAGTAGTAGTATGACTAGTTTAGTAGTAGTATGACTAGTTTAGTAGTAGTATGACTAGTTTAGTAGTAGTATGACTAGTTTAGTAGTAGTATGACTAGTTTAGTAGTAGTATGACTAGTTTAGTAGTAGTATGACTAGTTTAGTAGTAGTATGACTAGTTTAGTAGTGTATGATTAGTTTAGTAGTAGTATGACTAGTTTAGTAGTAGTATGACTAGTTTAGTAGTAGTATGACTAGTTTAGTAGTGTATGATTAGTTTAGTAGTAGTATGACTAGTTTAGTAGTAGTATGACTAGTTTAGTAGTAGTATGACTAGTTTAGTAGTAGTATGACTAGTTTAGTAGTAGTATGACTAGTTTGGGTCCTGGAGAGACATTACATTCCTCTTCTGGGTCTCTAGCTAAAACGTTTGTGAACCACTGGTCTAATGCATATCAAATTTGGGGTCCTTTAAATTAAAACATGTTGAGGATCACTGACTACGGTCACGTGACATGTCTTGTGGCACAGCGCGCACAGCGAGCGTCATCGTTCACAGAATAAAAAGCATCTTCACGACTCTTCTAGGGCAGATCGCACACAGACCACCAGACCGTACTTTAGATCTCACAGACCTTGAGGACAGATCTACAGGTGTTCTTGTGGCGGCTCAGGTTGGACAGGATGGTGCAGATTTTGTCCGACAGCTGGAAGTTTGGATCCACCAGATTCCTGAACAGCAACGGCAGGATATCACAGCGTTTCACCAAGAGCTGAAGAGAGGACGAGGTGAGGGGAGGGGGAGAGGAGAGGAGGGGGAGAGGAGAGGAGAGGAGGAGAGGGGGAGAGAGGAGCGAGGAAGCGAGCAGAGAGGAGAGGAAAACCTACATTAGTGTGATTTGGTTATACATTAATTATAGTCAGTTAAATTACTTTAATTTAGCTAAACTGTTTAGTTGAATAGTATTATAACTACTATAGAGCGCAGAAGTCCTGACGTCACTCGCTCATCCCCTTGTTCACGGAAGTAATTTCTCTATGGAGAATAACATGGGGTCATCTTGAAATCGTTTCATATAAACATTGTGGTCCAAAAATAAACAAGCTGTCTCTGCGTTATTGCCAGGGAGGTATCTCGGTATCGTTTACGACAGTCAGTCACTCATATTTGATACCATCTGTTTCTAGCAAAAATGTAACTAATTCAGCAGCAGTGCCAGTAACAATAGCGTTTTCTCTCAGTCAGTTGATTCTTCATATCCATATGAGTGTAACGGCCGGGATGACATGTTTATTTTTCAATCACAGTTCTTACAGTATATGAGGCGATCTAAAATACCCCTATGGGGATTACAATGCAAATAAAAAGTACATGAACCCGACGTGGATTCGCTCCCTCTACCGATATTGACGTCAGACCATTAATAGTTTAATAAGTATGTGAACTCAATGAAAGGACCACAATGGAAAGACGCGGTGTATGGGTGCGCGGCCGTGTGTGCTTGTGTGCGTACGTGTGTGTGTGTGTGTGTGCGTGCGTGCATGTGTGTGTGCGTGGGTGTGCGTGTGTGCATGCGTGCGTGCTAACCTCATGCAGTGTCGGGTCAGCTGACAGGTTGATCACAGCGTGGTAACAGTCCTTCGCTATGGCGAAGGACGGGTCAGACATGAGGCTCACCGTGGCAACCACCATGTCAGGTTTAGAACGGAGGAAACGGCATCCGTCCCTACACACACGTGCACGCACACGCACACACACACACACAATCCAGTGTTATGTTCATCGACTAAAACTTGCATGTGTTCAACATTCAAAATTTCGTCGACTACCTATTTTCACTGACGAGAACTAAATATAAAGTAAGCTATGATGACTAAAACTAAGACTAAATATAGTGACAATTTCATCAACAAATAAAAACGAAACAAGAAATTCAAAGTTTGTTTACGCTCGGGTGTTGCACTTTGAAAATAGCAGATCTACAAAGCTCACAATGTGACGCGTTGTGACTCGTGAGCTTGTAGATCGGCTATTTTCAGCATGCAAGCAAGTGGAAAAACCACCATTATGACGCCATCAAGGCCCACCAAAATAAATGTTTGTCATCAAAATCAACTGTAGATTCAGGGGTAATCCAGACGAGGACGATTTCGGTGTTTCTCGGGCAAGTAATTAGTCGATCTGCCCTTTTTGTCACACGGAGACGGCGTTTTGGGGGACTTTAACGGCTAATTTTGAAACTACCTTCCAGAGTGGGAAAGTTTGGAGACGCGACTTTCACGTCTCCGTGTGTACAGCGAATGCCGCCTAATTTGCTGAAACGTTGATGTCATAGTCCCCTCGCCCCCTCCAAACTAACCAGTGTTAATGGTTTATTTCACCATAACCACTTACATATAAGTATCACAGCTATTTTATATTTGCACATAATGTCTATAAATCTCTTATCCAAAAATAGCCGATCTGCAGCCCGCACGCATGCAAACCGTTTCTGAGATTGAGCAGGCATGCACGAGAGAGGAGTTGTGTGAGGAGCTGATCACAGATAGAGGGAAAGTGTTATATTTGGCCTATTATTTATGCTATATATTATTGACCGCGTCTGTGTCAGACGCAGTCACAGTCACAGAGAGAGAGAGAGAGAGAGAGATGCTGCGTGTTAAAAAATAGAAGGGGCGCTCGCTCTCTCTCTCTCTCTCTCTCTCTCTCTCTCTCTCTCACACTTACTTTGTGCTTGCTGCTGTTTTCAGAAGAATTAATCCAAGGTTTGTCATATATTATGGTTTAGTAGGCATACACTTTAGCTGGTCAGTCAGTGTGTGCAGACTCAGAGAGAGAAGCAGCACTGCTCTGCTCATTAAATTGATATGACGCATATGCGCATCTGATCAAGATAATTAGTTATTTGGCAACACCTGTGTGAAATACCAACGCTTTCATATAGCCTTTAGAATAAGCTTTTTCTTTTCTTTGTGGCCATCTACAGGCCAGCCATGTGTACTGCATCTTTATCTTGAAAACGAAGCAGTTTACCGGTCTCGAGTGGACGTCGTACATAATTAACATAACCGCAATGTAGACGCAGTAACGTTTTATATCGTTCGCAAACTTAGGCGGGGAACAGCCCACGACGTCCTCGTGTACCCGGCACATCAGTCTTACGATATTTAGTTGACTAAAACTAAAACATTTCAGTAAATAACAGTATATTCAAAAGACTATGACTAAACTAAATCAAACTAATTTACTGACAAAAGTAACAGTGGCACGCACACATTCAAAAGACTATGACTAAACTAAAACACACACACGTAACAATGGTAGCATTGTAGTAGCAGTACAGCATTAGTACCTGTTTGCTGACAGACCCAGTATGTATTCGGTAGCGTGACCTTTGACATCTGGCCTGGTTTCGGGTTTCAGGAAGAACGTTTCAAGAAGCTCCGCTGATTCTGAATCGCTCAGCATCTTGTCAATCAAACTACGAGATAAACAAACATCAAACTATAAAGGAGGAAGAATACATGCTACAGTAGCTTCACACTTTAGACAAAATAAATAAACAAATTTAAAAACAAGAACACACAAGACATGAGCACTCCTTAAAATGATCAATACAGTGAATCTAACTTATATATTGTGGTGGTAAATATTCTGAACAACTTAATGTTTTAAACCCTCAATGCCAAGGGTTCCCAAACTTTGTCGGCCACGTCGAACTCTCAACATTATCATATTTGAACTGGGGGACCTCCCACCAGGACAAGCACTTGGAAATTGTAGGCATTACATTTAGTTTGACTCTGTTCCACAGATAAATGTTGTGAAAGTAGCCAAACTACAAGCTCACAACGACTCACACTGCGAGGCGTTGTGAGCTTGTAAGCTATTTTTTGCTATGCATATTTGCTATTTTCACAATGTTTGCCTATTGCATGCGCAACATTTGACAATGTGGTATTAAAAAAGGGTCTTAAAAGTCCTTAAATTGTCACTTTAGAAATGGGCAGATACCCTGTATGTATACAATTATACTGTATGTTGGTTTGTTTACCGTTGAGTGAGAAAACAATGTTGCACATTAAGCTAATCATCTCGGGGACGCTGTCAGATGCTTATTATTATTTTCCTCAAAGAATGACAGGCCGTTAATTTCTTTAAGAAGACTATTGAATAACAACTAAATAATACTAAACAAAATTGACATTGCTAGTAGTTAGTAGTGACTTGTAGGGTCAACCATGATCATTACAACATGCAAACACATTTGTGTTTGCATGGACAAACACATCTTTCATAGACTTTGCAAAGAGGCCTGCAGCCACTCATATAACCTTATACCTAATCCTTATCATAGGACTGCATTTTATAACTATACGGTAATATAAGGCAACACCAGGAGGGACAACATTATGTCCAACAACAATACACACTTACAATTAAGCGCCATTATGTCTCTCATTAAATCAGATTTGGCATCAATGCAAACATAACAATTGCATCATTGATGGAATAACCCCCTTGTGATTGAGAGTTTGTGATGAAGCAGCAAGCCATCTCGTGTTCAACAGGGGTCCGCAAAATGTCAAAACATATTTAACAGACGAGAATTCAAAACAACAACCAACCCACCAGACACAAAAACATAACAGACAACAGTAGACAGAGAGAGCACGTTATATGATGAATCATTGCGTCATATATTAGCCCCATATGTGCCCTCTCCCTACGCTCATTCTGTAGTCTCGGAGCTACAGAATGAGCGTAGGGAGAGGGCACATATGGGGCTACGTCATATATCTGTTATAATGATTATAGTCTAAACATGAACAGATCTCAACAAGGAGACGACAGCACACACAGTTTCAAACAATTGGAAGTACGTTATTGACCGAATGTGAGAATTGCTCCAGTCAGAAATTATAAGGAGCTTTAAACCTAAAGGATTGTTGGGAAAAAGTTATAAACATATAGCCTGTATACTGTCAGTGTATTTGTAAAACAAAAACGATACGAAACTAATTAATTCTACGAGTCTCGAGCTGCGTCTCCACTCATACTAACGCCATAGTTAACTCATTATTCAAGCTTTTAGTAGAATACAATATGTTATTATAACAACATTTACCAGTGTCTTCTCTTCACAACCCCAACAGCCACATGTTACACACACTGCACGCTTCCGTGTTGTGATGCCAGAGGCTCCGCCTAGCCGAGCTACGTCACTTCCTGGAAGGCGATCAACCAGTGGTCCGGGGACCACCGGTGGTCCTTGAGGGGGTTCCAGGTGGTCCCCAGCTAAATGATGGAGAGTTGGTAACCAAATGGACCCTTATTAGATCTTTACCTCTTGAGAGTGTAAAATAAAACCAAATGGACCCTTATTAGATCTTTACCTCTTGAGAGTGTAAAATGAAACCAAATGGACCCTTACGAGTCCATTTGGTTTCATTTTACACTCTCAAGAGTTAGATTATTCTTAAACATCTGGTTCCAATTTCCAATACTACTTCTTAGAAAGCTTTAGTTACTAGTTACTTTGTAGATTTTGATTATTATAAAGCAATACATTAACCACTTCAGCCACTATATACACTTTGGCCATTTGAAAATAGCCAATCTACAATGAGCTTGTAAAGAACCGCTATTTTCAAAAGATTAATATACATTTGAAAACGGGGCATTCTGTACTTTTTGATCCCAATACTTTTGTACTTTTACTCAAGTACATTTTGAATTCCAGACGTATCCCAGAGTATTTCTATATTGCAGTTAAAGGACCACTTCACCACTTTTCAACCCATCTTCATATAATAGGTCCTCACTAATAATCATGATAAAATACCACCATTCTTTTCTACTCAGTCTGTGTCTCATAGGAGGGCTGTGGGCAGTTCGGAAACCCATCCACCAGTGACATCATCGTTAGGCATATTCTTTTTTAAACAAGATGTTTTTTACTAAAATGTTTAGATTTTTATCATCATGAGAACGATGGCTTCCTTTTTCGCATTGCAACTTTTCAGGACTAGAAAGCCTGCAGTTTCTATTAGCTTGGATTCCCCATTGATGATGTCACTGGTGGACGGGTTTGTAAACTGCCCACAACCCTCCAATGAGACACAGACTGAGTAGAAAAAAAATTGTGCCATTTTATCATGATTATTAGTGAGGACCTATTATATGAAGATAGATTGAAAAGTGGTGAAGTGGTCCTTTAAGTATCGGTGCTTTTACCTAAAGTACAAAATGTGAGTACTTTCCCACCACTGGTTTTCAGATGGGGGGGGGGGGGGGGTAACCTGACTCCGCCAGATGGGGCAGCAGGGGGGGGGGGGGGGGTCTGCGGACAATTATACATAAACTCTCTCAGTGCCACAGGACGACTAATGACGCCTCCCCCTTATGTCCTATAGTGCCATGGGCGCCTTTTAAAAAAAAAGAAAATAATATTTTATTTATTTTTTTCATATTTTGAAAATTGCTCTAATCCGGTGTGCAGGTGATGACATGCACATGACATGCACAATATAATTTAATTTTCTTTCTTTTATTTATAATGGGCTTCGGTGGCAACGAGGGCCAAAACTGGTGTTCACCAGGTGTCACTGGATTTAATGTGGGACTCCAAAACTAGGAGAACCTGCTATCAGCTGATCTCAGCATGAACTACCATTGATGTCACCATGTTCCAAAAAGACAGATGTGACATTTTATAAGATATAGGCTACATTAACCCCAATAATCAGGCTGCTGATCCAGTCTAGATCTAGACTCTAGAGCGGATACGGAAGCCATGCAGGCTGCTGATCCAGTCTAGATCTAGACTCTAGAGCGGATACAGAAACCATGCAGGCTGCTGATCCAGTCTAGATCTAGACTCTAGAGCGGATACAGAAACGATGCAGGCTGCTGATCCAGTCTAGATCTAGACTCTAGAGCGGATACGGAAGCCATGCAGGCTGCTGATCCAGTCTAGATCTAGACTCTAGAGCGGATACAGAAACCATGCAGGCTGCTGATCCAGTCTAGATCTAGACTCTAGAGCGGATACAGAAACGATGCAGGCTGCTGATCCAGTCTAGATCTAGACTCTAGAGCGGATACGGAAGCCATGCAGGCTGCTGATCCAGTCTAGATCTAGACTCTAGAGCGGATACAGAAACGATGCAGGCTGCTGATCCAGTCTAGATCTAGACTCTAGAGCGGATACAGAAACGATGCAGGCTGCTGATCCAGTCTAGATCTAGGGCTCCATCTTGCACCCAGGGCCGGCCCTAAGCAATTTGGCGCCCTAGGCCGGATTTTTCGGAAGCGGAAGGGCAGGCCTTAAACCGTCTGGAACAAACTGGGCGACAAATGATGAAATTACTGCAGATGAGGGGAAAAAGGTAAAGTAATAACTTTACTGACAAATCCTTGTGTATTTCTGAAAGTCTGCTGGAGCAGCCATTCCCAAATGTGGTACTTTGACAGACAAACATTGACAAATATGTCAGAAGAAATGACACATATAGAGCCTACAGACTACCAAGATAATATAACCTGTTTGGTGAGGTTAGACTATAATCACCCACACAGTCAGCTGCTCAACCCTAGCTAGGTATGTTCCACAAATAAATACATAAATCACATGTGTATGTTTTATTGTGCCTGTGTGCCAATCACTTAAGTTACATTGAAGAGTTCTCTTTGACACATTTGCTACCTTTCATGATCTGAATTCACGAGATGAATGAGTATACTAAGGCACCAATACTTGTATCAGATGTTAGGTATACTGTATGTAAGGTTTGGGACAGTTAGAGACAGATTTTGCGTTACCGAGAGAGATACACAAAGACTATTGTTGCCAAAATGAATATAACTACATTTTCAAGCAAAAACAGCAACACAAGATTATTTTTTTCTCACTTTTATATACATTTCTGGCTTGTGACAAAAAAAACTGCAGGATTTTGTGGTGAGAACTTTAAATCCAAAGTCCAGAAGGGTATATATATTTTTTTCATTTAAAAGTAGTGCCCAGACATGGGAACGATATTCATTTTCTAGGAACCACACAGCCTATAGTGATAGGAAATGTTTAATGGTGGCATGTAATTAAAACATTTCCTTTATAGGTCTAATTTTGATCTTTAATAAAAAAATGAATACATTTTAAAATAAATGAATACATTCACTTCAGGTCTAATTTAATCTCTTTTTCCGTTAATGATTAAACTGTAAAGTGGCAATACAAAAGTAATGGTGGCTTTTTTGTTGTTGCTATTTTAAAGGTGTGGGGGTGTGGAGGACCGGGGGGTGGGGGGGGGTTATACAATGTATCAAAACATATCAAAGGAACAGCTGGATTGTAAAATGTATCAAAACATATCAAAGGAACAGCTGGATTGTAAAATGTATCAAAACATATCAAAGGAACAGCTGGATTGTAAAATGTATCAAAACATATCAAAGGAACAGCTGGATTGTAAAATGTATCAAAACATATCAAAGGAACAGCTGGATTGTAAAATGTATCAAAACATATCAAAGGAACAGCTGGATTGTAAAATGTATCAAAACATATCAAAGGAACAGCTGGATTGTAAAATGTATCAGCATCATCTAAAAAGTAAAGAAACGTCAGAAATAAACAGCAGAGTCTCTGGAATAATATAGTCTTATCAAAATATAATATAAAAATAATATAGTCTTATACGTCGTCATATGTATTAAGATAATACATATGAGGACATTCTATTCTTAGTTCCAGAAAAACCCGAGGTGGAGTAGATGGTGGAATAGGACAGTGGTTCTCAAACTGTGGACCTGGAGCCAAATGAAAAACCCGAGGTGGAGTAGATGGTGGAATAGGACAGTGGTTCTCAAACTGTGGACCTGGAGCCAAATGAAAAACCCGAGGTGGAGTAGATGGTGGAATAGGACAGTGGTTCTCAAACTGTGGACCTGGAGCCAAATGAAAAACCCGAGGTGGAGTAGATGGTGGAATAGGACAGTGCAATCAGAACTGCAGCATCACTCCCGATCTTCCGCCGTAGTCTGAAAACCCACCTTTTCAGACTCCATCATGGCCCATGGCACTTACCCTACCCCCCTTAGACAGCACTTCTTAGACTTATATAGCATTTGAAACAGACTTATAGCATGTCATGTAGACAGCACAATAAGTGCATTGTATGTAGTCATAGCACTTCATAGTATATATGTACAGCATAGTATAGCATATATGTGTAGTTTATATGTATAGTGTCATTATATAGATATGTTCTAGTTATAGTTTATATGTATAGTGTCATTATATAGATATGTTCTAGTCACGTTCTTAGCTTACGCATGTTTCGCGATAAATGCATTTTTACATATGTGATGTATTCCCATGCTTTTTGTTCTTGCCTATTGTAAGTCGCTCTGGATTAAGAGCGTCTGCTAAATGCCTAAATTGTAAATTGTGTAAATTGTGGTTCTCAAACTGTGGACCTGGAGCCAAATGAAAAACCCGAGGTGGAGTAGATGGTGGAATAGGACAGTGGTTCTCAAACTGTGGACCTGGAGCCAAATGAAAAACCCGAGGTGGAGTAGATGGTGGAATAGGACAGTGGTTCTCAAACTGTGGACCTGGAGCCAAATGAAAAACCCGAGGTGGAGTAGATGGTGGAATAGGACAGTGGTTCTCAAACTGTGGACCTGGAGCCAAATGAAAAACCCGAGGTGGAGTAGATGGTGGAATAGGACAGTGGTTCTCAAACTGTGGACCTGGAGCTAAATGATTTTAGGAGGATGATATGCTTAACCCATTTAGGCCTGACCTCGAAATTTAAAAAAAAAATCTTCTAAATCCTCCAGTTTTCTGAAATAAATATTTTCACGATTTTTCAAAAATAGCAGACCTACAAGCTCATAGCTCGCCACTCGGTGGCGTGCTATGAGCTTGTAGATCTGCTATTTTTCAATAGCTAAATTATAACATAATGTTTAAAACACCAATGTTTTCTCACTGAACAGAACACAAACCAACATACAGTATAAGTGGTATTAAAGGACATTTCTAAAGTGACAATTTAAGGCCCTTTAAGATCTTTTTAATACATCTAAAATGAGAATAAACCATTACTGCTTCAAAGGTAATCATCAAAATATACAATAAAACAATGGTCAAATGGCCAAATTGTAAAATATTGCCAGAGAAAGAGGCACAAATTGTGCAAATTATAGCCTGCACTCTACAAGCTCACAACGCCTTGTGATCTCCCAATGAAAATACAATCTAAATGACGTATATACCTTGAGGTCTTACCTTGAGACCTCTGCACCGGAATAGGCATATCAAGGCACATTAACACAATCAGCAGCACTGGGATTTCTTTCAAAATAGAAGCTCGAGGTGCCGGGCAGATATGGCAGCTTTTACTCTGAAAGCCGGGGGCTTCCGTTCCGTACAAAAAACGGGAGTCATAATGTTGCTTTCTTACCTTCCGATCATTACGATAAAGTCTCTCTAGAAGCGTTAATATTCCGGGCGAGAGGCATGTTGAAGTCAGAAATGAAGACAGAAGTATAGCCATCTGGTCAAAACCACGGAGAGCTCCCTAGATTACGCACGGCGAGCCTTTATTTCTGAGCCGTAAACAGGGAAGTGAATGGAAGCTCATGCGCGAAAAGCAAGGAATACATTGCAGAAAGATAGGCCAACCCAAAAACTAAAGAAAAAAAAAATCAGAATATATTTTTTCCGTTTGATATCAATGAAAAAGCGCTATAGGACGTGTGTACACATCGTCGCAATCCGTCGGTTGGATTAGCTATGACGTTTCCACACATCGTACGGACGGAATGTGTTAACAACCGATGCAATACAACCACGTTCGTACTCTATAGCGGGGGTGCGGTGCTCGTTCAGGACTCAAGCCCAGCGTTCATGAATACAATTCTTGCTTGTTTTGTTTTACTCTTTTGTTTTGTTTTTGTTTTTTGTTTTTTTTGTTTTGTTTTGTTTAGATGTGTATGCGCCAATCAATAAAGTAAACTAAACTTTGAAGTGAAAAGGGGTCAGGTATTTATAAGAATTTATTCTTCTTCCTGCTCCTTTTCGTCATAGGTGTATCAGATACTGTATGAAAGACACATTAATTATGAAAGATATTAATTGTTATCTATTATGATTTGTACTGTATTGTGTTACACTATGTGCGAAATAAAATGAAAATGAAATGAAAAATGAAATGTGAAGAGGACTCAAATAGGCCACACCCATCACATTTCCAACCCGGATAAGGGGTGAAAAGGGACTAAGCGCTGGGTGAGCAACTCCATGCAAGTGGATGGGAGGGGATTTCCGGTGGGGTTATATATATATTACCATATTGTGCCAAATTTAAGATGACTCTGATTGTAAGACGACCCCCATTTTTTCAAGACTCATTTGTGGAAAAAGAACATTGAAGACCAAATAGTCTAGTCCCCGATTATAATACGACCCCGTTATTTAGGATATTTCCATTGGAGAAAAAAAACTGTCTTATTCAGCACAATAGGGTATTTGTGTCTACCCTGAGACTGGGAGGTCGGGGTTCGATCCCCAAAAATAATAATAAAGGACCCACCCAATGTCTCGCTGCTTGGCACTCAGCATCAAGGGTTGGAATGGGGACATACTAGGGTCATGTCCATGTCCACTTGTACATGAAGCTGCATCCTGCTGCATGAACAGGAGATAGGCTCCCCGGCAAAGCTCATTTTATGAATGCATTGCAATAAAAGTATATACATTTATATAGATTAAAAAGGGCACTTTGAGTAATTTAGTCCTGATTCTTACACCGGTGGAATGGAACATGACTCTCAATGGCTTGTGGACTAGGCAGCACTGGTGCTGATATCTTCTACTTCAGGAAGTAAACGCACATCTGAAACAGAACTCAAACATGTCCCTCAGGGCGGGCCTGGAGTTCCAGTCTGGTTCTTGTTCTTTGGCAAACTTGTAAACGTACCCAAACAGAGCAGGAAACATCTCCATCAGGTTGATACGAGCTGCAGCCTCTGCACTGTGAACACAAAGCAGTGAGCATTCAACACCATTCACAACTATAGTGATATCACAATCAATTAAATTAAAATCATATCACGCATTGAGGTTGTGTTTGTGTTGATGTAATTCAACTTACTAGTGTGCATGGAGGTTGCGTTGATGTAATTAACTTACTAGTGTGCATGGAGGTTGCGTTGATGTAATTAACTTACTAGTGTGCATGGAGGTTGCGTTGATGTAATTAACTTACTAGTGTGCATGGAGGTTGCGTTGATGTAATTAACTTACTGGTGTGCATGGAGGTTGCGTATGAAGCGCAGCAGTCCAAATGAGTTGTCAGAGTAGAACTTCTTCTTCTTGCCATCAGGGCCTTTCTTCATGTTATGTTCATCCATTGCCTCAAACAACTTCCTGGTCTCCTCATCGACTTCTCTGAACTGGAATAAAAACCACACTTGTTTGAAGCAATTTGTTTAAAGTGCTCTAAAAACACATTAAAAGTCCATAGACGTGGATGCCACTTTGTTTAACCCATTTTGGGCGGGAACCCCTTTTGGTGTTAGCATTATGTTATGCTTTAGCTATTGAAAAATAGCAGATCTACAAGCTCATAGCGCGCCACCGAGTGGCGCGCTACGAGCTTGTAGGTCTGCTATTTTTGAAAAATCGAAGAACCACCGACATAGAAACATAGCTTTTTCAGAAAACTGTCAGGATGTAGAAGACATTTTTAGAATCTGATCTCAGGTCAAAATGGGTTAAAGAGCTCTACACAAACATTACCAGGGTAAAAGAGCTCAAAACCAACATTAAAAAGTCCATAGACTTGGGTGCCATATGATGTAATTTCCCGAAAGCCAGATGTTGGAGGGGCTAGCACCCCTCAAAAACACACAGTACAATCACATGGACTTGAGAACAAAGATGGACGTGAGCCTGGAATTATTCTGTAGTGCCTTTGTAAAGGCCTATTTGTATGTCACAAACAAATAGAGATCAAATAAAGAGAAACAAATAAAGGTGTAGTTTTACTGCTTTTTCATATTATCAATAACTAACCTTTTGTTTCCATGCGTTGAACTGTCCCTGCTCAGCATACTGGTCTAATGCAGGGATGAGGACTCTCAATGACCTGATGAGTGCCTTCTCCTCCTCATTCTTGGCCTTGTCCTCGTCCTTTTCAGCTTTTAGGTATTTCTCAACTTCCTTTTCATTTCCAATCCTTCTCAAGTACTCCGTTCTCCTGGGAAGAAAATAGTGAAAACATGAATCTACTCCATAAGTTGATATGTTCCTCTGTGTGCAAACTTTACTTTCCCTGTGGATGTGGATAATTTTTTTCCCTGTGCAGTTTCTGACCTGTGTTATTATGTCAAAGTACCAATGAAAAAAGATGTAGCTTACACAAAATCTAATTTTGAATAAGCTACATCTTTACACATGTAAGCCCGCAATGTGACGATAAAGTAAATTCTGATTCTCATTTTCTCATTTTCTTCAAACATATTGGTAATATATATATATATATATATATATATATATATATATATATATATATATAGTACTGATCATACAGATTAACAATGTGCTGAAATAGTGTTTATAGACCAATGAATGAATAGCGTGTGGAACAAACAAAAACCTTTCTATCGTACCATGTGTTTGGCCAAAAGAACGGATGAGCCAAGCATTTCTTCACTTCAGGTCTTTCCTTTGGTTCTCCCTTGATCATCCACTCAACCAGATCCTTGGCAACCATATCATCATCAAGTTCAACATGTTTCAGATAGTAGTTGCATTCGGAAATGTTTTGTTGACATTTCCAGGTTTCTCCTTTCTTGGTGTCCTCCAGAAATGGATGGTGTCCTCCAGAAAGGATGTAATATGTCAACATCCCAGCCACCTTAGGAATGAGCATGAAAATGAGTACGAACATTTTGATCTGGTTGATCTTTGTTCTCATTATTTAAATTGTTCTCACTCACTCAGATTAAAAAACTAACCTGGATATCGGTGCTTGTTTTATAACCATGATGATTTTTCACTCCACTTTTATTCAAAGTCTCCTTTGCCATCCAGCATGGTGTTCCTACAACTCCGGTGTGACGGGTTGTTTGGCCTTCGTCTATTCGTCGGCTTATTCCAAAATCTGCCAATCTTGCCACTGCACGCTTCCGTGTTGTGATGCCAGAGGCTCCGCCTAGCCGAGCTACGTCACTTCCTGGACGGCGATCAACCAGTGGTCCGGGGACCACCGGTGGTCCTTGAGGGGGTTCCAGGTGGTCCCCAGCTAAATGATGGAGAGTTGGTAACCAAATGGACCCTTATTAGATCTTTACCTCTTGAGAGTGTAAAATAAAACCAAATGGACCCTTATTAGATCTTTACCTCTTGAGAGTGTAAAATGAAACCAAATGGACCCTTACGAGTCCATTTGGTTTCATTTTACACTCTCAAGAGTTAGATTATTCTTAAACATCTGGTTCCAATTTCCAATACTACTTCTTAGAAAGCTTTAGTTACTAGTTACTTTGTAGATTTTGATTATTATAAAGCAATACATTAACCACTTCAGCCACTATATACACTTTGGCCATTTGAAAATAGCCAATCTACAATGAGCTTGTAAAGAACCGCTATTTTCAAAAGATTAATATACATTTGAAAACGGGGCATTCTGTACTTTTTGATCCCAATACTTTTGTACTTTTACTCAAGTACATTTTGAATTCCAGACGTATCCCAGAGTATTTCTATATTGCAGTTAAAGGACCACTTCACCACTTTTCAACCCATCTTCATATAATAGGTCCTCACTAATAATCATGATAAAATACCACCATTCTTTTCTACTCAGTCTGTGTCTCATAGGAGGGCTGTGGGCAGTTCGGAAACCCATCCACCAGTGACATCATCGTTAGGCATATTCTTTTTTAAACAAGATGTTTTTTACTAAAATGTTTAGATTTTTATCATCATGAGAACGATGGCTTCCTTTTTCGCATTGCAACTTTTCAGGACTAGAAAGCCTGCAGTTTCTATTAGCTTGGATTCCCCATTGATGATGTCACTGGTGGACGGGTTTGTAAACTGCCCACAACCCTCCAATGAGACACAGACTGAGTAGAAAAAAAATTGTGCCATTTTATCATGATTATTAGTGAGGACCTATTATATGAAGATAGATTGAAAAGTGGTGAAGTGGTCCTTTAAGTATCGGTGCTTTTACCTAAAGTACAAAATGTGAGTACTTTCCCACCACTGGTTTTCAGATGGGGGGGGGGGGGGGTAACCTGACTCCGCCAGATGGGGCAGCAGGGGGGGGGGGGGGGGGGGTCTGCGGACAATTATACATAAACTCTCTCAGTGCCACAGGACGACTAATGACGCCTCCCCCTTATGCCCTATAGTGCCATGGGCGCCTTTAAAAAAAAAAGAAAATAATATATATATTTTTTTTTTCATATTTTGAAAATTGCTCTAATCCGGTGTGCAGGTGATGACATGCACATGACATGCACAATATAATTTAATTTTCTTTCTTTTATTTATAATGGGCTTCGGTGGCAACGAGGGCCAAAACTGGTGTTCACCAGGTGTCACTGGATTTAATGTGGGACTCCAAAACTAGGAGAACCTGCTATCAGCTGATCTCAGCATGAACTACCATTGATGTCACCATGTTCCAAAAAGACAGATGTGACATTTTATAAGATATAGGCTACATTAACCCCAATAATCAGGCTGCTGATCCAGTCTAGATCTAGACTCTAGAGCGGATACGGAAGCCATGCAGGCTGCTGATCCAGTCTAGATCTAGACTCTAGAGCGGATACAGAAACCATGCAGGCTGCTGATCCAGTCTAGATCTAGACTCTAGAGCGGATACAGAAACGATGCAGGCTGCTGATCCAGTCTAGATCTAGACTCTAGAGCGGATACGGAAGCCATGCAGGCTGCTGATCCAGTCTAGATCTAGACTCTAGAGCGGATACAGAAACCATGCAGGCTGCTGATCCAGTCTAGATCTAGACTCTAGAGCGGATACAGAAACGATGCAGGCTGCTGATCCAGTCTAGATCTAGACTCTAGAGCGGATACGGAAGCCATGCAGGCTGCTGATCCAGTCTAGATCTAGACTCTAGAGCGGATACAGAAACGATGCAGGCTGCTGATCCAGTCTAGATCTAGACTCTAGAGCGGATACGGAAGCCATGCAGGCTGCTGATCCAGTCTAGATCTAGACTCTAGAGCGGATACAGAAACGATGCAGGCTGCTGATCCAGTCTAGATCTAGACTCTAGAGCGGATACAGAAACGATGCAGGCTGCTGATCCAGTCTAGATCTAGGGCTCCATCTTGCACCCAGGGCCGGCCCTAAGCAATTTGGCGCCCTAGGCCGGATTTTTCGGAAGCGGAAGGGCAGGCCTTAAACCGTCTGGAACAAACTGGGCGACAAATGATGAAATTACTGCAGATGAGGGGAAAAAGGTAAAGTAATAACTTTACTGACAAATCCTTGTGTATTTCTGAAAGTCTGCTGGAGCAGCCATTCCCAAATGTGGTACTTTGACAGACAAACATTGACAAATATGTCAGAAGAAATGACACATATAGAGCCTACAGACTACCAAGATAATATAACCTGTTTGGTGAGGTTAGACTATAATCACCCACACAGTCAGCTGCTCAACCCTAGCTAGGTATGTTCCACAAATAAATACATAAATCACATGTGTATGTTTTATTGTGCCTGTGTGCCAATCACTTAAGTTACATTGAAGAGTTCTCTTTGACACATTTGCTACCTTTCATGATCTGAATTCACGAGATGAATGAGTATACTAAGGCACCAATACTTGTATCAGATGTTAGGTATACTGTATGTAAGGTTTGGGACAGTTAGAGACAGATTTTGCGTTACCGAGAGAGATACACAAAGATTATTGTTGCCAAAATGAATATAACTAAATTTTCAAGCAAAAACAGCAACACAAGATTATTTTTTTCTCACTTTTATATACATTTCTGGCTTGTGACAAAAAAAACTGCAGGATTTTGTGGTGAGAACTTTAAATCCAAAGTCCAGAAGGGTATATATATTTTTTTCATTTAAAAGTAGTGCCCAGACATGGGAACGATATTCATTTTCTAGGAACCACACAGCCTATAGTGATAGGAAATGTTTAATGGTGGCATGTAATTAAAACATTTCCTTTATAGGTCTAATTTTGATCTTTAATAAAAAAATGAATACATTTTAAAATAAATGAATACATTCACTTCAGGTCTAATTTAATCTCTTTTTCCGTTAATGATTAAACTGTAAAGTGGCAATACAAAAGTAATGGTGGCTTTTTTGTTGTTGCTATTTTAAAGGTGTGGGGGTGTGGAGGACCGGGGGGTGGGGGGGGGGTTATACAATGTATCAAAACATATCAAAGGAACAGCTGGATTGTAAAATGTATCAAAACATATCAAAGGAACAGCTGGATTGTAAAATGTATCAAAACATATCAAAGGAACAGCTGGATTGTAAAATGTATCAAAACATATCAAAGGAACAGCTGGATTGTAAAATGTATCAAAACATATCAAAGGAACAGCTGGATTGTAAAATGTATCAAAACATATCAAAGGAACAGCTGGATTGTAAAATGTATCAAAACATATCAAAGGAACAGCTGGATTGTAAAATGTATCAGCAAAAATAAAGAAACGTCAGAAATAAACAGCAGAATCTCTGGAATAATATAGTCTTATCAAAATATAATATAAAAATAATATAGTCTTATATGTCCTCATATGTATTAAGATAATACATATGAGGACATTCTATTCTTAGTTCCAGAAAAACCCGAGGTGGAGTAGATGGTGGAATAGGACAGTGGTTCTCAAACTGTGGACCTGGAGCCAAATGAAAAACCCGAGGTGGAGTAGATGGTGGAATAGGACAGTGGTTCTCAAACTGTGGACCTGGAGCCAAATGAAAAACCCGAGGTGGAGTAGATGGTGGAATAGGACAGTGGTTCTCAAACTGTGGACCTGGAGCCAAATGAAAAACCCGAGGTGGAGTAGATGGTGGAATAGGACAGTGGTTCTCAAACTGTGGACCTGGAGCCAAATGAAAAACCCGAGGTGGAGTAGATGGTGGAATAGGACAGTGGTTCTCAAACTGTGGACCTGGAGCCAAATGAAAAACCCGAGGTGGAGTAGATGGTGGAATAGGACAGTGGTTCTCAAACTGTGGACCTGGAGCCAAATGAAAAACCCGAGGTGGAGTAGATGGTGGAATAGGACAGTGGTTCTCAAACTGTGGACCTGGAGCTAAATGATTTTAGGAGGATGATATGCTTAACCCATTTAGGCCTGACCTCGAAATTTAAAAAAAAAATCTTCTAAATCCTCCAGTTTTCTGAAATAAATATTTTCACGATTTTTCAAAAATAGCAGACCTACAAGCTCATAGCTCGCCACTCGGTGGCGCGCTATGAGCTTGTAGATCTGCTATTTTTCAATAGCTAAATTATAACATAATGTTTAAAACACCAATGTTTTCTCACTGAACAGAACACAAACCAACATACAGTATAAGTGGTATTAAAGGACATTTCTAAAGTGACAATTTAAGGCCCTTTAAGATCTTTTTAATACATCTAAAATGAGAATAAACCATTACTGCTTCAAAGGTAATCATCAAAATATACAATAAAACAATGGTCAAACATTGGCAGAATTGTAAAATATTGCCAGAGAAAGAGGCACAAATTGTGCAAATTATAGCCTGCACTCTACAAGCTCACAACGCCTTGTGATCTCCCAATGAAAATACAATCAAAATGACGTATATACCTTGAGGTCTTACCTTGATACCTCTGCACCGGAATAGGCATATCAAGGCACATTAACACAATCAGCACTGGGATTTCTTTCAAAATAGAAGCTCGAGGTGCCGGGCAGATATGGCAGCTTTTACTCTGAAAGCCGGGGGCTTCCGTTCCGTACAAAAACCGGGAGTCATAATGTTGCTTGCTTACCTTCCGATCATTACGATAAAGTCTCTCTAGAAGCGTTAATATTCCGGGCGAGAGGCATGTTGAAGTCAGAAATGAAGACAGAAGTATAGCCATCTGGTCAAAACCACGGAGAGCTCCCTAGATTACGCACGGCGAGCCTTTATTTCTGAGCCGTAAACAGGGAAGTGAATGGCAGCTCATGCGCGAAAAGCAAGGAATACATTGCAGAAAGATAGGCCAACCCAAAAACAAAAGAAAAAAAAAATCAGAATATATTTTTTCCGTTTGATATCAATGAAAAAGCGCTATAGGACGTGTGTACACATCGTCGCAATCCGTCGGTTGGATTAGCTATGACGTTTCCACACATCGTACGGACGGAATGTGTTAACAACCGATACAATACAACCAAGTTCGTACTCTATAGCGGGGGTGCGGTGCTCGTTCAGGACTCGAGCCCAGCGTTCATGAATACAATTCTTGCTTGTTTTGTTTTACTCTTTTGTTTTGTTTTTGTTTTTTGTTTTTTTGTTTTGTTTTGTTTAGATGTGTATGCGCCAATCAATAAAGTAAACTAAACTTTGAAGTGAAAAGGGGTCAGGTATTTATAAGAATTTATTCTTCTTCCTGCTCCTTTTCGTCATAGGTGTATCAGATACTGTATGAAAGACAAATTAATTATGAAAGATATTAATTGTTATCTATTATGATTTGTACTGTATTGTGTTACACTATGTGCGAAATAAAATGAAAATGAAATGAAAAATGAAATGTGAAGAGGACTCAAATAGGCCACACCCATCACATTTCCAACCCGGATAAGGGGTGAAAAGGGACTATGCGCTGGGTGAGCAACTCCATGCAAGTGGATGGGAGGGGATTTCCGGTGGGGTTATATATATATTACCATATTGTGCCAAATTTAAGATGACTCTGATTGTAAGACGACCCCCATTTTTTCAAGACTCATTTGTGGAAAAAGAACATTGAAGACCAAATAGTCTAGTCCCCGATTATAATACGACCCCGTTATTTAGGATATTTCCATTGGAGAAAAAAAACTGTCTTATTCAGCACAATAGGGTATTTGTGTCTACCCTGAGACTGGGAGGACCCACCCAATGTCTCGCTGCTTGGCACTCAGCATCAAGGGTTGGAATGGGGACATACTAGGGTCATGTCCATGTCCACTTGTACATGAAGCTGCATCCTGCTGCATGAACAGGAGATAGGCTCCCCGGCAAAGCTCATTTTATGAATGCATTGCAATAAAAGTATATACATTTATATAGATTAAAAAGGGCACTTTGAGTAATTTAGTCCTGATTCTTACACCGGTGGAATGGAACATGACTCTCAATGGCTTGTGGACTAGGCAGCACTGGTGCTGATATCTTCTACTTCAGGAAGTAAACGCACATCTGAAACAGAACTCAAACATGTCCCTCAGGGCGGGCCTGGAGTTCCAGTCTGGATCTTGTTCTTTGGCAAACTTGTAAACGTACCCAAACAGAGCAGGAAACATCTCCATCAGGTTGATACGAGCTGCAGCCTCTGCACTGTGAACACAAAGCAGTGAGCATTCAACACCATTCACAACTATAGTGATATCACAATCAATTAAATTAAAATCATATCACGCATTGAGGTTGTGTTTGTGTTGATGTAATTCAACTTACTAGTGTGCATGGAGGTTGCGTTGATGTAATTAACTTACTAGTGTGCATGGAGGTTGCGTTGATGTAATTAACTTACTAGTGTGCATGGAGGTTGCGTTGATGTAATTAACTTACTAGTGTGCATGGAGGTTGCGTTGATGTAATTAACTTACTGGTGTGCATGGAGGTTGCGTATGAAGCGCAGCAGTCCAAATGAGTTGTCAGAGTAGAACTTCTTCTTCTTGCCATCAGGGCCTTTCTTCATGTTATGTTCATCCATTGCCTCAAACAACTTCCTGGTCTCCTCATCGACTTCTCTGAACTGGAATAAAAACCACACTTGTTTGAAGCAATTTGTTTAAAGTGCTCTAAAAACACATTAAAAGTCCATAGACGTGGATGCCACTTTGTTTAACCCATTTTGGGCGGGAACCCCTTTTGGTGTTAGCATTATGTTATGCTTTAGCTATTGAAAAATAGCAGATCTACAAGCTCATAGCGCGCCACCGAGTGGCGCGCTACGAGCTTGTAGGTCTGCTATTTTTGAAAAATCGAAGAACCACCGACATAGAAACATAGCTTTTTCAGAAAACTGTCCGGATGTAGAAGACATTTTTAGAATCTGATCTCAGGTCAAAATGGGTTAAAGAGCTCTACACAAACATTACCAGGGTAAAAGAGCTCAAAACCAACATTAAAAAGTCCATAGACTTGGGTGCCATATGATGTAATTTCCCGAAAGCCAGATGTTGGAGGGGCTAGCACCCCTCAAAAACACACAGTACAATCACATGGACTTGAGAACAAAGATGGACGTGAGCCTGGAATTATTCTGTAGTGCCTTTGTAAAGGCCTATTTGTATGTCACAAACAAATAGAGATCAAATAAAGAGAAAAAAATAAAAGGTGTAGTTTTACTGCTTTTTCATATTATCAATAACTAACCTTTTGTTTCCATGCGTTGAACTGTCCCTGCTCAGCATACTGGTCTAATGCAGGGATGAAGACTCTCAATGACCTGATGAGTGCCTTCTCCTCCTCATTCTTGGCCTTGTTCTCGTCCTCTTCAGCTTTTAGGTATTTCTCAACTTCCTTTTCATTTCCAATCCTTCTCAAGTACTCCGTTCTCCTGGGAAGAAAATAGTGAAAACATGAATCTACTCCATAAGTTGATATGTTCCTCTGTGTGCAAACTTTACTTTCCCTGTGGATGTGGATAATTTTTTTCCCTGTGCAGTTTCTGACCTGTGTTATTATGTCAAAGTACCAATGAAAAAAGATGTAGCTTACGCAAAATCTAATTTTGAATAAGCTACATCTTTACACATGTAAGCCCGCAATGTGACGATAAAGTAAATTCTGATTCTCATTTTCTTCAAACATATTGGTAATATATATATATATATATATATATTGTACTGATCATACAGATTAACAATGTGCTGAAATAGTGTTTATAGACCAATGAATGAATAGCGTGTGGAACAAACAAAAACCTTTCTATCGTACCATGTGTTTGGCCAAAAGAACGGATGAGCCAAGCATTTCTTCACGCTAGGTCTCTCCTTTGGTTCTCCCTTGATCATCCACTCAACCAGATCCTCGGCAACCATATCATCATCAAGTTCAACATGTTTCAGATAGTAGTTGCATTCGGAAATGTTTTGTTGACATTCCCAGGTTTCTCCATTCTTGGTGTCCTTTAGAAATGGATGGTGTCCTCCAGAAAGGATGTAATATGTCAACATCCCAGCCACCTTAGGAATGAGCATGAAAATGAGTACGAACATTTTGATCTGGTTGATCTTTGTTCTCATTATATAAATTGTTCTCACTCACTCAGATTAAAAAACTAACCTGGATATCGGTGCTTGTTTTATAACCATGACGATTTTTCACTCCACTTTTATTCAAAGTCTCCTTTGCCATCCAGCATGGTGTTCCTACAACTCCGGTGTGACGGGTTGTTTGGCCTTCGTCTATTCGTCGGCTTATTCCAAAATCTGCCAATCTTGCCTTTCCTTGAATATCTGCGGGGAAAGTCGGTATATCAATGTGATTAGATTAGGCCAAATAAATTAAACATAGTTGCTTATATTTCTGATATTCGCTTGTTTCCTTACCAATCAAGACATTTTGAGGCTTGATGTCCCGGTGGAGAATTATACTATCCTGACCATGAAGAATTCTTAAGCTATTGAGGAACTGTTTTGCAATCGGTTTCCTCCCCTGTTCTGGAAGTTCAGTGATGTATTCGTCCAGTGTGCGTTCACATAACTGAAGAGCAAGGTACCCATAGTCCTTATCCTCTACAAAGTCAACATATCGTACAATCGAAGGATCATCAAGAAGAAGACGTAGATATAGTTCATCATTCTTCAGGTCGTACAGGTTGTGGGTTTTAGACATTCTCTTAACTGCAACTTCAGTGCCATCATTTCTTAACCCCAAGAAGACCTCAACTCCATGACTTCCCTCTCCTATGCGGAATTCTGTACCTTTCCCAAACACAAGACTCTCAACTTCTTTAACTTGACTGTCATCCATGTTTACAAGCTTCTCTAACTGAGGCCTCCATCTTTTACTGACTGGGAACCATTTCCGTGGTGTTGTTGATGTACTAGCACCAGGGTCATGTGGTGTTGTTGATGTACTAGCACCAAGGTCATCTCTTTTCTTCTCTTTGGGTCCTGTTGATGGTAGTCATGGAAATTCTGAATTTGGCAGTTACACGCACGCACACACGCAGTATATTTTATATATATATATATATATATATATATATATATATATATATATATATAGATATAGTAGTAAAGTGTGCCGCTTGGGATACAATTTACATTATGAAGAGAGGATATATACATTTTTATTTATTTTTGCACGATGGAAATAAGGGAATTAGCACAACACCCCAATGCCCCATTCTATTCAATTCAATTCATTGAGGGCTTATGGTAGGGGAAATAGCCAATAATGCGCTTCTGCACAAAATAACACCTGGACCTCTTTGGTGGGGAGTGGGGACGTAACAACTACAAATAAAGGTAAGAAAGCCTTCTAGCATGGAATTCTCCTTTAATTTCCTGACAAATGTATATTTTTAATTTCCTGAAAAATGAACATTTTGGAGTTATGAGGTTTCCTCCCGACAGCAGAGAAATATATAGTCTAGTCCCCGATTATAATATGACCGCGTTATTAATGATAAACCCCCCTCCCCCACGTCAGAAGATTTCTGTTTTGTCATGTTATGTCCCACTTGACATTGAATTTCCCACAGGAGAGGTAATAGCATTATTGTTTAAATAGCATTAATTCTCCAATGTCCCCTCAAACATCACCACTCTGGATCAAGTATCCATTGAATGGGTTGATTTGTATAAATATCTTGTGATAAACTTCAATGTTTAATTTCTCACAGGTTGCTACATTGGTATGCTCTCACTTACAACGCCATTCTCGGGAATTTCCCACCTTACATTTTATCTAAATTCGAAAACTCCCTCAACCTCAGATCAAAAGCTTGGCGTATATATATATATATATATATATATCGTGCCCACAACTAAATCTGAGGTTGGAGGGGGGGGGGGGGGGGGGGGGGGGGGCATGCGTTTTTTGGACCCCGGTCATGGAATGATCTACAGACCAGAGTCACCAGACTCAACCTGGCTTCTGTGATTCCCCTAGTGAGTTTTAAAAGGATTGCCATGGGCACACTTTACAGACACTGCTCCTGCTTTGACATATAGCAAATGTTGTTTCTCTAGTTTTTTTTTCTTTCGTTTATTAGCTAATTGTGTTGCTTAGTTTTTATATTAGCCTTTTATTGGTCACTATTAGACATTCCTGTTTCTCTTTGAGCTTCTTCGGCAGAGGGTACTGTGTTTACGAATGTTATATGTCTGTCCCTGTTATTGTCTTTTCACACTTGCAATGTGGATTTTACTGGTTAAATAAAATGTAAAATAATTGCCTACCTTCGAGTTCGTCTAGACAGCCGTCCAGTGGCCAGTGGATCTGCTGACAAAGCCTCTTCATAAACTGCTCTGCTCCCTCTGCTGTGTATTTGTCTATTATCACTTCGGCAGTGTCTATCCTGATTGCTTTATCCAGCTGGCTCCATGGCAATCCAATGGTGCCACGGCAAATGTCGTTGAACTCCACAAACATTTTGATTGTCATCCCACGCAGAGTATTCAAGATACGTTCCTCTGATGTGTCTGTGATTGGATTCTGGAATAAATGCATCTTAACAGCTCAGCTTCATTATCTTAAAAGGAACAATGGCTAATAAGATAAATATGCTTCAAAACATTATACTTGTCCTCTATAATTAAAATTTAAAAATAAAAACACTTTAAATATTTTATTTCTTTCTTAAATAGAGAATCTTTCACTCAATAGGAGTTGCTCGCGTCGCAAGTTGATGATGTCATCTGTCCATGTGTGGTCCAGCCCTATGGAATTTATGGAATGCACGTGCTAATAAAAAGGATTTAAAATATTGCTTAGATGTTCATATTAACCTCAGGAAGTATTAAGTTGTTTTTATTAGCATATGCATTCCATACATTCCATAGGGCTAGACCATATGGGCATATGACATCATCAACTTGTGACGGCAGCAGTTACTATTGAGTGAAGGATTCTCTTTTTATGAAAGAAATAAAATAATTAAGATGTTTTTATTTTTGTTGTAGAGGGCAAGTATAATGTTTTAAGGCATATTTGTCTTATTAGCCAGGGTTCCTTTTAAAGGGATTGTGACATAAAAGTAGTTTGTAATTTTTTTTAGGTTTTCTGAGCTCAATTGCAAACCTGAACTTTTAACATTCAGTAGATTTCCTGTGATCTGGGGTTTTCTGGCTCAAACAAGTGCTCTGATTTGTGATGTCACAGCCTGCAAATCCCATATATGTCAATGGGATTTGCCAGCAGATGGCACTGTTTTGCCTGTTTTCATTGCAGCTCAAAAGGCTTCCAAACCCCAGAGAAAACTCCAGACCACAGAAAATCTACTGAATGTTCAAAGTTCAGTTTTTTGGGGGTGTAATTGAGGTCATACAACTTTTTTTTTTAAATAAAAAAGAAGAAAAATTATATGAGACCTTTAGTATTAATTTATACATGTATGGTTCTAAAGTATTTATATTAATTGAATGTATGTGCATATAGAGTAGACCAACAGGTCAGTGAAAACAAAGCCATATAGAGCGTCGCAGTCCCATCTTTCCCATAAACGTTTCAGAAAGTATTTATTTAAAGACCTTTAAGCCTCAGACAAAGCCAACTCTGCTCCTGACAAATCATGGCAATAAACACAATTTGTTGGGCCGAACAAATACTACGACGCTCTAAACACATATTCATGTAGGCCTATGTTTATTATTTTTTAACTTGTGAATAATATGCGAATGTATTTGAAGATCTGTTGAAAGTATGTACAATAAAGGGGTATTTACTCGCGACCCATATATGGGTCCCAACCCAGTTTGGGAAACAGTGACTTAAATCATTGTCATCAAGTGTCTGTGTATGAAACCATGTGCATGTACATCAATGTGTGTGTTTACTGAACTAGTGACTGCTTTCAGACACAATAGCCATTGTGTTCAGTTTCTCTTCACCGTGCACATCACATACCTGATATATTTTGGGTATTTTTAAAAACCTCTCCAGTAGATCCTTCCTGTTCATCTTCTGCAGAACATTCACCATGATCTGATCTGCATTATCACCGTAATATGTGTTGATCATACCGCCGATCACACGCAAGTCCGTTGTCTGCAGACTGCTCCTTGGTATTGGATCGAGGCCTTCAAGAATAGAACGGCATCGCAGAAAAAACTTGAAAGTCCTGAGCTCGTCTATATCCAACTTCTTCAGAGTTTGATACACATGAGGTTTATATGCGGCCATGGTTGATTCCTGGTACAAACAGAGCAGGGTGTCAACATCTCAGCTTCATTCTCTTAAACTAAGCGTTGGGTGTGAAGAGACTGAACACAAGCTTTTTCATGGAATACACAATAACCTCTTAAATGACATTTAACCTCATAAACCTCTGTGAGATTGTACATCAGCTAGGTATGAGTGAGTGAGCTCACTCACACCTATACATCTAGCATACAACAATGTTGCATGGTAGATGTAAACAAGTTGTAAGTGTCATGGCCGCCCCAATGCATTTCCAATGGAAGTCACATGGTTTGACACAACATTTTTGTTTGATGCTGTTGTATGGTTTTCGGCTGTGTTTCGACTGCCCCCCCTCCCCCTCATACAACACGTTTGTCTCTTCAAACCACGTGACTCCTATTGGAAATGAATTGCGAGCTTGCAACAGTCAACAAGTCTCATGCATCAGATATACAACAACCTGTTGTGCAGGTGTGAGTGAAGCCTTAGCCAACAACAACATGCTCAACACGGGTCTTCAGTTATATTAGCTTGGTTTGATCACTGTTGTAAATAAACATAGGCCTACCTGTTGTTTTTACAGTTTGAGATTCCACAAATTGTCCACTAGATGGCGAACTTTAAACACCTAAGAGAAGAGGGGGGAGGAAGACAAAGTTGAAACTGTACTGTACAGAAATACAAAGGGCTTGACATTAACCTTTTGAGGCACTGAAGTAAATCTCCCATTCACTTGTCCGGGCAAAAAAGTCACTTGTCCGGAGCATGAGTACACACAAATACATTTTAAATCAACTTACTGTAAGTAGGTTTTGGTAAATACATTTTTGAATATTGGATGAATATCCAAGTTAATAGCCCTGTCTGTGATCTGTCGCAAGCCTGATCAATTTGTATGAGTCGGGACTATTCAAAGTATATAGGCCTCAATAGGAATTAGGCCTACAGTGTTTTGTTCTTTGTCACAATCTGTACATTTAAGGTTTACAAAAAGGACATGAGACAGTGAAAGTGATCAAGACACTATGACAACATTTAACAATAATAAGCAAGACTTTCAAATTCAAATACTGTAGACACAAAAATCAAGTCAAATCAAAAAGACGAGACAAGACAAAAAATAATGGAAACAAAAAAAATAAAATGATAGTAGGAAACAAAAAATATATAATCTTACTGAATTCTTTCAGGGAGCCACCCAGCAAGCATCTGATTCTTTCCAATTTGACATAGTTAAGTATATCCTTTATCCTATGTAGGAGAGACAGACAGTAGGACAGCTGAGGGAGACAGTGTAGGAGAGACAGAGAGTAGGACAGCTGAGACAGACAGTGTAGGAGAGACAGACAGTAGGACAGCTGAAAGACAGACAGTGTAGGAGAGACAGACAGTAGGACAGCTGAGAGGGAGACAGTGCAGGAGAGACAGACAGTAGGACAGCTGAGAGGGAGACAGTGTAGGAGAGACAGACAGTAGGACAGCTGAGAGGGAGACAGTGTAGGAGAGACAGACAGGACAGCTGAGAGGGAGACAGTGTAGGAGAGACAGACAGTAGGACAGCTGAGAGGGAGACAGTGTAGGAGAGACAGACAGTAGGACAGCTGAGATGGAGACAGTGTAGGAGAGACAGACAGCAGGACAGCTGAGAGGGAGACAGTGTAGGAGAGACAGACAGTAGGACAGCTGAGAGGGAGACAGTGTAGGAGAGACAGACAGTAGGACAGCTGAGAGGGAGACAGTCAGCAGGACAGCTGAGAGGGAGACAGTGTAGGAGAGACAGACAGTAGGACAGCTGAGAGGGAGACAGTGTAGGAGAGACAGACAGCAGACAGCTGAGAGGGAGACAGTGTAGGAGAGACAGACAGCAGGACAGCTGAGATGGAGACAGTGTAGGAGAGACAGACAGCAGGACAGCTGAGAGGGAGACAGTGTAGGAGAGACATACAGCAGGACAGCTGATAGGGAGACCGTGTAGGAGAGACAGACAGGACAGCTGAGAGGGAGACAGTGTAGGAGAGACAGACAGTAGGACAGCTGAGAGGGAGACTGTGTAGGAGAGACAGACAGTAGGACAGCTGAGATACAGACAGTGTAGGAGAGACAGACAGTAGGACAGCTGAGAGACAGACAGTGTAGGAGAGACACAAGTCTATCCGAATGTTGAGCCCATCATAACATTTCCAAGAACTACATTTTGAAATTGAATTGAAATATAGATAGATAGATAGATAGATAGATAGATAGATAGATAGATAGATAGATAGATAGATAGATAGATAGATAGATAGATAGATAGATAGATAGATAGATAGATAGATAGATAGAAATAATTAACACTGAGGTTTTGATACATTTTGATTTCCACTAAACTAATGGTGCCTTAGGCTATAGAATGTGGTACAGTAGTTACTGTACTAGAATAGAACAATTTCAAATAGTACAGTAGATATTATTGGGCGTCTTACTGGTTATTAATGAGTAAATATTTTAAGCATAACATTAACAACGCTGGTTAACAAACTGCCCTCCCACTCTGGGCGTTTGTTGTACATCAAAGCCTTCTACAAAAACCTAGGTGTTTGTAAAGATGATTTTAAACTGGCAGTGGTAACAACTGAGGAGGTACTTAAAAGACTGAGTGCCCTTCAACCCCACAAGGCCACTGGCCATGACAATATTCCCTCCACATTTCCCAGAGACTCAGCCATCTCTATAGCTCCAATCATCACATAAACCTCCATCAAACAGGGACAGCTCCCCCAAGATTTCAAATTGGCCAAAGTAACCCCCCTGCACAAGAAAGGGAGCGAATTAGACTCCGGCAACTACCGCCCTATTTCTATTCTTAGCTCCATCTCGAAAGTGATATAAATAATAATACAAATAGTCTATGAACAGGATGAAAAGTAATTTGTACAAAAATAATGTACAAATTCCAATCTGGCTTCAGAACATCCCACACCACTGACACATGCCTCCTCTATTTGAGTGACCATATCAAACACGAGGTGGATGCTGGCAAATACTGTGGCATGGTCATGCTGGACCTCCAAAAGGCTTTTAACACCGTGAACCACTCTATACTGGTTACCAAGCTAAAAGCAATTGGTTTTGATAGCACATCAGTGGGCTGCATGCAATCCTACCCAGTGAGCCATGGCGTTCCACAAGGAAGCATAGAGACACACGGGGACTACAAATTCCACGCCCCCAAATGAGACAGCGTCCCCACTTCTGGTCCGTTTCAACTGTGTACTGCAGCTGCCAATGCAATCCCTATGAGAGGCATCATAAAATACCCTTATTTCACTGGTTCATTACTGAGGCTGTAGCGATTTATTTTGTGTTCGAATAATGTGTCCCATATGTTTTATTTGTCCTTTTTAATGTCATATACCTGCCATCTCAATATACAACCCACAATGTACTATAATATACTCCATAAGATTGTAAAGACTGCTAGCATCGGATATATTGAAGTTTCCCTGACGTATGATTTGTACGTCACGCATTAATCCTTATAAATACCGCTAGATGCGGCATTCCCCAGCGACGGATCGAGCGACCACGACGAGCGTGACAGAGTCCAGCGTTGTAAACGGTTAAACGGCCGGTCTTCATCATGCCTAAAGTGTGCTGCGTTCCTCTTTGTAAAAACAACAAAGAAAAAAAACCCAGACTTATGTCACAGTGAAAATAGCCTTGAAACTTATGATAGTCAGTCATGACGCAACTTCACCCTGTCTTTAGTGCCTTGCTACATTTACAACGTTTAAGTGTAGGCTACATAAGCGTTCAGATTTCAAATATAAAGTGCTCTTCCCCGGAGCTACGGATGTTATACATTTGCACGTTTATTAGCACCCGTGTAGTCCTTATATTGTTCAATAAAAAGCATTTTTATCCGACGGCTGGACAATTTCAAATCTTTTCGCTATATGCTTTCAATACGTGCCCTTATCGGTTGGGAGGTGTATTGCACTCATGCATTATTATAACCTTTATAGAAAATGGTCACCGATCGGATTAAAATGCATTTTCTTGAACAATACGGGATGCACGGCTGTTAATAGCCGCCCATTCAAAATTCTAACATCCGTGTCCCCGGGGGTGAGCACTTTATAGGCTATTTGAAATCTGAACGTTTACAAATGCACATAACTTAGCCAGGCGCTCAAAACAAGGCAAGTCACGCCACGACGCACGTGAAGGACGAGCGTCATGTGAACCATTAATCTTATCCTACTGAATATGATATAGATTGACAATATCAAGAAGTCAGGCAAAATCATCTGAGGAGCATATGCTGCTATATAGGATTACACAGACTGAAATTGACTTCCTTGAAAAGTAAATTATTATATTATTCTTCATGCATGAAGCTCCCAATTCCCGTGAAATTGCAATATATGGGCTATATAAATAAATACCCCATATATTGTAATATGTATTAAAACTGTAATACATAAGATAGATTCTAATTGATATTTTATTATCTATAAACCTGGAGAATCCACTAGATAGTTGACAATGGATATGTCACTCCTGGCCATTTAGTTGGGTCATTTTCCCAACTACTTTTAGGCAAATCATATGGACAAATTGATAATCCAACAAGTTTTATTTTTTCTTTGTATAAAGAATTCATATACGCCTGCATGTTCACACCATGCACCACAAATACGGATAATGTATCTTCAAACTCGGCGGCGCTTGGAACGTCACTTATAAGCGACAGGTAATCAGTCTGTCAACTCAGCTCTGCTCCGTTAACATTATGGGTAACTCATTCAAGTGGTAAATTAAATGTGAAACAAGTCATCTATTGAGAAAACAAAAAAATATGTTGACAAAGACACGTCATACATTTGGAAACATATTTTTATTCAAATCAATATGGTCTTCAGTTCATGTTGTATTATTTTAAAAGTAGGCTAACTACAGTGGAATTTCAATTGACTTCTATGGGCTGGCATGCAGTACACTGGTCTAACGGACCAGAAGTGGGGCCGCTGTCTCATTTGGGGGCGTGGAATTTGTAGTCCCCGTGTGTCTCTATACTAGGGCCTTTACTGTTCCTAATATATGTAAACGACATGACATCAGCTTGTGACTGCAACTTGTTCCTGTTCACAGATGACTCGGCACTGCTAGTCTCGGACAGAAACAAACTGCAGGTTGAAAAGGCCCTCAGCTCTGAACTCGGTAGTATCTGAACCTGGCTCGCTGATAACAAACTATCTTTACACCTGGGAAAAACTGAATCCATTCTCTTTGGATTGAATAGTAATCTCAGCCAGGCAGATGGCTTCTTGGTTAGAGTGGGTGACAATATTATCACACGAAAAGATGAGGTACGTATTTCCTGTAGGCGGAGACGACAAATATGCGGTGTAAACTCGCAGGTCTTCTACTACATTGAATGGTAGAGTGAATGATTAGGTAGGTAGGTTAGTCTGCTCAAACGTTACTCTTTTACCTGCTTTTTTCAAGATTCCCAGAACATCGGTATGGACCTGTGTAGTTTGTGGCTGCTCCAACAGTAGTGGCAACATTCAACTTTGGAGAAAAACAGTCACATGTCAAAAAATACACCGTGGTGGCTGAGACCAGAGCCGTTAGTCTGGTAGGAAGGAGGGGGTCCCATGCACCCGAAAGATATATTTTTAACCTACCTTTTTATAATCCTTAAGGTGTCTATGAATTTTGATGTTCTCCGAGCTAATTATTGTCCCAAATATGTTTTTTTAACCAGTGTCCGTCCTGGATTTTAGGCTGTGAAAAATAGAAACTTTAAACCAACATAGCTCCTGAACTATACATCTGACAGAAACCATTCACCCCATTTCATGTTTGTCTTTGCATGATGAAACAAAATAATAATTAACCTAAACTGGATCACAACAACTCCTCCCCCATGCACCCTATTGATATATTTTTTCTAACATTTAAATTTTTACAATCTTCAAGATGTATAGTACACAAATGCTGATGTTCCCCACTTGAAATATTTAGTTGGGTTGTTTATAGCAGTTCCTTGACCGCGGAGAGCAAAGGTCCATTTCTCAATGGATGTCATCTAGGGGGTTTATTAAACAAATTTGGCCGGAGTAGTAGATGCAGAACAGTGGTCTCATGCAGCTATAGATAAAGCACAGTGGTCTCATGCAGCTATAGATAAAGTACAGTGGTCTCATACAGCTATAGATAAAGTACAGTGGTCTCATACAGCTATAGATAAAGTACAGTGGTCTCATGCAGCTATAGATAAAGTACAGTGGTCTCATACAGCTATAGATAAAGTACAGTGGTCTCATGCAGCTATAGATACAGTACAGTGGTCTCATGCAGCTATAGATAAAGTACAGTGGTCTCATACAGCTATAGATAAAGTACAGTGGTCTCATGCAGCTATAGATAAAGTACAGTGGTCTCATGCAGCTATAGATAAAGTACAGTGGTCTCATGCAGCTATAGATACAGTACAGTGGTCTCATGCAGCTATAGATAAAGTACAGTGGTCTCATACAGCTATAGATAAAGTACAGTGGTCTCATACAGCTATAGATAAAGTACAGTGGTCTCATGCAGCTATAGATACAGTAAAGTGGTCTCATTTTTACAACAGCCGGAAATCCAGGACGGACACAACATATGGTTAAAAAAAACATATAGGCTATGGGACAATAATTAACTCGGGGAACATCAACATTCATTAACTAGAAACCTTAAGGATTATAAAAAGGTAGGTTAGAAAAATATATCTTTCGGGTGCATGGGACCCCTCCTCCCTACCAGACTAGAGTAATGATGCATGGGACCCCCTCCTCCCTACCAGACTAGAGTAATGGTGCATGGGACCCCCTCCTCCCTACCAGACTAGAGTAATGGTGCATGGGACCCCCTCCTCCCTACCAGACTAGAGTAATGGTGCATGGGACCCCCTCCTCCCTACCAGACTAGAGTAATGGTGCATGGGACCCCCTCCTCCCTACCAGACTAGAGTAATGGTGCATGGGACCCCCTCCTCCCTACCAGACTAGAGTAATGGTGCATGGGACCCCCTCCTCCCTACCAGACTAGAGTAATGGTGCATGGGACCCCCTCCTCCCTACCAGACTAGAGTAATGGTGCATGGGACCCCCTCCTCCCTACCAGACTAGAGTAATGGTGCATGGGACCCCCTCCTCCCTACCAGACTAGAGTAATGGTGCATGGGACCCCCTCCTCCCTACCAGACTAGAGTAATGGTGCATGGGACCCCCTCCTCCCTACCAGACTAGAGTAATGGTGCATGGGACCCCCTCCTCCCTACCAGACTAGAGTAATGGTGCATGGGACCCCCTCCTCCCTACCAGACTAGAGTAATGGTGCATGGGACCCCCTCCTCCCTACCAGACTAGAGTAATGGACCCCCTCCTCCCTACCAGACTAGAGTAATGGTGCATGGGACCCCCTCCTTCCTACCAGACTAGAGTAATGGTGCATGGGACCCCCTCCTTCCTACCAGACTAGAGTAATGGTGCATGGGACCCCCTCCTTCCTACCAGACTAGAGTAATGGTGCTGGGGACCCCCTCCTCCCTACCAGACTAGAGTAATGGTGCATGGGACCCCCTCCTTCCTACCAGACTAGAGTAATGGTGCATGGGACCCCCTCCTCCCTACCAGACTAGAGTAATGGTTGAGACGAAGCAGTGAAAGGTCCTGAAAGATACATAACAATTTAGGCATTTAGCAGACGTTCTTAAGCGATTTACACTAAGCAAGAACAAAAATCATGGCAATACATCGCATATATAAAAAGTAGTTATCATGAAACGTGCGTAAGCTAAGAACGTAACAGTGGAATATCGATATAATGAAACTATAGGATCCCGATCGTGCTTTGAGCGGTCAGGCACCCCACGAGCGTCAAAAATGCCCGATTATCGGCTAGTGTAAGGCCACCTTAAGTCTACAAAAAGTGCTATCTAAGGGGCTAGGGTAGTGCTACAGGCCATGGTGCTGGTGGAGTCTGAAAAGATGGTTTTTCAGACTACGGCGGAAGATTGGGAGTGAGGCTGCAGTTCTGATTGTAATGGGAAGTGCATTCCATAGTTTTGGAGCCAGAAGGGAGAAGAGTTTGGGTGGAACATAACGTCAGTCTTACCCAATCTTTCTGTTGTATGAACACAAGGCTGCTGTACTTTATACCTCATCCTAAGCATTTAAAGTATAGGCTACTATTGATCAGTATAAACTCACCTGTGCAGTAGAAGTCTCTATGGTTGAGGAGAGAAGAGAAACAATCGGGAAGGAGCTGCTTTATATTTCTGACACACACACACACACACACACACACACACACACACACACACACACACACACACACACACACACACACACACACACACACACACACACACACACACACACACACACACACACACACACACACACACACACACACACACACATTGGACCATTTTTGTTTTTGGGATCATCAAAATATGTATAGGCCAAAAATCCAAACTTAAAAAAATAAAAATAAACGTAGGGTTGTGTGTGTTTGCGTGCCCAATTTCACCTAACTCATTTAATTGAGCATTAATGTTCCATAAATGTTCTTATGTCACTACCCATCTCCCTCAATGCCTCATGAAAAAATGAAACAGAAAAACTGTACATGTGCACAAAGTGCACATGCACGCACTACAGTGGGGACATGCGACAGGCCAACAGCACGCACACCAAGGCCCATGCACCCTGCTCGATCATGATTGGTGGAAGGCCCCTCTCTATCCTGATTGGATGAAGGCTGGGCCACCTAGCCAAAAACGAAACCTAAGGGTTTTTTTACCCCCAGGGGTTAACTGGGGACAAGGAGGAACTCCTTATATGGTCAGCACACTCTATAGTAGGGAGGATTATCACAACAAAACAAAACATAAGTGATATTTGAATTAAGTGAAATCACTGAATATACCTTTAATGTTCCATAAATGTTCTTGTTATGTCACTATAGCCATCTCCCTCAATGCCTCATGAAAAAATGAAACAGAAAAACTGTACATTTGTCTCAGAATTAGGTAGTTAAGACCTTATGTAGATTTTACATTCTCTTTTTTGTATTTGTGGAAATTCACTATGGGCTACTATTGATCAGTATAAACTCACCTGTGCAAGTATTAGTCTCTATGGTTGAGGAGAGAAGAGAAACAATCGGGAAGGAGCTGCTTTATATTTCTGACCACACCCAGCCTGCGTGCGCACGCGCACACGCGCGCGCACACACACACACACACACACACACACACACACACATAGTCTAGGGGAAGGATTGCGACATAGTGTTGGAAAGTGAAATGTAATTGTTCTTCGTTTAGGTTATTTAATTTATACTTTGCATGATTTTACAGATACAATGTAGTTTTCAAAACATGATTTCTTTAAGACATGATTAACATTAATCCCTCGGTTACCTTTTCTGAACTTTGGACGGTGGTATTAAAACTATAGGGTCCCTTCCAGGTTATATTCCACTCTCCATAGGAATGATAGGACGCAGCTTTACCAGTGAGACCCGCGGGGTCACTTGAGAGTTGATGAGATGTTTCAAAGATGCATAAAGTTGCCGTAGGAGACCGCGGAAACGTGTGCGAACTTGCGAAGCAGCGTTGCCGTTAGTGTTGGCTTCTCTGAAATTCTAGTCTCCTCCTTGACTTCCCATGTCCCGCCTGGCCGCCTCCCGAACCGCGACTGGCTAGCTGGCCTGCACGTCTATAGTTACTGCCGCTGATTGGCCGACCTCGTACATGCTGGATGTTTTTAATGCTGTTGTGTCGTGGGTCTATTTAATAACTAGTCTCCGGTTATGGCCCGATCTTAGCTTTGTTAATTCATTTCAAAATAAGAAAGAGGACGACATGTTTCCTCTTTAAAACTGTGTTCCTCCTAAAAATGTAGATAGACTACAGCAGATACAGAGGTGTTAGCCATTTCCACAACAAATTCATCATTAAAGGGGAATACCACTCATTTTCAACATTTTACTATGTCATTAATAATACCTTAGTGCTGTGATTCACCACATCTTGATCAAGATGTGATTCACCATGTTAATGATTTTTTTTCAGAGGGTGAATTAAACTGTGTCTGGTGAACAGTTTAAATGCCAAAGCAAAAGAGGATTTCTATAAGGGACGACGTTTAAGACACGCTCCATAGCGTGTACGCATACTTACTGTAATTTACAATAGGCCCACAATGGAGCTACGCTCTCTGGCTTTGTATGTTACATGTGTAATTGTCTTCATCAATCAATCATTCAGCTCCCGATTTCAATACAGTAATACATTCAAGTCCATAGTAGTAGGTGCATTATAAAGAGAACAAATAATAAAACGGTTGAATGAATCTTGATGAATCTTCACCAAAAAGTAGATTAGATTTTATTTTACATAATCATGTACATTTTATTACAAGATACATTCAAGTGAATTCAATTCATAATCATTTAAAAAAACAATAGGAAACATTAAATTAAATATTAAGATCTTTGATTTACATTGTTAAGTTGTAATCCAACAAAGCTAACGCCAACAGACAGGCTAGCGTGTCATTAGGCTAGTGTGACGCGCTGTCCAGGTTGAAAGGCGACTGAGGTCTGCACATCTTCTCCTGTGCCACCGAATGCTTCGTACCTAGAGAAAGATAAACAAATAAATAAATGTAAACATGTTGGTTTCTCCTGTACCACCGAATGCTTCGTAACTAGAGAAAGATACACAAATAAATGTAAACATGTTGGTTTCTCCTGTACCACCGAATGCTTCGTACCTAGAGAAAGATACACAAATAAATGTAAACATGTTGGTTTCTCCTGTACCACCGAATGCTTCGTAACTAGAGAAAGATACACAAATAAATGTAAACATGTTGGTTTCTCCTGTACCACCGAATGCTTCGTACCTAGAGAAAGATACACAAATAAATGTAAACATGTTGGTTTCTCCTGTACCACCGAATGCTTCGTAACTAGAGAAAGATACACAAATAAATGTAAACATGTTGGTTTCTCCTGTACCACCGAATGCTTCGTACCTAGAGAAAGATACACAAATAAATGTAAACATGTTGGTTTCTGCTGTACCACCGAATGCTTCGTACCTAGAGAAAGATACACAAATAAATAAATAAATGTAAACATGTTGGTTTCTCCTGTACCACCGAATGCTTCGTACCTAGAGAAAGATACACAAATAAATGTAAACATGTTGCATTATAAAGAGAACAAATAATAAAACGGTTGAATGAATCTTGATGAATCTTCACCAAAAAGTAGATTAGATTTTATTTTACATAATCATGTACATTTTATTACAAGATACATTCAAGTGAATTCAATTCATAATCATTTAAAAAAACAATAGGAAACATTAAATTAAATATTAAGATCTTTGATTTACATTGTTAAGTTGTAATCCAACAAAGCTAACGCCAACAGACAGGCTAGCGTGTCATTAGGCTAGTGTGACGCGCTGTCCAGGTTGAAAGGCGACTGAGGTCTGCACATCTTCTCCTGTGCCACCGAATGCTTCGTACCTAGAGAAAGATAAACAAATAAATAAATGTAAACATGTTGGTTTCTCCTGTACCACCGAATGCTTCGTAACTAGAGAAAGATACACAAATAAATGTAAACATGTTGGTTTCTCCTGTACCACCGAATGCTTCGTACCTAGAGAAAGATACACAAATAAATGTAAACATGTTGGTTTCTCCTGTACCACCGAATGCTTCGTAACTAGAGAAAGATACACAAATAAATGTAAACATGTTGGTTTCTCCTGTACCACCGAATGCTTCGTACCTAGAGAAAGATACACAAATAAATGTAAACATGTTGGTTTCTCCTGTACCACCGAATGCTTCGTAACTAGAGAAAGATACACAAATAAATGTAAACATGTTGGTTTCTCCTGTACCACCGAATGCTTCGTACCTAGAGAAAGATACACAAATAAATGTAAACATGTTGGTTTCTGCTGTACCACCGAATGCTTCGTACCTAGAGAAAGATACACAAATAAATAAATAAATGTAAACATGTTGGTTTCTCCTGTACCACCGAATGCTTCGTACCTAGAGAAAGATACACAAATAAATGTAAACATGTTGGTTTCTGCTGTACCACCGAATGCTTCGTACCTAGAGAAAGATACACAAATAAATAAATGTAAACATGTTGGTTTCTCCTGTACCACCGAATGCTTCGTACCTAGAGAAAGATACACACATAAATGTAAACATGTTGGTTTCTGCTGTACCACCGAATGCTTCGTAACTAGAGAAAGATACACAAATAAATGTAAACATGTTGGTTTCTCCTGTACCACCGAATGCTTCGTACCTAGAGAAAGATACACAAATAAATAAATGTAAACATGTTGGTTTCTCCTGTACCACCGAATGCTTCGTACCTAGAGAAAGATACACAAATAAATGTAAACATGTTGGTTTGTGCTGTACCACCGAATGCTTCGTACCTAGAGAAAGATACACAAATAAATGTAAACATGTTGGTTTCTGCTGTACCACCGAATGCTTCGTAACTAGAGAAAGATACACAAATAAATGTAAACATGTTGGTTTCTCCTGTACCACCGAATGCTTCGTACCTAGAGAAAGATACACAAATAAATAAATGTAAACATGTTGGTTTCTCCTGTACCACCGAATGCTTCGTACCTAGAGAAAGATACACACATAAATGTAAACATGTTGGTTTCTGCTGTACCACCGAATGCTTCGTACCTAGAGAAAGATACACAAATAAATGTAAACATGTTGGTTTCTCCTGTACCACCGAATGCTTCGTAACTAGAGAAAGATACACAAATAAATAAATGTCAACATGTTGGTTTCTCCTGTACCACCAAATGCTTCGTAACTGGCCTAAAATCTGAACCCCCCCCCCAACCCCTTTTTCCCCTCACTGTATATGTTTCTTTTCCCTTTTTACCTCCCTTATGATGAATTCCTGTTCTGTTCTTTGACTATATATAGAAGTGTCTATTTGTACATCTCTAAATGTTTTGATGAATTGAACAAGGTGGACCCTCTTGTAAACAAGTGTAATGCTTAATTGGGTCGTCCACTCACAGTTAACAGTCTTTGTATTGAGTTTGTGCTTGAAATGTACTGTAATTCTGCAAACTCTTAATAAATATTTCAATCAATCAATCAAAACCTAGAGAAAGATACACAAATAAATGTAAACACGTTGGTTTCTCCTGTACCACAGATTACCGAATGCTTCATATTACGATACAATATTACTTTTTTATCAGCTCCCACAGACATTTGTCTTGCGTCCCAGCAGCTATGTATGCAACACATATACTGTAATACACACATTTGACTTAACACACAGAAACAAAACTAAACTAAACACATGCATAAACACATGAAAGACGAGAGCCGTGTCCGTGGCTCGGCGTAACCCTGGCCAGACTCCCTCCTAAAGCTAGCAAAATAAACTAGAATAAAACAGTACAGTAGTGCATCCCGTGGATGCAGAGGCCGTTGTTTTATTGCGCCCCTTAAGGATGCTAATATACAGCTTGGTTACAAAATGTAAACAGCTCGTGTTCATATTTGGAAGCCTCGGTAATGTCCATAAGTCAGTCGTGAGAGGCCTGCAGATTGCAGGAATGCCCAATAAGCCAAGAGCTAAGGCATTGGCAAAAGTCTGTTCAGTGTCTGTGATAATTTTGCAGTCGCAACATATGGATTTTTTTTTTATGTAAACACTGCATTTGTTAATATTGGTCGTTGTTGTCTCCGTTAAATGCAGAGCGACTTCACTGTTTCAGCTGAGAACTAGATCTTGTCCGTTTTAAATTTCAATGATCTGTTTTTATTGTATACATTTTTGTGTGGACCCCAGGAAGACTAGCGACCACTTTGTGGTCTAATAAAGAATAAAGACAGAAAAAAGGCAATGCTTCCTGACTGTACCCGTGATCTGTATCCTGAAACACTTGTCGTCGAGTTTCCCAAATTTGGTGCGTCTACTACCGATAGTGTTCAAGAATGTCTTCTTAAATGTGAACACAAATAAAGATGTTAAATGTGTGCGTGTCCCGTTTATACACATGTGTTATTGTACGCAATAACTTTGCACATTCTCAGAGTTATGGAAGTCCTTGAAATACATTAAAAAAAATGTTTTTGTTTTTGGGGTACTCACAGGTTGCTGTACGAGGTCCAGTCAGCCTTGCTGAGCGAGGGTCTGGTGGTCAGCAGGGCTGAGGTCAGATGAGACTGACTGAGCAGCAGGCCTGATCCACTGGACACTGGAGTCACCTGATGACCACTGTCCTGCAGACCCTGCAACACACACACACACACACACACACACACACACACACACACACACACACACACACACACACACACACACACACACACACACACACACACACACACACACACACACACACACACACACAAAAACTGGTTATATGGACTTCGAACAAAGTAGAACATAAAAATAGGGTTTACATTTTGCCACTTGTCTGAGCACGGCAACCACCCCTGTAGACCAGAAATCACACAGGCTGGCTATTATTTTTTAAATCGTGAAAATGTGTGCAAAATTCATTGATATATATTCTAATGTTTTGAACTCATATCTTTGCTTCTAGGGGGTCCCTGGAACAACATATTTTCAGATGGGGGGGGGGGGGGGTCGGCTGCCAATTACATTTTAATATTTGGGGTCCTTGACTTAAAAAAGATTGAGCACCACCAGAAAACCGTTTGGAAGGATTTAGAAGACATTTTGTAGAATCGCGTCCTCAGGTTTTAACCCATTTAGGCCTGACGTCGAAATTAAAAAAAAAAGTCTTCTGAAAGAATATATATTCAAAGATTTGTGCTGCATTTTCACGATTTTAAAAAAATAGCAGACCTACACGCTTGTAGATCTGCTATTTTTCAACAGCTAAAGTATAACATAATGCTTTAAAACACCAAAAGGGGTTCCCGCCCCAAAATGGGTTAATTAAAGTGTTAACTCACATGGTCTCTCCTGTGGCTGATCTTGATGGTTCTGATCTCCTGCTGCAGTCTCTCCATCTGCTCCGGGCTGAGCTCCTCGAAGCCCCTCTGGACCGAGGGCATGTAGGCCGGGGGGAGTCGCACCGGCAACCCTGCTGCTGTGAGCTCCTGGCTCGTGGAGTTTGGACCAGAGACGCCGCACTGAGAGTTCTGTTTTCAAAAGAAAGATGTCTCACAACCGCCATCTAGTGGCTGTCTTGTGTATGTGTGGTGCCCTCTAGTAATCATGTATTTTAAAACCCATTTAGGCCTGACATCGAAATAAAAAAAAACGTTCGCTCTGAAAAGAATATATATTCAAAGATCTGTGCCGCATTTTCACGATTTTTCAAAAATAGCAGACCTACAAGCTCGTAGCGCGCCACTCGGTGGCGCGCTATGAGCTTGTAGATCTGCTATTTTTCAATAGCTAAAGTATAACATATACATAATGCTTAGTTAAAACACCAAAACGGGTTCCCGCCCAGAATGGGTTAAAAATGTAACCGTTAAATCATTTGATGATCAGTAATACTTGCAGTGGTGGAAGAAGTACTTTTATTTTTAATGTTTTTTTTGTGGCTTTCGCCTTTATTTTATATTTTTGTATGGAGGGACAGACAGTAGGCTGACAGGAAATGGGGAGAGAGATGGGGGGGGAAGACATGCAGTAAAGGCCGTCGGGATCGGGAGTCGAACCCGCGGCACACTGCCAGACTGGATTACCAGCCAAGGTGCCTGGACCGCTGAGCCACGGCCCAGGCCAGAAGTACTACTTTTAATGAAGTAAAAGTGTCAGTACTACAATATACTGTGAAAAGCAACATGCCTGTATTCAAAATCTCACTTGAGTAAAAGTATAATCCCCCCCCCCCCCCCCCCCCCACTTTTTCCCTCACTGTATATGTTTCTTTTCCCTTTTTACCTCCTTTATGATGAATTCCTGTTCTGTCCCTTGTCTGTATAGAAGTGTCTATTTGTACGTCTCTAAATGTTTTTGATGAATTGAACATGGTGGACCCTATTGGAAACAAGTGTAATGCTTAATTGGGTCGTCCACTCAGTTAACAGCCTTTGTATTGAGTTTGTGCTTGAAATGTACTGTAATTCTGCAAACTGTTAATAAATATTTCAATCAATCAATCAATGGTGTACTAAATGGCCTAAATTGTGGTATTGGTATCAAAATATGCTTAGTTTTATTAGAGATTCTGAACATACTACAGCTAATTATTTTTAATCGTACAATCTTCGTTATAGGCAGATTTATTTTAAACAAGATTACAAAAAAAAAAACATATTTAGATTTGTATTATCGTGAGAAGAACAATGGCTTCCATTATTGCATTGCAACTTTTCAGGAATAGAAAGCCTGCAGTTACTAGTATTAGCTTGGATTCCCCATCGATGATGTCACTGGTGGACGCGTTTCTGAACTGCCCACAGCCCTTCCATATGAGACACAGACCGAGTAGAAAACAATTGTGGCATTTTATCATGAACATTAACCCATTTTGGTGTTTTAACTATTGAAAAATAGCAGATCTACAAGTTCATAGTGCGGCACTCGGTGCCGCGCTATGAGCTTGTAGATCTGCTATTTTTGAACATTTGTGAAAATGTGCCTCAAATCTTTGAATATATATTATTACAGACTTACAGAGTGAACATTTTAACTCATATCTTTGCTTCTGTGGGGTCACTGGAAGAACATATTTTCAGATGGGGGGTCGGAGGCATATTACATATAATTTTTGGGGTTCTTGACATGAAATATTGAGCACCACTGATACAGAAACATAAGGTTTTTCAGAAAACTGTCAGGATTTTGAAGACATTTTTAAAATTTCGACGTCAGGCCTAAACGGGTTAATGAGGACCAATAAAGGGTAGCATGTATAAAGTGAATGATAAACCGAGTGGCAAAGTCAGTTTAATGTCGTTTAACGTTGTTTAATGCAATCGGATAGGACTTTTCTGTGTGGACATCCACACAGAAAAGTAAAACTACTTTTCTACTACTTTTCTGTCAAGGCCAGAAAAGTAGTTTTTTTGCCACTCAGTAGGCGTTCCTGCATAACTGGTGTGCCCGCACTTTTTTGACTCGAGAACTACTTTTAACAGTTTGACGCCATACCCCGCGGAACCCGCCTTTTAATCAAATGTGACAAAATTTGACTGAGGGACTGCCATTGGATTTTTTTTTTTTTTTTCGGTTCACTTCTGTGGTCTCTAACATTACACCTAGCTACATGTTTGGGCATTTATTTCATATTTACATGTCGATTTCAGCTCTGACACTTATTTCAGACATGCTTTAGTATGTGAAGAGTCTGCCTGTGATATTAACTCATTTTGAAAAAAAAGAAGAAAAAAAAAGGTTTTTCTCCTCTGGTGAAAAGCTGTAATTTGCGCGATGGCAGGCTCTAGGTCAAATCTGGTCACAAATATCCAACGCTGCCGACATTGTTTTATTACCTTTGGAGCATACGCTGAAGTATTTGCAGCTTTCAACCACGAAAACCATGACAATGCGAAAGAAACCAAAGTGCAGAGCAAGTTGTAGTCCAAACAAACCCCCCGTCCACTTGCATTGGGCTCAATTTCCCAGAAGCCCTAGCAGCCCAGATGATGACTTGATTTCCGGTTTCGTCATCATAACGCGACGGCCTCGTCATCAGGTCCCGGATAAATGCGCTGTTTATTTTTAATTATTTTAAAACAGAGAATTAAACGCATTAAACAAATAGCGGGAATAGCGTATTATGCAGCGGCGGAACACTGGATCAAACAATTAGCGGCACTAGGACTGTTAAACTGAGCAGCTCAACAAGATCTACCCACCCACAAACATATTATCCCATTGCTGTTTAATAGTTTTAAACCGTTACCTGAGGCGTTAGATATAAGACAAACACTTAACATGGGAAATAGAAGGGCAACATGGAATTGGCATAGGTTTTTTTTACTTTGTAATGTTTGTCTGCAACACTCTTGAAAACAATGTATTGCTTTGTGGGTTTGAGCTGACGGGTCCTTTTTATGTCATGTATCAATCAAGTCACCTTAACACAATCAGTGCCGGAAGTCCTTCAAAATAGGAGCTCTGGGGTGCCGGAACAACATGGCCGATTTTACTCGGAAACCCATGACCCGGAAACAATCCACAAAAAAAAAAGTTTACTTTACATAGCTAGCTTACATTGCGATCGTTTTAATTTATACGATATATGACCCAAAAAGCGTTTATATTTTGCGGGAGAGACGGATGAGGAGCAGAAATGAAGCGCCAGTATATCGATCCGTTCAACACCACAGAGAGCGCCCTGGATTAGGAGAGACGAGTCATTCTTTCCGCCGCGCTAACGGCTATGTCAATGATAAGCTAACAATTGCCTAGCATACGGTAGCCGAAAGGCGAACTGACAAATTAAAAAAAGGAAAAAATTCAGAATATTCTTATCTCGCCCCGTAGCATTGAGGATGCGCTAAGACGTGTGAGGACGTCGGATGTACGCGTCGATTGGGACCCCTAGGACGTGCTGACACGTCGGATGGACGGAAACGGTTAATGTGTTCCCAAACATGGTCTCACCCGTCCAGACAGCGATACGGTGGCGTTGTTGTTGTTGTTCCCCCCCGGCTCCGACTCGTAGGAGCTTCCGAAGTAGAGCCTCCACAGGTTGCTGCGCTGGAGCTCCGCCTCCGGATGCCGCTGGTCCGCCCCAGGCCCCGCCCCCGACTCCGCCTCCCCGGCAGAGTCGTCCGATCCGCTGCTGTGGTTCAGGAAGACCATGGAGCCCAGGCTCATGTCGCTGTCTGACCCCGACGTCAACTCCTGGACGCCCCAAAACGGAGAACAAAGATGACATGTGGGTACCTTGTGGGTACCATGTGTACGGAGCAGTAGTTATCGTGGATTTAACCCATTTTGACCTGAGATCAGATTCTAAAAATGTCTTCTACATCCTGACAGTTTTCTGAAAAAGCTATGTTTCTATGTCAGTCGTTCTTCGATTTTTCAAAAAATAGCAGACCTACAAGCTCGTAGCGCGCCACCGAGTGGCGTGCTACGAGCTTGTGTGTGAGATGTGTGTGATGTGAAATGTGATGAAAAATGATAGTCACTTTCAGTAGTAGAGCACTGTAGAGGGGAGCTGTGTGTGTCTGTGACCGTTCCCAGGTGATGATGGTCGTTGATACTCATCAAGGAAGGCAATTATGTTTCTGCACTGTCAAAAGTAATGTTAACGTAGTAGGAAGATAAATTATATAAAATTAAAAAAACGTTTATATCGTGAAAAATCGTATCGTGAACCTCATATCGTACTACGAATCGTATCGTGAGTTGAGTGAATCGTTACATGCCTAGTCAAGACCAAATGAGTGATTTGTGAAAGTGCGAACGAACGCCAGAGCGCACAACCAAACATAAAATGCTCTCTTCTCCATAGACTCCACTAGTCCCTCCCTAACATTCTCTTCTCCACAGACTCCACTAGTCCCTCCCTAACATTCTCTTCTCCACAGACTCCACTAGTCCCTCCCTAACATTCTCTTCTCCACAGACTCCACTAGTCCCTCCCTAACATTCTCTTCTCCACAGACTCCACTAGTCCCTCCCTAACATTCTCTTCTCCACAGACTCCACTAGTCCCTCCCTAACATTCTCTTCTCCACAGACTCCACTAGTCCCTCCCTAACATCTTCTCCACAGACTCCACTAGTCCCTCCCTGACATTCTCTTCTCCACAGACTCCACTAGTCCCTCCCTAACATCTTCTCCACAGACTCCACTAGTCCCTCCCTAACATCTTCTCCACAGACTCCACTAGTCCCTCCCTAACATCTTCTCCACAGACTCCACTAGTCCCTCCCTAACATCTTCTCCACAGACTCCACTAGAGTCCCTCCCTAACATCTTCTCCACAGACTCCACTAGAGTCCCTCCCTAACATCTTCTCCACAGACTCCACTAGTCCCTCCCTAACATCTTCTCCACAGACTCCACTAGAGTCCCTCCCTAACATCTTCTCCACAGACTCCACTAGAGTCCCTCCCTAACATCTTCTCCACAGACTCCACTAGTCCCTCCCTAACATCTTCTCCACAGACTCCACTAGAGTCCCTCCCTAACATCTTCTCCACAGACTCCACTAGAGTCCCTCCCTAACATCTTCTCCACAGACTCCACTAGTCCCTCCATAACATTCTCTTCTCCACAGACTCCACTAGTCCCTCCATAACATTCTCTTCTCCACAGACTCCACTAGTCCCTCCCTAACATCTTCTCCACAGACTCCACTAGAGTCCCTCCCTAACATCTTCTCCACAGACTCCACTAGTCCCTCCCTAACATCTTCTCCACAGACTCCACTAGAGTCCCTCCCTAACATCTTCTCCACAGACTCCACTAGTCCCTCCCTAACATCTTCTCCACAGACTCCACTAGAGTCCCTCCCTAACATCTTCTCCACAGACTCCACTAGAGTCCCTCCCTAACATCTTCTCCACAGACTCCACTAGAGTCCCTCCCTAACATCTTCTCCACAGACTCCACTAGTCCCTCCATAACATTCTCTTCTCCACAGACTCCACTAGTCCCTCCATAACATTCTCTTCTCCACAGACTCCACTAGTCCCTCCCTAACATCTTCTCCACAGACTCCACTGACTAGTCCCTCCCTAACATCTTCTCCACAGACTCCACTAGAGTCCCTCCCTAACATCTTCTCCACAGACTCCACTAGAGTCCCTCCCTAACATCTTCTCCACAGACTCCACTAGAGTCCCTCCCTAACATCTTCTCCACAGACTCCACTAGAGTCCCTCCCTAACATCTTCTCCACAGACTCCACTAGAGTCCCTCCCTAACATCTTCTACACAGACTCCACTAGAGTACCTCCCTAACATCTTCTCCACAGACTCCACTAGAGTCCCTCCCTAACATCTTCTCCACAGACTCCACTAGAGTCCCTCCCTAACATCTTCTCCACAGACTCCACTAGAGTCCCTCCCTAACATCTTCTCCACAGACTCCACTAGTCCCTCCCTAACATCTTCTCCACAGACTCCACTAGAGTCCCTCCCTAACATCTTCTCCACAGACTCCACTAGAGTCCCTCCCTAACATCTTCTCCACAGACTCCACTAGAGTCCCTCCCTAACATCTTCTCCACAGACTCCACTAGAGTCCCTCCCTAACATCTTCTCCACAGACTCCACTAGAGTCCCTCCCTAACATCTTCTCCACAGACTCCACTAGAGTCCCTCCCTAACATCTTCTCCACAGACTCCACTAGAGTCCCTCCCTAACATCTTCTCCACAGACTCCACTAGAGTCCCTCCCTAACATCTTCTCCACAGACTCCACTAGAGTCCCTCCCCAACATCTTCTCCACAGACTCCACTAGAGTCCCTCCCTAACATCTTCTCCACAGACTCCACTAGTCCCTCCCTAACATCTTCTCCACAGACTCCACTAGAGTCCCTCCCTAACATCTTCTCCACAGACTCCACTAGAGTCCCTCCCTAACATCTTCTCCACAGACTCCACTAGAGTCCCTCCCTAACATCTTCTCCACAGACTCCACTAGTCCCTCCCTAACATCTTCTCCACAGACTCCACTAGTCCCTCCCTAACATCTTCTCCACAGACTCCACTAGAGTCCCTCCCTAACATCTTCTCCACAGACTCCACTAGTCCCTCCCTAACATCTTCTCCACAGACTCCACTAGTCCCTCCCTAACATCTTCTCCACAGACTCCACTAGAGTCCCTCCCTAACATCTTCTCCACAGACTCCACTAGAGTCCCTCCCTAACATCTTCTCCACAGACTCCACTAGAGTCCCTCCCTAACATCTTCTCCACAGACTCCACTAGAGTCCCTCCCTAACATCTTCTCCACAGACTCCACTAGAGTCCCTCCCTAACATCTTCTCCACAGACTCCACTAGAGTCCCTCCCTAGCATCTTCTCCACAGACTCCACTAGAGTCCCTCCCTAACATCTTCTCCACAGACTCCACTAGAGTCCCTCCCTAACATCTTCTCCACAGACTCCACTAGTCCCTCCCTAACATCTTCTCCACAGACTCCACTAGAGTCCCTCCCTAACATCTTCTCCACAGACTCCACTAGAGTCCCTCCCTAACATCTTCTCCACAGACTCCACTAGTCCCTCCCTAACATCTTCTCCACAGACTCCACTAGTCCCTCCCTAACATCTTCTCCACAGACTCCACTAGAGTCCCTCCCTAACATCTTCTCCACAGACTCCACTAGAGTCCCTCCCTAACATCTTCTCCACAGACTCCACTAGAGTCCCTCCCTAACATCTTCTCCACAGACTCCACTAGAGTCCCTCCCTAACATCTTCTCCACAGACTCCACTAGAGTCCCTCCCTAACATCTTCTCCACAGACTCCACTAGAGTCCCTCCCTAACATCTTCTCCACAGACTCCACTAGTCCCTCCCTAACATCTTCTCCACAGACTCCACTAGAGTCCCTCCCTAACATCTTCTCCACAGACTCCACTAGAGTCCCTCCCTAACATCTTCTCCACAGACTCCACTAGAGTCCCTCCCTAACATCTTCTCCACAGACTCCACTAGTCCCTCCCTAACATCTTCTCCACAGACTCCACTAGAGTCCCTCCCTAACATCTTCTCCACAGACTCCACTAGAGTCCCTCCCTAACATCTTCTCCACAGACTCCACTAGAGTCCCTCCCTAACATCTTCTCCACAGACTCCACTAGAGTCCCTCCCTAACATCTTCTCCACAGACTCCACTAGAGTCCCTCCCTAACATCTTCTCCACAGACTCCACTAGAGTCCCTCCCTAACATCTTCTCCACAGACTCCACTAGAGTCCCTCCCTAACATCTTCTCCACAGACTCCACTAGTCCCTCCCTAACATCTTCTCCACAGACTCCACTAGAGTCCCTCCCTAACATCTTCTCCACAGACTCCACTAGTCCCTCCCTAACATCTTCTCCACAGACTCCACTAGAGTCCCTCCCTAACATCTTCTCCACAGACTCCACTAGAGTCCCTCCCTAACATCTTCTCCACAGACTCCACTAGTCCCTCCCTAAAATCTTCTCCACAGACTCCACTAGTCCCTCCCTAACATCTTCTCCACAGACTCCACTAGAGTCCCTCCCTAACATCTTCTCCACAGACTCCACTAGAGTCCCTCCCTAACATCTTCTCCACAGACTCCACTAGAGTCCCTCCCTAACATCTTCTCCACAGACTCCACTAGTCCCTCCCTAACATCTTCTCCACAGACTCCACTAGTCCCTCCCTAACATCTTCTCCACAGACTCCACTAGTCCCTCCCTAACATCTTCTCCACAGACTCCACTAGTCCCTCCCTAACATCTTCTCCACAGACTCCACTAGAGTCCCTCCCTAACATCTTCTCCACAGACTCCACTAGAGTCCCTCCCTAACATCTTCTCCACAGACTCCACTAGAGTCCCTCCCTAACATCTTCTCCACAGACTCCACTAGAGTCCCTCCCTAACATTCTCTTCTCCACAGACTCCACTAGAGTCCCTCCCTAACATCTTCTCCACAGACTCCACTAGTCCCTCCCTAACATCTTCTCCACAGACTCCACTAAGAGTCCCTCCCTAACATCTTCTCCACAGACTCCACTAGAGTCCCTCCCTAACATCTTCTCCACAGACTCCACTAGAGTCCCTCCCTAACATCTTCTCCACAGACTCCACTAGAGTCCCTCCCTAACATCTTCTCCACAGACTCCACTAGAGTCCCTCCCTAACATCTTCTCCACAGACTCCACTAGAGTCCCTCCCTAACATCTTCTCCACAGACTCCACTAGAGTCCCTCCCTAACATCTTCTCCACAGACTCCACTAGATTCCCTCCCTAACATCTTCTCCACAGACTCCACTAGAGTCCCTCCCTAACATCTTCTCCACAGACTCCACTAGAGTCCCTCCCTAACATCTTCTCCACAGACTCCACTAGAGTCCCTCCCTAACATTTTAGTCTAGTTTATTTGTTGACGACATTGTCAGTATATTTAGTCACAGCTTTAGTCATCATGGCAAAATTTATTTTCTTCGTTTTGGTCAGTGAAAAAAGGTAGTCGACGGACACTATTTGTCATCGTTTTAGTCGACGGAATCAACACTGTCGTTCTGTACTGACCTGTGTGTTGTTGCTGACCGCTGCCAGGCTGCAGTGTGCTGTACTGACCTGTGTGTTGCTGCTGACCGCTGCCAGGCTGCAGGGTGCTGTACTGACCTGTGTGTTGCTGCTGACCGCTGCCAGGCTGCAGTGTGCCGCCTCCAGCTGTGCGTTGTACAGCAGGGCTCTCAGGTCGGCTCCGGTGAACAGCTCCGTGGCGGCGGCCAGACGCCCCAGGTCCACGTCGTCGGCCAGGGGCAGACCCAAGCTCAGAGCCCTGAGGATCTCCACACGATCCTCCTGGACACGCCGCCCCGCCAGAGGAGAGAGAGACACCCCCAGACGGTTTTGAGGCGGTTAGATAGATCCACACCAAAAGACAGTTCGAATCGAACCCTAGCTAGCATCCTTTTATGGAGGGGGAACATTTGCCGAAACTAAGCCGATCTGAAAGCTCACAACGTGTCGCGATCTACCACCTTACATCGTGTTGATGTAGCTCGACTAGTTGAATTATTTGTAAATGTATTTAAATGATTAAATGTATTTAAAAATAGTAAAATATGGCTAATGTGTTTATGGATAAGGGGCGGGCCCACGGTGTACAGGGGACGTCCTAGGAGACACAACTACTAGAAATTATATAGAGTGTTATGTTTTAAGTTGGCCTACTTTGTGTGTTTTACTGTATCACCTTTTTGTCTTTGTAAATCACTGCGTAAACTTAAATAGTTTGTTTTTCTAATAATAATACAATATTATGCGATACCATACTATGTTATTATATGGTCTGTCAGGTGGAAACCTCATATGTCTGTTACTTTATACCATACTATGTTATTATATGGTCTGTCAGGTGGAAACCTAATATGTCTGTTACTTTAAACCTAATATGTCTGTTACTTTATTATTATATCGTCTGTCAGGTGGAAACCTCATATGTCTGTTACTTTTCGGTGTTCTGTCCTCTGAGTGGGGTCGTTCAGTGACGCACTCACATCAGGACAACCCCAGCCTCTGAGTGGGGTCGGTCAGTGACGCACTCACATTAGGACAACCCCAGCCTCTGAGTGGGGTCGGTCAGTGACGCACTCACATTAGGACAACCCCAGCCTCTGAGTGGGGTCGGTCAGTGCGAGCAATCATCAGCACACCCAGGACGCAGCGCACCAGATTTCCGAACGACAACGCACAGAGTTCACTGAATTGACGAATGAGAAGAGGGCACACCAGTGTGCGAATTTCCGAACGCACCCATCGTGTGCTAAAACAGTGATCATTCTGAGCGAGTGTATGATGTTAGACGGACCAGGTCAGGGGGAGGGCAGTAGAATACAGTGAATGTATGATGTTATACAGTACAGTACAGTACAGTACAGTACAGTACAGTACAGTACAGTACAGTACAGTACAGTACAGTACAGTACAGTACAGTACAGTACAGACCAGGTCAGGGGGAGGGCAGTAGAATACAGTGAATGTATGTTAAACAGTACAGTACAGTACAGTACAGTACAGTACAGTACAGTACAGTACAGACCAGGTCAGGGGGAGGGCAGTAGAATACAGTGAATGTATGTTAAACAGTACAGTACAGTACAGTACAGTACAGTACAGACCAGGTCAGGGGGAGGGCAGTAGAATACAGTGAATGTATGTTAAACAGTACAGTACAGTACAGTACAGTACAGTACAGTACAGTACAGTACAGTACAGTACAGTACAGTACAGTACAGTACAGTACAGTACAGTACAGACCAGGTCAGGGGGAGGGCAGTAGAATACAGTGAATGTATGTTAAACAGTACAGTACAGTACAGTACAGTACAGTACAGTACAGTACAGTACAGTACAGTACAGTACAGTACAGTACAGTACAGTACAGTACAGTACAGTACATACCAGGTCAGGGGGAGGGCAGTAGAATACAGTGAATGTATGATGTTGTACAGTACAGTACAGTACAGTACAGTACAGTACAGTACAGTACAGTACAGTACAGTACAGTACAGTACAGTACAGTACAGACCAGGTCAGGGGGAGGGCAGTAGAATACAGTGAATGTATGATGTTAAACAGTACAGTACAGTACAGTACAGTACAGTACAGTACAGTACAGTACAGTACAGTACAGTACAGTACAGTACAGTACAGTACAGTACAGGTCAGGGGGAGGGCAGTAGAATACAGTGAATGTATGATGTTAAACAGTACAGTACAGACCAGGTCAGGGGGAGGGCAGTACAGGGACTTGTCCAGTCTGCCAGGTCTCAGCAGGGCCGGGTCTATCAGGTCCGGTCGACTGCTGGCCGCCAGCACATACACACCTGATAGCAAAACACACACACACACACAAAAAACAATATGTTCACTCTTAATGCTATGTATTACTGGGGTTGCCTGGTGGCTCAGCCACTTACAGTATGTATTACTGGGGTTGCCTGGTGGCTCAGCCACTTACAGTATGTATTACTGGGGTTGCCTGGTGGCTCAGCCACTTACAGTATGTATTACTGGGTTTGCCTGGTGGCTCAGCCACTTACAGTATGTATTACTGGGGTTGCCTGGTGGCTCAGCCACTTACAGTATGTATTACTGGGGTTGCCTGGTGGCTCAGCCACTTACAGTATGTATTACTGGGGTTGCCTGGTGGCTCAGCCACTTACAGTATGTATTACTGGGGTTGCCTGGTGGCTCAGCCACTTACAGTATGTATTACTGGGGTTGCCTGGTGGCTCAGCCACTTACAGTATGTATTACTGGGGTTGCCTGGTGGCTCAGCCACTTACAGTATGTATTACTGGGGTTGCCTGGTGGCTCAGCCACTTACAGTATGTATTACTGGGTTTGCCTGGTGGCTCAGCCACTTACAGTATGTATTACTGGGGTTGCCTGGTGGCGCAGCCACTTACAGTCTGTATTACTGGGGTTGCCTGGTGGCTCAGCCACTTACAGTATGTATTACTGGGGTTGCCTGGTGGCTCAGCCACTTACAGTCTGTATTACTGGGGTTGCCTGGTGGCTCAGCCACTTACAGTATGTATTACTGGGGTTGCCTGGTGGCTCAGCCACTTACAGTATGTATTACTGGGGTTGCCTGGTGGCTCAGCCACTTACAGTATGTATTACTGGGGTTGCCTGGTGGCTCAGCCACTTACAGTATGTATTACTGGGGTTGCCTGGTGGCTCAGCCACTTACAGTATGTATTACTGGGGTTGCCTGGTGGCTCAGCCACTTACAGTATGTATTACTGGGGTTGCCTGGTGGCTCAGCCACTTACAGTACACCGATTTACAAACCATGAGTCGGGACCCATTATTGGGTCATGGACCCACTTTTATCGTAATCTTTTTTTTTATTTATTTTTTTTACTTTTTTTAACATTAAAATTATGTTTATCTGCGTGGTCATTTCTGCCATGTTGCGCAATAAACGTATTTTTTGTGTTGTCCATTGTGTTTCTCCTATGTTTGCTTTGGGCCAATAGCTGACATGATTACTAAAACTACAACATCAGTCAACCTGTCGTGACCCCAAACAGTAACAGCAGGACGCATGCTGGAGAAACAACAAAAAGACTCGGGACACTTGAAAGGTTTCTGCGGCCGCTAAAGATGAGGGGGTACCTGGAAAAATGTCTACCACAAAAGGGGTACCTGGTCCAAAAAAGTTTGGGAACCCCTAGTGTACAGTACCTTGCAGGCTGTGGTAAACAGTACATGTTGCAGTGTGAAGTGTACAGTACCTTGCAGGCCGTGGCCAGCGGTACATGTTGCAGTGTGAAGTGTACAGTACCTTGCAGGCCGTGGCCAGCGGTACATGTTGCAGTGTGAAGTGTACAGTACCTTGCAGGCTGTGGTAAACAGTACATGTTGCAGTGTGAAGTGTACAGTACCTTGCAGGCTGTGGTAAACAGTACATGGTGCAGTGTGAAGTGTACAGTACCTTGCAGGCTGTGGTAAACAGTACATGGTGCAGTGTGAAGTGTACAGTACCTTGCAGGCTGTGGTAAACAGTACATGGTGCAGTGTGAAGTGTACAGTACCTTGCAGGCTGTGGTAAACAGTACATGGTGCAGTGTGAAGTGTACAGTACCTTGCAGGCCGTGGCCAGCGGTACATGTTGCAGTGTGAAGTGTACAGTACCTTGCAGGCTGTGGTAAACAGTACATGGTGCAGTGTGAAGTGTACAGTACCTTGCAGGCTGTGGTAAACAGTACATGGTGCAGTGTGAAGTGTACAGTACCTTGCAGGCTGTGGTAAACAGTACATGGTGCAGTGTGAAGTGTACAGTACCTTGCAGGCTGTGGTAAACAGTACATGTTGCAGTGTGAAGTGTACAGTACCTTGCAGGCTGTGGTAAACAGTACATGGTGCAGTGTGAAGTGTACAGTACCTTGCAGGCTGTGGTAAACAGTACATGGTGCAGTGTGAAGTGTACAGTACCTTGCAGGCTGTGGTAAACAGTACATGGTGCAGTGTGAAGTGTACAGTACCTTGCAGGCTGTGGTAAACAGTACATGGTGCAGTGTGAAGTGTACAGTACCTTGCAGGCTGTGGTAAACAGTACATGGTGCAGTGTGAAGTGTACAGTACCTTGCAGGCCGTGGTAAACAGTACATGTTGCAGTGTGAAGTGTACAGTACCTTGCAGGCCGTGGTAAACAGTACATGTTGCAGTGTGAAGTGTACAGTACCTTGCAGGCCGTGGTAAACAGTACATGTTGCAGTGTGAAGTGTACAGTACCTTGCAGGCCGTGGTAAACAGTACATGTTGCAGTGTGAAGTGTACAGTACCTTGCAGGCCGTGGTAAACAGTACATGTTGCAGTGTGAAGTGTACAGTACCTTGCAGGCCGTGAAGTGTACAGTTACAGTATACCTTGCAGGCCCTCCACGCCGTCCAGCTGTGTGAGCAGCTAGTTGACCACGCGGTCCGTCACCCCCGTGCTGTCGTGACCCCTCCGGGGGGCCAGCGAGTCAAACTCGTCAAAGAACAGGATGCAGGGCCTGGCTGCCTGGGCCCTGGGGGGACGAGACATGACAGAGCACAGGGGGCAGCGTCGTCACCCCAGGGCCTGGCTGCCTGGTCCCTGGGGGGACGAGACATGACAGCACAGGGGGCAGCGTCGTCACCCCAGGGCCTGGCTGCCTGGGCCCTGGGGGGACGAGACATGACAGAGCACAGGGGGCAGCGTCGTCACCCCAGGGCCTGGCTGCCTGGTCCCTGGGGGGACGAGACATGACAGAGCACAGGGGGCAGCGTCGTCACTGAGGCCCCCCAGGGCCTGGCTGCCTGGGCCCTGGGGGGACGAGACATGACAGAGCACAGGGGGCAGCGTCGTCACTGAGGCCTCCAACAACATGACAGAGCACAGGGGGCAGCGTCGTCACTGAGGCCCCCCAGGGCCTGGCTGCCTGGGCCCTGGGGGGACGAGACATGACAGAGGACGAAAAACAGTCCAAGTCCAAATGTCATTCTGACCCCTCCACGAAAAGGCCTCGTTGTCCTGACCCCTTATCTATCATTTATACATTATGGATACATAGTGTGGACTTAGACTGTTTTTCGTCTGTGGCATTCATTTATTATTACATGATAATTGCAATTATTTGAGATAATCACAATTATATTTGCAGAATGGTCATAATCGTTTCCATGTTGGAAGATGTTCGCACACAATTTAAAACATTTTCCAAAGATATGAGAATCTAATCTATAAGCTTACACCATGTCACTTTGTGACAAGTTGTGAGATTGTAGATCAGCTACTTCCGCAATTTTTTTTTACCTTTTATTATTATTGTATTAAATGTGTCAGTAATTTGTTCCAATGGTCAATGCCAGTGTACAGTTACAGGCACTAAAATAAAGCCCTGTTGTAGCTAGAATAGCTTAATTCTGAGCGGAGCAGAGAACTGACCTCTGGAAGACGTCCCGGACTGCCTGTTCACTGGCTCCGATGTACTTACTGAGAAGCTCCGGTCCCTGGAGAGGAGAGGAGAGGAGAGGAGAGGAGAGGAGAGGAGAGGGGAGGGGGGTGGACAGATAAAATGAGTACCCTCCATACATCAATTAGTTTTTATTTATGGAGCATAAAAACTAAACCTTGTGTCTCACAGGTTTATCTAACAAAATTAGATGAAATCAACGCATCGACCAGAAGTTATGAAGAGATCAAGTTCATGCCACTGTCCTTGGGTTTGAAGTATCATAATATAAATATACCTTGATAGAGATAAAGTTCATGCCACTGTCCTTGGGTTTGAAGTATCATAATATAAATATACCTTGATAGAGATAAAGTTCATGCCACTGTCCTTGGGTTTGAAGTACTATTATAATATAAATATACCTTGATAGAGATAAAGTTCATGCCACTGTCCTTGGGTTTGAAGTATTATAATATAAATATACCTTGATAGAGATAAAGTTCATGCCACTGTCCTTGGGTTTGAAGTACTATTATAATATAAATATACCTTGATAGAGATAAAGTTCATGCCACTGTCCTTGGGTTTGAAGTACTATTATAATATAAATATACCTTGATAGAGATAAAGTTCATGCCACTGTCCTTGGGTTTGAAGTACTATTATAATATAAATATACCTTGATAGAGATAAAGTTCATGCCACTGTCCTTGGGTTTGAAGTATTATAATATAAATATACCTTGATAGAGATCAAGTTCATGCCACTGTCCTTGGGTTTGAAGTATTATAATATAAATATACCTTGATAGAGATCAAGTTCATGCCACTGTCCTTGGGTTTGAAGTATTATAATATAAATATACCTTGATAGAGATAAAGTTCATGCCACTGTCCTTGGGTTTGAAGTATTATAATATAAATATACCTTGATAGAGATAAAGTTCATGCCACTGTCCTTGGGTTTGAAGTAGTATTATAATATAAATATACCTTGATAGAGATAAAGTTCATGCCACTGTCCTTGGGTTTGAAGTACTATTATAATATAAATATACCTTGATAGAGATAAAGTTCATGCCACTGTCCTTGGGTTTGAAGTATTATAATATAAATATACCTTGATAGAGATAAAGTTCATGCCACTGTCCTTGGGTTTGAAGTACTATTATAATATAAATATACCTTGATAGAGATAAAGTTCATGCCACTGTCCTTGGGTTTGAAGTATTATAATATAAATATACCTTGATAGAGATAAAGTTCATGCCACTGTCCTTGGGTTTGAAGTACTATTATAATATAAATATACCTTGATAGAGATAAAGTTCATGCCACTGTCCTTGGGTTTGAAGTATTATAATATAAATATACCTTGATAGAGATAAAGTTCATGCCACTGTCCTTGGGTTTGAAGTATTATAATATAAATATACCTTGATAGAGATAAAGTTCATGCCACTGTCCTTGGGTTTGAAGTATTATAATATAAATATACCTTGATAGAGATAAAGTTCATGCCACTGTCCTTGGCCACGGTCCCTGCCAGCATGGTCTTGCCCGTGCCAGGCGCTCCGTACAGCAGCAGTCCGGAGCAGTGCCGGATCGGCAGCTTGGAGAACAGGACGGGGTACTGCAACGTACAGGAGACACATTGGAGAACAGGACGGGGTACTGCAACGTACAGGAGACACATTGGAGAACAGGACGGGGTACTGCAACGTACAGGAGACACATTGGAGAACAGGACGGGGTACTGCAACGTACAGGAGACACATTGGAGAACAGGACGGGGTACTGCAACGTACAGGAGACACATTGGAGAACAGGACGGGGTACTGCAACGTACAGGAGACACATTGGAGAACAGGACGGGGTACCGCAACGTACAGGAGACACATTGGAGAACAGGACGGGGTACTGCAACGTACAGGAGACACATTGGAGAACAGGACGGGGTACCGCAGCGTACAGGAGACACATTGGAGAACAGGACGGGGTACTGCAACGTACAGGAGACACATTGGAGAACAGGACGGGGTACTGCAACGTACAGGAGACACATTGGAGAACAGGACGGGGTACTGCAACGTACAGGAGACACATTGGAGAACAGGACGGGGTACTGCAACGTACAGGAGACACATTGGAGAACAGGACGGGGTACTGCAACGTACAGGAGACACATTGGAGAACAGGACGGGGTACTGCAACGTACAGGAGACACATTGGAGAACAGGACGGGGTACTGCAACGTACAGGAGACACATTGGAGAACAGGACGGGGTACTGCAACGTACAGGAGACACATTGGAGAACAGGACGGGGTACTGCAGCGTACAGGAGACACATTGGAGAACAGGACGGGGTACTGCAACGTACAGGAGACACATTGGAGAACAGGACGGGGTACTGCAACGTACAGGAGACACATTGGAGAACAGGACGGGGTACTGCAACGTACAGGAGACACATTGGAGAACAGGACGGGGTACTGCAACGTACAGGAGACACATTGGAGAACAGGACGGGGTACTGCAACGTACAGGAGACACATTGGAGAACAGGACGGGGTACTGCAGCGTACAGGAGACACATTGGAGAACAGGACGGGGTACTGCAGCGTACAGGAGACACATTGGAGAACAGGACGGGGTACTGCAACGTACAGGAGACACATTGGAGAACAGGACGGGGTACTGCAACGTACAGGAGACACATTGGAGAACAGGACGGGGTACTGCAACGTACAGGAGACACATTGGAGAACAGGACGGGGTACTGCAACGTACAGGAGACACATTGGAGAGCAGGACGGGGTACTGCAACGTACAGGAGACACATTGGAGAACAGGACGGGGTACTGCAGCGTACGGGAGACACATTGGAGAACAGGACGGGGTACTGCAACGTACAGGAGACACATTGGAGAACAGGACGGGGTACTGCAACGTATGGGAGACACATTGGAGAACAGGACGGGGTACTGCAACGTACAGGAGACACATTGGAGAACAGGACGTACTGCAACGTACAGGAGACACATTGGAGAACAGGACGGGGTACTGCAACGTACAGGAGACACATTGGAGAACAGGACGGGGTACTGCAACGTACAGGAGACACATTGGAGAACAGGACGGGGTACTGCAACGTACAGGAGACACATTGGAGAACAGGACGGGGTACTGCAACGTACAGGAGACACATTGGAGAACAGGACGGGGTACTGCAGCGTACAGGAGACACATTGGAGAACAGGACGGGGTACTGCAACGTACAGGAGACACATTGGAGAACAGGACGGGGTACTGCAACGTACAGGAGACACATTGGAGAACAGGACGGGGTACTGCAGCGTACGGGAGACACATTGGAGAACAGGACGGGGTACTGCAACGTACAGGAGACACATTGGAGAACAGGACGGGGTACTGCAACGTACAGGAGACACATTGGAGAACAGGACGGGGTACTGCAACGTACAGGAGACACATTGGAGAACAGGACGGGGTACTGCAACGTACAGGAGACACATTGGAGAACAGGACGGGGTACTGCAACGTACAGGAGACACATTGGAGAACAGGACGGGGTACTGCAACGTACAGGAGACACATTGGAGAACAGGACGGGGTACTGCAACGTACAGGAGACACATTGGAGAACAGGACGGGGTACTGCAACGTACAGGAGACACATTGGAGAACAGGACGGGGTACTGCAACGTACAGGAGACACATTGGAGAACAGGACGGGGTACTGCAACGTACAGGAGACACATTGGAGAACAGGACGGGGTACTGCAACGTACAGGAGACACATTGGAGAACAGGACGGGGTACTGCAACGTACAGGAGACACATTTCAGCCTCGTCTGGTGTTTCATGTACAGTAGATCAGTGGTTCTTCCCATTAACCAAACTTCTGATCTGACATTTTCATTACTTCTAAAAAGTTGTTTTAAAAAGTATTAGTTTTTGACTAATATTGCCATTGTGAACTTTTCTGGAAATGCCTTTAACCCATTTTGACCTGAGATCAGATTCTAAAAATGTCTTCTACATCCTCGTCGTTCTTCGATTTTTCAAAAATAGCAGACCTACAAGCTCATAGCGCGCCACTCGGTGGCGCGCTATGAGCTTGTAGATCTGCTATTTAGAGATCTGCTAACCAAAAGTGGTTCTCGCCCAAAATGGGTTAAGAAAGAATTACAACATTGTTTTGGAGGAAATGAAGCAAGAAGGAAAAAAAGGGCTAATTACTCGCGAGTCGCGACCCATAAAAATCCACAAATGGGTCCCCAGTGTTTTGGAAACAGTGATATAGATAGAACAGACCGACAGACAGACCGACAGACCGACAGACCGACAGACAGACCGACAGACCTACAGACCTACAGACCGACAGACCGACAGACCTACAGACCGACAGACATACAGACCGACAGACCGACAGACATACAGACCGACAGACAGACAGACCTACAGACCTACAGACCGACAGACATACAGACAGACAGACCGACAGACATACAGACCGACAGACCGACAGACATACAGACCGACAGACCTACAGACCGACAGACCGACAGACCGACAGACATACAGACCGACAGACCGACAGACCTACAGACCGACAGACATACAGACCGACAGACCTACAGACCGACAGACCGACAGACATACAGACCGACAGACCGACAGACCGACAGACCTACAGACCGACAGACCTACAGACATACAGACCGACAGACCGACAGACCGACAGACCTACAGACCGACAGACAGACCTACAGACCGACAGACCGACAGACCGACAGACACAGACCTACAGACCTACAGACCGACAGACCGACAGACCGACAGACAGACAGACCGACAGACCTACAGACCGACAGACAGACAGACCTACAGACAGACAGACCTACAGAACGACAGACAGACCTACAGACCGACAGACCGACAGACCGACAGACAGACAGACCTACAGACCGACAGACCTACAGACCGACAGACAGACAGACCTACAGACAGACAGACCTACAGACCGACAGACCGACAGACCTACAGACCGACAGACCTACAGACAGACAGACCTACAGACCGACAGACCGACAGACCGACAGACAGACCTACAGACAGACAGACCTACAGACCGACAGACCGACAGACCGACAGACCTACAGACCGACAGACAGACCTACAGACCTACAGACCGACAGACCGACAGACATACAGACCGACAGACCTACAGACCGACAGACCTACAGACCGACAGACAGACCTACAGACCGACAGACCGACAGACCGACAGACAGACCTACAGACCGACAGACCGACAGACCTACAGACCGACAGACCGACAGACCTACATACCGACAGACCTACATACCGACAGACAGACAGACCTACAGACAGACAGACCTACAGACCGACAGACAGACCTACAGACCGACAGACCGACAGACAGACAGACCTACAGACCGACAGACCTACAGACCGACAGACCTACAGACAGACAGACCTACAGACCGACAGACCGACAGACAGACAGACCGACAGACCGACAGACCGACAGACCTACAGACCGACAGACCTACAGACCGACAGACCGACAGACAGACCTACAGACAGACAGACATACAGACCGACAGACCGACAGACCTACAGACAGACAGACCTACAGACCGACAGACAGACAGACCTACAGACCGACAGACCGACAGACAGACCTACAGACCGACAGACATACTGACATACAGACCGACAGACCGACAGACATACAGACATACAGACATATAGACAGACATACAGACCTACAGACATACAGACATACAGACAGACCGACAGACCTACAGACCGACAGACATACAGACATATAGACCGACATACAGACCTACAGACATACAGACCTACAGACCGACAGACTCTTTTCATTGTTACAATGAAAAGTGTAGAGAAATTGTCCTCAGGACAGTTTTTGTGCAGAAATATAAAACCTGGATAAGAGGGGCAGAGTGTTCTCATGAGTATTTTTACTGAAATGAAAATGAGATGGTCAAAGAAAAGAAAAAGAGTAATTTTCCCCTTTACATAAGGGCACTTTTGATATCTTAGTATTTAAAATGCTCACATCGTCCAACCCCTTTAGACCTGGAACACCACATGGTACCCAGAGCCATAGAGTAAGACAGAGTTACGACATTGAGGGGGCAGAAAACAGAGTGCTCGAGCGCTGTTCATGCAGCCTGAACTGGGACAAGCTGGAGTTTGAAATACATTCATTGTTTTCAACGAGGGTGGCGCAAATATCAGCCATTTTAGGCATGTCTGCAACAATTGACAACTGTTTTAAAGTATTGTACAGTGACAACTAAAGTCTCTGCAATGTTTATGTTGTACTATTACAAAAAACACGATCTAAAATAAAGGGATTTAAGATCATTAAAACAGTTTAAGTGCCAGGGACGTTAAGACGGGCTCGCCCCTACTTTGTCCGCGGTGCCAGAGACGTAAAGACAGATATTGTTTAATGCGCATTAATCCCCACTTGAATAGCACCACGCTAGCATTGTCGAGTTTATTCCGTGAGTGGGATCATTATAATATTAAGTGCCGGCCCAGCTTATATTTGTAACTTCATGTTGTGTCATTTATGTATAGAGTGTTGGTGCTATTATGAAGTTCACTGCCTATACAGTAAATACTCTGTGTTATATAAGAACAGAGATCCTCTTATCAACCAATTGCAGTATATCTCAGGGATGTAGATATTAATACAGCTAATTGGGGGGTAAATGTGTTACCAATGTGTTACTAATACTATATACCAGGAATGCGAGTTCATACTAGGACAGGACATGGTATGGGGATAGGAAGTGTCGGGTGACAGAGGAAGGGGCGAGCTATACCAGGGGGCACGATGTGTTCGTTCATTCCTACAGAAACAATGTAGCAAACGGGATGACGCGTTTAAGTAAGTCCTTTTAATGTGTTATATGTTCGTTAAATGCTCTAAATTCAGTCATAAATGATGCATCTATGCAGTCGCTATATCTGTGAATTAATAGTATGTATCTTGTGTTTCCCTTGTGTTCGCAGTTATTACCTAAACGCCACGGTCTCAGATTCCTTTGTTGTAATGATCATCATGCTATTGTATTAGATCTAACACGGGCCAGACAAGGCAAATAAGGCTTTATACTGTACACAAGTGTAGTAGAAGTATGTTTGTACGTGTGTGAGTGTGTTATGAGATAATAGTAATAAAATGGCCAAAATCAAGTGATTGTTTACGGGCATTATTGCAACGTCGAGGCTATGTGTGTTTGAGTAATATAAATGTTACCTTGGTGTGTGTTAAATCACAGTTACCAGACCTGTTTGTTATAACCCCTTTGCGGAGGGTCTGAATCAGTAATTAAGCAAAGCTATGAAACAGCAAAGTTTAGTTATATCCGTACAGTAATAATTAAATGCTCTGTAATTCACCAGAGTAATAATTAAATGTGGTGTAATTCACCATAGTAATAATTAACCGTGTGTAATCACCGGTGAGTAATAATTCATTGCGGTGTAACCCACCGACGTATTACTGAAGCAACGGTACTTAATTCACCGTAGCTATTCAAAGTAATACGAGCATTGTGTGATCCGCAATGCTAATGAAAGCCATTGGCCCGTGTTAGCTTAGCTGTTAGCTTAGCTACTACGTGATCAATGGTGGTTGTCTGCTGTTAGCGTGACGCTAGCTGTGAAGCAAGACAACGAGAGACGGCCATCCAGCGTTTGCGGAGCACCGCTGACCCGTCATCGATCGCCGTGTCCAAGGACCAGCGACCGAAACCCGTAGGCTGCCGGAGTAGCTGATATCTGCGGGAATCATCCGTGCCGTATTGAGGTGACAAGGATGCTAGTAGCGTGATCCTGCTGCTAAGGAGGTTGTGCCCTGGGTGCTAGGAAGCATCCGGTTTTGCCGACCTAAATAAAGAATTTCGGTGCCCACATGAGTGCTTGTGCATTGGGGGGAATATCGCTGAAATTGTGTGTTGCAGAAAGGAACTGTGCATTGACTTTGGGGGGTATACCAGACCAAGCTAAATTGTAAACAAGCAAGGAGCTAGCCACCTACCCATTGACATTGCATTGTGCCTAGCAACCAACTAGCATTAGGCTAACGGTGGCTAACTGGCTGACTGACGCTAATGCTAAGCTAAAGGAGGGTAACTCCAGTTGGATGTTGTTGGGGCTAGCCTAGCCAATGCTAACGCTAATAGCATAGGAATTGGGGCTACGCATTGTGTATGTTTCACAGCACGACTGGCCGCCAGAGAGGAACGCCGACCGGCCATCTAAAAAGAGAGACAAGGTTGGTGGGGGGGGCGAGCGAGTAGCCTCGTGTAACCATGGCAGCCTTAGATGCGTTAAAGAAAGCGCGCTCGGCGAGCCAAGGCGCGTTAACAAGGTTAACGACCAGAGCCAAAAGTACGGCGGCCCATAAGTCCGAAAGTGAACTTAAGGCTTTACTGAAAGACATGGATATAGGTTTTGATGAGCTTCTAACCTGTAGCACGGATTATAAAAGTGCACTGGAAGAGGCTGATGAAAACGCTATGGACATAGCTACCGTTAGTACGAGACTCAATGCCGCAAAGATATCCTATCTTTTGGCTCGGACAGACTTGCAGGAAAACTTATGGAAGCGGTTCATAGAAGAGTCTGTGCGGCGCGCCCTCAAGTGGGCGGCAGAGGCAGCAGACAGAGCGCGTCCTGCCCGTTACGAAGAACAGGATATTAACCTAAGTCTTATTTACGGGCTAGAGAGTGTAATCGAGCGATCATTAACAGACATGCAGACGTTACTAAACTCTTGGGAAGGTTGCATTTCTGACGAGAATTTGGCCAAGGTATTAGCTGAGATATATGCTTTGAAAGCACTTAAGAGTGCCAATCTCCAGGATTTAAAGCACAAAGGCGAAATAGTAATAGAAATGAAAGAGGAAATTAAACAAGAAAGTGTACCTCTCGCCGTTGACAATGGAGGAAAGAAGTCAGCCGGTAGCAAACTGGCTGCTCAGCCTATGAAATTACCCCAATTCAGTGGGGAACGCATGCAATACTTCAGATGGAAGAAACAGTGGCATAGGATTTATGCACTCTTTGACAATCCTGGATGGGGTGATGACATGCGTTACCAGCTACTGATTGATTCCATTGATAAAAGGATAAATGATGAATTAAGGCTTGATTATTGCCAGACTTCAGATGAGGTCTACCAAAAATTAGAACTCCACTATGGGAACGTAGGACAGATTGTCAAGGAGATTATAATGAAGTTGGAAAGTGTGCCCGCTGTAAGCAGTGGCCAGCCAAAGGAGACATTACATCTTGTTAGATTAATAGAGCAATCGGTGCTGGATCTAGCGGATCTGAATGCTGGCGACGTCATTCAGAATCAGCTCGTCATTCACAATTTAGAGGCTAAATTGCCGCCAGAAATGCAAGAACGGTGGCTTGTGATGCGTTGTAATCCAAATAATAATATTGATAGCCAAAACAGGTTCCCGCATTTCATTGCCTTCTTACGCGAGCATACAAAAGTGCTCGTTGAACAAGAACAATTAAATGCAAAAGGCATAGGGACCAAACGAAGTGATCCGAGCCCACGTAGCCGTAATAATGACCGACAGAATGATAAGCCGGGGAACGGGGCGCGCGAGAAGCGTGCTTCGACAAGGGCTACGTTTAGCGGCGAGGAGGCGCGGGGTTCGTGCGTAATCTGCGGAGAGAGCGATCACTCAGGGGCATTGTTCCGTTGTAAAATGTTCATGAAAGCCAACGTTGAAGGCCGGCGTGCGTATGCGAAAAAACATAAAGCATGCTTTAAGTGTTTATATCTACATGACGGCCAATGCAGAGTGCGCAATGACAATTTCCTGTGTAGGTTAAGTGAGTGCAAAAGGGACGGCTCGTCGCCTCCTCATAATTTCAAGTTGTGCCCCAAGGCGCGTCCACGTAATGGGGATAGTAGCACCAGTAATAATAATAGTGACAGCGCGAGAGGGGGGGCTAGTAGCGTGGGGAGGGACTCACGTGGGCCTACACATGAAATTGAACTTAAGCTTGCTGAGGCCGAGTTGACGCCAAAGCAACTAGCTATAGTGCGCAAAGCTTACACGAACAATACAGCCGCGACAGGCTGCACTGAGGGCGGAGAGATGCCTGCTCTGATGATGACGCTGGAAGTAACCACGAAAAGCGGTGATTGGGTGGGGGCTTTGATTGACCTCGCCTCTGATACGAATTATATCACCCACAAAGCTGCAGACAGGCTCGGGCTGAAAGGAAGACCTGTCACTCTGAGCGTGCAGGGCGTTGGGGGGATGAGAAAGACATTCAAGACGAAAAAATACTCCATTAAGTTGAAGACAATGGGGGAAAAGGGCTCTTCTCCACTGGACCATGACATGACTTGTTATGGTCTGAATGAGATTGCAAAGATCAATTGTCCAGTTAATCCTAGGCGCATTGCAGATCTTTTCCCGGGCACCGATCCGGAGGAGTTGAGACGTCCACTGGAAGTGGAAATACTTATCAGTGCGCGTGAGGGTCGTTTAGCCCCACAGCGGTTGGCTAGATGTGGAGATTTGGTACTGTGGTCGGGGATTTTGGGTAAGACGGTTAGCGGATGTCATCCGTCTCTATTCGACGCCAGTGAAATGATCACAGGACAGTGGGCGTCAACCCATTTTGCTCTTTCAATGAGAGGTGGAGCCGTTGAAATTAAGGCTGCTACATGCCATACCGACACCAGCGCGGCACTGTCTTGGTGGCGTTGGGACAGTATTGGCGCGGCATGCGATCCCCTGTGTGGGGGTTGTCGTTGTGGAAAATGCGCCCCTGGTGGCAAAGAGATGTCTCTCGCTGACGAGAGAGAAATGGAGATTGTCAAGAGGGGCCTGACTTTTAAGACAAGCGACCATCACAGCGATGAGTCGCATTGGGACGCGAGCTATCCTTGGAAAGAGGACCCGTCCACTTTACCAAATAATAGGGCGGCGGTTGAGGCCACGTTCTTAAAGTCTGAGAAACGTCTCAGGCGAGATCCCGTGTGGTACCAGGCCTATGCTAGCCAGGTGCATGAGATGCTCAAAAGAGGTGCTGCTGTCAAGCTGTCTAAAGCTGCCATGGACATGTGGAACGGGGCTGTTTGGTGGATCAACCATCTTATGGCACCAAACCCACACTCAGTTTCCACGCCAGTTAGGATAGTCTGGGACAGTAGTCAAGAATTCCGGGGCGTGAGTTTGAACAGTATCCTGCTGAAGGGGCCCGATGTTTTGAACCCGATCCGAGCAGTGTTGCTGCGTTTCAGGGAGGGGGAATACGCCGCCATTGGCGACGTAAGCAAAATGTACCACTCCGTTTGGCTAGAAGAGCGGGAGGTACATTTGCACCGGTTCCTATGGAGAGACTCAGTTGACAGCAAGATTGAAGACTATGCAGTTGTACGGGTCAATATGGGAGACCGTCCAGCGGGTAGCATAGCTCAAATAGCGATGCGCGAGACAGCGTATCTACCTCAGTTCACCCACATGGTTGACGAGAGGGACGTAATCGTGGAGAACGCTTACGTAGATGACATTTTTCTATCTCACAACTGCCCCCAGAGGCTGGAGGAGGTACTGGCGGGGGTTAAAACCATTCTGGCTACCGGGGGGTTTCACCTAAAGCCCTGGGTACGGTCAGGCCAAAGTGGGAGGGAAGGAGATGGAGAAATGAAACCAGAGACTATGTTGTTTCCGAATCAGATGAGAGAGGAGGACAATAAGGCTCTGGGGGTTGGTTACCATGTGAAGGAGGACAGCCTCTTCATCATGGTTGCCATAAACTTTTCCGCCAGAAAAAAGAAAGTGCGGAGCGAGGAAAACCTTGCTCTGGGGGAGGTGGCGGAGAAGACGCCAGATCCTCTGACTCGGCGTATGTTGCTGAGTCAAGTAGCGGGGCTGTATGATCCCATTGGCCTTGTGACGCCTCTGAAACAGAAAGGCGTTATTCTAGTCAGGAGGGCGTTCCAAGAGGCGGGGTCATTGACCAAAGACACTTGGGATCAACCGTTGTCTAGCGATCTCCGCGTGAGAGCGGTTGAACTTTTTGAGGAATACGCAAAGCTGAGTGCGATCACGTTCCCCAGGTGTATCACTCCGCCCGGATGGGTGGGGAAACCCTGGGGCATCACCTTCTCCGACGGGAGCTCAGAGTCCTACGGAGCGGTGCTCTACCTGCGGTGGGAAACTGCTAGCGGGGTGGAGACTCGTCTGGTGGAGTCAAAGGCCAAGTTGGCTCCTCTAGACCAAAAGGGTGATGCAGTGAAAGCTGAAATCTGCGGTGCTGTCTTTGCCGCACGACTGAAAGGGTACGTGCTGAAGCATAGCAGGCTGACAATCGAGAAGTGGTATCACTTTGTCGACAGCCAGACAGTGCTGGGTGCCATTCAAAGGGACAGTTATGGGTTCCAAACGTTCTTCGCCAATAGGGTTGGGGAAATCCAGAAGGCGGGGCCTGTGACTGACTGGTGGTGGGTTCCCGGGGTGGAAAATGTAGCTGATCTAGTCACGAGGGGGGGTTCTCCTGAGCAATTAGACAGTGATTCCCTGTGGCAAAAGGGACCAGAGTTCCTAGCCAGACCAGTCGACCAATGGCCTATGAAGTCAGCTGCTGAGGTGGCTGCTTCCTCGCGGGAAATCGTGAGTACATTGCAGAGAAAAGTGTTCAAAATGAAAGCATTCTCTGCTGCTGTTACTAGATCCCAAACTAAGAACCAGGGGTCCGCGCCACTGCCAGACAGTGGCGGGTCCTCACCAGACAATGGGGGGTCTCCAGCGGTCAGCAGGGGTCCTTCACCAGTCAGTGATGGGGGTTCTGTGGCAGCATCTAATGACGAAACTGAACAGCTGTGGGGGTCAGGCCTTGTGAACCAAATGGACTTGGCTAGATGCAGCACACTGTCAAAACTCTGCGGGGCAGTTGGCTACGTCCGCAGAGTGTTGCACGGCCACGGAGGCTTATTCAAGTCCGGCAGTCGTGTACAGTGGGGGGCGGTGCTCTCTGTCGGAGAGCGGGACACAGCATTTAAGGAGCTGTGCCTTGCCGCCCAAGAGGGAATTTCTTTCCCGACAACGACACTAAACCGTCTTGTAGTTAGTAAGAACGACAAGACAGGTCTCTTGCTATGCCGAGGCCGGGTTCAGACCGTTGACCAAGAAAGCCAGGGCGTGCCCATCATTCCTTACGAGGCACGACTCAGCACACTGCTGTGTGAGGAGGCCCATCGTGCAAACCACGAGGGCGTGGCTGGGACACTCCTGCGAGTCAGGAAGAAAGCCTGGGTGGTTCAGGGGCCAAGGGTCGCACGTAAGGTGATCGACTCTTGCCTGTTTTGTCGCAAACGGGGGGCTAAGCTATCCAGTCAAGTGATGGCTAATCTTCCTACAGTGCGCACAAGTCCAGCAGCTCCGTTCGAGTACACAACGCTGGATTTGTTCGGTCCTTACACTGTCAGGGGCACTGTGAAGCGACGCATTAAGAGAAAAGTCTGGGGCGTGGTCTTCAGTTGCATGGCCTCACGGGCTGTCCATGCAGACCTAGTTGAGGACTTGTCTACAGAAGGCTTTCTGCAGACCTACCAGCGATTCACTGCTCTGAGAGGCCATCCAAAAAAGTTGTGGTCTGATCAGGGTACGAACTTTGTTGGCGCGAGGCCAGCACTGGAGGATCTATACAAGTTCCTAGGGGACATTGACAAGGAGCAGATCCAGCAAAGAGCAGCAGTTGCAGGGACCGACTGGGCATGGGAGTTTAGCCCAGCGGACTCACCGCATCGGAACGGGGCGGCCGAAGCTGCCGTCCATGTTCTGAAAAGGGCGTTGAGCAGCGTCGGCGACACCGATGATCTGTCGGCGTTGGAGTTCCAGACTCTACTCTACCTTGCTGCTAACCTGGCCAACGAAAGACCCATCGGAGCCAGAACTCAAGTCGACGAGGATTCCGTGGACATCATCACTCCCAACTCTCTGCTGTTGGGGCGGGCAGGGCCCAGGGGAGACATCCTGGGCTTTGACTTCCCTAGCTACCCGTACAGTCGTCTTCGGGCGGTCCAGCGCGAGGTGGACAAGTTCTGGAAGCGGTGGAGCCAGCTGGCGGGCCCTCATCTCTTCATCCGAGAGAAATGGCACGTTCCAGCACGGAACGTGGCCGTCGGCGACCTGGTGTGGGTCGCGGACCAGAATGCTCTACGAGGTCGATTCCGGATGGGTCGTGTCGTGGAGGTGAATCCAGATAACCAGGGTGTCGTCAGGGACGTAAAGGTGCGGACATGTCCAAGTCTGCCCATCAGTTGGTCGCAGGTGGTGAAAGACGTGGTGGCATGGCCATCCGTCATCCTCCATCGTGATGTGCGGCGGCTGGTTGTCCTAATCCCGGTTGAAGATCAGTGAATTAGACTAGAAAGACCTCTTGAGAAATACCCTAACGAACTCTTCCATATGCATGCTGCGCGAGTAAGACTAGTCAGTTGGGTATTTACTTGAGGCAGCTGGGTGATGAGGCATACTTGTCACTCAGTAAGGAGCAAAGCGGTGGTGCCTACCTCCTACAGTCAGATTGAGATCAAAATTAATTCAGTGCATGAAAGTAAACTAGGTTTATTATTTCATAAGTTCAACTGGTGAGTGCCATCCGGAGGCGTTCATCGATTAGAAGCATGATTGATATACTTATTTTTTATTTTTGTTTGAATGTTTTTGTTTGCAAATGATTGTGGGGAATCTATTTAGCCTACTGGGTTTATTTCAAACCGTAGCCTAAAAGTGGGAGGTGTCGAGTTTATTCCGTGAGTGGGATCATTATAATATTAAGTGCCGGCCCAGCTTATATTTGTAACTTCATGTTGTGTCATTTATGTATAGAGTGTTGGTGCTATTATGAAGTTCACTGCCTATACAGTAAATACTCTGTGTTATATAAGAACAGAGATCCTCTTATCAACCAATTGCAGTATATCTCAGGGATGTAGATATTAATACAGCTAATTGGGGGGTAAATGTGTTACCAATGTGTTACTAATACTATATACCAGGAATGCGAGTTCATACTAGGACAGGACATGGTATGGGGATAGGAAGTGTCGGGTGACAGAGGAAGGGGCGAGCTATACCAGGGGGCACGATGTGTTCGTTCATTCCTACAGAAACAATGTAGCAAACGGGATGACGCGTTTAAGTAAGTCCTTTTAATGTGTTATATGTTCGTTAAATGCTCTAAATTCAGTCATAAATGATGCATCTATGCAGTCGCTATATCTGTGAATTAATAGTATGTATCTTGTGTTTCCCTTGTGTTCGCAGTTATTACCTAAACGCCACGGTCTCAGATTCCTTTGTTGTAATGATCATCATGCTATTGTATTAGATCTAACACGGGCCAGACAAGGCAAATAAGGCTTTATACTGTACACAAGTGTAGTAGAAGTATGTTTGTACGTGTGTGAGTGTGTTATGAGATAATAGTAATAAAATGGCCAAAATCAAGTGATTGTTTACGGGCATTATTGCAACGTCGAGGCTATGTGTGTTTGAGTAATATAAATGTTACCTTGGTGTGTGTTAAATCACAGTTACCAGACCTGTTTGTTATAACCCCTTTGCGGAGGGTCTGAATCAGTAATTAAGCAAAGCTATGAAACAGCAAAGTTTAGTTATATCCGTACAAGCATGTTGCAACATTTCTAGCTATCTCCGACCGATTTTCAAGTAAAAACGGCCAAAAATCCCATGTGCACGCCCGTGCACGCGCACAAGCCGCGTGCGCGAGCATTATGGCTCATAATATGCAAAAAATGCGATATTCGGCGCTTGATTACGCCTCAGATTGACTTAGTTATGATAATAACACGGATCCGCATCTTACTACGGCCCCTTTGGACCTCAGTAAGATGGCCGACTTTCACATCCGGTTCATGCTGTGTTTACATCAACTAGCGATCTCGTGACCTTTTTCCAAATGCAGCTGGCACTGGCTACGACCCCATCTCGTGGCCACCGGCGGTATGGCACTTAAACAGTTTTAAAGCTGGGCTGTTGCCTGCCCTGAGTCCAGTGTCACTCTTCGCTATGCTCTTCGCCAATAGTAGTCTATGTAGACGAGCCGCCATTGGACTGAAGCCCCATGAAGTGAACGGAGTTGTCGTAACTCTGTCTTACTCTATGGCTCTGGTGGTACCTAGTTTAACTCTGTCTTACTCTATGGCTCTGGTGGTACCTAGTTTACCGTCTCTGCATTTCATCTACACATGCATTTACCGTGCTTGAGTCGCTCTGGATAAGAGCGTCTGCTAAATGCCTAAATTGTAAATGGTAAAGCACACTCTACACTCTCGATCCCACGTGGTTTGACCGTAGTCAGTGGAGCTGACCTTGGCAGGGAGCAAGATGGCGTCCATTAACTGTCGTCGCACGTCCTTCAGGCCCCCCACGCTGTCGAGCCCCACCCCGCCGGGAGGGGTGTGGAGGTCCATGGCCAGCAGCGACGGAGGGGTGAAGCCCTGCAGAGCCCGATGGAAGTCCTCCTGGGACACACACACACCTGAGGGACGGACACGACGATGGTCGATTCTGTAATCATACCGTAGGTCAGGGGTTGGGCAACGTTGACGATGGAGAGAGGGCCAATGTATTTCCACACTCATTCCAGAGGGGCCACAGTGCATATTACTGTCGTAGTAAAAATAGCTCTACAAGCTTGTAGATCAGCTATTTTTGCTATATTTGAATTGAAAACCTGAATATTTCTTTTGCTATTTTTGAATTGGAATCCTGAAAAGTAACCTTTTTATTGAATTTCAAATGCATTTAGTTATAGTTATGTTAACTCTATGAACATTGGACACAAAACGACAATAACATTTTAATACTAGTCATTACAATTCCAAACCCGCTTTAATTACTTCATGACTAGTATTAAAATGACTAGCTGAAATCAATACTATATCAGTATTCTGATATTAACCTGAGGGCCCACATTAGGTGAAGGTGGGGGCCGCATGTGGCCCCCGGGCCGCCAGTTGCCCACCCCTGCCGTAGGTCATACATGGGCCCCCATCTTCACCTAATGTGGGCCCTCAGGTTAATATCGCAATACTGATATATTATTGATTTCAGCTGTTACAATTTCAAACATGACCCGCTTTAATTACTTCTGTCTAAATTAGTAGTATTCAAATGTTAGTGTTGTTTTTTTTATGTCCAATGTATTAGAATTTAGTTCATAAAGTTGTTATGTTACTCTTTCAGCATTACAATTCAAAAATTGAAAATAATATTCAGGATTTCAATTCAAATATAGCAAAAATAGCTGATCTACTGCGACGCGTTTTGAGCTTGCAGATCGGCTATTTTTGCTCCGACCTGTATGCAACGTGGCCCTCTGGAGTGAGTGTGGAAGTATAGTGGCCCTCTGGAGTGAGTGTGGAACTATAGCGGCCCTCTGGAGTGAGTGTGGAAGTATAGTGGCCCTCTGGAGTGAGTGTGGAAGTATAGTGGCCCTCTGGAGTGAGTGTGGAAATATAGCGGCCCTCTGGAGTGAGTGTGGAAATATAGCGGCCCTCTGGAGTGAGTGTGGAAATATAGCGGCCCTCTGGAGTGAGTGTGGAAATATAGCGGCCCTCTGGAGTGAGTGTGGAAATATAGCGGCCCTCTGGAGTGAGTGTGGAAATATAGTGGCCCTCTGGAGTGAGTGTGGAACTATAGCGGCCCTCTGGAGTGAGTGTGGAAGTATAGCGGCCCTCTGGAGTGAGTGTGGAAATATAGCGGCCCTCTGGAGTGAGTGTGGAAATATAGCGGCCCTCTGGAGTGAGTGTGGAACTATAGTGGCCCTCTGGAGTGAGTGTGGAACTACAGTGGCCCTCTGGAGCGAGTGTGGAACTACAGTGGCCCTCTGGAGTGAGTGTGGAACTATAGTGGCCCTCTGGAGTGAGTGTGGAAATATAGCGGCCCTCTGGAGTGAGTGTGGAAATATAGCGGCCCTCTGGAGTGAGTGTGGAACTATAGTGGCCCTCTGGAGTGAGTGTGGAACTACAGTGGCCCTCTGGAGCGAGTGTGGAACTACAGTGGCCCTCTGGAGTGAGTGTGGAACTATAGTGGCCCTCTGGAGTGAGTGTGGAACTATAGTGGCCCTCTGGAGTGAGTGTGGAACTATAGTGGCCCTCTGGAGTGAGTGTGGAACTATAGTGGCCCTCTGGAGTGAGTGTGGAACTATAGTGGCCCTCTCCATCGTCAAAGTTGCCCAACCATGCTGTAGGTTATATCAAAATAAAATATCATGACTGGAAAAAGATATTTGTTAGTCCAAGTCCAGGTGAAGAGGTCACACACACACACCAAGAATACATTTTCAACAGGTTTATTTCTCTACGTCAGGACAAAGGTTTCGGCTATACAGCCTTCATCCAGCCTTCATTAGGCCAAGTTCTAACATGCTAGTAAGAAAGAGGCAAACATTGTGAAAATAGCCGAGCGTTGGAGCTTGTAGTTCGGCTGCCCCAGTTCAAATATGTGGCCAAATTTGACTGAGGGACTGCCATTGGACTGCCACATGTCACGTGAAAGCAGGGAATCATAGCTTCAAATTGACATATTGGTTGTTCAGTTTGACCCACCAGTTTTGGAGATAGGGCTTATAGAGTAATGTCTTGCAGAGAAACAGGATTGAAAGGTTCACTTCTGTGGTCTAACATTACACCTAGCTACATGTTTAAATTCAGTTTTTGTCCTCTGGTGAAAAGCTGCACGATGGCAGGCTCTCAGTCGAATCTGGTCACATATGATCATTTTGTGGAGGGGGGGGGGGGGGGACCCTTGCAGTAGCACAGTTGTTCGTTACCGTCTCCAGTGTGTCCGGCGTGTGCGGTGCGTACCACACTGGCGTGCACGCTCCTCTCCAGCAGCAGCGCCAGGTCGCGGGGCGCGTAACCCTCCGTCTCCTTGGCGACCGTCCCCAGGTCCAGAGTGCGTAAGGTCTCCTCTGATAGGCCGGTCCTCCCCAGCACCAGGCAGCGCAGGATCTCTGCTCTCTGCGTCTGAGGGAAGATGTACAGTATATACTGTATGTCGCTGTTGTCGGGCAGAAACCTCTCGTCTCCCAATTTACATTTTTAGTTTTTTCGCGAATAACAGCCCTTCTTGATCACACTACGGCGTCACACAGAAGAATAACAGCCCTTCTTGATCACACTACGGCGTCACACAGAATAACAGCCCTTCTTGAACACACTACAGAATAACAGCCCTTCTTGATCACACTACAGAATAACAGCCCTTCTTGATCACACTACAGAATAACAGCCCTTCTTGATCACACTACAGAATAACAGCCCTTCTTGATCACACTACAGAATAACAGCCCTTCTTGATCACACTACAGAATAACAGCCCTTCTTGATCACACTACAGAATAACAGCCCTTCTTGATCACACTACAGAATAACAGCCCTTCTTGATCACACTACGGCGTCACACAGAAGCATCAAAAGTCGAAACGCGAAGTGACGCGTTTTGGGCTTGTAGATCTGCTACTTTTGTTGCTTTTGAATTTGAATCCACAGTTTTGGACGTGAGGTTTCCACCCGACAGGGACGACATACTGTAGGTACTGATTGACACGTACAAATTAGTTAGGTTTTATGATAGAATGGACTATATGGATTAGTCTGATAGAATGGACTATATGGATTAGTCTGATAGAATGGACTATATGGATTAGTCTGATAGAATGGACTATATGGATTAGTTAGGTTTTATGATAGAATGGACTATATGGATTAGTTAGGTTTTATGATAGAATGGACTATATGGATTAGTTAGGTTTTATGATAGAATGGACTATATGGATTAGTAAGGTTTTATGATAGAATGGACTATATGGATTAGTTAGGTTTTATGATAGAATGGACTATATGGATTAGTTAGGTTTTATGATAGAATGGACTATATGGATTAGTTAGGTTTTATGATAGAATGGACTATATGGATTAGTTAGGTTTTATGATAGAATGGACTATATGGATTAGTTAGGTTTTATGATAGAATGGACTATATGGATTAGTTAGGTTTTATGATAGAATGGACTATATGGATTAGTTAGGTTTTATGATAGAATGGACTATATGGATTCGTTAGGTTTTATGATAGAATGGACTATATGGATTAGTTAGGTTTTATGATAGAATGGACTATATGGATTAGTTACTAGGTTTTAAGATAGAATGGACTATATGGATTAGTTAGGTTTTATGATAGAATGGACTATATGGATTAGTCTGACCAACAACTATATGGATTAGTCTGACCAACAACTATATGGATTAGTCTGACCAACAACTATATGGATTAGTCTGACCAACAACTATATGGATTAGTCTGACCAACAACTTAAGGACTGTTTTATAGGTTGTCGCACAAACATTTATAATAAAGCAAAATTATAATAATGAAATCAGTTCACAATGATGTGTTCAGTGTGTGCGCGCCTGCATACGTGCGCGCGTGCGTGTACCTGGTCAGGTGGCTGTACGTGTAGGGTCCTCTGGATGAAGTGGGTGTCCTGCAACTGGGTGAGGGGAGGGGTGTGTACCTGGTCAGGGTGAGGGGAGGGGTGTGTACCTGGTCAGGGTGAGGGGAGGGGTGTGTACCTGGTCAGGGTGAGGGGAGGGGTGTGTACCTGGTCAGGGTGAGGGGAGGGGTGTGTACCTGGTCAGGGTGAGGGGAGGGGTGTGTACCTGGTCAACTGGGTGAGGGGAGGGGTGTGTACCTGGTCAACTGGGTGAGGGGAGGGGTGTGTACCTGGTCAGGGTGAGGGGAGGGGTGTGTACCTGGTCAACTGGGTGAGGGGAGGGGTGTGTACCTGGTCAGGGTGAGGGGAGGGGTGTGTACCTGGTCAGGGTGAGGGGAGGGGTGTGTACCTGGTCAGGGTGAGGGGAGGGGTGTGTACCTGGTCAGGGTGAGGGGAGGGGTGTGTACCTGGTCAGGGTGAGGGGAGGGGTGTGTACCTGGTCAGGGTGAGGGGAGGGGTGTGTACCTGGTCAGGGTGAGGGGAGGGGTGTGTACCTGGTCAGGGTGTGTGTGTGCATGTGTACCTGGTCAGGGTGTGTGTGTGTGTGTGTACCTGGTCAGGGTGTGTGTGTGCATGTGTACCTGGTCAGGGTGTGTGTGGGCGTGTGTGTGTGTGTGTACCTGGTCAGGGTGCTGTATGTTTAGGGTCTTCCTAATGAAGTGGGTGCCGGGCACCTGGGTCAGTGAGGTGTGTGTACCTGGTCAGGGTGCTGTATGGGGAGGGTCCTCTGGATGAAGTGGGTGCCCTGCAGGTTCACCTGGGTCAGTGAGGGGTGTGTGTGTGCGTGTGTGTGTGTGTGTGTGTGTGTGTGTGTGTGTGTGTGTGTGTGTGTGTGTGTGTGTGTGTGTGTGTGTGTGTGTGTGTGTGTGTGTGTGTGTGTGTGTGTGTGTGTACCTGGTCAGGGTGCTGTATGTAGAGGGTCCTCTGTATGAAGTGGGTGCCCTGCACCTGGGTCAGTGAGGGGTGCAGGGAGTGTTGACTCTGACTGGTCAGGAGGAGACACACCAGGCTGGATCGCTGCACCAACTCATCCACTATGTCTAGGAGACCTGGAGGGAGGCGCACGCACGCGCACACACCACACACGCACGCACACACACACTTAACCCAATTTGACCTGAGATCAGATTCTAAAAATGTCTTCTACATCCTGACAGTTTTCTGAAAAAGCTATGTTTCTATGTCAGTCGTTCTTCGATTTTTCAAAAATAGCAGACCTACAAGCTCATAGTGCGCCACTCGGTGGCGCGCTATGAGCTTGTAGATTCTTGTATAGCATATTTATTGTGTTTATTGTTATATCTGCCTGTCAATGTCTGACTATAAACCTTCATAACTCTGCTTTCTTTTGATGATGATTGCCTCATTGTCTTGATCGCAAAACATTGGGGGGGGGGGGGGTTCATGGGCACATTGGGCAGCAAAAGTCTTGATCCGTACGGCTATAAAAAGTCCCATTCCACCGTTCGGTTCAGAACTATAGTATAACGGTGAGACGCGTTGTCATCATCAGCTGATTTTGTTTTTCAAGCTAGTGAAGTATATTTACTAACAAGAGAACATGCCTGGGCATGCAGGTTGGGGGCGATGGAGGAAAAAAAAAGATTCACCCGGCTGTGATGTCGACGACAACGGATCACAACACCACGGTTTAGGACGCGGAAAAGTTCGTTATACATTACACCCGGGTCGATTACGTCCCCGATGCGTTCATTGCGGTCTTATCACTACAATTATAATGAATAAAAAAGCGTTACAATCACACGTCCGAGCGATCTCCGATTATGACGGTTCTGCATGGCGATACGTGATCCACCAACGGCACACTGTCTGTTGTCGTGGCGGCCCCCTCGATACTGTGGTTAGTTCGTAGTATTGTAGGATGTAGGCTCGGGGATCGTTTGGTCGCTACAGTATGAAGAAGGAAACATGCATCTGTCCATGTGTGTTGCAGACGTTATGCAATGCAATGCCGATCGGATCCGGTGCATATGTGTTTAGGCAGCGATCCGTTCATGTTTTTTTCCGAGAGACAGAGCCAGGACAGAGCCCCCATCTCGCAAGGCCCTCCTCCTGCAGGAGAAACAGGAGGGGAGGGGGGGATCGAGTATTATAGTGTTGTGTGAAAGCCAATAGGTGGAGGAAAGCCTGGTGAGGCGAGGTTAGGTGAAATTTGATTCTTTTCACACACCGACTGGATCATTCCATGGGCGCGTCCATTTTACACTGGCTTAGTGGCTTCTACACGTAAAGCGGCCTGCCCTCCTGTTTTCAGGAGGGGAGGGTTTGTTTGTTTTTTTTTTCTGATCACGTGAGCGGGACTAAGCAGCAATGATAGGGGGATGATTCTTCATTGTCCGGGTGGGTAAAAAGATGAATGAAAGTATGCTATAAAAAAGTGATTAAAACGTATGGATACGTGGTTCGCACCGGACGTTTGATTAATTGATAACGTATTGATACGCGATTAGCGTCGGCTGTGTTAAGTGCACATGCCGGTAGGCCAGTAAGGAGGGAGTTACAACGTGGTGAGCTTGTAGATCTGCTATTTTCTCACAACCTGACTGCCAGATTGCGGCAGTATTGAGTTCACCAGTTCCCTCCTCCTCCTGCCTGCATCTGGGCTCTCTCAAGCAGAAACGATGAACCCGGAAGCAGCGGGACAAACATCTGATATCTCCATAATAATTTCTTGTTGTAGTCTTGTTATAGGTTGTGTTTACATTGGCGCTGTGGCAGCGCTTCAATATGTCATCAGTCTCACGTTGATCCCGCCTCTAGCGGCCGCATACAGCCGCATATCGCTTGGTTCAGAGTGCATGGTCTGATTGGTCTCTGCCCGAGGGAGCCCAGACTCTCCCTTCTGGCAGAATGCAAATGTTGTCCAGCAGGGGGAGTGGTTCCACCAGGCTAGTTTTTCTCAATCCGTTGTGCAGTAAAATCTATCTTCAACTATCTTCAACACATGCACACTACTGCACTGTAAATTTACATGTGTGTGTGTGCGTGCGTGCTAGGGCATTAAGCAACTAGTCGACTAGTTTACTAGTCGACCGTGTTGGTACTAGTTGACTAGTTGATAAGAAAAGAAAAAGAAAAAAGTTTTTTTTATTTTTTCCCGATTTTGTAGGCCTCAAGATCAGGTAGATTATAGTTATAGTCACCAATGTACACAGTTTTTAAATATACACATATTTATTAAAAAAGAAAACAAATATTTTTTTCTTTTTAAACATAATAGGTGGTTAAACAACTAGTCGACTAGTAAACTAGGCAACTAGTAAAAATGACTAGAAGTGAATGCCCTAGTGCGTGCGTGCGCCTACATATCCTCCTACCTTTGAGCTTCTTGCAGTCCACCACGTCCACAAGGCTTTAGCCAGAGAGCTCTTCCCACTGCCCTGTGTGAAGAAGACCACCACACAACACATGTACAGTATGTTAGCCGGCGCTAACCGGACAAATGAAGAGGTACTCGTACCCGTTATGATGTGCAGGCTCTAGTCTATACCCTTTTGTAAACTGAAGCTTCTTTAGACCCACCAGTCGATGTGCGTTACCCCAGTTCCCTTCCAGCGCTAACCATGTCAGCTAAAGGACAATCTGTTGAATCAATGTCTATCAGTGTGTGATTCCGAAAATACCGACAGGGACCCAAAACCTGTACGGGTCTTTTTAACACTGACCCAGTAAGTATCGGGTCAGTGCAGCACCGACATGAATAGCTGTGGATTTAACACTGACCCAGTAAGTATCGGGTCAGTGCAGCACCGACATGAATAGCTGTGGATTTCGGAAAACAAATTTCACAGGCCAAATTACGGTACGGATCCGTACCGTTTTTTCTTTTTTTAGTCGGAACGTCTCGGAAATCGGACGAAATTGACTCGTGTGTTTGGATTTGTTATTTGAAAATGTTTTCAGAACGGGTCGGAATTGGATAAAATATCACGGGCCAATTTTGGGTTCGGGTCTATGTTTTTGGACCCATGAAGAGCTCTAGTGGGGGAGGGGGTTACCTTGGCTCCGGTGACGATCAGCGCCCCGCCCCGGAGCCCCCGTCCCGTGGACACTAGCTCTAGTGTGTGTGTGAGTGAGTGAGTGAGTGAGTGAGTGAGTGAGTGAGTGAGTGAGTGAGTGAGTGAGTGAGTGAGTGAGTGAGTGAGTGAGTGAGTGTGTGTGTGTGTGTGTTACCTTGGCTCCGGTGACGAGCAGCGCCCCGCCCCGGAGCCCCCGTCCCGTGGACACTAGCTCTCGGGACAGCGGACCGGCCTGGAGGCTGTAGTAGATGAACTCGAACCCGGTGGTGATCAGCTCCTTTATCCCCCTGTGGGGGGGGGGGGGGGGGGGGGACATGTACAGTACTATTTAGCTGTGAACATGTACTATTTAGACACTCCTATGCAAAGGGGCTTACATTTATTTGGGGGGGGATTGAATTTGTTTACAGAAATAATATAGCTCTGGCCAGCCTGATTGAGGGGAAAGGAACTGGTTGGAATAACGCGTTTCTTCCACATGCTACGTCCGGCCGGGGAAACTCTCCCCTGTCGGGTGTAAAGAAGCGGCTTGGACTCCTCATGCATAGAAGGAAGCATGAGGTCAGTCCGTTGCTCTCCTCGAGTTGGCAGAGAGAGACTAGCACCCAGGGTTACACTAGATAATTGACACTGGGTGAAAAAAATGGGTTGCAAAATCGTGGGATAAAAATTTGAGAGAAAATAATAAAATAACGTAGCACCATGAAGGGTAAGTATGTATATGTATAGTTATGTGCGACGGGGTGCATACTTAGTTTAGACTAGTCATTGGTTAGACATGGGTTAAGGTTAGGTTTAGGTGTGCTGCCCCGTGGGAGGTTAGGTTTAGGGTGAGGGTTTGAGATAGGTTGTAGTTGTACATGGGAACTCATTTTTACAATTGGTAAATGGTGCATTTATATAGCGCCTTTATCCAAGGCGCTTTACATAGATTGTGCATTACACTCACCCATTCACACACACATTCATACACCGATTGCGGCGGAAAGCCATGCAAGGTACCAACCAGCACATCGGGAGCAATTTGGGGTTCAGTGTCTTGCCCAAGGACATTTTGACATGTAGACAGGAGGAGCCGGGATTCAAACCGCCGACCCATGGATCATTAGACGACCTGCTCTACCACTTGAGCCACAGTCGCCCAATTCAGACTTGAACCACATTCCTGTATACAGTCCTGTATACAGTATGTGGTTTGAAATGCTTCCATATGATACGACGCATTTCACAAACAAACCGGACACGCCAGCTCTCTGAACAACAGAGCCAATAATAATGATGTATAATATAAATAACACCACACAGGGTTCCCACACATTTTTACCAATGAATTTCCAAAACTTTTCCAGGATATTTAAACCAATTTCCAGGCAATCCATCATTCAGTGCAATAATGAGTCTCTTATTCCTACAGTATGCAATGCAGCAAAAAAAGAAAATTAAATGGAAAAAGTTATATTTTTCTAATTTCAAAATATTTCCAGGAATTTCATGACTGTGGGAACGCTGATTATAAAAGCAATAAATAGTGCCAGACATACCCGAGAGTACTGGCACAGGTCAGATCATGTAGCGTGTCGCCCGGGGATTTCACCGCTGCTGCTGCTGGTGTGCTGACCGGCTGTCTGTCTACCTGGATGTGACCAATAATAACACAACAACTGTGATCTGTCAGAACAGAATTACAAAATTAAACCCATTTAGACCTGAGCTCGATTCTACAAAATGTCTTCTAAATCCTGACAATTTTCTTGAAAAACCATATGTTTCTAAATCAGTGGTGCTCAAACTAGTCCATGTCAAGGACCCCTAGAATTATATGCATTTGAATATATGTTGTTCCAGGGACACCCTAACCTGACTCCGCCAGATGGGGCAGCAGAGAGTACACTGGGTTCCCCCCTCCTGCTCCCATCTGGGAACTCTCAGGCAGACTTGATGCCTGGCCACTAAACGGCCTGGCCAATCAGCAGCAGCTAGAGGCGGGATAGCTGCTGCTGATTGGCCAGGCCGTTTTGTGGCCGGGCATAGAGACACAAGGGGACTACAAATTTCACGCCCCCAAATGAGACAGCGTCCCCACTTCTGGTCCGTTGGCACGGATACTGCAGGCCAGCCCATAGAAGTCCATTGAAATTCAACTGTAGTTAGCCTACTTTTAAAATAATATGAAATTAACTGAAGACTATATTGATTTGAATAAAGATATGTTTCCAAATGTATGAAGTGTCTTTGTCAACATATATTGTTGTTTTCTCAATAGAGGATGTATTTCACATTTAATTTACCACTTGAATGAGTTACCCATAATGTTAACGGAGCAGAGGGGAGACGGCAGACAGAGAACCTGTCGCTTTTAAGGGACGTCACTGCCTTTACGAGGCTACGAGCGCCGACTTTGAAGAGTGTAATTATCAATAGGCCTATACATCCCGATCCTGACTGACTTTGTTATTCATGTCTATATTTTGAACATGTCACGGGCATACTATGTATACTATATATGTTCTACCTACCACGGAGCTCCGACGGTGTGTTTTACCGCTGTCAGCTTGTTGTATAATTAACTTTGCTGAATAGTTGCATGGGACAATAACCCAGCTAAATGGAGGAGTGACATCCTGACATTTTCAACTACCTAGTGAATTCTCCAGATGAGTATTAATAAGTCTTGCAAGATGCTGTTTAGATCATTTTCAACAAATACATAGCATATAAAACGAAATACAACAAATCTGGGTATTGAAAACCTCAAGGGATGCATCCGTGACGTATATACCGTGCGACCACTTTGACTGGAGTATATTATAGTACATTGTAGGATGTATATATTGAGATGGCAGGTATGTGACATTGAAAAGGACAAATCAAACATATGGGGCACTTTATTATAACACAAAAAAAATCGCTATAGCCTCAGTAATGAACCAGTGAAATTAGGGTATTTTATGATGCCTCTCATAGGGATTGCATTGGCAGCTGCAGTACACAGTTGAAACGGACCAGAGGAGGGGCCGCTGTCTCATTTGGGGGCGTGAAATTTGTAGTCCCGTGTGTCTCTATAGAGCGTCGCAGTCCCGCCCCCTTGAGAGACCCGGAAAAGAGTTCCCCGTTCATTGTCCTCATAGACTTTTCAAAAAGTATTTATTTAAAGACGTTTACGCCGTGGACAAAGCCAACTCTTGTCGTGACAAATCATGACAATAAACACTTTTTGTGGTTTTTCTTCTTTGTAATTATTTGTTTGGTCGAAAATATTGTGTTTGTTGTCATGATTTGTCACAACTCGAGTTGGCTTCGTACGACGCTTAAAAGGCCTTTAAATAAATACTTTTTGAAATGTCTATGAGGAAAAATGCATTGGGAATTATTTCCTGGGCCTGGCGTCGTCATGAAAGGGGGCGGGACTGGGCCTGGCGTCGTCATGAAAGGGGGCGGGACTGGGCCTGGCGTCGTCATGAAAGGGGGCGGGACTGGGCCTGGCGTCGTCATGAAAGGGGGCGGGACTGGGCCTGGCGTCGTCATGAAAGGGGGCGGGACTGGGCCTGGCGTCGTCATGAAAGGGGGCGGGACTGCGACAATCTATACAGAGATACAGTACATACATGTACATCCATGGTGTCTGTACAATCACAGGGTTTCTCTCATACGTACATCCATGGTGTCTGTACAATCACAGGGTTTCTCTCATACGTACATCCATGGTGTCTGTACAATCACAGGGTTTCTCTCATACGTACATCCATGGTGTCTGTACAATCACAGGGTTTATCTCATACGTACATCCATGGTGTCTGTACAATCACAGGGTTTCTCTCATACGTACATCCATGGTGTCTGTACAACCACAGGGTTTCTCTCATACGTACATCCATGGTGTCTGTACAATCACAGGGTTTCTCTCATACGTACATCCATGGTGTCTGTACAATCACAGGGTTTCTCTCATACGTACATCCATGGTGTCTGTACAATCACAGGGTTTCTCTCATACGTACATCCATGGTGTCTGTACAATCACAGGGTTTCTCTCATACGTACATCCATGGTGTCTGTACAATCACAGGGTTTCTCTCATACGTACATCCATGGTGTCTGTACAATCACAGGGTTTCTCTCATACGTACATCCATGGTGTCTGTACAATCACAGGGTTTCTCGCATACGTACATCCATGGCGTCCGTCATGAACTCCAGGGGCGTGTCCACCTCGCGGTGAGAGGACAGCGTGAGCACGATGACAGGCCCCGTCTCCTTCTCCTTCTGCTCTGCCTCCTTCACAGCTGAGGAGCCAATGAGGAGAGAGGATCAGAGCAGGGTATACAGCAACTTGGCGTTCATATTAAAGGACCACTTCACCACTTTTCAACCTATCTTCATATAATTGGTCCTCACTAATGCTCATGATAAAATACCATACTCGGTCTGTGTCTCATGGGAGGGCTGGGGGCTTAAGCCCCCTCTGGAGACGCTTATCCCCCCCTGGCAACCTTGTGGTTATCCGGTGTGTGTGTGTGTGTGTGTGTGTGTGTGTGTGTGTGTGTGTGTGTGTGTGTTCATAACTCACCGTCAACAGAGTCCATGTATGCTTCCTCCTCCTCCTCCTCCTCCTCCTCCAGTTGATGGATGTAGTCTCTCAGGTCCTGAGAGGGGCAGAATTTACATGAGTTAATGTGCGTGCGTGCGTGCGTGCGTGCGTGCGTGCGTGCGTGCGTGCGTGCGTGCGTGCGTGCGTGCGTGCGTGCGTGCGTGCGTAGACAGTAGGCATCCCAGCTGAAACAGTCGGAAATACACAAAGCAGTGAAGTTATAAGCGTATGATTGATTGATTGATTGAAATATGTATTAACAGTTTGCAGAATTACAGTACATTTCAAGCACAAACTCAATACAAAGACTGTTAACTGTGAGTGGACGACCCAATAAAGCATTACACTTGTTTACAAGAGGGTCCACCTTGTTCAATTAATCAAAACATTTAGAGACGTACAAATAGACACTTCTATATAGCTAAAGAACAGAACAGGAATCCATCATAAAGGAGGTAAAAAGGGAAAAGAAACATATACAGTGAGGGGAAAAAGGGGGGGGGGATTCAGATTTTATGGGCACCAGTTTTGAATTGCAGCCGTCCGTAGGTGCCCTTTGAGAGCGGTTTTGAAGGAGTCAAGGGATTTGCATGTCTGTTGGTAGGGCGTTCCACATTATGGTGGCATAGGAGCGAAACAAATTTAGTCCCTTGTTTGTGCTGAATCTGGGTTGATGCTATATGTAACTGCTTTGAAACGCTAAGGAAGAAACGCGTCCGTTTCTATATAGGTGTTCTGCTGCTTGATTGTGTTTTAAATAATGTTAATACAGCATCACAACAATTTTATCACTTTAACAACATTTTATACTTTGTTTGGCTATTCAAAAATAGATCTGCTATTTTTGACAAATGTATAATTTGTGTTTGCAGGGCTTTTTTTTTTTTAAAGTATAAACAAACAAGTATTGAGTAACAGATTAATAAGACAAACATAATGGGAAAAACTGAAACACAAACCAAAAACTATAAGACAAAAAGTACACATAATATTATAGCTATAAATAAAGTATGAACTCAAATGTTCCCCATCTCTAACACATGTTGTGCCTGCCAGGGAGGGGGGGGTTGAGAGGTAACAGGTACGGTCGCCCCTTTTCCATCTCGCCCCACTACTCTACCTAGCTGTAAATAACAAACATAATTCATGTTGGTGATTATATAAAAGGTATTATCATATTAATTTATCATTGTTAAGTTCACTCTGTATAACCACGGGCATAATAGCGTGATGATGCCGTTATAAAACATGGAAGAAATGTGTTTAATAAAACGAAATTAACTGCTAGAAGGTCCTAAATTGACTTAATTAAGCAGTCATCGTCTCTGTCATATTCTTTCTAAAATTTACAGAGTATAGAGATCGACTACTGTACAATCAAATAAATCTGTATACAAGATAATTCCAGATTTCAGAGAGGGAGGGAAATACTAAATTAACTGTTAACTACATGATAAGATGGCCACCAGCGTAATCAAAAAAGTCAACCAAAGAACAAGATTCCTATACAGGATCTCCTCACTGGTCAACAAAAACACCTTGAAGACCTTAACAGGAGCCCTTGTACAAGGTTTCTTCGACTATGCATGCACCTCCTGGTACCACAGCACCTCTAAGGCCCTTAAAACTAGGCTCCTGACTTCCCAAAACAAACTGGTCAGGCTACTACTTGGCCTCACTCCCCGAACCCACCTCACCCCTGCCCACTTTGATAGGCTGGAATGGCTTAGGGTTGATGACAGAGTACAGCATCTTGCAATGGGTCTGGTCCACAAGATTCGATACACCACCAAGATACCTATGATGAGTTCCTGTTTTGACTATATAGTTGTGTATATTCGTACGTCTCTAATTGTTTTGATGAATTGAAAATGGTGGGCCCTATTGTAAGTGTAATGCTTTATGGTGTCGTCCACTCACAGTTAACAGTTGTTGTATTGAGTTGTACTTGAAATGTACTGTAATTCTGCAAACTGTTAATAAATCAATCAATCAATCAATTAATTAAAAAACATTTCACGGGGGCGAGTTGGGGGTCGGTTAATACATGTCATTCTGGGGGTCCTTAGACATAGAGTAGAGTTATAATAATAATACATGTAATTCTGGGGGTCCTTAGACATAGAGTAGAGTTATAATAATAATACATGTCATTCTGGGGGTCCTTAGACATAGAGTAGAGTTATAATAATAATACATGTCATTCTGGGGGTCCTTAGACATAGAGTAGAGTTATAATAATAATACATGTCATTCTGGGGGTCCTTAGACAGAGTAGAGTTATAATAATAATACATGTCATTCTGGGGGTCCTTAGACATAGAGTAGAGTTATAATAATAATACATGTCATTCTGGGGGTCCTTAGACATAGAGTAGAGTTATAATAATAATACATGTCATTCTGGGGGTCCTTAGACATAGAGTAGAGTTATAATAATAATACATGTCATTCTTGGGGTCCTTAGACATAGAGTAGAGTTATAATAATAATACATGTCATTCTGGGGGTCCTTAGACATAGAGTAGAGTTATAATAATAATACATCGTCCTGGACACGAGAAAGGTTGAGAAAGGAAAGTGTCAACAACAACCTGTAGTTAGTCTAGTTAGTTAAAATAAATAGACTGTCACTCCCTCTGATACGAACTTGAGACAAGGCAGTATAGCAGCATGTACTGGCGGTTTATTTACTCCAAAAACCCACGTCAAAACTGACGAAACACAAAGACAAACAATAATCAGTGATCAAATAATAAACAACAAATAAAGCATATAAACGAAATATAAAGAAAAGGAAACATGAACAACTGAATTACCTTACTGACTGCACGGATCTCAAAGGGAACTAGAAAAAGTGCCCTTCTGGGCACAGGTCTCCACCAGGAGGATAGGAGTGTGTGTGTGATGTTTGGCAAAATGTTTAGGAGCAATGTGTGTGTGTGTGTGTGTGTGTGTTGCGGCTTGGCCTGTTGTAGCGTGTTATGGCCTTGTGGGTCATATTGTGTAGATCCCTGTGTTGCTTCTGTCCCCTGCAGGTGCTGAGCATTGTTGTCCCTAATGTGTTGCTGTCCTGAGGAGGGCCTGGCTTGGAGCCTGATCAGCCCTCTGATTGGTCCTGTGGCAGCTCAGGCCTCGCTACCTGGACTATAAAGCTCACTCTGTGCCTGGACTTCGGGGTGGGAACACTGCTGCGTGTGGTGTGGGAGCACTCCAGCGTGTGGCCTTCCCTCCAGCCGACTGCTTATGTGTTTCATGTCCGGTTTAGTTGTAGTTCCATTTGTCTGTCTGGTAGGTTGTGGTGTTTGGTCATCTGTTCCCCTTCATTCGGTCATGTAAGTGTTCATTCATTCTGGGCTCACAGAGCCACTCTGTCATTATCATTCTTCATGCACTATGCCACTTTGTAAGTTATTTGTGAACTGAGTATTAAAGCAGATACTCTTTTATGAGCCGTGTTGTTCTTTCATACATGTTACGGGCAGTGAAACCCCTAGACTTAAACAGTTCGTAACATATTTGGGATCTCGTCCGGTCTTTTGTCTTTTTCCAAAAGTGAACCTGTTAATTGGGATTTCTTTTTCTGAAAGTTAACCCATTAGTTGGGATCTCTCCTGGTTTTTTGGCTTTTCAAAAGTACCCATGTTAAGTGAATATTAAGTGGCTGTTTGTCAGTTTTTTTGTTCCAAAAGAAAGTTGAGCTTGTACTGTGGTAATTTGGTCTCTCTTTCTTGTTTGGTTGTTGCTAAAACTGAGCCCATACTCCTATATGGTGTCTTTTTTTTTTAGTAATATTCGTTTGGTGAACCTGCATTTGTTAAAAGAAAGTAACATGATGTTTTCTTTTTTTTCGGTCCCGTTTGTGATCGGCTGGAGTTGCTATTGGTAGGTATGTTGCTCGTATTTTGTTGCACCTTAAATTTGGTTAGTTTAGTATAGGTGAATAGGACAAACTAAAAGCTGTTAGATTACCAAATTCCTTAGAATCTCTGTGGCGGGGCTGCTGGGAGGCGATATAGACAAGGGTGGTGGTGGAGCTGTTAGTTCGAGGTGGCTTTCTGAATGTGGCATCTGAGAGACGGATGGTCAGTGCAACTGGTTGGATAGGGGGGGGAGGATGAAGCGGAGGCTGAAGATTCTTCCCTGGGTGCCGCCAGAGGTGCTGACCTGCCGAAAAAGGCTGGGGGGGTTCTGGGGAACTAGGGATAACCCTTTGGGGGGGTGAGTCCTGATGGGGCGCCGGCTGCGACGCCTGCTCCCCGGCCTGATGACACAGCCACGGGAGGGAAATGCCGGTCTGGAGCGCGGTGCTCCTGCTCTAAGCCCCACCACCCAGAGATTGCCTTGGTCCCGTTTGCTGCAGAGAAGGTGAGAGTGAAGTCTGCTTTTCCAGCGTTTGTGTCGAATGTGTTGCTGCCACGGGAAGATTGGCTTAACCCGTGAGGAGCTTGACATGCTAAATAATGGTGCAGAAAATCGAGTCATATAGCTGCTTTTGCTCTCCGTTCAGTTGTGCTGGTATCGCACTGATTTTGATATAATGCAGTGGTGCTGCGATGGCACCGTTCGTATTTCTGAAATCCATAACCTGATACGGACGAGGGTGGATATGAAATGTAGTGAAATGTTTATTTGGCCGTGTCGTGGTGTGTGCAAACTCCGGAGGCTGGCACCCACGGCAGCAGTCAAACCTTGTAGCGTTTCTTTTTTTTGTTTTCATTCAAGTTGTCCTATGTTGGACTCAGGTACATTTAGTGGTTGTGCATTCAACCGTAGAGGTTAGTTAAACAGAGTGGGTTTTTCATACCTCGTTTTTGGTCCGTTGGTGGGTAATTCAAACTAGTTCTGAAAGTGTGACAGGTTATGTTATAACCTTACGTACCAAGTTGAATGTAGTTTGGGTATTTGTTTGTTAGTTGGCAAGGCATTTACCACAACTAAATGTGATGTCGATATATGGTGTTTTAAACTGTTCAGGTACTATACTTGCTTCTTGTCGCTGCTATTTTGCTTTTGACAGGCCGCGTGTTGTGTCTATTTTTGCCATGATGTTGTAGAGGCTTCAGAGGCTTCTTTAAATTATATTTGTAGCATTTTTCGATGAGCGTCCGCGCCGCTGTTTTTTTTAGAAATAGTCGGATTTTTGCGAGCAGAAACCAAATTCGTTTTTGCAAACCGGTGGTTTTACACTTTTTCGTGGATTCATAAATACTTGTGACGGGGTTTGGTGAGCCATTGCCCTGACGTAAAGTGGAATTCAGGCATGTGTTTTTATTGCCACGGTTTTTCGATAGCACTTGTCACTTTACACATTTGGGTGTAAAGGCTTGTGTTTTGTGTCGGCTAGTGCCTTGAACAGGTTGAACGTTTCAGTATGTATTGTGGAGAAAGCGTCTTTATTCCACTCTACAGAGTATTAGAGCACTTGTATTTGAGGGTTGTTAAACGCTGCCCTCGGGTGGGCGTTGTGAGTGTGGCAGACCTCCAAATTCAATGGCTTGCTCATTTAGGGGTCCTGAGTAGGACCAGGCGTACAAGTTAAGTGATTGTGGATCCAATCAAATTTAGTGATCATGTAAATCAGATTCATCCTTGGATATCCTTTTTGTTACGCACTAAAAGGGTTGAGATTTTGAAGGGTGGTGATCTGAATGTATTGTGATTAATCTGTCAGGTGGGTTTGCTTAAACCATATTGGTCTGTGTAGTGATTAAACTAGTTCTAACATGAGAAGGGTTACGGGGTAACCTGACGTACCAAATTGAATTGGTTTTCGCTAAGCTAAGTTTTGATTGCGGTCTCAGGAGAGACGTTAGGAGTGAGGGAAATGTCAGTGGAGATTTGGGAAGAGTCTCAGCAGAGAATGTAGTATGCAGATTGAATCTCAGAGGAGGTTTGGGAAGGGTTCTCAGAAGAGAATGTAGTAGGAAGAGTGAATCTCAGTGGACATGGGGAAGAGGTCTCAGTCGAGACATTAGGAGAGAGGGTCTTAGTAGGAAGGAGTATATTCAGCATGTTTTGTGTTTTTTTTTTAGTGATGTGAAAGTGGAATAATCAAACCTTTTTTGTTAAGGGTAAAATGTTTGATCTTAGGGGGGAGGTGTTATGGCCTTGTGGGTCATATTGTGTAGATCCCTGTGTTGCTTCTGTCCCCTGCAGGTGCTGAGCATTGTTGTCCCTAATGTGTTGCTGTCCTGAGGAGGGCCTGGCTTGGAGCCTGATCAGCCCTCTGATTGGTCCTGTGGCAGCTCAGGCCTCGCTACCTGGACTATAAAGCTCACTCTGTGCCTGGACTTCGGGGTGGGAACACTGCTGCGTGTGGTGTGGGAGCACTCCAGCGTGTGGCCTTCCCTCCAGCCGACTGCTTATGTGTTTCATGTCCGGTTTAGTTGTAGTTCCATTTGTCTGTCTGGTAGGTTGTGGTGTTTGGTCATCTGTTCCCCTTCATTCGGTCATGTAAGTGTTCATTCATTCTGGGCTCACAGAGCCACTCTGTCATTATCATTCTTCATGCACTATGCCACTTTGTAAGTTATTTGTGAACTGAGTATTAAAGCAGATACTCTTTTATGAGCCGTGTTGTTCTTTCATACATGTTACGGGCAGTGAAACCCCTAGACTTAAACAGTTCGTAACACCATGAAGCTGATTTGAAAACTGTCAAGTGGCATTTCTTCCAAAGCCTAGTGGGAATATGCATGCAGTTTCACCACAATCGGACGCTGTGTTGAGTAGTTGTGGCGATATGTACAAAACGGGTACTAAGCGGGCTACTCCTAAAAGTTCAGAAGCCAATCGTAGCCAATGAGGGTGGATTATGAGAGATCAAACAAAGCCGTCTTGATCACATGACTATGAAGAGCATGTGTACCGATTTGCGTGAAATTGGCTAAAATCTGAAGGAGTAATATTAGAAAATGTGTTTTACATATGTCGGCCTCCTGGTGGCACTATAAAAAGCAGATGTGAAAAATTCCAGGCAAAGGTTTTTCGTTGGCCTACAAAGTTATCCACAGATCCGTGCAGTTAGAGGTAAAACACTTTTCGGCCAGTTATAGCGCCACCATGAGGATGAGTTGAAAATGTTCATGTGGCATTTCTTCCTCGGCCTAGTGGGAATGTGCGTGCACAATTTCACGGAAATCACACGATGTGTTCTTGATTTGCAGCATTTTGTTTGAAACTGAGCACTCCTGCGAACTTTGGAAGCCAATCTTAGCCAATCAGGATGGAGTCGGAAAAATCTGAAAGACCCGTTTTGTTGAATGGCTCTAGAGAGACTGTGTACCAATTTGCGTGATGTTTGGACAAAATCTGTAGGTGTACTGTCCAAAAACTTGTATTGCACAAAGCGGCCTCCTGGTGGCGCTATAACAGGCTGTTCTGGAAATTGGGGCAGAGGTTCATCGTTGGCATCCAGGGAGTGTGTGTGCAAAATGTGGCATCGACCGGGTTAACGGTGCCGGAGATTAGCTGTTCACAGACGGAAGAACGGACGGACACACACACACACGGACGGACGGACGGAGTGCAAAACATACTCTCTCCCCATGCCTTCGGCCTGGTGGAGACAATGAACGAATGTGTACATGTAAAGGAACCCGTTTGAACAACCAGGACTGAAAGGAAAAGCAATAAACAAACGATCAATGAAACTCATACAGAAATATAACATAGAAACTGAAATGTTGACAAACTTCTTAAGGCATGGGTGAGAAATAACAAAACGAACCTTAAGTGGCATAGAAAGGAAAGTGTCAACAACCTGTAGTTAGCTAAAATAAATTAATAATTGATAATTACCTGACAGTGAAGTCCTGGAGGACCCATATCTGACACTACCAACCGCCCTGACCGTGACGTGACGCGTGTGATAGATAAAACAAGGATTATTAACGGTTTATATCAAACTAAATCATTGATAAACTGCTCCGTGTTTTCTTTGAGCTGCTAAATATAAACATCCTGTTGTTGGCTCTTCTACTTCTGCCTTTTCCTCCTTTGTTTTGCTGTCAGCAGCAGCACGTTGTTGTGCGGTAAAGAAGCGCAATGCCGCCCTCCACTGGAATACCGTGGAACAGCGGCTAGGAAGATAGATTCGCTCAGCAAGGGGAAAGCTACTACAAAGGGCAAGGCAAGGTAATGCCATTTGATTTATATAGCACCTTTCATACACAAGGCAATTCAAAGTGCTTTACAGAAATAAAAACAAACAGAGTGCAACAGTGCACTTCAGAAATAAACAAAGATTACAATAGACAGTGACACAATTAAATACTAAGATAATGGCCATATAAATTCGAACAAATACACCCACCTTTGATTAAAAGCCCAGGCAAGACCTATAGCTGTTATTAAACATCATTAGGATAGGCAATGTTAAATACATATGTTTTTAAATTAGACTTTCAAACAGCGATGGTTGGGGATTTCCTAATGTAACCTGGGATATTATTCCAGGTTTGTGGTGCATAATAATATTATAATATAATTTGTGGTGCATAATATTTAATAATAATCATAATAGTGAAATGCTGCTTCACCATGTTTTGTTCCAACTATGGGATGAACCATTAGTAGGCCAGCCCCAGATGACCTTAAGGGTTCTATAGACGCCTTATCAGACGACGTCCCAATGATAAGAAACGGAATGCGGGCGCATAAAGGCAGCAGAAGAAAACCACCTCTCATAAGATGCAATGGAAAAGTTCTAACTGCACTCACGTGTAAAAAATGCCCCATCAAACTTTCAGATGCTGTTTTTCTCCCAGTGTGGAGGAAGAATCATTAGGATTTTTATTGTGATCTCTCGCCCTTGAAATATATAATCCTTGGTTTCTGTTGTGTTTGAACAATAATAGCAATTCAAAACAGTTGTCCTCAAAACCACACCTCCAGTCGCTGTCATAAGAACGGGAGGTGCGCTTATGAACAACACGGCAGCAGAGCCTATTTGTGCACGGCTGCACGCGCACCTGCAGCCCATCAAGTATAATTTATGCTTCGTCCCGCGATGGTGTCGCGCACGCAGATCTCTACGCTCACAACAGTCGCATCTGCGATGCGATGTGAGCTTGTATATCAGCTGTTCTCTGTGCGCGATACTGTTGGGCTTTGAAGTATATGTCTCAAGGAAGGAACTAAAAGGAAGAACCACAGAAAATAATCATCTAATATAATAAAGATGTTTTGGGGATTGGTTGATACAATCGAAAGTATTAATGTGTAAGTCAAATTAATCGAATGTCAGTGAAAATATATAAATGAAATGTTTTTTGGCGGTTATGAAGCAGCAGGTAGTCCTATTAAATGTTTCGCATAGACATTGATTGAAATATTTATTAACAGTTTGCAGAATTACAGTACATTTCAAGACTTAGATAGTATTTTAAACAGACTTATAGCTTGTTACGTAGACAGCTCTAGAATTGCACTTTATGTAGTCATAGCACTTTATAGTACACATGTATAATATATTATATAGTATAGTATGTATAGTTTACATAGATACTCCACTGTTACGTTCTTAGTCTACGCATGATTCATGATAACTACTTTTTATATATGTGATGTATGCCATGCTTTTGTTATTGCTTAATGTAAATCGCTCTGGATTAAGAGCGTCTGCTAAATGCCTAAATTGTAAATTGTAATTGTAAGCACAAACTCAATACAAAGGCTGTTAACTGTGAGTGGACGACCCAATTAAGCATTACACTTGCTTACAAGAGGGTCCACCATGTTCAATTCATCAAAACATTTAGAGACGTAATAGACACTTCTATATAGACAAAGAACAGAACAGGAATTCATCATAATGGAGGTAAAAAGGGAAAAGAAACATATACAGTGAGGGAAAGAAACATATACAGTGAGGGAAAAAGGGAGGGGGGGGGGCGGTGGGGGGATTCAGATTTTACGGGGGTCAGTTTCGAATTGCAGCCATCCGTAGGTGCCCTTTGAGAGAGGTTTTGAAGGAGTCAAGGGATTTGCGTGTCTTAATGACTGTTGGTAGGGCGTTCCACATTTTTGTGGCATAGGAGCGAAAATAATTTAGTCCCTTGTTTGTGCCGAATCTGGGTTGTACATGGTTCGTTGCACTCCCTCTGGTGTTGTGGGTGTGGACTTCGTTAACATTAAGGAAGTATCTAGACGGTTATCTTGGTGGTGTATCGAATCTTGTGGACCAGACCCATTGCAAGATGCTGTACTCTGTCGTCGACCCTAAGCCATTCGCAAATGTTTCGCATATAGACAGACAACAGGATAGTAGGCCTATAGGCTATAACTTTTGTGTTGTCCATAAAAAAATGAAAAATAAATCCCATTGAAAACCTATGGCTATAAGGTAAACCCATATCTGTGATGAGTGATGACCCATATACATCACTTAAACCTATGGCTATAAGGTAAACCCATATCTGTGATGAGTGATGACCCATATACATCACTTAACCTAACTAAACCTATGGCTATAAGGTAAACCCATATCTGTGATGAGTGATGACCCATATACATCACTTAAGTCAATCAGATATACATATGCGGGCCTGCGGCCTCCCCGCTATATTTAAACAGCTTCTTCCCATGACTATAGTTTACTGCGGCTCGGGTTCGATTCCCGGTCAGGGAACGATTCTTTCATTAAACCCAAAGAAGAAGAAGAAGAAGAAGAAGAAGAAGAAGACTATAGTTTACTTTATGAGGTGAGGTCCCCTTAAATATTAGATTGTAATAATTTGTATATGTATTGTATTTATATACAATGATTGTATATAAATAAAATAAATATAAAATTGTCAGAAGGAACATATGATTCGGCATGATTGCTTCCCCAATGTTAGGCCTATTTGCATTTTATGATTAGGCCTACGTATATAATAAGCCATTGGCACAACAACAACCAGTGTTGTAGTTTCAGTATGAGCGCAGCTTCAAGGCACTTGTTCAGAGTGACTTCACTTCCCAATAAGCCTATCTCACAGAATTTCCCCGCCCCCTTAATATGCCCCCTTTCGGGGCTAGTGGTGATAGCGTGACGTCACTCCATAGACGCTACATGTTAACAGAGGTAATTTAAGAAGTCTACAACTTTTGTTTTCTCAAGGTAAGGTTTGTTCTATCTGTTCGAGCTGATTTACCATCTTGTTTGCTTCATAATAATATTGGTATGTCACATTTTTACATTAGAAAACTTAGATTCTCCAGAGAAAAAAACGTGTAAATGCTAATGTTAAATGACACCACTATTTACCGGAAGTGGGCGTGGAAAGCGGGCTGTGAGATAGGCCTATGTTGGCCCAATCCCAATCCACTCCATTGCTGACTCAATGAGCCCTCACTGACTTAGCTGCGCGTTCATGTGAAGTCTGCGAGGGCTTGAGGGATGTCCCATTTGAAATCGGTAAGTCAGTGAGGGCGCAGCCCCGCCCCTTTATGTGCCCTTTGCCAAAGTCAGCATCGATGCTGACTTTAGCTGACTTTGGCAAAGAAATTACCCACAGTTCATAGCGTTACCAGGGGAATGAGGGGGATCCTCCGAACGTCAATCATTTAAGTATGCAAATTAGTTATTTACAGCGGTTAGAATGTCAACAAACACAATAGTGCTTTCTCACTGTTCTCAAAGGGAGACGGAATGGAAGGATAGGCTATATATTTAATAACAATAATAATAATAAGGGAAACATGATGAGAAATGACTAATGAGCAAAGTAAAATAATATGGAAATGCAATTTATGATGAATATTATTATATATGAATATTACAACCCCTATCACACAGGAAAGTGTATTTATGAAACTAATAATAAAACGACATAAATAGACATGATAGACATGTCATGCATGTAGGCACTGGCTGTGAATAAGGACAGGTTTTATAAAGTGATGCAAAGTGTCATGAATGGCGGACTCATCTTCAAAGTGCTGTCCCATTCCTTTCACAACAATTTGGAGCCCTTGCAGCCTCTCACCCTCAAGCACTTATACAGCTGACGTCACTAAAGTCAATGAGGGTTCAGGGCTCAGGGCTTGAGGGAGGCAATTGGGATTGGGCCTTAGAGAGCGAGCGAGAGAAAAAAACGATGTCATCCGGTTATGGTCTCTGAGAGAAAATTGCTACTGCAATGGTTTGCGCTCCCCTCCATGAATATTGATGCGATTAAGCGACGTTAAAAGGACTCAGTTAACGTTAACATTTCTAAACGACTAAATGACAAAGACTGAGACGTTTCTGCAATGGACTGTACGATAAAGGTAGGTGTTTGATCTGGTTTTAACATTGCTTGTGAAAGCCACCCACATCAGTTCTCTGTTTGCTGAGTGAAAGAGGCAAGGCGGTGATGCGAGGTCCCCACTCTTTCCTTCTTGTACAAAATGTCCTCTTCCTTCCCGTTCGTGGTTGTATGTCGGCTCTATAATAGCACAAGTAACCACTACATCTTTACACTCGGATAAAAACAAATTGGTGACTCGTAGCCTACGCGTAAAAAGACGATTACCAAAATTAATTGCTTCGTTTGATCAGGGTGATCTATAGGCTAAAGGACGACACAAAAGACAGGACCAACTATTTTTATTTTTATTTTTACTTAGCAAACTGTAAACATCTGTTGCGAACTCAATTTAATTAGGAATAGCAAGGATATTGGTGCGCTGCAGGTGCCTGATGGCGCCATGGACCCAGTTGGACACAATGAGATAAATCTCCAAAGAGACGAAGGAATTTCATGAGGTGACATATACATTTGATACTACATCCTAACATTGGCTTATTTCTATAATAGTCAGCCGCAGAATTCGTTTACGCAATAATCTCGAAAATGTCAGTAAAAAAGCATACCGGTATAGCCCTAATTGGTCAGGGGGCATATGGATAATTCCTTTTGTTTTCTAGAAAAAAATACAAAAATCAAAGAACACATGCATTGATTGTAACTCTTCATATTGATACATTATAATTAAAGTGAAGGCAAAACATGTATTGGGGTAATATCGCAAAGGAAATTAGAATGAAATGTTTAATATTACTCTAATGGCACATAGCAGATATAATGCCTAGCCTTAGCCTACTTTATTAATCGATTGGGGATTTTTTTGCACTGAGAATGTACGCCACGCTGAATGCTAGGCCTATAGTGTCTGTGCGGGCTAATCTTTTTAATCATTTCAGGCTATGAGATATATGCCTATATATATATATAATCCTTTCACTTTTGGGTGCGCAAATGTGTAGATTTTCGATGCAATGGCCTACCGCCTGGCAATATAGCCTACTGTGGGCTACTGCATAACATGTCAGTTTGGATAAAACACAAATTAAGTTTTCCTCCACTCAGCTTGAATGAAAGACGACTTTTTAACTTATTAAACGGGGAAATAACGAAATCCTCGTCGAAGCTATTCCGTCTTTATTTGTTCTTAAAATAGACGTTTAGCCTGCGCTATAAGAATCCAATGCCCATTTATAGCCTAATTTAAAACAAATGATTGGCAAGATGTGACATTGCCCCCTGGCCTCTCACATAGGCCCACACACTGTAGCTTACATTTGCAACATTTATACAGTTGAGATAAATGTTCTGGAGTGCTCTTGTGTTAAGTTGGTGTTGTTTTTAAAAATAAGGTTATTTAAAGAATAATTTATAGTTGCAAACGGGAGTACTTGTCAGGTGTCGTTATCTGAACTGAGCAGGCTTCCTGTCTCAAACCTCAGACTTTCCGCACACATTTCCGCTCCCTGGACGAGAAAAAAAAAAAAAATCCAACAAAGGCTTGCCAAATAAAATTCAGCGGATAAACTGAGTCAATGCATTGTTTTACATTTGATTCACGCATGGCATGCAGTGTGACACCAGTGTGTCCCTGAACGAAATGTGCCTTGGCTTGCTCACAGCCCTCGCGTTGCCTTGACAAAATGTCCTAATAATAGGAGGCCTCTATATTGTAGACAGTTCTTTGCTCCCCCTCAGAGGTCGTGATGTTGCCAAACTTGCCAAGCTCGAAGTTGTGAAAACCACATCATGATTGAAGACGCAGCTGCTCACGCCTTTGCAAAATCAGCACGACTGAACTTTTACTTCTGCTTTCTGCCTCTCAAAGCGAAGAGGGACACCTTGTTTCTTTGTTAATGCATGCTCATGCACCAGCATGGCACAACATAATTTGTTTTGTGTAGATTTCTTTTAAAGAGATCACTAATAGTAATAGACAGTGTGACACCAGTTTGCTGTATGAGTTCTACCTATATAATTGAGTAGGCCTATAGTTTGGAAGCAGCTTTTTGTAGAGTAAAAACAAGAACAAGAGTTGGTTGATCATAAACAATCCTTAAACAACACCCACTGTGACAATAATCACTGACATCAGCTGTTTGTGACAACAATAAAAGAGGAACATCTTATTTAGGAAGGGTGCAATGGTGACTGTATTTAATTGCTAACTCCAAAAGTGTCTTATCATAACCATTACCCAGACAGAGTGGGGATTCCAACCCAAGGTGATGAGCAAAATGGATGCTGCATGTGAATATATTCAATTAGCTGGAAAAGGACTGCTGTGACCAATTTGTAAGTTGACTTTGTGACTTATATATATTGCACGCAAAGCTTACAAATATACCCTGGTATTGATCCAACGAAAAAGTACACAATAGGTGTAGCCTACTCGAAAGAAAGTATGTATAATTAATTACTAGCACATGATGCAACATGCAATGGAAGTACAATTTTCAAAAAGTACTAACAGTACAATTCCCACTGTATTTTTCAGGTTTATAATGTATTTAATTAAAAAATAAGGTTACTGTATAATCTTAGGGGTGCTGTCTACACAATCCAATCCAGTCAAACTTTATTATCCTTTATAAAACACATTTTAAAATAACAGAGTTGGCCAAAGTGCGATACAGACTTGTTGATCAGGCTACAGTAGTAATGAGACATGTTAGTATAACATTAAAACAGCATGCCACTCGTTCAACTAATCAGTGAAGCTGCAAAGCTGCTGACAAGCACCCTGCACTCAGCTTGAGTTTGATCACTATCACAGAATAGAGGTCACATAATTCACCATCGTATTATTATTTAACAGTATTTAATTTGACGAGTATATTGGTCATTGATTCTGCAGGCAATGTAACCTGCCTAGGCAATGTTTGGAACCTTGTTTTGTGTCACTGTGCAACAGGTCTTGCTAAGAAAGAGAAACATTGAACAGGAAGTCAGTTGTGGCTTTGGCGGTCAGGCCACATTTATTTGAGTATATTTGTATCAATGTCTCCTAGGGTGCACCTCACTAGCCAACTCACAAGAGGAGGTTGAATGGAGATCTGTTGGGAATTGATTACACGAAACAGTCACCGTGCGCCCAGTCCCAATGTTTGTAAACAAATAATTGGTCTATAGATGGTTCATATGGCTTCAGCATGCACACCTGTTACACAGCCAATACCATCTTCTACCACCAGGGCGACGGTACATGGTACCTTCTCTGCAGGCTAGGGCCTCAAGATCATTTATTCCTATAATATAGTACTGACGAACAAGCAGGCCTGTCTCAGTTCTATAAGTATAGTACTGATGAACAAGCAGGCCCGTCTCAGTTCTATAAGTATAGGACTGATGAACAACTGATGTGGCAGCGGTGGCCGAACGGATAGCGGCGCGGTCTTGATACCGGAAGGTTCCTAGTTCGAATCAGCCGTCCGACACGTTAAAATTACCACCGCTGAAGTGCCCTTGAACAAGGCATTGAACCACTACGATGAAATGTGTTCTATGAGCAGGGCCTGGCTGGAAACAAGTTCTTGAGTTTAGCCCAGATACCCTGGGTAAATATAGATTTCATTTCACAAGCAGGCCCGTCTCAGTTCTATAAGTATAGGACTGATGAACAAGCAGGCCCGTCTCAGTTCTATAATATAGTACTGATGAACAAGCAGGCCCGTCTCAGTTCTATAATATAGTACTGATGAACAAGCAGGCCCGTCTCAGTTCTATAAGTATAGGATTGATGAACAAGCAGGCCCGTCTCAGTTCTATAAGTATAGGACTGATGAACAAGCAGGCCCGTCTCAGTTCTATAAGTATAGGACTGATGAACAAGCAGGCCCGTCTCAGTTCTATAAGTATAGGACTGATGAACAAGCAGGCCCGTCTCAGTTCTATAATATAGGACTGATGAACAAGCAGGCCCGTCTCAGTTCTATAATATAGGACTGATGAACAAGCAGGCCCTTCTCAGTTCTATAAGTATAGACTGATGAACAAGCAGGCCCGTCTCAGTTCTATAAGTATAGACTGATGAACAAGCAGGCCCGTCTCAGTTCTATAAGTATAGACTGATGAACAAGCAGGCCCATCTCAGTTCTATAATATAGGACTGATGAACAAGCAGGCCCGTCTCAGTTCTATAATATAGGACTGATGAACAAGCAGGCCCGTCTCAGTTCTATAAGTATAGACTGATGAACAAGCAGGCCCGTCTCAGTTCTATAAGTATAGACTGATGAACAAGCAGGCCCGTCTCAGTTCTATAATATAGGACTGATGAACAAGCAGGCCCGTTTCAGTTCCGTGCATAAAGTGTGAAGTTATGCCTCGTGGAACTACGACTGGTGTTTCCTTCTGTTGGCATTGTTTCTTTATTGTATTATTATTATTATTAATATTTGTTATTATCACGTGCATTCCATAATTCCATAGGGCTGGACCACACATGGGCATATGACATCATCAACTTGTGACAGGAGCAGTCCCTATTGAGTGAAAGATTCTCTATTTATGAAAGAAATAAAATATTTAAGGTGCTTTTATTTTCATTTTTTAACCAGGGATCCTTTTAACCATAACATAGTTGTATTTCTACCAATAGGTGGTAGTTTAAACACTAACATAGTGTTGTATTAGGTGGTAGTTTAAACACTAACATAGTGTTGTATTTCTACCAATAGGTGATAGTTTAAACACTAACTTAGTGTTGTATTTCTACCAATAGGTGATAGTTTAAACGCTAACATAGTGTTGTATTTCTACCAATAGGTGGTAGTTTAAACACTAACATATTGTTGTATTTCTACCAATAGGTGATAGTTTAAACGCTAACATAGTGTTGTATTTCTACCAATAGGTGGTAGTTTAAACACTAACATATTGTTGTATTTCTACCAATAGGTGATAGTTTAAACACTAACATAGTGTTGTATTTCTACCAATAGGTGGTAGTTTAAACACTAACTTAGTGTTGTATTTCTACCAATAGGTGGTAGTTTAAACACTAACATATTGTTGTATTTCTACCAATAGGTGATAGTTTAAAACCTAACATAGTGTTGTATTTCTACCAATAGGTGGTAGTTTAAACACTAACATAGTGTTGTATTTCTACCAATAGGTGGTAGTTTAAACACTAACATATTGTTGTATTTCTACCAATAGGTGGTAGTTTAAACACTAACATAGTGTTGTATTTCTACCAATAGGT